>NC_081355.1:61367515-62567515 GCF_030684315.1 Stegostoma tigrinum | reverse complement strand
TATGAACGAGACACACTGTCTGACCCATCTTGTATGCATCAAAATGGAGGCTCAATGCATTCTTTTCCAACTTTGTTTTTTTTTTCTGGGTGTCTAGCTACCACCCTACCCATCTATTTACATACCTCAGCCCCATTTATAACCCACTCATGCACCTATTCATCCATTCATTGAAATGCTGTTGAAGTGTCCCAAAACTTTTCAGTTTATTTGTGAATGAAATCTTGTCAGAATACAACAGCAATTACTGTTTCTAGCAGATTCACAGGATGTGGGCATTGTTGGCTGGGCCAGTATTTATTGCCCAGAGGACAGTTAGGAGTCAACCATATTGGCATGGGTCTGGAGTCATATGCAGTGCAAACCAGATAGGACAGCAGCCCTTCCGTTTGTGAACTATAGGGATTTTTCCTCACAATACGCAATGGTCAAGTCTAGACTCTTAACTCCAGAGATAACAAGGTGTACAGCTGGGTGAACACAGCAGGCCAAGCAGTGTCAGAGGAGCAGGAAGTCTGACATTTTGGGTCTGGACCCTTCTTCAGAAACAGGGGCCCATCCAGCTCAACACCAAGTTATCTCAGATTCTCCAGTGTCGGCAGATCCTACTATCTCTTAACTCCAGATTTTTTTTGATTGGATTCAAATTCCACGCTCTGGCATGGTGAGATTTGAACCCAGATTCCCAGGACATTGCCTTGGTGTCTGGATTAGTAGTCCTGGTCGTAACATCCCCTCAGATAACTCTACAAAAATCCAAGGAGTGCAGCCTTCCTTTCCATTTACAAAGACAGATTCTGATGGAAGAACACTCTGGATTTTTGAAGTGCCTATAGTTAGAAGCCCTGTTCATAAACTCCAACGCATCATTCTCCGACACTTCTGCCATCTGCAATCCGACCCCATCACCAAAGACATTTTTCCATCCCCACCCTTGACTGCTTTCCAGAGGGACCACTCTCTCCGTGACTCCCTTGTCCGCTCCACACTCCCCTCCAACCCCACCACACCTGGCACCTTCCACTGCAACCGCAGGAAATGCTACACTTGCCCCCACACTTCCTCCCACACCCCCATCTCAGGCCCCAAGAAGACTTTCCACATCAAGCAGATGTTCACCTGCACATCCGCCAATGTGGTATACTGCATCCACTGTACCTGTTGTGACTTCCTTTACATCGGGGAAACCAAGTGAAGGCTTGGGGACCGCTTGGCAGAACACTTACGGTCGATTCGCAACAAACAACCAAACCTCCCAGTCGCGAACCATTTCAACACTACCTCCCATTCCTCAGATGACATGTCTATCCTGGGCCTCCTGGAGTGCCACAACACTGCCACCCGAAGTTTGCAGGGACAGGAACTCATATTCCACTTGGGAACCCTGCAGCCCAATGGTATCAATGTGGGTTTCACAAGCTTCAAAATCTCCTCTCCCCCCAGTGCATTCCAAAACCAGCCCAGATTGTCCCCGCCTCCCTAACCTGTTCTTCCTCTCACCTATCACCTCCTCCCACCTCAAGCTGCACCTCCATTTCCCACCTACCAACCTCATTCCGCCTCCTTGACCTGTCCGTCCTCCCCGGACTGACCTATCCCTTCCCGACCTCCCCACCTACACACACCTCTACAGACTCCATCCCCACCTCTTTAACTTGTCATCTCCTCTCCACCTATCTTCTTTACTCTCCATCTTTGATCCGCCTCCCCCTCGCTCCCTATTTATTCCAGTTCCCTCTCCCCATTCCCCTCTCTGATGAAGGGTCTAGGCCCAAAATGTCAGCTTTTGTGCTCCTAAGATGCTGCTTGGCCTGCTGTGTTCATCCAGCTCCATACTTTGTTATCTGAGATTCTGACCTGCGTATTTTACGTAATTTTTTTTTACAAACTTCCTTCTGTTGAATTTAATTGCATTGCTTAACATTCTGATAAGTGATGAAGTCACTCTCATGTAATAGTCCACAAGAGGGCACTCTTGTCTTGTTACCAACTAACCTGTTGCAGCATTTACATAGATTTAAATGTGTTTTGTTCATTTCAACATGTCAATGTAGGTACAATATATAGATAGTGCCAGACACAGACAATATTGTCAGATTCAAAGACAGACACAAATGCAGAGAATGACACACAGCAACTGTAGAACATGCCCATTTCCTCCTCACTTCCTCTGTTTTTTCCATTCTAAATGCAAGATTTAGTAGATTTCAAAATCTGTGACACACAATCCCGGGTATAGAAATATTTCCTGTTTTGTTTCTGTAAGGTGGCTTAGATATTCAGTCTGGTGCAGACTATGTTGTTCATGACAGGACCTCTGCATATGTAGAAATATGGTACATCACGTCCCACGGCCAAAGGCTTCATATGGTGACCAGCAAGCAGAAATTTCCTCTCTGACCTTGCCGTCTTGACCTTCTGTTGCTAGTTTGACCTCCTGTCTGTGCATTGCCCACTGAGTAATTTTTTTACTTCGGTGTATACTGTCATTTTGTTGACCTGGTTCTGAATGCTACCTGCATTCAAATGTAAAGCCTTAATTTTATCTTTTCATTAGCTTTGAAATATCAAGCCTTGATTGTTGTTGTGTTCTGTTCTTTTTCTTTCTGTCCCTTCCTGCCAGTCTGTAACTCTTAATTCCCACATTATTGTCTCTACTGTTTGATATCTCACATCCCTCCACATTTAATCAATTGCCCCGACATCGAATCAAGATGGCAGCAGCAGAGTAGCCAGTGTCCGGGCTCCTGTGCCGGGGGCTCACCCACTCGTCCACTTTTCATCTTCAATTCTTTTCTTTTTTTGCTCTCGCTCTTACTTTCCTCACCTTTTGGCAGAAGGTGGCAATGACTGGTGAGCCCGGAACGGGACTCTGATGGATGACGGCGAGGAGGTGGCTGTCGGAGCTGGTACAGGCATGTTTTGGGCAGCTACTGCAGGAGGCCTTGGCAGCTCCACACGGCCATTGTGGCTATGCCTAGTGGTGTTTTACTTCTTTGGCAGCACAGCGAGGGATTCCAATGGACAGGTCAGCAGTAGCTTCAGTGGTGGGGTGGTTTCAGCCTGGCATCCAGATTCATTTAGGGGGAACTTTGCGTCATCCCCCTTCCCGGGATCAGAGACCCGCAATGAGATTGGATTCTTGGCAAGCCATCTGCAGAATCTTAGGGCCTGGGATTCCAGTGGCTTGGTGTGGATGATCTGCTTCAGCAGTGGCTTCCAGCCCAGTATTCCAGCAAACCGGCATGGTGGTCTTGCTGCAGTGCTGTCTGAACCCAAACCCAGTAGCCGTGAATTTAACTAAACTGGACATAGTCTTAAGTTTTTTTTATTCTTGTCTTATCTATGCTGACTTTTTATTATAGGCATCATGTCGTTTTTGTAAAAAATACAAATGACGATAAATGACTGTTCTATTCTCTCACTTGACAGCTGGCAATCTCTCTTTCCTGTGCCATAGACCTACCAGAGTCATTCATGCTAAATGAAGGTCCGATATTATGAAGAAATGACTTCCTTTGAAGTTAAGAATGCCAAAACTTAGCCCCTGTATTTAAGCTAGCTTGCAGTGTTTATCACCCGTGTAACTGCCATTGCTAAACTAAAGGTGACAGCATTGACCTTCAAATTTAAAAGTAAACTGAAAGCCCATCAGTATAAACACACAGTCAATGTAGATATTTTTGTTTGAAGAAAAAGATCAATTTATGTTCCTTTTAATTTTGACTCACCAGCACACACAATGCTAGGCACGTGAAGGAAGTCCAACTGCTGGGTGAGAATGCTTGGAACATACATATCCATTTCAAGCTGCCAGTTTCATGCAGCAGCTTTGCAGAAAGCATTGAAAATAACAGCAATGCAATTCATTTCTTCTACATTAGCTGTTGAGCTCTAATTGAGTATTCTGCTCCATTAATTCTGAGTGCAAGACAAGGAGGGTGAATATGAATAACTAATTAGCAATCATTTTAATCAACTCAGAAGTGTTGTTTTCAACGCAACAACTATTAAAATGCTTTCCTTTTGTGAAGAAACTTTTTGAATCAATTTAACAAAATAGGAAGATAATTAGATGCATATTTATGAAATTCTTAAATTTGTTGGGCAGAATCTGATCAGAAATTAACAAGTGTCAAGTTTGGCAAGTTTCACGGAGGGCTTCTCTCCATCAGTCTTTATGAGTTTTGTCACACCATCGTCCCAAAACTCATGCCATCACCAATGTGCCATGATTCTATGGCACCCTGTTTATTCTATCCTCTCACTCCCATCACATCTCAGGATTTCCAGCCCGCGCCACCTTTAAAGGCCAGCCATGCACCCAGTCAAAGGCTGGCAGTCCACTGCTGCCCTGCAAGCTTCCTGTCAGTTGCCCCCAACATGTCAACAGATTGGCAGCCTGCTTTACCAACTGGAGGTCCTAGTGGATGGTGTAGCAGCTGCCCATGAAGCTGCTGAGGTGTTGATGACTGATTAAGGGCCTGATGAGCAAGCACCAAGCTAAAGTCACCAGGTTACCTGTCTAACTTACATTTTGAAAGTTGTTTCCATCTTGTTTCAATTTGGCAGGTGGGAGAACAGGAAGCTGAAGCTCATTGAGGAAAATGACAAAATAATGAGGATATTAATGCATGTAAGTAAGTTTCTCACCATTCATTAATGAAAACCTCAACTCACCATTCAACAGTTGTTTGGAAAACGGTACTTCTTGGTCTCGATGTCAGGAAATACCTAATTGGCAATTCTCCCAAATTTCTTGCCATTGCCCTTATGATTCAGCATGGAAACATTCTGTTTTTCATCATCTTTCTGTCCATCATTCTTCCCTCCCTTTTTGAGAGCAGTGACTCATGGGAACACAACTGAAATTTTAGCTCTTGTGACCAAATGCCCTAAATGCTGATACAGCAAAGACTGGCTAACCCATTAGGTGTCACAGTGGCTCAGTGGTTAGCACTGCTGCCTCACAACACCAGGAACCCGGGTTCAGTTCCATCCTTGGGCAACTTCTGCGTGGAGTTTGCATGTGAATTGTCTACAGGTGCTGCAGTTTCCTTCCATAGTCGAAAGTTTTGTAGGGTGGGTGGATTGGCTGTGTTAAATTGCCCATAGTGTTCAGGGATGTGTAGATTAGGGGGATGGGTCAGGGTGGGATATCTGAGGGTCGGTTTGGACTTGCTTGGGCCAAAGGGCCTATTTCCACTCTGTAGGGATTCCGTACATACACAGATCAGAGGTGAAACATGCAAGATCTCCAGGCTGTGTGACTATGTGCTTCATTTACTTCCATAATTGAACCAAGATCTCTACTATCCTTCTTACAACAATAGTCACCATTTTTATCCACTTGTTAGTGAGTCAAAATATAATTTTGAAATCCAATACACAGTCCGAAACCACCAAATTATAGAGTGAGACTAAAATATTAAGGCTTTCCATTATGTAATATGTATATTTGATCAAACAAAGAGATAAATCTATAAAGTGTGAATAAGTATGGTTTCATCTATATTTTTCATGAATGCTCTAACATGATTCATTTTCAACCCTCCTCTGCCTTAGCATTACTTTTAATCTCAATGGGAATGCTTCATTAACTAGGAAAACTGAAAGTTTTGCATAGATCAATTGTTATTAACTGTCTCCCCAACGTAAAATAGGGGCCCAGATATCATTGCCCTTCGATGAATCCTACAACTAGAAAAATCCAGCTCTCTATCCACTTCTATACTTGAATTTTTGTTTCTTAGTTTATATCTTCAATTTGCAAACAAAAATATTCTGAAAATTTATATCCATCATATTTAGTCTTTGACAAGATACACATAACATTTAATTGAGGATTATTTTATTTTCTAATCAATTCTAAAGTGAGAACTATATAGAGTAGGCACAGAACCATATAAACATGCGTTATCTTCTGTCACTAATCAGACATACAATGCATTAATCTTTTTGGAGCTTGATAAAATTTAAAAGAGACATTCAGTAATTACTTTTTAGCATAAAATCAATATATAGTAAAGCTGTAAGTTGTATTAGTGCTGTAAGGCTGCTATGTGAACTTATAGATTCCTTTTCATTTCTACAAGTAAATGAAGTATACATGTTTAAGTATGTTGCCAAATTAGCATTTTACACTGACTTTAATATGATCAAGCTAAAACCTTAGGTTAACAACACATTAAGTTATGATTGGATTTTCAAATTTGCACGAAGTTATAGATAAAACATGCTTTAAAATGGAAATGACAACATTTTGAAACACACATTGCGATCTTACCATGCAAACAAATCCCTGCATCGAAATCCAAATAAAATAAAGATTTATTGTTCTTAAAGTAAAAGATGACTAAGATCCGCTTGACTGAATTTTTTAACCTTCCTGGCTAATTATATAGAGTTATAGAGATATATAGCAAGGATGCAGACTCTTCAGTGCAACTTGTCCATGCTGACCAGATATCTTAAATAAATCTAGTCCGATTTGCCAACATTTGGCCCATATCCCTTGAACCTTTCCAATTCATATACCCATCCAGATGCCTTTTAAATGTAATCATAACAGCCTCCGCCACTTCCTCTGGCAGCTCATTCCATGCATGCACCACCCTCTGTGTGAAAATGCTGCCTCTTGGGTCCCTTTTATGTCTTTTCCCTCTCAACTTAAACCTAAGCCCTCTAGTTTTGCACTCCCTCACCCTGGGGAAAAGACATTGCCTATTTACCCCATCCATGCCCTTCATGATTCTATAAACATCCATAAGGTCACCCCTCAGCCTCCAATACTCCAGGGAAAATAGCCCCAGCCTATTCAGCCTGTCCCTATAGCTCTAACATTCCATCACTAGCAACATGCTTGCAAATCTCTTCTCAATCCTTTCAAGTTTCACAACCTCCTTCATAAAGGAGGGAGACCAGAACTGCACGCAATATTTCCAAAAATGCTCGAACCAATGTCCTGTACAGCTGCAACATGACCTCCCAACTCCTATACTCAATGGACCAATGAAAGCAAGTATACTAACGTCTTTTTCACTATCCTAACTGCCTGTGACTCCAATTTCAAGGAACCATGAACCTCCACTCCAAGATCTCTTTGTTCAGCAACACTCCCCAGGACATTACCATTAAGTGTATAAGTCCTGCGCTGATTTACCTTTTCAAAATGCCGCACCTCACATTTGTCTAAATCAAACTCCGTCTGCCACTCTCCGGCTCCTTGGCCCATGTGATCAAAACGTACAGAGTTAACTTTCTTCGCTGTCCACTACACCTCCAATTTTAGAGTCATCTGCAAACTTACTAACCGTGCCTCCTATGTTCACATTCAAATCATTTATATAAATGACAAAAAGCACTGGACCCAGCACTGATCCTTGTGCTACACTGCTGGTTACAGGCCTCCAGTCTGAAAAGCAATCCTCCACCACCGTGCTCTGTCTTCTACCTTTGAGCCAGTTTTGTATCCAAAAAGCTAATTCTCCCTGTGTTCTGTGTGATCTAACCTTGCTAACCAGTCTACCATGAGGAACATTGTCAAACACCTTACTGAAGTCCATAAAGAGGAAGTTCTGAGGAATAGTCACCATACCCAAAACATTAACTCTGTTTTTTTTCCTTCATAGATGCTGCCAGACCTGCTGAGCTTTTCCAGCTATACTTTGTTTTTGTTCCATATAGATCACATCCACCTCTCTGCCCTCACCAATCCTCTTTGTGACTTCGCAGAAATCCATAGAAACCCTACAGTGTAGAAACATGCCATTCAGCCCAACAAGTTCACACTAACTCTCTAAACAGTATCCCACCCAGGCCCATATGCCTGCATTTCCCATTGCTAGCAATCTAACTTATACGTCCCTGAACACTACAGCGTAATTTTGCATGGCCAAGACACCTAACTTGTACATCTTTGGACAACTGGAGGAAACCAGAGCACCCTGAGGAAACCTGAGCAGACATGGGGAGAATGTGCAAACTCCACACAGACATTTGCCCAAGGTTGGAATTGAACCTGAGTCCCTAGTGCCATGAGGCAGCAGGTTGACTGCCATCCACTGAGCCACTGTGTCACCCACTTCCTCAAAACACTCAATCAAGTTACTGAGATATGGTTTCCCATGCATAAAGCCATGTTGACAATACCCAATCAGTCCCTGCCTTTCCAAATACATGTAC
Organism: Stegostoma tigrinum; assembly: GCF_030684315.1. NCBI lineage: Eukaryota > Metazoa > Chordata > Chondrichthyes > Orectolobiformes > Stegostomatidae > Stegostoma > Stegostoma tigrinum. Next base: position 62,559,331 of record NC_081355.1, on the reverse strand, counting down.
ATCTTGTCCCTGAGGAATCCCTTCAACAGCTTACCCACCGCTGATGTCAGCTTCACCAGTGTATAGCTCCCAGTAACTCATCACAATATTGACTCTATTTTATTTTGCGCTGGACATAATATTTTGCAGCAAGAGACACTCAGTTTAGGTTACGTCCTATTGAGCTTTTGCTGGAAAGATCCTGCAGCAAATGTAATTGTAGCCTTTCTTTATTTCAAAAATATATTTCATTCATAAAAGTATCTTTATACACATACACAGTCACTAATGCAGTTTGATTCTGTACAGTAGCATATTAAGGAACAAATAAATTTTGGAGTTTGACTATCCAACAAGCAAACCCAAGGCATTTCTTACCTGGACAAGACATAATTCCATGCATTTGAGACACCATGGTGTCTGATAGCTGAATGGACCCTCATTTAACTTTGACCAAAAGACCTCTGATGGTGGTCTTTTCCCACTATGCATTGGCGGCAGCTGCCCCAAGCTTTAATGCATCAGAGAGCACTTTGTCCTGGACTTTGAGAAGTGCCAGTCTGCAATACATGGTCAAGGCCAACTCCTTGCTCTGGAAGACCAACAAGCTTCGGGCAGACCAAACAGTGTCTTTCACTGAGTTGATGGTCCTCCAAGAGCAGTTGATGTTTGTCTTAGTGTGCATCCCGGGAAACAGACCATAGAGCACAGAGTCATGCATCACAGAGCTGCAGGGGGCAAACGTCAACAAAAGCTACTGTACCTTTCTCCAGATTTACTTTACAAAGGCACATTCCAGAAGGAGGTACTTGACAGTCTCTAGCCTCCCACTCAAGGGCAGTGTGCAGCAGCGCAGACAGAATGTGGCTACAAGAAGGATCTCACAGGTAATGCACCTCTCACCACCAGCCAAGCAACGTCTTGGTGCTGGTTAGAAAGCTCTGGTGATGAGGCATTCTGCCAAATGACTTTGCAGTCTCCTCATGGAGCAACCCTGCAGGATTCACCCTTTTGTTTTTTCACAGGGTCTCAACACTACATGCTAACTACTTCCTGATGGAGTTGTGGTCAAAGGTGTTGTCCTTTGCAAATTTCTCCATGAAGGACAGATGATACTGAATGGTCCAACTACTTGGGGTGTGCCGTGGTCATGAAACCAGTCCCAATCTTCGCCACACCGGGTGCAGGTAGAACCTCAGTACATGGTGGTGTTTGTGTACCAAGCATTTACGCTCACCTCGATGCAGCTACACACAAAGGTGACCATCAGGGTGAGGGTGGCATTGATATGTTCTTCCCCCCCTTACCCAGAGTTTTGTACATGGTATCCCTGCTGACACAGACCATCTTAGACCTCCAGATGAAGTGGAAGATGGCTCAGGTGACTGCAATGGCACAGGTTTTGGGAATTGGCCGGACCTGAGCCATGTACAACAGACAGAGTGCCTCACACCTGATGACCAGATTTTTACCTGCAATGGAGACGGAGTGGTGTTCCCAACAGTCCAGAGTCTGCCTCACCTTGGCGATGCGCTCCTCTCAAGATTTTGTGCATGCTCCGGCCCCTCCTGAACCATATTCCCAGTACCTTCAGGTAATCTGTCCTGACAGTGGCAGTGACAGAGTCATCCAGGTCCCAAAGAACATGGCTGTGCTGTTGTCTCGATTTACCCTGGCTTCTGAGGCCAGTATGGAACTGATTGCAGATGTTCATGAGCACTAACAGCTGATCCAAGCAGAAAACAGCTACATCATCCATGTACAGGGAGACTTTGACCTGTAGGCCTCTGCTGCCAGGAATAATCACCACTCTCTGGCTCACATCCTTCTTGATGGGCTCAACAAAAGGCGCTATACACCACAGAAACAAAGCAAGACAGAGTGGGCAGTCTGACTCTGATGGGGAGGCTCACTGATTGTAGCCTGTTGAAGGCTGGTTTCTGTCAGAGACTGATTCCCAGAAACCTTCTTTGAGGTTCAGGTATTTTAGTTGCCAAAACCACTTTGCAATGCAGCCCCAACTCGGTATTTGTGAGTTCCGAAGAAAGCACTCACAAATTTTTAGCTTAACTGGAACTTTGGTCCTCTCTTTGTAACTCTGATTAATAGATTTTATTTGAACAGATTGAAACATATCTTAAAATGCATTAAAAAGTGCAATTCTCCATGGACTACTTTGCAAACTCATCATTCACTTTGATTCAATTGTACTATGCAAATCATTACCATTTAGATCCAAAAGTGTGACTTGGTCAGTTTCAACAGTTCATAAGTTCCATATTGTAGAGTAAGATCTGATACTTTGAAGTGGTGTTCACAGTCTTATACTTCTGCTGACATCATCACCAAAATGTGGCAATGCATGTGCATTTTCTATGACTAAAACAGCAATTTGTCAGATTAGGTTTAGCAACAGTAGAAACCTCACAGTCACATGGTATGCACTGTTAACTCACCCAATCTTTAAAATTTAGCGCATTCCTTGGTGTGCTTTTGAACTGAATGAATGTGTTTGTATGCTTAATGGGTATTCATTTCATTTTCCAATGTGGCTTGAGATTGTGATCTCCAACTGCATTTTAAACAATATATAAGTCTTGCGCAATCTTCAGATGGTCTGTGGGTGACTGGTGTTGCTCTTGTTACTGCCAATCATCAGTTTAGAAGGAACCGCTAAGAAACACAAATGCGCGTTATAAATTTTAGAGCTGAGGACAAACTGTCAGCCGGTAGACTCATTTATTACATTATATAATTCAAATATAACTAACTGATATCATAAGGTTCAGCATTGTTTACAATTTTAATTGTGAAGACTTCCTGACCTTTCTTGTGAAATTCAGGTTTTGTTGAAAATACACTATTCCATTTATTCCCTTTAACAATTTTTCATTGTTGTTCTGACCTTTGTAATGCTGCCATTCACCAAACTAAGATTTAAAATGGAAAAAAGATCAGTTAGTGGAGGTGACTTGTCTAAGTGGCATTGGACAAACTCCAATATGGGTTAAGAGCTTAAGACATAGGAACAGAAGTGGGTCATTTAGGTCCATTAAAGCTGCTACGCCATTCAGTGAGATCATGGCTGATCTGCTAATCCTCACCTTACTTTCCCACCTTTTCTTAAGTCTTGATTCTCTTCATTCCCTTTAAAATCTATCCATCTCAGTCTTGAATATACTTTATGACTCAGCCTCTGTAGCCACCTGTGGTAAAGCATTCACAGATTCACCATCCTCTTAGAGAAATAAAAGTCCTAATCCATCCCGTCCCTCTCTTAATGGGGGTGCCCTTATTCTGTGATTACACCCTCTGGTCCTCGACTCTCCTACAATATAAAATACCCTTTCTGCATCTACCATGCCAAGCCCCCTAAGACGATGACAGACCCAATTTACCTAACTTTTCTTCAAAAGAAAAACCCTCCATACCCAGAATCAATCTAATAAACTTCTCTCTAGACTGCCTGTCATACCATAGAACATAGAACATTACAGCACAATACAGGCCCTTCAGCCTTCGATGTTGTGCCGACCTGTCACACCAATCTGAAGCCCATCTAACCTACACTATTCCATGTACATCCATATTCTTGTCCAATGATGACATAAATGTACTTAAAGTTGGCGAATCTACTACCGTTGCAGGCAAAGCATTCCATTCCCTTACTACTCTCTGAGTAAAGAAACTACCTCTGACATCTGTCCTATATCTTTCACCCCTCAATTTAAAGCTATGACCCTCGTGCTCGACGTCACCATCCTAGGAAAAGGCTCTCCCTATCCACCCTATCCAACCCTCTGATTATTGTATATGTCTCAATTAAGTCACTTCTCAACCTTCTTCTCTCCAATGAAAACAGCCTCAAGTCCCTCAGCCTTTCCTCGTAAGACCTTCCCTCCATACCAGGCAACATCCTAGTAAATCTCCTCTGCACCCTTTCCAAAGCTTCCACATCCTTCTTATAATGCGATGACCAGGACTGTATGCAATACTCCAAGTGCGGCCGCACCAGAGTTTTGTACAGCTGCAGCATAACATCTTGGTTCCTGATCTCAATCCCTCTATTAATAAAAGCTAAAACACTGTATGCCTGCTTAACAGCCCTGTCAACCTGGGTGGCAACTTTCAAGGATCTGTGTACATGGACACTGAGATCTCTCTGCTCATCTACACTACTAAGAATCTTACCATTAGCCCAGTACTTTGCATTCCCGTTACTCCTACCAAAGTGCATCACCTCACACTTGTCCACATTAAACTCCATTTGCCACCTCTCAGCCCAGCTCTGCAGTTTATCTATGTGATAATGTGTTTTTCCAAAGCTAAAGAAACCAAAACTATTCACAATATTCCAACTACAATCTAATTAGTGCTTTGTACAGTTTTAGCAAGATTCCCTATTTTTATACTCCATTCTCTTTTGAAACAAAAACCAGCATTCCACTTGCCTTCTCTACTACCCATCGAATTTGTATTTAAACTTTTGTGACTCTTGTGCTCGGATCCTCAAGTCCCTTTGTGCTGCAACTTTTAAAATAATATTCAACTGCTGTATTCTTCCTCCCAAATTGCGCAACTTCACATTTTCCCGTATTATTTTCCATGCACCAAGTTTTTGCCCATTCACTTAAGCTGTCTGTATTTTTCTGTACATTCCTTGTGTAATCCTCACCATTTGCCGAAGCACCTATTTTTTGTGTCATTCACAAACTTGGCTGCAATTCACCTCTGTAATCTAAGACATAATTATATTGAGTCATTTGGTTGAGTCATTAGTTAAGTAATCAGAGGTTCCCTTTTACATTTTATTTATGACAGCAGAATACTGATGGCTACTACTTACTACCAACAAGTTTTATCAATTAAAAATACTATTCTACCCTAGCAGTCAAAAATCCCTGTATCTCACAGAGCAGCATCGAAGAGTGCAGTATTATGTACACTGCTCTTTTATTTACGTTAAACTGTTCTGGAAAGTTTACTTTGTTTATCCCAATCCCCCTCAAATTAGCATGCTTTTGAATTTAACTTTTCTCTTTAGGAAAGTGGGCAGTGATCTTGACAATAGCTCATTGGGGACCTGCATTTTCTTCAGTTGGTCCCAATAAATTCACCTCTGTGTACACTAGAACAGGACTTGATCTAGATGACAGGATATAATGGGTAGACCAATTCTGTTCTCACCCAGCATCTGCAAGTGCAGGTGATATTTCTGGGGCAGATCCCATGCTGCTACTTCCTCCCACAAACCCCACCCCCCCTCCTTAACATAGTTGTGATAAGCCCAGTTGTAACGCCTATACCATCAGTTGTATGCTCTGGGTGTGCATCTGCTAAATGAACAGCAACTAATTACATAAATATTGGACAAATATCCCAAATCTTATCAACAAAATTTGATACCTGGCCACAGTATTAGTAGGAATGACCACCACAAGTTCTGCAGGGCAAGTCCTGTCTTGATGTTGAGAGCATCGTCATTCATGTTATGTAACACTGCCAGTGTGCTTAACAGGATAGAGCAGTGCAGGAGTAGTGGCTCAAAACTATGTATCTTCAGGCACTATCAGCTGCAGTAGAATTAATTTCAGCCTACAATAGGGTGTTAATCTCATGGCCCAGCATGTTCCTTACTTGACCATTACTATCAAGACAAGGGTTCAACCCTGGTCCAATATGAGTACAGGAAGGCACACTGGGTGTGTGGCACTAGTGCATACCTTAAAAAGAGATGCGAACCTGATGAACCTACGACACAAGATTACATGCAAAGCAGCAGATATAGGTTGAAATAGACAAAGTGATGGTTTGATCAGATGCAATCTCTGCAGTCCTGGCACATAACATGCATGCTGATGAACAAACCAGTGGAGGAAGATCCAAAAACAAACTTAATCTCAATGGGCGAGACCAGGATATCAATGTGAAAAAAAAACAAGGTTAAATCACTTACATGGTGAAGCTGGATAACACAGCAGGCCAAGCAGCATCAGAGGAGCAGGAAAGCTAACGTTTTGGGTCGAGACCCTTCTTCATTTTCATCCACTTCCTGCAGTTGCAGGGAAAAGAGCCGGGGATGCTGGGGCTGGAGGGGAGTGCGGAGTGAACAAGGGAATCTTGGAGAGAGTAGCCAGAAGGCAAATAATGGTGGGGAAGGAAAAATATCAGGATTGCAGATGGCGGAAGTGTCGGAGGATGATGCGTTGGATCCGGAGGTAGGTAGGGTGGTACGTGAGGACAAGGGGGATTCTGTTTTGGATTTTCTCATTGTGGGGAGGGGGTGTGAGGGACAAGTTGCAGGAAATGCAGGAGACACGGTCAAGGGCGTTCTCGCCCACTGCGGGTGGGAAGTTGCGATCCTTGAAAAACGAGGACATCCGAGATGTACGGGAGTGGAATGCCTCATCCTGGGAGCAAATGTGGTGGAGGCAAAGGAATTGGGAATAGGGGATGGCATTATTGCAGGAAGGTGGGTGGGAGGAGGTGTATTCTAGGTAGCTGTGGGAGTAGGTAGGCTTGAAATAGATATCGGTTTCAAGGTAGTTGCCCAAGATGGAGACAGAGAGGTCCAGGAAGGAGACAGAGAGATATTAGAGATGGTCCAGGTGCACTTAAGATTGGGTTGGAAGGTGTTGGTAAAGTGGATGAATTGTTTGAGCTCCACGTGGGAGCATGAGGCGGCACCAATACAGTCATCAATGTAACGGAGGAAAAGGTGGGGTTTAGGGCCAGTGTAGATGCGGAAGAGGGACTGTACCACGTAACGTACAAAGAGGCAGGCATTGCTTGGGCCCATGCAGGTGCCCATGGCCACCCCCTTTGTCTGTAGGAAGTCGGAGGAATTGAAAGAGAAGTTGTTGAGCGTAAGGACAAGTTCAGCTAGGTGGATGAGGGTGTTGGTGGAGGGGGGCTGGTCAGACCTGCGGGACAGGAAGAAGCAGAGGGCCTTCAGGCCATTTGTATGGGGAATGCGGGTGTATAGGGACTGGATGTCCATGGTAAAGATGAGGCATTGGGAACCGAGGAATTGGAAGTCCTGGAGCAGGTGGACGGCATGGGTGGTGTCACAGACATAGGTATGGAGTTCCTGGACTAAGGGCGAGAAAATGGAGCCCAGGTAGGTGGACATGAGTTCGGTGGGGCAGGAGCAGACGGAGACAATGGGTCAACCAGGACAGTCAGGTTTGCGGATTTTCAGAAGGAGATAGAAGCGGGCGATGAGGATGGAGGCTGTGGGTGGGCAGTCACCTGAAGTGATGAGATTGTGGATAGTTTGAGAGATGATGGTTTGGTGGTCAGGGGTGGGGTCATGATCAAGGGGCCAGTAGGAAGAGGGGTCAGAGAGTTGGCATCTGGCCTCGGTGATGTAGAGGTCAGTGCACCATACTACTCCTGCGCCTCCCTTGTCCACGGGTTTAATGATGAGGTTGGGATTGGAGCGACGGGAGCGGTGGGCAACATGTTCTGTGGGCGAGAGGTTGGAGTGGGTGAGAGGGGTGGAGAGGTTGAGGCGATTGATGTCATGACGGCAGTTGGAGCTGAAGAGGTTGAGGGAGGGTAGGAGGCCCTAGGGTGGTGTCCGGGAGGAGGGGGTGCGTTGGAGGTGGGAGAAGGCGTCAGTAGAGGGAGGGTTAGGCTCACGGTTAGAGAAGTAAGCGCGGAGGCAGATGCGGCAACGGCAGAAAAACTGCTCAACATCCAAGCGTGACCGGTATTTGTTGATGTGTGGGTAGAGGGGACAAAGGTGAGCCCTTTACTGAGGACTGAACATTCATACTCAGTAAGGGACAGGTCTTGGGGGATGGTGAAGACTTGTCAGGGCTGGGTGCTGCTGTCTCCTCTGGAGCTGCTGGCTGTGGAGGCGGTGGGTGGGGCGACGTCGGCATTGACTGTGGGCGGAGTTGTGGTGGTGGGCGGAGTTGTGCGGCTGTGGGCGGTGGGCAGAGTTGCATCAGCGTCAGTGGTGGGTGGAGCGCTGTTGGCATCTGTGTTGGGCAGAACAGGGTAGGGGTTGGCAGCAGTGATGACGGTAGGTGCGTCCTCAGTTTCTATGGTGTTGGATTCGGAAATGGAGGCGGTGACATTCGCTGTCCCGGAAGTGGTGTATCCAGTGGCGGAGGATGTGACGTCATCCTCTGACAGTGGCCATATGGCCACTGATGGTGGGCACATTGTGGAGAAGGTCCTGGGTAGGGTTGGGGATTTGGGAGGTGGAGGAAGCCCGTTTTGGGTGGTGGGCTCGAGAAAGTTTACTGTCCTTTTGGTGTTTTGTGTCCAATAAAGCTGAGTAGAATTGTGAAATCAGATTGTGGATCCTACGAAGAAGAAAAAAAATAGGAAAGGTCCTTTGCAGGTCTGGGAGAGGAGGCCCTGAGCTGGGGTAGGCTTGATTGTAGCGCCTGGAGTTGCCAGCACATTGCTGCGAGTGTGTGTTTCAGGAATCACAGGGAGAAACGCTTCTGAAGGGTCTCAATCTTCTGAATGTAGACATTGTCACGGTTGGGGTCAAATCATCCCAATCCCAGGCCCCAAGAAGACTTTCTTCACCAAGCAGATGTTCACCTGCACATCTGTCAATGTGGTATGCTGCATCTGCTGTTCCCGTTGTGGCCTCCTCTACATTGGGGAAACCAAGCAGAGGCTTGGGGACTGCTTAGCAGAACACCTACACTTGGTTCGCACTAAACATGTGCACCTCCCAGTCGTGAACCATTTCAGCTCCCCCTCCCATTCCGCAGATGACATGTCCACCCTGGGCCTCCTGCAGCGCCAACCTGAATGTTGCGGGAGGACTTCACAAGCTTCAAAATCTCCCCTCGCCCCCACCGCATCCCAAAACCAGCCCAGCTTGTCCCCGCCTCCCTAACCTGTCCTTCCATCTATCCCTTCCTCCCACCTCAAGTCCCACCCCCATCTCCTACCTATTAACCACATCCCGCTCCCTTGACGTCCCTGTCCTCCAGAGACTGACCTATTTCCTGTCTACTTCCCCACCTACACCCACCTTTATTGGCTCCATCCCCGCCTCTTTGACTGGTCTGTCTCCTCTCCATCTATCTTCTCCTCTATCCATCCTCTATCTGCCTCCCCATCTCTCCCTATTTATTTCAGAACCTTCTTCCCCTCCCCCATTTCTGAAGAAGGGTCTAGGCCCGAAATGTCAGCTTTCCTGCTCCTCCAATGCTGCTTGGCCTGTTGTGTTCATCCAGCTCTACACCTTGTTATCTCAAATCTAAGATGGGCCATTATCACCCCATTAATCCCTTTCAACCATCAGTATTGTGATATAAATTATGTTTGATAGTGCTACCAAGAACAATTAACTCAGGAACAATCTTGCCCCTCCACCATGTTCAATTTCGATTTTGCCAGGGACACTCAGATCCAGATCTCCTTACAGCTTCTGTTTAATCATGGCCAAAAAATCTGCATCCAGGGATGAGGAAACATGAGCAGGCTGAGAAAGCATAATTAAGCAAAATACTGAACAAAAACAGAAAGAACTGTGAATGCTAAAATCAGGAGCAAAAATAGAAGTAGCTGGAAAAGCTGTGAAAAAAAAAATCAGAGTTAATGTTTTGGGTCTAGTGACCTTTCTTCAGAACTGATGGTAGTACGAAAATGTCACTTCATACCCAGAAGATAGGAAGGGGGATGGAATAAGGAGTGAATGATAGGATAGAGCCCAAAGAGAGAGGAGAGCAGTTGGGTAGATAAAGGAGTTGATAATAATCTGGCTAGGAGGATGAATACTTGTTAATGGGGTTTGTTAGTGACTAAAATTGATGGTGTGTCATGGCAGGCTATGTGATAATGGGGCTTAGTGTGTGGGATAGGGGGCTAGGACATGGGTGAGTTTAGGTCCTAAAATTATTGAACTTTTGATATTGAGTCCAGAGGGCTGCAGGATCCCCAATCAGAGAGTGACGTGTTATACTTCCAGCTTGCACTGAGTTTTGGTCCAAAACTGCAGCAAGCCTGAGATAGAGATGTTGACCAGGGAACAGGGTGGCATGTTAAAATGGCAGGCAACTGGAAGCTCAGGGTCTTTTTTGGGAGCAGAACGTTCTGCAAAGCAGTCACACAGTATACGCTTCGATTCCCGAATGGCCCCAATATGTCTCTGTTGCATATGTTTAGATCAAACCAACTTCGACAAGGGAGCCTCTGAAATGTCTTCCTCGACTGAGGATTCTCCAGCACTGTTGTCGATAGTTCTCTCGAGTGCATCCAAGCCATCTCCCGCACTTCCAGCCTCAAACCCTCCCTTCCCTCTGCACCAGCGATAGGGTTCCCCTTGTTCTTACCTACCAACCCATCAGCATCCACATCCAGAAGATCATCAGACACCATTTCCGCCACCTCCAGTGAGATGCCACCACCAGACACATATTTCCCTCCATTTCCTTTCCTGCATTCCATTGGGACTGTTCCCGCCAGGGCACCCTGGTCGTCTCTTCCTTCACTCCTAATACCCCCACGGCCCTATGGCACTTTCCCCTGCAATGATGAAAGTGCAACACCTGCCCATTTACCTCCTCCCCAGTATCCAAGGGCCCAAATATACCTTGTTGGAGAAGCAACACTTCACCTGTACTCCTCAGAATCTAATTTACTGCATTCATTGCGGTATGAAGTGGAGAAATGAAGCATAGACCGGGTTCTACATTCTGCTCGTGAATAAAACCATAGGCCTCAAGTTGCCTGCCATTAACACACCACCCTATTCCTTGGCCAGCATCTGTGTCTCAGGTTTGCTGCAGTGCTCCAGTGAAGCTCAGCACAAGCTGGAAAAACAACACTTTATTTTCTTCCTGGGGACCCTGCAGTCCTCTGGACTCAATATCAAGTTCAATAACTTTAGGACCTAAACTCTCCCATGTCCTAGCCCCCTTACCCCACACACCAGGCCTTGTTGTCACATAGTCTGCCATTACACCCTACCTATTGTTAGTCACTAACAATCTCCATTAACAGCTATTCCCACTCCCAGTCAGTTTGTTATCAACTCCTTTGTCTATCCAACTGCTCTTCTCTCTCTTTGAGGTCGAACCTTTATCCTATCATTTACTCTCTACCCCACCCTCCTCCCTGTCTTCTGCATATAAACCAATGTTTTCCTAGCTTCCATCAATTCTGAGGAAGGGTCACCAGACCTGAAACGTTAACTCTGATTTTTTTTCACAGATGCTGCTAGATCTGTTGAGCTTTTCCAGCAACTTCTGTTTTATTTGTCGTTGTTGTTGAGCATTTATGGGCAGGTCTGCTGAGGTCTTTAGTGGAAATTAATTGCTACTTAAGGGGGTCAATTTTCCCAGTTGCAGAACTTAGATTTAATGAGGCCCCAACTTTGAACATACCAACCAGGAATGATGAGTCAACTCCAAAAGGTCACGGAGTTGTCTTCCATTATATTTGTTGGTCTCTATCTTGTAGAGGGAAGGAGCCTTACAAGTGGCTTTCTTGACTCGGAGGAGGGGAAAACAATGAACTCCTGATTTGTATGTAATGGTCATTGCTGTGCTGTGCATCTGCATGCACAGTTTAAACATAATTCTGGTGTGCTGCCATTTCCCCTCTGCCTCCACAACCCATTCATTGCTGCAAGATGAATCAACCAAAAACTGGGGGATCTGTAAAGTGGCCTGGAATGAACTCTATTTGAATAATTTCCCACACCTTCCCTCCTGCATATTTAATTGGGCTAGATCCAGCTGTCAAGGGAAGAGGTACAATACAACGTCCCAGTAAGAATTAAAGTATATGTTGATCATTGCCCAAGTGCCTTGATCTCAATACAAGGGTTTTCCCCTTTCCTGAAGCTTTCAATTTCTGCATGTTGTTTCTAAGCCTATTGAATAGACATCGCTTGGCATCATTAACAGCTCCATGTTTCGTCTTTATTTACTCCAACATTCTCCTCACTCTGACATCAGATAGAACTCTGCTTTGTCTTCCTGCTTATCTGAATACCTCCCAGACACTCATTTTTCTCTACTTGCCAAACACTGATCTTCTTGCCAGCTAATTCCCATACATAATGATGAACAGCCTCTATTTTAAGATACTGACATCAGTACTATTGTAACTCTGTATGACTCAGGTCGGGCATAAAGAGAGATGAGAAAAGAAACCTTCAAATGCCTGTGATATGAGAGTGACACCTGCAAAATCATGTTTTTTCTTTTCCTGTTTTGACAAAATCAGATTACAAGAAGCCTAGTTTTGAAACTGAGGCTCCAAATCACAGGTAGTTTGTGCAAAAATCCAAATAATGGCTGAGAAATTGTGTTCCAGCCGCAGAACCTGATTGGAAGCATTCTCCTGTAAATGAAATTCTGATATCAAACATGCTTTACCATAAAACAAAAGCTATCCAAGATTATAAAATGTGAGGCTGGATGAACACAGCAGGCCAAGCAGCATCTCAGGAGCACAAAAGCTGACGTTTCGGGCCTAGACCCTTCATCAGATGATCTCTGATGAAGGGTCTAGGCCCGAAACGTCAGCTTTTGTGCTCCTGAGATGCTGCTTGGCCTGCTGTGTTCATCCAGCCTCACATTTTATTATCTTGGAATTCTCCAGCATCTGCAGTTCCCATTATCTCTGAAGCTATCCAAGATTGTATGATTTTCATGTGATATGAGGAATATAATTAATTCTAATTTGAAACATATTTAAAATACCACAGTACCAATTGCACAACTATCGAAGTAGTCAGCAATATAGCTTTGGTATTGAGTCATGTCATGAAAGCATGTGAATGTGGAAGTAATCTGCATAGAATGCATGTTTGCAGGATGATTACTTGAGGATGATTGTATCAGAGATAATGTGAACTGCAGACGCTGGAGAATCCAAGATAACAAAGTGTGGAGGTGGATGAACACAGCAGGCCAAGCAACATCTTAGAAGCACAAAAGCTTTTGTGCTCCTAAGATGCTTCTTGGCTGCTGTATTCATCTAGCTCCACACTTTGTTATCTCGGATTACTTGAGGATAAAAGTTTGAGGATTCAAAAGCTTCTAGAAAAGTGCCACACACAAGTGCTTCACAGCGCCAGGGACCCGGGTTCGATTCCCGCCTCAGGCGACTGTCTGTGTGGGGTTTGCACATTCTCCCCCTGTCTGCATGGGTTTCCTCCAGGTGCTCCGGTTTCCTCCCACAGTCCAAAGATGTGCAGGTTAGGTGGACTGGCCATGCTAAATTGCCCGTAGTGTTCATGGGTGTGTGGGTTATAGGGGTCATGTCCAAAAAGAAAATATTTTCCCCACGTCAAACAGTCAAGATCCCTCAGGATTGTATATGTTTCAGTCAAGTTGCCTCTACAAGCAAGATGGTACCTCTACAAGCAAGATGGTACCTCTACAAGCAAGATGGTCTTCACCTGAACCAGAGGGGTACCGATATCCTGGGGGGAAATTTGCTAAGGCTATTTGGGTGTGTTTAAACTAATTCAGCAGGGGGATGGGCACCAAAATTGTAGGGTGGTTCAAAATAAAGTTTCAGAGAAGCAAGATGGCACTGGCAAGCAAGAAGGTGGTTTGAAGTGTGTCTACTTCAACGCCAGGAGCGTCCGGAATAAGGTGGGTGAACTTGCAGCATGGATTGGTACCTGGGACTTTGATGTTGTGGCCATTTCGGAGACATGGATAGTGCAGGGATAGGAATGGTTGTTGCAGGTTCCGGGGTTTAGATGTTTCAGTAAGAACAGAGAAGATGGTAAAAGGGGCGGAGGTGTGGCATTGTTGGTCAAGGACAGTATTACAGTTGCAGAAAGGATGTTTGGGGACTCATCAACTGAGGTAGTATGGGCTGAGGTTAGAAACAGGAAAGGAGAGGTCACCCTGTTGGGAGTTTTCTATAGGCCTCCGAATAGTTCCAAAGATGTAGAGGAAAGGATAGCAAAGATGATTCTCAATAGGAGTGAGAGAGACAGGGTAGTTGTCATGGAGGACTTCAACTTTCCAAATATTGACTGGGAACACTATAGTTTGAGTACTATAGATGGGTCAGTTTTTGTCCAGAGTGTGCAGGAGGGCTTCCTGACACAGTATGTAGATAGGCAAACAAGGGGCGAAGCCACATTAGATTTGGTACTGGGTAATGAGCCCAGCCAGGTGTTAGATTTGGAAGTAGGTGAGCACTTCGGTGATAGTGATCACAATTCTGTAATGTTTACTTTAGTGATGGAAAGGGATAGGTATATACCACTGGGCAAGAGTTCTCGCTGGGGGAAAGGCAATTACGATGAGATTAGGCAAGATTTAGGGAGCATAGAATGGGGAAGGAAAGTGCAGGGGATGGGCACATTAGAAATGTGGAGCTTATTCAAGGAAAAGCTATAGGTATTTAAGGAATAAAAGAATGACGAAAGTAAGATTAGGCCCAATCAAGCATAGTAGTGGTAAGTTGTGTGTGGAGTCAGATGAGATAGGGGAAGCGCTAAATGAATATTTTTCAACAGTATTCACTCTAGAAAACGACAATGTTGTCGAGGAGAATACTGAGATACAGGCTACTAGATTAGGTGGGATTGAGGTTCACAAGGAAGAGGTAATGTTCATCCTGGAGACCAGTTACTAGTGGTGTACCACAAGGGTCGGTGTTGGGTCCACTGCTGTTTGTCATTTTTATAAATGAACTGGATGAGGGCGTAGAAGGATGGGTTAGTAAATTTGCAGACGACACTAAGGTTGGTGGAGTTGTGGATAGTGACGAAGGATGCTGTAGATTGCAGAGGGACATAGATAAGCTGCAGAGCTGGGCTGAGAGGTGGCAAATGGAGTTTAATGCAGACAAGTGGGAGGTGATGCACTTTGGTAGGAGTAACCGGAAGGCAAAGTACAGGGCTAATGGTAAGATTCTTAGTAGTGTAGATGAGCAGAGAGATCTTGGTGTCCATGTACACAGATCCTTGAAAGTTGCCACCCAGGTTGACAGGGCTGTTAAGAAGGCATACAGTGTTTTAGCTTTTTTTAATAGAAGAATCGAGTTCCGGAACCAAGAGGTTATGGTGAAGCTGTACAAAACACTGGTGCGGCCGCACTTGGCGTATTGTGTACAGTTCTGGTCACTGCATTATAAGGATGTGGAAGCTTTGGAAAGGGTGCAGAGGAGATTTACTAGGATGTTGCCTGGTATGGAGCGAAGGTCTTACGAGGAAAGGCTGAGGGACTTGAGGCTGTTTTCATTGGAGAGAAGAAGGTTGAGAGGTGACTTAATTGAAACATATAAAATAATCAGAGGTTGGATAGGGTGGATAGGGAGAGCCTTTTTCCTAGGATGGTGACGGCAAGCATGAGGGTCATAGCTTTAAATTGAGGGGTGAAAGATATAGGACAGATGTCAGAGGTAGTTTCTTTACTCAGAGAGTAGTAAGGGAATGGAATGCTTTGCCTGCAACGGTAATAGATTCGCCAACTTTAGGTACATTTAAGTCATCATTGGACAAGCATATGGATGTACATGGAATAGTCTAGATTAGATGGGCTTGAGATCGGTATGACAGGTCGGCACAACATCGAGGGCCGAAGGGCCTGTACTGTGCTGTAATGTTCTCTGTTTATTCTTCTACTTTCCAGCAGGTACAAGCTCAGACTGTCTAACCTTCCCAGCACAAGGCAACTTGCCCATTCCAGATATCATTCTAATTAAAATAAAAAGGCAAACGGGCTGCATATGCTGGAAATCAGAAACAAAAAACAGAAATTGTCTGAAAAACTCTGAACTTTTTCAGAACAGGACACTGGACCTGAAATGTTAACTCTGATTTCACTCCATAGATGCTGTCATACCCACTAACTGGCATGTAGTTTGCTGCTTTCTAGCTCCCTTTTTCAATAATGGAGTCATAATCACTATTTTTAAAATGAAAGGAACCTTCCCCAAATCTAAAGAATTTTGGAAAACTAAAACCAGCACATCAATTGTCTTATGAGCCACTCAGTTTAATATCCTAGGGTAAAGTTCATAAAGATGCAAAGACTTGTTAGCCTGCAGCTCCAACAATTTGCCCAGTGCCACTTCTCTGGTGACTGTAATTTTCTTCCATACCTCCCTCCCTTCCATTTTCTGATTGATAGCTACTTCTGGCATGTTACTTGAATCCTAATAAGACCAATGCAAAATATTTGCCCAACTCATCTGCCATCTCCTTATTTTTCCTTATTTATTCCCAGACTCACTTTCCATAAGACCAGCACTCACTTGGTCAATTATTTTCTTTTTTAAGCTGTCTGTCAAAATCCTTACTATCTGTTTGTGTATTTCCAGCCAGCTTTCTCTCAAATGTTTTTTAATCCTTATTAAGCTTTTAGCTGAACTTTGCTTGTCTAACTTTCTGACCTGTCACTCATCTTTGCATAAGTAATTGTTTTTCCTTAAGTTTGATATGACCTTTACATTTTTGAAATTAGCCACAGGTGGTGCGTCCCCCATTTAGAACCTTTCTTTCTCATTGGAGATTAACTATTCTGTGTATTCTGATATATTCCCTTAAACATTGCATTTCTATTTAACGATCTCTTAACTTAACCTGCCAGTTCACTTTAGCTAGATCAGCTTTCATGTCCTCATAAATGCCCTTGTTTAAGTTTAAAAATACTAGTCTTGGACCAACTCTTCCCTCCCTCAAACTGAACATAAAATTCAATCATATTATGTTCGCTGATACATAGAACATAGAACAGTACAGCACAGAACAGGCCCTTCAGCCCACAATGTTGTGCCGACCATTGATCCTCATGTATGCACCCTCAAATTTCTGTGACCATATACATGTCCAGCAGTCTCTTAAATGACCCCAATGACCTTGCTTCCACAACTGCTGCTGGCAACGCATTCCATGCTCTCACAACTCTCTGCATAAAGAACCTGCCTCTGACAACCCCTCTATACTTTCCACCAACCAGCTTAAAACTATGACCCCTCGTGCTAGCCATTTCTGCCCTGGGACTACCTAGGCTTGCTTTCATTACAAGATTGTTTATTAATCCTATCCAGTTGCACACACCAGATCTGTTACACCTGCTCTCAGGTTGACTCCGGAATGTGTTGGAAGAAACTATACAGAAAACATTCTTTAATTTCCTTATCTATGCTGCCTTCACCCATCTGATTTTTGCAGTTTTTGTATAGATTAAAACTTTCCCCTCCTCCAGGTTATTACCGTATCTTTCTGACAAGCCCTATTGATTTCTTCCTTCATACTCCATCCTCTCTGTAATTATTGTTTAGGAGCCTGTACAGCACTCCCATGAATGATTCTTGCCTTTATTATTACTCATTTCTACCAGACCCACTCTACATCTTGACTTCTCAAACTTAGGCCCTCTCTCCATTGTATTAATACTTCCTAAATGCCACATACCCTTCAATATTCAGGTTCCAATCTATATCTTCTGCAGCCATGCCACTGTGATAGCTATCAGAACACACTTGAAGGACAGAATTTTACCAGTCTTTGAGTGACTTGGACATTGGTGAAAAGTTTTAGAAAAGATGGTAGAATGAAAAAGATCTGATTTTGACTGAAAAGAAAATATTTGATTTTGCCCTTAAGTTTCAATAAGAATTTCCCTTGGAGGAAACAAGTTCCTTATTTCTGTGCATTATTATCTCAGTATTGATTAATCACATCTCATATATATGAAGTTTGCCTTTCTCCTGAGCACAGTTGAGAAATTAGAAGGTGCTAGAAGATACTATTATGAACTTTTCATTTCTCCGGTGTTCTAATTTATTCAAAGAAAGGACAAAGAACAAAGAAACCTACAGCACAGGAACAGGCCCTGCGCTGATCAAGATCCTCTGTCTAACCTGTCATCTATTTTCTAAAGGTCTGTGTCCATTTGCTCCCTGCCCACCCAATTACCCGTCTAAATATATCTTAAAAGACGCTAACGTGTCTGCATCTACCACCTCCGCTGGCAACGCGTTCCAGGCACCCACCACCCTCTGTGTAAAGAATTTTCCACGCATATCTCCCTTAAACTTTCCTCCTCTCACTTTGAACTCATGACCCCAAGTAATTGAGTCCCCCACTCTGAGACAAAGCTTTTTGCTATCCACCCTGTCTATACCCCTCATGATTTTGTAGACCTCAATCAGGTTCCCCCTCAATCTCCGTCTTTCTAATGAAAATAATCCTGATCTACTCAACCTCTCTTCATAGCTAGCACCCTCCATACCAGGCAACATCCTGGTGAATTTCCTCTGCACCCTCTCCAAAGCATCCACATCCTTTTGGTAATGTGGCGACCCGAACTGCACACAGTACTCCAAATGTGGCCGAACCAAAGTCCTATACAACTGCAACATAGCCTGCCAACTCTTGTATTCAATACCCTGCCCAATGAAGGAAATCATGCCATATGCCTTTTTGACCACCCTATTGACCTATGTTGTCACCTTCAGGGAACAATGGACCTGAACACCCAGATCTCTCTGTTCATCAATTTTCCCGAGGACTTATCCATTTACTGTATAGTTCGCCCTTGAATTTGATCTTCCAAATGCATCACCTCGCATTTTCCCAGATTGAACTCCGTCTGCCATTTATCTGCCCAACTCTCCAGTCTATCTATATTCTGCTGTAATCTCTGACAGTCCCCTTCACTATCAGCGACTCCACCAATCTTAGTGTCATCAGCAAACTTGCTGATCAGACCACCTACACCTTCCTCCAGATTATTTACATATATCACAAACAACAGTGGTCCCAGCACAGATCCCTGTGGAACACCACTAGTCACAGGTTTCCAATTTGAGAAACCCCCTTCTACTGCTACCCTCTGCCTCCTGTTGCCTAGCCAGTTTTTTATCCATCTAGACAGCACACCCTGGACCCCATGTGACTTCCTATGAACTGTAATGCTGGAATTTTTATTTCTTTATTTTTCTAATTGGTTTTCCCGTAAGAATGTGTACTGAAGAATCTGTACCTGGGCATCTTTGTACCTGAGATGGCACCATAAGTGATGACATGTACATTTTTCATGGTATTCATTTGAGTATATGTGGCAATAAGGCTAATTCCAAGTCCAATTCTGAACAGGAAGGTCAGAACAATTACTTGGGAGATGTTGCTTACTGGTTGCTTTTCTTGACCTTTATCTCTAAGTCCATTCATCAATATCTTATTGCATGGTCCATGGGACAGTGGCCCCCACCCTACATGCACCTGAAGTGAGCATCATCAAAATATCAGCCTCACCACATTAGCATGGCTGATTTAGATCTAACTTTATCTCCCTTCAGTAATTCATCGCTGCATTTTAGAGCTCACGGGCACCTTACATTGTAATCCTCTTGCCAGGTCACCCTGCACACTGGAACACATAGCTGTCTCATGCATTTGCACGGGACATAAGCTATGGCTATCAGCTTGCTTCCACAGTGATCATTCTCTGTTCACCCCACTTAGTCAAGGACATCATCTGATCCCAATCCAAGGGGTTAGCCATGGTCTGTCAAGCACTTGGAAAATCAGGGTCTGGGTATCTATGCCTTCCACCCAGGACTGGAGCTATGGTTAGTCTTGCAGGCCAAGTCCCACCAGTTCTGTCGTTACTGGTGAGCAATCAGGGAACTGTGGAGACATCAGTCAGGGAACTGGGCCAGCTCAGCTGGGGCTAAGCTAAGGATCAGTCCATGGATTGGCCACAGGCAGCCTGGGCGGCGTGGGGATGTTTGGGCCAGTTAATCAGAGGGTAGTCCATACGTTGTAATGACAAGTGCAAAATTCAGATCTGGGAATGGGCTGAATGATAGTGTGTCACTGATGGAATACATGATGTGGACGTGTCGGTTTTGGACTGGCGTGGACAAAGTCAGAAGTCACACAACACCAATGAAGTGAAGACTTCACCTGATGAAGGAACAGCACTCAGAAAGCTTGTGATATCAAATAAATCTGTTGGACTATAACCTGGTGTTGTGTGACTTCTGACTGATGGAATAATAAGAGTGAAGTGGGGGAGAGGGTCAACTCCAAATGTAAGGGTGGCATCTGATATAACACAGGAGGGAGAGGCACGTTCTATGTCTCACCACCAGCTTGGTTTCAATGGGAAAACAATAGTTAGCAATAGTGGATGCAGCAAAAAAATCTGAGGCAGGAAATCGGGAATATTAATTGTCAAATGAAAGGTTTAAGTGGGAACGTGTGGACTCGAAGCTGATGAGGTTAACAGAAAGAGCAACACAATTTGGAATTATGTGCAGAAAATAGGGAGGTGGATGGGGTGGGGAGTAAATAATAAGATAGAGGTCCAGGGGAAAATAAAAGGAGGTATCATAGAGCTGGCACTCGGGGTCTGCAGTGTTGAGGTCAGTGTGCCAGACTACAACAGCACCAGCCTTATCCGCAGGATTAGTGACAAAGTCAGGGTTAGATCTAAGTGCACGGAGTGCAGTCAGTTCGGAGGGAGATGGGTTGGATTTGCTGAGGGGGTCGCAGAGAAATTGAGGCGACCAATATCATGCTAACAGTCCTTAACGAACAGACCGAGTGCAGGTAAAAGGCAGAGGGAGGTGTCCAGGTGGAGGGACAGTGTTGGATTGGGGTAAAGGGGTCTGTGGGACAGGGAGAGGACTCTAATCCAAAGAAATGGGCACAGAGGGGAAGACAGTTTGACATCATGTTGTGCCCAAAATTAGATTAGATTCCCTACAGTGGTGAAACAGGCCCTTTGACCCAACAAGTCCACACTGCCCCTTGGAGCATCCCAACCAGACCCATCCCCTTGTAACCCACACATCCCTGAACACTATGGACAATTTAGCTTGGCCAATCCACCTAACCTGCACACCTTTGGACTGTGGGAGGAAACCGGAGCACCCAGAGGAAACCCAAGCAGACACGGGGAGAATGTGCAAACTCCACACAGACAGTTACCTGAGGCTGGAATTGAACCTGGATCCCTGGTGCTGTGAGGCTACAGTGCTAACCACTGAGTCACCGTGCCACGTGGAAGGTGGAAAGGTGAGAACACAGAGGCATAAATCTGAGGCCTCTGCTGAGTTTAGAACGTTCATCATTGGAGAGTGGAAGGTTAGGAAGAATGGTGAATATCTGACAGGAGGTGGGGTCGGGGGAAGGGATGCAGTAGGAGGGAATGGGAGTAGAGGAGGGTTCCAGGGGGCCATGGGTATCTCTGAGTTGTTGCATCTTGTGGGACTTGATGCCTCAAAGGACAAGAAAAAGTTTCTTAACAGCACGATGAATGAGCCGGAGGATGAAGTGGAACTGCGGAGTGGGGCAGCCCTCAGCCAATGTATTGCGATGCTGTTGGAGAGAAAGATTGACAGCATGCATGTGGCAGGATTCAAACATGAGGGATGAAACTTCAATTGGAATCCATGTGGCGTGAGTCTGAGCTAGAGGCAGTTACTGAGGATTGTGATAACAAAGTGTGGAGCTGGATGAACACAGCAGGCCAAGCAGCATCTCAGGAGCACAAAAGCTGACGTTTCGGAAGGGTCTAGGCCTGAAATGTCAGCTTTTGTGCTCCTGAGATGCTGCTTGGCCTGCTGTGTTCATCCAGCTCCACACTTTGTTATCTTGGATTCTCCAGCATCTGCAGTTCCCATTATCAGTGAGGATTGTGATATGGCAGTGGAAACAAGTTTTAGCAAATACTGGATAAAACACCAGGAGTGACAGTGAAATTAAAGTCAGTGGGCCAGAAGAAAGATCAGAACGGAAATCCTGTTGGAGAGAGGAGCAGAACTTCTTCAAGATGAGCATGCTTGGAAGAGATGTGGCATTGAATGAAATACTAAATAAGAATCGAAACAACTGCAGATGCTGTAAAACAAAAGTTGCTGGAAAAGATCAGCAGGTCTGGCAGCAGCTGTGAAGAAAAATCAGAGTTAATGTTTCAGGTTTGGTGACCCTTCCTCAGAACTGATGGTAGCTGGGAAAACGTTTATATGTTTGGTTTTTGGTTTTGGTTTATAAGTTATATGTTTGGTTTATATGCAGAAAATAGGGAGGGTCTGGTAGGGAGTAAACAACAGGGTACAGCCCAAAGAGAGAGACAAGTGCAGTTGGACAGACAAAGGAGTTGATAACGACCTGGCTTGGAGAGTGAATAGTTGTTAATGGGACTATTAGTTACTAACAATAGGTATTGTGTAATGACAGACTATGTGATAACAAGTCCTGGTGTGTAGGTTAGGGGCTAGGACATAGGAGAGTTTATGCCCCAAAATTATTGAACATGATATTGAGTCCAGAGGGCTGCAGAGTCCCCAAAATGGAAAATGAGGTGTTGTTCTTCTAGCTTGCATTGAACTTTGTTGAAACACTGCAGCAAGCCACAGACAGAGATTTTAGTCAGGGAACAGGGTGATGTGTCAAAGTGGCAAACAATAGATAGTTCAGGGTCTTTTCTGCAAGCAAAATGTAGATGTTCTGCAAAGCGGTCACCCAGTCTACGTTTCATTTCCCCAATGTAGAGGAGACCACACTGTAAGCAGTGAATGCAGCAGACGAGATTCTGGGAAGTGCAGGTGAAGAGTTGTTGCGAAAGGCCGACAAGAGAGAGGAGGAGAATATGCATCTGCTGTTGGCATCTCGCTGGCTCCCTTTTGGAAGCTCCCTTGTCAAAGTTGGCCTCATCTGAACATATATGCGATAGAGACATCGGAACTGAGAGAATGGGATGGAGTCTTTACAGGAATTAGCGTGTGAGGATGTGTATTCCAGATAGCTGTAGGAGTCAGGGGATTTGTAATGGATATTAGTGGGCCTTTGGGTACCGGGGAGGGAGGAGGTAAATGGGCAGGTATTGCACCTTCTCCAAAATGTCTGCCTTCTTACTCAACCGAGGATTCCCCAGCATTGTTGTCAACAGGGCCCTTAACCGGGTTTCACGCATCTCCCGCACTTCCAACCTCACCCCTTCTCTTCCCACCTGAAACAGCAATAGGGCACCCATCCCACCAACATCCACATCCCAAAGATCATCAGATGCCATTTTCATCACCTCCAGTGAGATGCCACCACTAGACACATATTCCCCTCCCCTCCCTTGTCCACCTTCCACAGGGACTGTTCCCTCTGGAACATCCTGGTCCACTCTTTGTTCACACCCAACACCCCTCCCAGCTCTACGGCACCTTCCCCTGTAAACGACGACGGTGCAAAACCTGCCCATTTACTTCCTCCCTCCCCAGTATCCAAGGCCCAAACAACACTTCACCGGCACTTTCCCGAATCTAGTCTACTGCTTTCGCAGCTGACAATGCAGTATCTTGAGGAAACGCAGCATAGATTGGGTGACTGTTTCACAGAACATCTATATTCTGCTCGCAAAACAGATCTCGAGCTTCCATTTACCTGCCACTTTAACATACCACCCAATACCTTGGCCAACATCTCTGTATCTGAGATAACAAGGTGTGGAGCTGGATGAACACAGCAGGCCAAGCAGCATCAGAGGAGCAGGAAAGCTGATGTTTCAGGCCTAGACCCTTCAGAAATTCAAAGAAGGATCAAGGCCCGAAACGTCAATTTTCCTGCTCCTCTCATGCTGCTTGGCCTGCTGTGTTCCTCCAGCTCTACACCTTGTTATCTCAGATTTTCTAGCATCTACAGTTCCTACTACCTCTGTCTCTGGCTTGCTGCAGTGTTCCAGTGAAGCTTAATGCAAGCTGGAAGAACACCACCTCATTTTCTGCTTAGGACGCTGCAGTCCTCGGGACTCAATATCACATTCAATAATTTTAGGGCCTAAATTCTCCCATGCCCTAGCCCCCTTACCCCAGGCACCAGGCCTTGTCAACACACAGCCTGCCATCACACACCACCTATTGTCAGTCACTTACAGTCCCCATTAACAAGTACTGTCCCTCCTAGCCAGATCATTATCAATTCCTTTGTCTGTCCAACTGCTCTTCTCTCTCTTCAGGCTCTATCCTTTATCCTATTGCTTATACCCAACCCCATCCCACTCCCTGTCTTCTGCATATAAACCAATGTTTTCCCAGTGACATAATGAGGTGTAGAGCTGGATGAACATAACAGACCAAGCAGCATCAGAGGAGCAGGAAGGCTAGTGTTTCGGATCTAGACCAGTGACTATCAGTTCTGAGGAATGGTCACAGACCCAAACTGCTGACTCTCATTTTTTTTCGCAGATGCTGCTAGATCTGCTGAGCTTTTCCAGAAACTACTGTTTGTTTTCCTGAATTACAGCATCCGCAGTTCTTTCGGTTTTCACAACGTGGAATATGAACGTTTGGGAGGTTCTTGTCTAACAGATGCAGCCTATAAGCCACACAGGAGCATGAACTGGTCACCTTTGACAAACTTTGAGAAACAAGATTGAGAAATTGCTAGCAGTCCAGTCATATTGGGCAGAGTACATTTGTTTTGTTTTTTCAGTGGAGTTAGGATGGACATGCTTGTAGTGTAAGACACTTCAAAGACCGAAACGTCAGCTTTTGTGCTCCTAAGATGCTGTTTGGCCTGCTGTGTTCATCCAGCTCCACACTTTGTTATCTCACACTTCCAAGAATAATTGCATTAACCAGGCAATCATAACTTCAATGGTGACTTCAATTGACACTTCATGTGCATTTGCCATCTTTCTATTGGTCATGGCACTTTAAACCTCACAATCTATGAGCAGAAATGAACATAGGCAAACTTTAAAAGTATAATCAGCTGTCACCAGTTCTCAAACACATTCCAAATATTTCTTTGTTGCACAAAGCCTAGGAGCTACTATCCTCTGACAAGTAAACTGTTAACATGTGACATTAATTAAGTTAGATCACATGGGATTCAGGGTGAGCTTGCCAATTGGATACAAAATTAGTTTGGTGGTAGGATACAGAGGGTGGTAGTGAAGGGTTGCTTTTTGGACTGTGGTCTATGACCAGTGGTGTTCTACAGGGATCTGTGCTGTGTCTGCTGTTATTTGTCATTTATATATGTGATTTGGATGAGAATTTAGGATGCCTGGTTAGTAAGTTTGTGGGTGACACCAAAACAGTCAATTGTGAAGAAGGTTATCTAAAATTACAGAGGGATTTTTTTTCAGTTGGGCCAATGGGCTGATGAGTGGCTGATGGACTTTAATTTGGATTAATGGGAGTTATTGCATTTTGATAAAACAAACAAGGGCAGCACTTATACAGTTAATAGTAGGATACTGAGTAGGGTGGTCAAACTGAGAGATGTAGGGGTTCAGGGACATAGTTCTTTGAAAGTTGCATCACAGGTAGACAGGGTGGCAACAAAGTCAATTAGCATGCTTGCCTTTATTGCTCGGACTGTTGAGTATAGGAGCTGGGACATCATGTTGAGGTTATACAGGGCATTCGTGAGGCCACTTTTGGAGTACTGTGTGCAGTTCTGGTCGCCCTGTTACAGGAAGGATAGTATTCAATTGCAGAGGGTCAAGAGCTGTATCCAGGCACAGTTACAATATTTAAAAGATATTTGGACAGGTACATGAAATCGAAGGGTTTAGAGGGATATGTGCCAAATGCAAGCAATTGGGACTAGTTTAGTCTAGGAAACTTGGTCAGCGTGGCTAAGTTGGACTGAAGGGTTTATTTCCATGCATTATGACTCTATGATATGGGTTCTTATATTTAATGTTGCATTTCTTGGGTGCACTGGGGGTATGGGGTGGACAGTGAGGAAATAGTCCTGCCACAGTTATGATATTTCAGTGTTGTTTGTCCACACAGCTGGTGCTGCATACATCTGCATAAGGTGTAATATGTCAGAGATCCACATAGAGGCATTACATGGGCTTCCTTCTCAGTGGCTTCCATGCTATATTGTATTGTAGAATATGATGAAGTCTCATTGCCCATGGTATAACTGTTCAGAGATCACGTCATTGAGAAGCTGTCCTGTTTGTGATCGCCACATATAGAATCAGTGAGCAAATCTTAAATGGATCCATCAATGACAGGCACTTTCATCACTGTCACAGTCCCACATGGACAGTGCAGAAAAAAGCAATGGTTAGAAATGTGACAGCAATCCAATGAGCCTCCAGCAGCTGCTGCATAATTTCCTTCCGAAGAAGCTGTAGCAGCAGGTCCCCTCAGGATCTGGAGGAAGATTTAGAGAGCCTGGAATTATCATTTCCCCCAGATGACCAAACTTAGTGCAGGAGCAGACCTGAGATCCCAAAATGGAGCTGAGTTATCTGCTGGAGCAGGACTTGCAGTCCGAAGGAATGGGTGGCCTTCCCATCCTGATTATTATCAAAGTAACAGCAAGCATTAATTTCCAAGCACTGGATCATTCCCAAGGATCCATTGGGGATCTGTGTGCAATCTCCCAATCCTCAATGCACAACTGTATCAAGGATGTTACAAAGGCAAGGTTCATGCCAGTGCATCTCATTTCTCTGTGATAAGGTCATTGCTACAGCCTGAGCAATGGGTTCTCCAATGTGTAATTCATTAACAGTCCACAGTTCCACTTGATCAATGTCCAACTCATCCGTGATTTGCGCCAGGCACCCTGGAATTTGCTATAATGCCTTTATGCTTAATGACTCTCATGTTCCTTCCTTATTCCAAGGGCTAAATGCCATGATGGATGGCTGGTGAGAGATAAAAGCTATGTTCTCCAACCATGCTTGATGACTCCTTTACAGAACCTACTTACTGAGGCACAATACAAATATATCGAAGCCCACTCTTCAACCTAGCCCATCATGGAACAGATAGTAGGGGTCCTCAAAATGAGGTTTGAATGTTTAGCGCTCTCAGGTGGGGCCTCGCAGTTCATTCCAAATAGGATGCATTGCAAAATGATGGTGTGTAGCACCCTGAACAACTGAAGGAGGCAAAGATGAATTGGTGAGGATGCTGAGGAACTGGGAGAATTGCAGCAGTCTTCTGATATTGAAGATAAGGACGTTAACCAGGAGGAACACCACATTAAGCATGACATAGCCTGAATTGTTCGGCTAAGAAGCCAGGCAGAATTTAACTGAGACCCACTTTCAGATGTATGGGTCGGATGAAGACACAATTCAAATTAGTGACAACTATGTAGTTACAAAAGCGAACAAGCTGTCTACTGCCAAAAAGCAAATGTAACTTTTTTGTTTGGTATTTCTTCACCATTCCTGCTGTGCAATAAAACAGACTGTTCGCAACTGGATGAACACTTTATAATGTCTGCTCCTTCCATATTCAAGAACTACAGTTGTTCTGACCTGATGGATATTAGGGAAAGGGTGCCTGGGTGCTTGGTATCACCACCCTGTTTCCTAGTAAGGAAAAGCGCAACCAAGTGAGACTGAAGTCTTTCTTACAATCGTGGGGACATTGATACAGAGCATCAATGATTAAAGCACTGAATGTGGATCTGTTTGCATCTCCTGCAGCCACTGAGCCTTCTGCTAGGCTTAGATCTCCACCAAACACCAACCAGACCGTGGAAGAAGCTCATCACATGAATGCTGCAGCCAGCATGGAACTGATAACTTTGGTGAACTCCACTAACCTTCAGGATTGCCTCTGAAAATCCCGCCCAATGGTCCTACAATGGTGCATTAAAATTAAGTTATTAACGATTAATACATGGGGCTGAGCTAGTGCCTGGTCTCTGGAAGTCCTCTGATTGCAGCAATGTGTCAGCAATGTGCTCATTGGCTCCAAATGTAACCTGAAACGACAGCTCATCAAAGTAAAAATATCTGAGCTGGTGGATGGTGCAGGAGAAAACATTGGCAGTACATCCCTGGAGGGACTCGTAGCTTCTTCCCCAGAAATGGAAGAGGAGCTGATGGGCTCAGTGGCTGGCCTTTTTGAGGGGTGCCAAAGAGAAGACAAGCTATTAATTCTCTGATAGGACTGAAGCTTAAGCATCCTAAGAATAAGTTAATGGAGACGGTAATGGTGGAGCAGCATGATGAAACTTACTTGGTTGCTGTGAGATGGAGCTCTTGGCAACCCCACATGAACTCGACAAGTCAACTTTACCCGATCTCTCCACATAGCTAATATTCTTCTAACTAGGCAACATCCTGGTAAACCTTTTCTGTATCCTCTCCAAGGCCTCCTCATTCTTCTGGTAATGCGGTGACCAGAACTGTACGCAATATTCCAAATATGGCCTGACTAAAGTTCTATACAGCTGCAACATGGCTTTTCAATTTTTATGCTCCATGCCCCGATTGATGAAGTAATCTTGCATATGCCTTTTTGACCGCCTTATCCATTTGTGTTGCCACTTTTAGGGAACCATGAACCTATATGCCTACTTTCCTCTGTATGTTAATACTTCCAAGGGTTCTACCATTCACTGTGTACCTCCTTCCTGCATTGGACCTTTGAAAATGCATCATCTTGCATTTGTCTGGATTAAACTCCATCTGCCATTTTTCTGTGCAAGTCTCCAGCCAGCTGTACTCTGTCCTATTCTCTGACAATCCTCCTCACTATCCACAGCTCTCCTAAACTCTGAGTTGTCTGCAAACTTAATAATCAAACCACCTTCATGCTCCTCCAAGTCATTTACATATATTACAAATGACAGGGCTCCCAGCACTGACCCCTGCAGAACTGCACTGACCACAGATCTCCAGTCAGAAAAATATCCTTCTACTGCTACTCCCTGTCTTCCATGACCAAGCCAGTTCTGTATCTGTCTTCCCAGCTCACCATGGGTCCCATGTGATTTGCAGCAAGATATTCCTGTATTTGTACTCAGATCCTCTTGCTTCCAGATCAAGGTGGCGGTGGAGTAGAATGCTCCAACTGGAGCTCCTCCACCCCTTCTGTTTATTTCCCATTTACTTCTCTTTCTTTCCCCTTTTCTCCTCTTGGTGTTCTCTTGTGAGGTAGAGCAGGCAGAAGGTTCTCATGGAGTGGGGACAGCTAGTGGGCTGGAGGCCCGAATGGAGTGGGGATGACCAATGGGCTGGAGGCCCAAGCGGAGCAGGTATGGTTGTTGCACTGGGGAATGCTACGGGTGGTCAGCTGCTTACGGGCTTGATCAGACCATGTGTGGAAGCACCCTGCACTGATTTCCTGAAAGATTGTAATGCTCATCTTTTAAACTTTATTCTCATTTTTCTAATTTATACTATGGATAACGGTAAGTAATGTAACCTTTGCCTTTCTTTTTCCCTTTATTTCTGTATTTGTATCTACAATTTGTTTACCTAAGACAACGCCATGTGGGGCGATAATACAAACTTCTCACTGCACTCCTGTACTTCCGTACTTGAGCACAAATGACAATAAAGGGTTTGCTAATTCTAGTTCTATTTCTATGAAGGTCAACACACAATTTATCTCATTTTTATTGCCTGCTGCACCTGCATGTTTACTTTCACCGAGTGGTGCAGGAGGTCATCCTAGGCTTCTAGGACATTCCCTTCTCTCAATTTACGACTATTCAAACAATGACCCATTTACCTGCTTTTGTCATCAAAGTGGGTAATTTCACTTTTATCCACATTATACTGCATCTACCAAACATTTGACACTAACTCACTGTTAAAATCACAATGCAACATCTCTCCATCCTTCTCACAGCTCACCCTTCCATCCAGCTTTGTGTCATCTACAAGTTTTGCGATATTGCATTTTGTTCCCTCATTTAAATATTTGACATATGTTGTGAATAGCTGGGTCTAAGTACCGATCCCTAAGATACCCCACCAGTCACTGACTGCCATTCAGAAAAAGACGGATTTATTCCTACGCTGTTTCCAGTCGACTAACCAATTTTCTATCCAGGAGTAACCAGAAGGCAAAGTACAGGGCTAATGGTAAGATTCTTAGTAGTGTAGATGAGCAGAGAGATCTCGGTGTCCATGTACACAGATCCTGAAAGTTGCCACCCAGGTTGACAGGGCTGTTAAGAAGCAGACAGTGTTTTAGCTTTTATTAATAGAGGGATCGAGTTCCGGAACCAAGACGTTATGGTGAAGCTGTACAAAACTCTGGTGCGGCCGCACTTGGAGTATTGCATACAGTTCTGGTCACCACATTATAAAAAGGATGTGGAAGCTTTGGAAAGGGTGCAGAGGAGATTTACTAGGATGTTGCCTGGTCTGGAGGGAAGGTCTTATGAGGAAAGGGACTTGAGGCTGTTTTCATTAGAGAGAAGAAGGTTGAGAGGTGACTTAATTGAAACATATAAAATAATCAGAGGGTTAGATAGGGTGGATAGGGAGAGCCTTTTTCCTAGGATGGTGACGGGGAGCACGAGGGGGCATAGCTTTAAATTGAGGGGTGAAAGATATAGGACAGATGTCAGAGGTAGTTTATTTACTCAGAGAGTAGTAAGGGAATGGAACGCTTTGCCTGCAACGGTAGTAAATTCGCCAACTTTAGGTACATTTCAGTCGTCATTGGATAAGCATATGGACGTACATGGAATAGTATAGGTTAGATGGGCTTGAGATCGGTATGACAGGTCGGCACAACATCAAGGGCCGAAGGGCCTGTACTGTGCTGTAATGTTCTATGTTCTATGTTCTTTGTGAAAATGGAAGTGAAGCATGAATTTAGTTTGTCAACCATTTCTTTGTTCCCAATTATGACTGTAAAGGGAGCTACATTGGTTTTTGCTAATCTTTTTCTCTTTACATACCAAGAGACTTTTACAGTCCATTCTTTAGTTCTTCACAAATTTAGTCTCATGTTTTATTTTTCCTTTCTTATTCAAACACTTGAGCCTTCTTTGCTAACTTCTGAACTGTTCTCAATCCTCAATTCTATCGTTTTCTCCTTGCTGATTTTTATGCCTTTTTGGCATCTAATACAATCTATAACTTCTCTTGCAAGCAATGGTTTGGCCACTGTTCTCTTTGCACTTGCGCCACACAGGAATAAACAGTTTTTGTAGTTCAGCCATTCACTCTTTGAATATTTGCCATTGCCTAGTCACTGTCCCATTCCCTTCAGTAAGATTTCCCAATCCATCATGGCAAACTGGGCTGACATGTCACATTGTTATAGTTTTCAGTATCAGGAGCCTAGTCTCAGGATTAACTATTTTACTCTCCACCTTGATGAAGAATTGTATCATCCCCAAGGGCACTCTCACAACTAGTACAATTATTCCTTTCTCATTACTTAATACCTGGGTCTGAGATGGCCTGTTCTCCAGTTGGTTCTGCAATGTATTTGTCCAGAAAACTAGAAACTACCCTAGAAATTCCTCCTGTGCAGTATTACAACTAATCTGATTCACCCAATGTATGTGCTGATTAAAGTCACCCATAAATTACCGCAGGCGTCTCCGGTTTCCCATTTAATGCCATTCCCAACATCACAGCTACAGTTTCGATCTATATACCACCTCCACTAATGTATTTTCCCCTTGGCATTTCTCAATTCTACACACATAGATTTTACATTATCTGAGCTAATATCTTTCCTCAATATTGTGTTAATATCCTCTTTAACCATTAATGAAATTCCACAACCTCCTTTTTGTCTGTCCTTCCAAAATATTGAATATCCCTGAATGTTTAGTTCCCATTCCTGGACACCTTGCAGCTTTTTCTCTGTAATCCAACTATATCATGGCAAAACTCAGCAGGTCTGGCAGCAGCTATGTACAGAAAGCAGAGTTAACATTTTGGGATCAGTGACGCGAACTGTAGATAAATTGTTGCTCTGACTGGGAGGTGTATCCGGGGCCTTGGATAGTGAGGAGGGAGGAAGTAAACAAGGAGGTGTGCTACATTCTGTGGTTGCAAGGGAAGGTGCTGTGGGCTGTGGGGAGGTGTTGGGTCTGGCGTAGGAGTGGACCAAAATAGCTCCGAGGGAACAGTCCCTACAGAAGGAGTACAAGGGAACAGAGGGGAATATGTATCAGGTGGTGACATGCCTTTGGAGGTGGCAGAAATGGTGGCTAATGCTCATTTGGATGTGGAGGCTGGTGGGATGGTAAGTGAGGTATAAAGGGATCCCATTGGTGTTGCGGGAGAGAAGGGAGTGGGTGAGGGCTGGAGTGTGGGGGTGGGTCAAACAGGACTGAGTGCCAAGGTGAAGAAGGTAAATATTTCAGCGGCCCCTTTGTAGAATCTGGTATTATCAGAATAGATGCAACAAAATGTCCACCTTCTTCAACCGAGGATTCGCCACAACTATCCTCATCTATCATCCCACCCGCATCTTTATTCAAAGGATCATAAGCTATCATTTGTCAACTCCAAGGAGATGCCATCACCAGACACATATTCCCTCCCCTCCCTTGTCAGCCTTCTGCAGTGATCATTCCCTCCATCACACTCTAGTCCACTTCTCCTTCTCACACCCACAGCAACCGTAGAAGGTGTAACACCAGGGAGGCACTGGCCTAGTGGTATTATCACTGGACAGTTAATTCAGAGACCCAGATAGTGTTCTGGGGACCTGGGTTTGAATCCCGCCACAGCAGATGATGGAATTTGAATTCAATAAATATCTGGAAGTAAGAGTCTAGTGATGACCATGATTCCATTGTCGATTATCAGGGAGGAATGAAAAAACCATCTGGTTCATTAATGTTGTTTAGGGAAGGAAATTGCCATCCTTACCTGGTTTGGCCTACATGTGACTCCAAGCTCATAGCAATATGATTAACAATGGGCAATAAATGCTACCTGGCCAGCAACACCATCATCAAAGAATGAAGGGAAAAAAAGCCCATTTACGTCCTCCCTCCTCACTATCCAAGGCTCCCAGACACAGCTCCCAGGTAATAGAGCAATTTACCTGCACATCACTCAATGTAATCTACTGCATTCGCTGTTCACAATGTGGTCTGCTCTACGTTAGGGATATGAAACACAGAGTGGGCAACCAACTTTGTAGAACATCCACGTTCTGTCCACAGAAATACATCCACAAGAATTTTCTGTTACCTGCCACTTCAACACACCACCATGTTCCATTGCCAACATCTCTGTCTCAAGCTTGCTTCTGTGCTCCAGTGAAGCTCAGCAGAAGGTGGAATAACAGCATCTCATTTTCCACTTATACTCTGCAGCTTTCAGGATTCAATATTGAGCGCAAAAATTTTAGGGCTTGCACCTTTTCTCCCAAGTTCTTACCACGACTCCACACTCTAAGCATTTTCATCGCATGAGCAGTTACCACAACCAATTCATTGTCAGCCACTAATGATCCCCATTAGCAGCTATTCATATTCCCAGGCTGACCTTTAACCATTTCTTTGTTTGCCCAATGGTTTTTCTCTCTCTGTGGGTTCTAACTCGACCTATCATTTATTCCTCCCCACCCTACCCCTACCACACATATACCAACCTTTTCCCAGTTCCAATCAATTCTGCTTTTTCCCGACAGATGATGCCAGACCCGCTACATTTTTTCAGCAATTTCTGTTTTTGTTTTTGATTTCCAGCATCTGCTGTTTGTTCATATTTTTTTCCCATTATATCGTAGTATCTATTTGTATGATTAATTCACCCACTTTGTTTTGAGTGCTCTGTGCATTCAGACAAGAAGTTTTAAGGCTTGTCTTTTGAGAGTTCCTTGACTCATTTCCATGACTATTCTTTTAACCATGGTCTTGTTTGACTCTGTTTACCTTTTCTCTATTATTCCTTTTTCTGTCTTTTGTTCTTGTCTTTGATTCCCCTTCCTCTGATGTCTTGCAGAGGTTTCATCCCCCTGTCAATTTAGTTTAAAACCTCCCCAACTGCATTAGCAAACACTCCCCCTCGGGCATCAATCCTGCCCAAGTCTGACCAGTTTATACTGGTCCCACATTTCCCAGAATCTGTCCCAGTGTGCCAGGAATCTGAAACCCAACCCTTCAAACCATTTCTTTAGCCAAATGTCCATCTGATATGTCCCACTATTTCTAACATGTGCAATGACAGTAATCATGAGATCACTACTTTCGAGCTCTTACTTTTCAGCTTGGGTCTGAACACCTTATATTCCGCTTTTAGGATCTCATCCTCTTTTTAACCTATGTGGTTGGTACTGATATGTACCATGACCACTGGCTGTTCATCCTCCCCATCCAGGATATCCTGTAGCTGCTCTGACACACCCTTGGCCCAGGGAGCGAACATACCATCCTGGAGTCTCATTTGCGGCCACCGAAATATCTATCTGTTCCCTTACAATTGTATCCCCACTC
This sequence comes from Stegostoma tigrinum, assembly GCF_030684315.1. NCBI lineage: Eukaryota > Metazoa > Chordata > Chondrichthyes > Orectolobiformes > Stegostomatidae > Stegostoma > Stegostoma tigrinum. The sequence goes on along the minus strand of NC_081355.1, from coordinate 62,525,244 downwards.
TTTGCTCTTCCCCTGTGCTGCAGAGCCAAATGTGCTGCCATGAAATTGGCGGTTGCTGTTTTCCCCCGAGGGGACATTCCCCCTATATGTTTTTCAGGAGAATGGCCACAGGAGATTCCTGCAGTGCCTGCCAAGTCTTTATATTCTGCCTGGTGGTCACCCATTCCCTTTCTGCTTGTGGAGTCTTAACGTGCAGTGTGACCACTGATCAATACTTGATCTCTGATTCATGCATGCTTCACAGTGTCCCCTGTTGCCACTGCAACTCTGAAACCCAGCAGCTGCAGATGGAGACACTTCCTACACTGTGTGTCCAGCTTCCCACATAGAGCAGCAGGAGTACACCACAGCTTTGAGCTTTCCTGTCATGGCTTAACCCTTTAACCTTTCAGAAAATGCTTAATATCAAATAATATCAATTTCACTCAGTGCCTTCCTTCCTGTTCCTTGTTACTACAGAACACAACCCTTAGAACTGATAAATCACAAAACAATCTTACAAACTGTAAGTGACTTGATCCTACCTATTAGTTACCAATCAGCTCTGTCCTTTGGAGCTTCTATGCCTGTGGCAGGTTAGGACTGCTCTGGCTTTCATGTGATATCACTCTTTATGTTTTCACAAAATGCAGGACAGTGTCCCAGAAAGGAAAGTAAGAAATAGTGGAGAAAGTTACCATCATTTTTTCAATCCTCTTTCATTGTCTAAAAAGGGTTGAAGGGGTAGCTGAAGTAAATAAAGGCTAGTTAACCTAACCTCAACAGCATAAAGTCTGTGGGATATATTCTTAAAGACTCTAGAAATGATCATCTATAGAGACGCATTAAAAACAGCATGTATTTGTTATAGAAAAGCCATATCTGACTCGTGATTAACTTCTTCAGGAGGTAACAAGGAAGGTAAATCAGAGTATGTTTTTAATGTATGTAGTCTGTATGGCTTTTGACAATCTTGTCAGAAAATTAATAATTGATGGCACTGACATTGTCTCTAAATAGCATAGTCTTCCTAATGTCCATGCATGCTTCTTGGCATGCTGACACATTCATTCAGGTTCCTCCAGCTACAGCCATACAGGGACCTTAGAGGTCTATGCAGTGGCTGGAGAAATTAAGAGGGGATATAGCATGGGACGCAAGTGAAAGTGGCAATTGAGGTTCAAAACTGGCCAAAAACAGGAAACAATTGGTTTATTTGAATAGGTGCTTTTGTAACTAATGCCATTTCCAGTGGAGTTCTACGGGGCACTGTGATGGGTTCCTCATTGTTTGTGGTAAATATTAATAACCTAGTCTTGAGAGGTTGTGATTATGAAATTTGCAAATCATGTAAAAATCAGTTGTATTGTTGATAATGAGGAGAGAGTTGTAGAACCACAGGAAGATGTCAATGGACTGGTCAACTGTGCAGAAAAATCACAAATGCAATTCAACCTGGAAAAGTTTGTGGTAAGGCATTTGTGGAAAGCATAAAAGAAAGGAATGAACAAAAAATGACTGCATTCTAAGAAATTTAGCAGAAGGGCCTTGGAGTATATGCCCATAGATAGATAAAGTGGCCCAGAAAACACCAGGATAATTTCCTTGATAACGAAGTGTGGAGCTGGTTCCCTTTATTAGGTAAGATCTGGCATATACAAGCAGGGAGTTTATGCTGGAACTGTGCCAACACTAGTTAGAGCGCACCAAGACTACTGCTTACACTTCTGATTATTACATTACAACAAGGACGTGCTCAAATTAAAGAAGGTGCAGAGGAGATTTACAGGAATGTTGCAAAGATGTGAGAATGTCAGTCAGTGATGAAGAAAAATTAGATAGGTTGTGTAGTCTTGTTTGGAACAAATGAGGGAAAATTTATTTCAAGTACATTAAATTTTGAGGGGCCCAGAAAAAGTGAATGAGAAGGACCTATTTCACTTAGCTTGAGCTTAATAACCATGAGGCATCGATTTTAAGGAAGTAGAAGAATTGAGGGGGGGGGGTTAGTTGGAGATTAATTGTTCACCCTGGAGATAGTGAAGGTTTGGAAATCATTATCTGAAAGGCTGGTAGAGACGGAGACCCTTGTGGCAATTTAAAACAATACGCTTGACTATTACATATCAAGCCAAACAGACCAAGAGTTGAAAGTGAGATCGGGCGGGACAGCTCTTTACACCATTGGATAAGATGGGCCGAATGATCACTTTCTGTGTCGTAAATAGATCTGTTTCTATGCAATCGTTTACCAGCTGACAGGGCATTAACTATTTGAGGGCGATTTTTTCGAGTAAACATTGAGCAAGTGCTAATTTCCGCTAATTTAGGGGTTTGAATTACTTTGGAAGTAAGCATTGTCACACCATATCCCTTCTGTCAACGAAGGAAACAAAATATCGATTGAAGTTTATTCTTTCTCCATTTCGTTTAGTTTGAAATTATAACTGAGTTTTAAAACAAGTGAGCTGAAAGAGAACATGGGCCCAAAGGCGGCGATGACCAAAAACATAATTGTAGACTTCCTGTAAACATGTCCATTTAGTGAAACATAGTCCTTGCATAAAATACAATTAAAACGTCATTAAGATGCACAGAAATTGTACCTTTATCGAAGGAATGTGTCCGCTCCGTTGCTGTTAGGTTCCATCTCAATTGTTTCTTGATTAAACAAAATGTTTACCTTTCGTTTCCTACCAGATTGTAATTTGGCCACAGTGCCAGTCTTGATAACATGATCACGGGAAGAGAGATATTTAATATTCAGAACCAGTTCTTAAAATGTTTACTTTCGAGTTAATGAGATAGTTCCGTTTACAATTAGGAGCCTGACGCTCTCATTTCAGAATATCCTTCTAATTCCCGGGTGTTAATTGAAATGAGTTAAAATGAAATTTGGTGTTAAACGCACCAACTTTTTGGCCCATTAAACCACAACACTAGGAGCTGAAGCCGAGCCTGCGTTTAGAGCGTGAAAATATTCGGTGGGTTTTCAAATATGCTGTTAAGAATGTTCCCATTCTGTTTACAGTTGTACGAGGCACAGAGGATGAATCGGTATTCCCATTTTTATCCTATTTCCACCGCCAAACATTTAGAAATAGATGTCAGAATACACGCCTGGTTAAAGCAAATATAATTTATTGTTAGAACTTAATCCTTTTAACTTGGGCTGTTACAGATAATGCGGCCATTTACAGAGTTTGACAGCAAACAGCTGGAGTGTGTTTCGGGGTCTATATAATCTACGCGGAGGCCGAATATGCAAGGTAATCTTCATTAGACAAATATTAAGTTTCATTTTCTTTTCATTTGTTCGAAGGTCGTCTGATTTCTCAGAACTGACTGATTCATAAATTTCACCAGTTTGTAAGGTGCTACATCTCGGAACCTCTGCTTTCTGCCAGTGGGAACTGAGCCAAATACATTCCACACCGAGGAAACCAGCTTGTTTCAGGCGCCCTCTGATTCAACCAAATCGGCGCTCAACACCCAGCCGCCGTCATTTTATTGTTATCTAACCCGCTTTCCGTTTAAACAGAAGCTGCCGAAATCCTTCAGAAATGAGGTCGACATGCATTCCTTCATTTCTATCTTTCAAAAGTTTCAAATCCACATCTAGGTGCGAATGTCTCGCTGTTCTGGTTTTCCCACTGCGGCTGTTACGTTTCCGTGATACTTCAACGGTTTAAAAAAACGCACACACAGAAACAATGTTAAAATCCAAACAAAACAAACAACTCCAGCCCGAAATGTTTGGTTATTTCTGCATTTTGTTTTGCGCTGGGCTGAGATAAGACTGTACCTTGGGGTTACATATTCACTTTAAGAGGCAATTTAACCACTGAACGATTACTCGAAAATCATCAATTCGTTCTCATTCATTTTTCTCTTTTTGATCATCTACAAAATGGGTCTGACCTTTGTTTATATTCGCTGTATCTTTCGAGCATTTTAACACTATACGACTGATTTGTCCCAACAACAAAAAAAATGGAAATGATGCTGATGTTGCAATTTGACATTCAGACATAAAACGTTTGAAATGCTCAGCAGATCTGGTACTGAGTTTGTGATGGGAAAGGGATTAAAGGTGTGCCACAGAAGTGATCGTGTTTTTCTGTTTGAACACACACATACCTGAGCTGGCTGTTGATGTGGGAACCCAATGTCTCTCCAACACAGCAGCTGAGTACCTTAAATGCCACGCACATTCCGTCAATTTAAATTATTTCCTGACCTCTGTTTATTAAATATTGTAGAAGGAGACGGGATAACCGTTGTGCCTGGTGTAATGCACTACATTGGACTGCATTCACTCTATCGGATGCCACACTAGTAAAGGGTCAAATCGGATCAAGACGTGAAAATGCCAATATCTAAATGTGGCGTTAAGTTTGAGAAATGTTAACCCTGATTTTGTACCTTTCGAAGGTTTTCACTTGAATTCAACACCAACTACTCATCAAATTATATGAAGGAACGAGTCTGTAAGGTGAAAAATATGGTATTATAAGATGATCGCACTGGACAGAATCTATCGGTAAATGTCTTGAATCAACCTGAATGGATGTGATGTGACACATCTCCCGGGGACGGTGGGACTCGCACCCCACAGCATTAATTACACGGTGACATACCGTTGAATTGGTTGAGTTGCTCTTCTCTTCTAAGCGTTCTTTCCGAGCCGCCACAAGATGGCGCTTGCAGACATCCCTCCCCTGCATTTATATAGCATCTTTAACAAGCGCAACCAAATTCCAACACCCACTTCCAAAATAAGTTTACAGGCGCTGTCAAAATTCACAAGGAGCCAATTTGGGACTAACTGTGTCAACCACACAATATCGCTGCACACGGGAATAAGGTAAAACTGATACGAGCCTCCGCCCCGGCCAGCAATTGTTAATTTTGCTTTTTAAAGCTTGTTCCATTGTTCGTGTGGTTTTGCACTCTCGCAAATTGGAACACGGTTCAGAAGCATTTGATTTAACTGTTTTCGGAGGGCGTAAACAAAACAAAACAGCAAACAGTACGAGCCGCGTATATAGAAGGACCAAAATAAACTGAGAAATTTTCCACAACTGCGAGATTGGCCATCAAAGTGTAACTGCGATGAAGGTGAGATCGCAAAGCGACAGAGATTTCGCACTGGTCAAACCGTATGGGAGACAGCATTTACCGAGCGCGCATTTCATTAACCAAAGGAATGCAGCAGACAAATGCTTTAGACAATGCGTCGATTCAAACACACAACAAAACAAAAAAAAACTCGTCAGTCTCGCCTACCGGCTCTGCATGAGCTATAATTTAAATGTGTCGTCAATTGTGGAGCATTTGCACCATTTCTAGTTAACGAGATTATTTTTCCCGATTGCTTTCCTCTTTGTTCGACTCGCCAGAATCAAACCTTCACCATCACAAAGCAGGCTGACTTAAAGAACATTTTATTCGGAATTCTCTCCGATGATTGCTCCAACCATCAAAATTATTCCAAAAACATTTCGTTATTTCTTGGTGTCTGATTTCTCTACTTAAATGCATAATTTGGAAATAATCAGCAAGAAAACTATTTTCCCACGAAGCCTGGCAGTGAATGTACAGTATTGTCAGTGAAGGGATTTCATTACACTGCATTTTAACTCATTCTTGAAAATCTGGTACTTTATTTTGCAAATAAACCACGTACCGACGCCATTTTTAAATAAGCCCTGATTTTTTTAAAACTCGTAGCAAATAACATTCCAAGACAATTTCAGACTGTTGGCTTGATTGTAGGGACATGTAAAATGGTGTGAGTCCAGCAGGTACACACAGGGTAATTGTTCATATTGAAAAAAAATTGTTTAAGGCAAAAGTTTGAATTTGCCGAGGTGCACACATGCTGACACGTTTAAACACATCGTTACTTGAAGAATGATTTGAATTGTGTGAGATTTTAATTTCCACAACTACAATCAAATAACCACCCGAAGCCTGATAAATTTGGAACTAAGGTGCCAATATGTCTTTCGCTATTCTATTTTTTCATGTGAATGAGAGTGGGAAATGGTCAGAATTATAAGTGCATTAGCTATGCATTTATCAAGACTTTATAAATACATTAGTTCCCTCCTCACAGCAACCATTGGAAAGCTGAAATTATAAAGTCTGAACCAGTCTTATTTTATTGCTTGTGAAAAATTAATGCTTGAAAATGTTTTTGCTTAATCTGTACATATTGATGGAATTGGAAAGGACTGGGTTTTATTCATTGAACTAACACTCATTTTCTTTTACACCATACTGTACCCATTCTACAGTAGACTATAAAGAACAGGAACTGTACATATTTGTATTGTCAAATAAATAAAACCACATACAGAAAACGTCAATCTGGTATTTAAGCCCCTCCCACCAAGAAATTCCTCCTAAAGTTAATACTATATGTTATGGGACGTCACATTAGATCAGGCTTAGCTTGAATTTCTCCATCTTATCACTTACAGCATCAGATAACTTTGGCACCTTCTTAAAAATTTGATTGCACTATTAGACTGTACAAGGTCAGTTCTTAAGGTGGAAGGAAACTTCAGTCTTTTTGGCACTCCTAAGACCATCTCGACATTTGGTGAATGGATTGGATACATACAGGCAAACTTCTTGGGAATACCTTAAGGGCTGGTGTAGAAAGTATAGTAGCCCATTGCTTTTGCACCATCCTTGTTATACTCTTTAGAAGTAATTGTCTCACATTTAATTGTTGGTGAACTTTCACTGCTAGAGTTGCCAGCTGAAACCCTTCTTCTCTTGCAGGCATTTTCATAGAGTCCAGAGTCTGAGTCCATGGATTTAATGGATGGTGGGGTTTCAATCCAAGGTGAGTTGGCTTCTTCCCTTGCTTTGTCCTCGGAGGACAACACTTGATCTTCAGGGAAAGCTGGTGGACTCGTTCTGGAGGACCATGTTAGCCCAGAAGCTATCTTTCTCTGGTACTGGGAACTCCTGGAACCCCAACCAAATGTTGGGTCAGGATAATAGCTCAGAGAATGAGCTGACTGAATGGGTAGAGGCTTGAGACCATAGGGCAGCAAGGCATTGGCAGCATAATCTGCATCATAAGAAGTAAAGTCCAACCTGTTGGTGCCAGGCTGTTGCACAGAGGTGACAAACCACCTCTGGGGAGGATTGCTGGACTCCTCGGTCTGTTGGGGGGACAGGATGCCACTTGTTTGGGGCACGGCACGTTCACCATTGTAGAACCGGGCTGATGGTATGCTGTTGGCAAACTGATCCTGGAAGAAGGGTTGCACGGCATAACGGGCCCCAGGCACTATCTGATGGGATCGGGGTGAATCCGTGGGAGATGGGGTCAATCGGTCATTTTCTGGAGTAGTGAACATGCTGAGGAATTAAACAGGAAATTAGAGCATTGACTACGATATCTTGTGATTTAAAGAACAAATTTATCTGAATCCAATGTTATTACATTAAAGGCATAAACTTACGAATCATAGTTGTCTCTGAAACCTTTGGCAAAAGGATTGTGATCTATCTTGAGCTGGGTAATCTAATGAATGTGGAAAAAAAAGTACAAAAATAAATGGTCAGTTGCCAACAGTTGTTAGCTTTAACAATTCAAATCTACAGTAAACTATACTTACATCAGTGTTCTGGTAGGCAGTGACAGCAATGAACTGCGATTCTGGGAATGTATATGTTTGTGTTTTTGAAGAATCAGATACGTCCTCTACGCCATCTTCATTCACCTCTACGATATGAAGGCGTGGTTGGTATTTGTGCAAGGACTGCAATACAACCATCTGTAAAAATGAAAGGCACACAATTGTTAAGACACCTGCCACAAAGTGTTACTGTTAGTCTAACATATCAGAGATAGGTTTTACCTGTTCACTGGCTCACCTGAGTATTGTTGTTGGTTGCGCCCTTATTGTTAGTCAGCTTAAGTTTCCCAAAGGAAATCTCTTGTCTCATCCAGTGAGCTCCAGTGTTTGGAGACTCAGGGTGGACATAAGACCTGTTACCTGAAGGATAAAGTGAAAGATGACAGTGTAAGTAGCAAGTTAGGAACAATGGGAAATCTTAGTTTCTTTTCTGATTTTTAAAAATATTAATATCAGTTTCAAAACTGAGTGCAAATGAATGCTTTTTTCTTGTGAAATTAGCAAAACAAAGGGTCTTTAAAATATTGCATTTCAGTTTGATCTGACATGAAGCTACTGCGACTAGTTCACATTATTCAGAAAAACATTTACACAAAAGCAAAAGGTTGTAGATTGGGCAAATTTGAAAGCAAAAACAAAATAACGGAAATGAAAAGCCAGTCTTCATCCATCGACACATAAATTGTTCAAATTTCAAGTCTGTAAATCTTCATCAGAGTTTGTCAGAAGACATACTTTTATCATGCCTTATCTCTACAGCCTTGCAGCCCGACATTCCAAAGGAATCCTTTGACATTCAGTTGGAAACAATTTCAAGGCATCAATGTTCTCTGGTCTGAACTTTAAAGCCCAATGCATTTCTCAGAATGTGTCGAATTGTACTGATAACTTATTCCACAAATGAGGAAAGAGCTCCAACTTTTAAAGGTGCAATACCTAAATTGCATACTGGGAAATCAAAGCTTGCTTTGACACCAAATTATTCATGCAGAATTGCACATTTTAAAGTTATCACAACTACCATGTTGAATACGACTGGGGCAGTATAATTTTGACTTTGCATTAGAAAGAAGAACTGTTCACAGTTTTGAAATAAATTAATGACATTGATTTGACTTTACCAAAGTACAGATTGAGTATTAATTGTGCACATGTAAAAGTTGCATTGGTCCAGTGAACTTGAATTGAGGCATAACAGTGGACACCCTCTGCAGATTACACATTTTGAAGCTGTATTTGCAGCATAAAGCCTAAGGCTATCCTAGAACATGATAACCTGCTGACAATTGGTAGATTTGAATCCTCATGATTTAATTGCAAATTTGACCAACTGACTGGCCTACTTTTATTGCTAATACCCTCTTCATGATTGCCAATTTACCGATCAAACACCAAACAGTCATAGCAGAAAGATACCCAGCAGTCCCTATACAATTACGGAGACTTGATGTGAGGTTGTTTTCACAGAGATGAAAATAAAACTTAACTTTGTGCATTTAAATAACATAGCATGAAAAGCAACAGGTAACTAATTATGAACATTCAGAAAAAGTCATATCAAACTCGAAACATTAACTGTTACTCTCTCCATAGATGCTGCCAGACCTGTTGAGTTTCTCTGGTATTTTCTATGTTTGTTATTAAAAACACAGTACCTCAACCAACAGGAAACTTTAAGTAAAGTCAGAAAAAGTCACATGCAATTTTCATATGAGGGGATTGTTTCTCAAATTCTCTGATCAGTACAAGTCTTTCTTGTCCTAAGCAACGACCAACATTAGAACACAAATAGTGGACAATCCAACTTAAAATTTTGTTTAGTAATTGGCCCTACGAAGCACTCTGGGACAATTTAGTATGTAAAACGCATTACATAAGTGCAAGTTGTTTTAAACGACAAGAAATGGGTCAGGAGTGAAAGAGTGGATGAAGAGTATGTGCAGCAACACAGGAGCCATAGAGCCAATACAGCGTTCGGTGCTAAAAATTCTCATTTCATTATGAACAACACTGTTGACCCAGGCAGGAGCAACATCCCGTTATATGCAATCGATTAACAAGAAGAAGATTATAAATTTCAGTTCAAAACTTCTTGACAATCTTGACATGACAGGCCAACCACCTGGACGTCAATTGTCTCCCATCTGTAAAATGATGAGTTATTCCAGCATTTTCTATTCTTTCCAATTTAACAGCAGAGTCCTGCGGATGCTGGTGATCTATAATATAATTGACAACACCAAAGCTGTACGGATAAAACAGGGCTAATTGAAAATTACCTACAAGGCAATGTTTGCACAACGATAGACATTCATTAATGCCTAACAGTTGACAATTTACTGAATAAAAATATATTTGGGAGAATTGCGTGCCCAAATCTTAATGAAGTGTAACTTTATGCGCATTTCCCTGGCATCATGTTTTGCCATTAAATAGAGGATCCGTTTCAGAATATACAGATAGATGCAAACAAATCTACGATTTACACAGTCCGATGCTGCACAATACGCGCGCTCACACACACCTTGAATATGGTTGTCAGCTTTTCCGCAAGTCACCCATTTTCCACCTTGAAATCGCCAGTGATTGGGATCGGACAACACAACCTCCACAAACACATTGTAATGAGCGGTTGGGTTGAGAGCGGAAATATTGAAACTCAGGAAGGGGAACATACGCCTGGGAGAAGCAAAGGAAATAAACAAAACGATACAATACCAGAAATGCATAAAAAATGAACGACAGAAACCCGATCGGCAGTGAATATTGAACAAAACCAGAGAATCTTCAAATACTCACCCAGTCTGACCTGTAAAAAGCAAACGCAGATCTGAAAGCTTTACTGTTTCTCTCCCCACAGATGTGGGTTGCCTGCTGAGTGCTTCCAATATTGTCTATTTGCATTTAAGCCATGGCAGTCATTTGCTTTGGCTGTAGTGAGAAATAAGTTTTCTCTTGTCATCGGCATTGAGGAGCTTTAAACATGCGCAGTCAGGTCAGATGGGCAAGAGTTATAGACTTTTGACAATAGTCACATCTTAGTGATAATTTACAGGATATGATTCCTGATCTAACAGGCGCAAGTAACAACTGATTTGAACTTTCAACATTTACACACCATCAAACGTCTTCTGAAGCGTGAAGAATTTCGAGTAAGCGGAAGGAGGCATATGCCCAAAACAATGCCCGCCGAGTTTTGCACTCTTTTTGTGACTTCACTAGTGTTGAAATTGAGTTCCTAAATGACAGCATGTTAACCGCGCTGTTTGCTGCACAGAGTCTGAACTGACCAGATGCTAACGGCTTTAAGGACAGGACCGTTATCAAATCTGGTCCACGGGCTCAACCGTCCGTGTTCATGAACCTGGGGAGTACTGCGCCTCTCCTTTTCAATAACTCCGAGATTCATTGTACGAAGGTGGCGGATGGGTAATTTAGTACAAAGATTTCAATCTAAAGTCCACTACATGCTGACAAGTATGTAACTCTAAATAAATAGCCTTGTGTTTCTAGGCTGAAATGTTGCAATTTTTGAAATTTTGCAATTTTCAATTTTAGGAGTATTTCACAAATTGGAGCAAAACAATGCCGGACGTTTATAGCCCAATCTGACATCTTAACATTTAATCATTTCTTGGGGCAAACCGGCTCGCTATTGGAAATACGAAATTAAAGACGAGATTGATTTAAGCATGTACACACAAACTGTACAGACCTATTATTACTGAAATGAGAAAATTGAATTTAATTATTATGTACTTATTCTGATTGATGTCTCCCACGAGGCATTAAGAAATATATGAAATATCACTCATCTCAAATGCATCAAACAATTCGTCTAATTCAATTTAAAAAATCGAGTATCGATTTCAATTAATCCATCATTTTAAAAAAACGCAACTGGGATAGATTGAGTTCTCTCGGTGCTGGCGTCCCTTTGATACGGAATATCGGCCCCAATTTATTAAGGTACTATATAGTAGCATTTAAACAGATGCCCTTTTCCGACATAAAACTGGGGTTCCTTTCGCAATGGCCAAAAAGATGTCAGCTCCTGCAACCAACTCGTGTTCACTGGCGCTCCTGTGGCTCTGACATGGGGCGCGATTGAATTTATCAACTCCGAATTGGCTGCTTTGAAAACTGGCCACACTATTTCATAAAATATTCCCGACCAGATCCCCAGGTACAGGCCGTGACAGGAAATTCGGGCTAGTCTATCATGAATAACTGATCAAATATGAGTGATGGACCTCATTCAAACGGGAGCTAGAGTTAGCTTCATAACACCCCGTCACTGAGGAAATCAGTAAATGACACTAACAAAACGTGATTTCATTTTCTGCTCTACACCAATGAAACCAAAAGTGGATCCAGACGTTTAAATGTGTTAAAAAAACACACACACACACGCGATGTACGTTGTTTGGGTAAGAGTGTGAACTTCGAAGTTGCAATACCTTGCCCAGTTAAATGGGGCATGAAACTTCTACAGGCAAATAGAGAGGATGGGAATTAGGAAATAATAGGGAAATTTCATGGGTGAGAGATTGTAGACACCGCTCTGATAGCCAGCCCATTTAAAGGTCTTCGACCTGAAACATGAACTGGATTCCCCTCTCTACAGATGCTGCCTGTTCTGTCGAGTATTTCCAGCATTTTCTCTTAACTTCAGCTTTCCAGCGCCCGCTTTTGAAAGTTCATACGCCATTCTGTTTGAACCCATTAAACGGACCTGGCGAGTCTATTAGTACATGTACCTCCTTCGGGTGACCTTTTGGAAGATTATTAGATTGGATTACGTGAGTAACTCTGCAATTACCCCTGACCTCTCAGATTATCAGCGCAAAAAAAGGCGAGATGAGCCTCCCACTACATGGTAGTTTCACCCTTCGAACGCAAATCTAAAATGTATGCGGTGTGCAAATGCCATTATAAATTGCACATTTCACCCAGCCCCACATACCGTGATATCACCGGGGATCTTCCTACCTTAAAATCATCAGTATTGGAAACTGTAAAAATATAATTGATTTTGGGACTGAGTGCAAATTCTCCCGCAAATCGGAACGCTCCCAGGCCTCTACATAGTAAAAGAGATGGTCGCTATCTCAATGCGCTCAAAATTAAGGCGTTAAAAAATTGATTACCTACATCAATCGAGATTCCGTTAGGGAGACTTAGTTTCTTTAAAAGAAATCAGCTTCCTAGTTCTCTAAAAAACAGAAAGTCAGGCGCCAGTGTCCTAATTCCGTCATTGGCCAGTCTTTACAGAATCCTTCAATAACGAAATATGTCAGGCATCTTGGGGCTACTTAAGACCTGACACACACATCTCTCAGTCTCTGAAATACCTCTGTGGAGTCCCAGTTTGCGAAAAAAGACGCCACTTCCAGTGAGAACAAGCCAGGCTGGGATATAAGGATGGTCGCCAATCAAATCTGCATGCACATTTACAGTCGATTCGGCGTTATCTACCATCATGAATACTCTCCAGAACTCCAGAACTAACTCCTGCGGGAGGTGGAACCCGACCTCGGCAATGGCCTGGCACAACTTCTTCAGCAGCGTCTTACTGTGGCTGGGAGATTGTATTGCGGCTCCAGGACACAGAACCAGGTGTGTCGTTCACCACAGGTACCCCACATTACACAGCAACACTCCCGAATCTGCAAGACTCTTCTCGATTGGAATAGAACAAAATCTAAACATCAGACCTTTCCTAATTCTATGATGCTACGTGGCTGTCATCTCTAATGCTATTGAGGCTTGGCGCGTCTTAAAAACAACTTGTTAGCACCGTTACCAGAGACAGTTCAAACAGCCCAGGATAACGAGAGATCCTAATCAAAAAGTCTAAGATTATCGTGCAAGTTTTTATTCAAAAATATCGTTAAGTCGTTCTCAGGACTGACATTTCAGAGCTCAGATGAAATCCTATAACTCCAGAAAAGTGCTGTTTAGCTGAAGGTGACCGTGGATTTCCGATGCCTTACCTGCCCTGTTTGGTAATGATCATCTCGGTCTGGTGCCGGTGAAATTTCAGCCAAAGTGCCCGATTGCAGAGGTAGACCTGTGCCCGGGTTGGGTGCGGGATGCTGGGGGTGTACTGTGGGTAGAGCGGTCCGCTCTGGTAACCGTGTCCATACTGAGAGCGCCCTGAGCCGGGGTACGCTGGATAAGCCGAGGGTGCCAGAGCCTGGGCTCCGGCCGGCGTTAAAATCGGATTGTAGGCGCCGTTGCTCAGCACGGAGTGAGGACTCAGGTAACGGCTGGCCCCGTTCACCGGGAAACCCGAGGGGTGCTGCCCGGGGTATGGCAGCAAGGAGCCGGGGTTGGGCGCTACTTGCTGCTGGGGCTGCGCCTGGTGCTGGTGGCCGGGGCTCAGGTTTTGCGGGGCCACGGGAGACAGGAAATACCGATCGGGCCCCAGACTGTCCAAACTGTAGCGAACTTCTGCCAAGTCCTCGTCCGCCCCCCCAGGCGGGGAGCCCTTGGCCCGGTCTGCGGCCGCCGGCGCCCCCACTTTAGCCGCGCTGAAGCCATGGCTCTGGCTGTCTGTCAGCATCCCGGAGCCGGAGAACTTCTTGTGGATAACGCCGGTGTCCTGGAGACTGTCGGCCCGCTCGCTGTCCGGGAAGTCGAGCTGAGAGGATGCCGGGCTCTGGCTTTCGGGAGACGAGGACAAACTGTAGAAAGGTTTGGGCAGGTTGGAGCTGGAAGTGAAGCATCGGTCTGCTAACTGCATCATTCCGAGTCCAGAACCCAACACCACAGCCAGCCCCCACCCCCACCCCCCCCTTCCCCAGGTCCCAGCAAAGCCCCACCTCGAGAGACTCACACACTCTCACAAAATACAGTGCAGATCTCTGTCTGCGTAAAACACACACACACACAGTCAGAAACCACAAGCCGGCAGCTAGTCTTCAGTGGGGCTAAAATCAGCTTCTGGCAGCGTGCTCCCTCCGCCCCTCCTTCTGTCCCTCCTCCTCCAGCAATCCTTTTGCAAACACAAACCCCTCAGCCCTCTGCCCCCAGTCTCATTGGGTGCGAGAATTCAGGGGTGGGACTAGGGGTGGAGTCAGGATCCTGGGAAGTTGGGGAGGGGGGTTATGTTAACAAACAAATAGCAAACTTGCCCTCTCTCTCTCTCTCTCTCCTCCAAAACACCTTCCACCGATTCATTTCACACTCATGCTCTTCCCTTCCTCCCCACCGCACCATCCTTTCCCGCCTCAAGTATTTAATGATTTCAGGAAATGGAAGGCTTAACATGTGAGCTTTTCCCATCTGACAATTACATTACAGCCGGGAGAAACCGATGCATTTTTTTAAAACCGAAAGCAGCATTGCGCGGGTGCTGGAGAATCTGAAAGGGACAGAAATGCTGTAAATACTCAACGGGTCTGGCAGCATCTGTTGAGAGAGAGAGAGACAGAGTCAATATTATGAGCCTGTGACCTCTCAGCAGAAGTGTAAATCTACCCCTCGCGGAGGTCACTGTCTTTTATAAGTCGCCTTCTGAATCGGCAGTAACCCGGTTTGACAAACTCTGGTCTGGTACTGCAGTCCACCGGGGACTGGGTTCCCGTCCATAAAGCTGGGACACAATCATGACTTCGAAGATCGCTGCAGTTCTATTGTTGATATATTTTCGCATTCAGATTAACTTGATCCATAAGCCCGATATTTTTGTTTGGCACAGTTGTGTCATTACATAAAGGTGGCAGACTTTATTTTTCACGTTGTATATTCGAGGTAGACAATTCCATCACTTTGCATATTGAATACGAAACCAGTCAGTCACAAACAAGCAGATTTTAACCAAATAGAATACACGTGTGTTAACAAGCAACCGTACCCTCTTCTCCAGCACTTCCAAGTACAATATTGTCCTCATTAACATGAGTCAGAACAGAGGTATTCCGGTTCACTGAAATGCAACCGAATTGTCAACCCCTAACAAAAATACATGTGTATATGTTACCGTTAGCTGGGTAAACTTTTCTTGTAAATCAGATGACAATTTGGTGTGATTTCTGGAGGATTTCATAGACGTTTGGGTTCCATTCACGACCCGAAAACGTGTCGGAAATTTCACGCCTGCGGTTTCTCTCGTTCTCCCCTAAGTATCTGCTCTAGCTACTGTTTGCAAACCGATCGCCACCCTTCCCCGACACGGCAAGTTGAATACTTAATTATTCGGGCTATTGCATTTCACTGCATTTTGTGATATCTTATCAGATTCAACGAAACTTTTTCAGATGATACCAATTTCTTTACTGACATACCTTTCTAGTCCCGGGGGTGTCACTAACTTTCTGCTTAATTACCCTCACTATTTTGTCACAGAATATTATGCAGTCCACGTTAACCCTTACCCTTGCGAAACTACTGCCCAATATGATTGCCCTATCGCGACATTGTTTCCAACCCAACCCCTCGCCAACCTTTTATGTTGCTTTTAGAACGGCGCTGGCATCTAACATTTGATATATTTTTCTCTCTCCTGGAGTAAATCTCGATTTTTGCTATCCGTCTGTTTTCGGACAGCTTTTTTTAAACCTTCCGACCGTGAGACGGTTAGAAACAAATAGACGGGAATAAGAACCCTAAGTTACTGCTCCGAACACATTTGATGTAATTGTCCCAGGGAAAAAAATCTTATTCCCACCGGGTCCCCGTTTCTATGTAGGATAAAAACGGCCAATTATTTTTCTGTCTGAGGGAGCCTGTGATGTTCAGAAGAGTGACAGCTCGGCGCGGCGAGACAACATCATTAAAACAGCTATTATACACCACTGAATATTCGTCTATCAGAGTCCCTCACATTGAGCTCCTACCTGTGAAATGTAAGAACCCAAAACATATCTACTCTCCAGATCCCGATAGATCAGGTTTTGATCTTCAACCTGCTAATGATCTTCATTTGCACAACCGCTTTTCAAATACATTGGCGAATTTACATGAAACTTTACTGAAATGGCTTCAGATGTTTAAAGACGCTGTTATATATTCACGTCGTTAATTAAGAATTAATTTTAAATTAATTTTAAAATTACCGCGAAGATAACATATACAGGTTCGCCTGTTTTCAGAGCAAATGCTTTGAGCAAATTTAACAAAGGACGGAGGAGTAAACTCGGTTTATTGCCTGGTGTCTTTTGTAAACCCTGAATTATTTTAAAATCCTAAATCGCTGTCCTTTTTTCTCCTCAGTTTGTAACAATTGCGAAGAAATTGCCTCTTAACTTCCGATGAACTTTGCATCGGTCCTTAGCCTTTAGCTAAAAGGCTCCTGTGGTCCTAGAAGGATGGAGCAAGCGGCCTCTTCTGGTTTTGTACCTTGTAATTTGATCAAATTCTAAAATGCTGGGCGGAGTTTTTTTTCCTCATAGCTGCTGTTGCTTTTGCAAACACAATGTCCACTCATGACATGTAACTGGAGATTGAACCATACATCGAGCAAAGCTTATGATGGAAAAATGAATACAGCTTCCATCACATTCCCAGTTTTGGTCTGAATTACGTATTAGAGACGGAGGGTCTTTTACAGGATTGAATCATTGCCCTCGCCCCAATTCTGTTGGACTTTACTGAGAAACACCGGTCATGTTTCATGCCTCTCGACATGCTCAGTCAACAATCGACTCATCTCAGTTCCTAAAATGCGATGATCCCATGGTCTTTTGGGAAACCAGTTCCAAATTTCCCCTTTCCTTGTCGACAACGGCGTCTCAACCTCGACTGAACAAGATTTCACTTTTAATTTGTGCCTCTGGTTTTCGACCTCCGGCACTTGGCTCCCGCACCACCCCCTTCCAAGGAAATAATTTCTCCTTGATCAATTCAACCTTTTAGCGTCTGAAATTAGATCACAACTCAATCTTCTAAACTCAAGTGTATACAAAGCAAGTTTTGTAAGTAGTCTTTGTAATTTATTCTGAAGCCCTCGTCTAATTCTAATGGTTTGTACTGAAACAAAAACAGAAGTTCCTGAAAAAGCTCAGCAGATCTAGCAGCATCAGTGAAGTAAAATCAGAGTTAACGTTTCCGGTCCGGTGATCCTTCCTCAGAATTGTTTCAGATTTACAGCACCAGCAGTTCTTTTGGATTTGTTCTGTACACCCTCCACGCTCAAAGCGTTGTTCCTGAGGTTTGCAAGAATTAACCGATGCAAGCCAAATTTCCTCGACCATTTATTTTCATCCACTGACTGTAGCCTCTTGAGTTTAGACTAACTACTGCAACGATGACATCTTGCATTTTCGTCGCAGGGTGATGTCCTAATGTGCTCCTCAGAAACATACTAAGAAGGGGGGAGTTAAGCAAGATATTCAGATATTTGGAGGAGATAAAATATAAGGGCTTGAGGAAAGAAGTGGATTTAAAAAACCTTAAAATCCCTTAAGTGCAAGCTGTTGACAATAGAGAAGAGGAAACTGAAATGGTGGAAAGGTTTTGGAAGAGAATTCTAAGGTATAGAGTCACATTGGCTAAAAGTTTAGCAAGGAGGGATGAGGTGTGTAGGGTTGAGGGAGATGGGGGTTTGAGCTGTCACCACAAGTTAAAAGAATGGAGGAGGTATTGTAAACCTACAGGAGCAAACAGGTTCATCTTATTCCAATCCTATGTTTTGCTTATTGGTGCGTTTTAACATATTGCAAGTCTGTGAATTTTTCCACTCTACCAAGCTCCAGTTTTCCCCATAACACCTGCATGATAGTTTTCTGCTATACTGTGACAAATGAAATAAAATATTTCTTAAGTAATTGCAGTCAGTTTTTCTTGGGTTATCATCACCATACATACATTTGTCATTAAACAGCCCAATTCACTTCTACTTTCAGGTACCCATAAAATCATTTTGAACTAACTGCAATCTTTTTGATACTACCCTCCTTCCTACCCTTTATTCTTCTTATTAAATTTTTGGCTTTTAATTTTTTTTTAGTCTAAGTTTTCTTCTTGTAAAAACTTTTAAACCTCTGCTTCTTTGGTTTAATATGAATCCTAATCAATCTCATAAAGTGGCTGTGCCATCTAGAAATGCATCATTTACTTTTTGTGGCACATATTTGTTTTAATAATTGCTCATACAGATTCCATTGTTGTTTCTTAGGTTAACTATTTGATTGTTGCCACCAAATCAAAATAGTTAAATATCATTGCTCTATTGAACCAGGCAATATTTTGCTAAATGATGTATGGATATGGAATTGTTTCTCTCATCAGCTTTAATATGGTAACTCTTTAAAATTAAATCAACTTATAAATGACAAACCATCTGCATGTAACTTGGTTTATTTTTATTTCTAGTTTTTTTTGTAGCTTATTGTTAAACTTGTAAACCTTCCTCTGAAATCATAGAAGATATGACACAGAAAGAGGCTACTTGGCCCATCATATTTGTAGTGACAAAAAAAGAAGTCACTCATCCTAATTCTACTTGCCAGCATTTGATCTGTAGCCTTGTGGTTACTGAAATTCCAGGCCATTTAAATGAGTTGAGGACATGTGCCTCTATTGTACTTTTGAACAGTGAGTTCCAGGCTGTGCCATCCTTATCAATCCTCCTTACTACTCCCTCAAAATATCAGTCAAGTTGGCCAGGCATGATTTTCCCTTAACAAATCTGAGCTAATTTTCCTTTATTTAATCCATTCCCTTCTAAGTGACTATTTATCCCATCTTTCAGAATCAATTCCAATAATTTGTGAACTCAAAGATTACTGACTGGCCTGTAAATATTTTGTCTGTTCATGACTCTCTTTTTTAAACAAAGATATGACATTAGTGATCCTTCAACTTTCCACACCACATCGCACTAAGGGGACTAGAAAATTATGATTCAATCTTTTTCTATGGCCCTCTTGACATAATTTATTGGCTTAGGGCACACTTAATCTGACCCAGGTAAAGTATCCATTTTCAAGACTGCTCATCCCAATAATGCTTCATCTCCTTCTATGTTGTATCTGCAACCTTTTACATAATTGATCACACCATGCTTCTTCAACACACCTCTTCTGTTATCTAGCTGGTGGGAGTGCTCTGAGCAAGATCGCTAAGAGACCCAGGCCAAAGATGAGAGACAGCGGAATGGTTGGGATGCTGGGACTGAGTCATGGAGTTGCATTCAGTAGCCAATAGTTGGCTCATGCCAAGTCCCTTGATTGGACACTTAATTTCTTCATGGGTGCCTCCTCTTTTGATTTCCTGCTGACCTTCAGGAGGCTATGGAAAAACATGCCACCCTCACATAATTCTTGAACCATCATTAAATTCAGGTGGGCCAGGCATAAATGATGCCAATTGACTCCATGATCAGCCAAATTGACAGCCTGCCAGAAGTGGCTGAGTTTGCCCCATTGTCTTGAGCCCAAATCCAACTCAAGTGCTTCAGGGAGTGTTTCTGTTGTCAGGAGACTATGAAGGGACCTCTTGTGTGATTTACTGAAACTAGCCTCATGTTTCCTGTCGCATCAAATTGCATTAAAACCATCCTTCAGTTGCAGATAAAAACCCTCAAATGAGATTTGAAGTTTGGAGCTGGGTAAGAAGACTTTGCTGTACTGACTAAACAAGAAACCAGGATGGAGTTGGTAGTAATGGTATATAGCATTTGACTTTAGTTGAATTGATTGAAAGGATAATACTGAGAGTCCACTGACATCTGTTTTTGGTTTTCCAGAATGCGTTCCCATTGCACAAACTCTGTACTGTTCATTTCATTTGGGCTAGCCTTTTCATAAGCTGATCTGATTTGATCTTTCCACGCTGATTTGATTATGTAACAATTTTAACTTCCAGGTTTGATCATGCTTTAAATATTGCATTAAATCACTCAGGCCTTAAAATTGGAACAGGTATTGTGCTGACATTGCAGATTTCCCTCATCTATAAGAATCACTAAACTTCACAAGTACGTTTTGGTGAAACTCAGATGAGCAACCCACAACTTGCATCTTTATGTCACCTTCAGTGTGGAAACTGCCCACAAGATGTTGCAGTCATTGAATCAACACCTTCATCTTCATCAGACAAATAATGTTCAGAGTTTAACTGTGAAAATCTTTCCCACACCCTGTGACAGAATCAAAGATACATGAAACTCTGTATACAGTTCAGTCAGGGGGTAAGAATCACTGGATATTGTGATATCAATCTGAACAACTGGTTTATAGATGTCAATCATCAGAATCACAGCTAAAGAAGCACCATTTAGAAAGTAGTTTAATACTTAAAGTGGATGTAAATGCAAAGTTTTACTAGCTTTTTGTAGGGGATTGAAAGGCCATGTGGGAAACAAGAACAACTATTTCCTTTACATTTAGAAAAAGTCAGATAAAATCAATTTATGAATAAATGTGTGATTTCTTTCTACTCATTTTACAGCACCTGATAACTAAAACAAGTTACTTTATAAGAAAGTAAGTTTCTGTATTGCTGAGATGAGAGACATGTCATTGATCCTTTTTGTCTTAAATTCAGCAACATACCTCGCTTCAACAATATTCAAGTTCAGTGTGACCAAAAAAGCTTTTGTTTTTGTCAGGAGATCTACACCCACTGTGATTTGCATTGGAAAAGGGATTGATAACATTTCAGGAAGCAGACTTTTCTGATGTAATGTTCTACCTGCTGTTAATAGTAATTACCTCGTTTACATTGAGCCCCCTCCAGATGAAAAGGCAGTTCCTGTTCGGACTCTCCTCCAAGGTTGTTTGCCTTTAAGGTAAACATTAAGATTTGGTGTCAAATTGCAAACCCTTTTAATGGGAAAAAAAACACAGACAAATTTTTGTTAATATCAACCTGGAGTTAAGAATAAATAAGTTGAACAATTTAAACACTGAAAGCTTTTAGAAAAGCACTCAGCATATCATTACATAAAACATATACTTACGTACAAATGCTATGATAAATAATGTCATTAATGGGTTGTGGCTTGTTCCAATATTAATAACTTACGGTCACAATTAAATAAGGAAATCCACTGAAAAAGTGCATTTTTAAAGCAATAACATACAGTTAGCTTATTCTGTGGATGGAAAGAATGCACATGAAAAAACAATCTAAATGGTTACTAGCAGACATAGTATCTGTCAATGTCATTAAACATCAACGTCTATCTTTTTCTTTACTTTTTTTTGTCTCTTTTCTCCAATTCGCCAAACATGTTATTTTTCCTGTGGTATAGTTCCAAGAACAGAAGTCACTGTCTAATATTTTGGACAAATGGCTAAGTGAAACCTGCTTCAGTCTTATCTCCAATGACAAACTTTGACTCTTGAGTTTGGACAATTGTACCATCCTTTGCCTTTGTTCTAACAGTTGTGGCAGGTCCTTTAGCCATCCTGATACTATACTCTGGCACTCTTTTTGTTGCAGTTTTCCACACTTCAACAATCTCCTCAATTTTCACTTTTCAACCAACCCTTCATCATCTTCCTACCTTGAAGGATTTCTTCATCACAGTCGAACTATGGTCAGAGATTTCCTGAGAGTCACTCATCCTCTGCCATTGTGTAAAACTGGAAGTGTGATATAAATAAAGCTTCTGCTGCACTTCTGGTAAAGCTACAACAGTGGAGTGGGAGCAGCTCTGAGGAATATGACCATATTTGTTTTCATTGATTTACTTCTTTTTGGCAGAGAAATAGGAATGGAGGTGAGAGGGGATGTGTAGGGGCAGGCATATATTGAGAGACCAAGCACAGATTAGTGGCGATTAGTGGAGTATCTGCGCTCTGTATGCACCAATCAACACCACCTTCTGGTGTTGCTAGCCATTTCAACTCCCCATCCAATTCCCTTGGCGACATGTCTATCCTGGGTCTTCATTCAACGTCACAACAAGGCCACACGCAAACTGGAGGAACAACTCTTCATATTCCATTTTGGGAGCTTATGGCCCAATAGCCTCAATTCACCAGTTTCAAAATCTCCCCAGCCTCATCCCATGTCCAATGTTCCATCTCATCCCTGCCTCCTTGATCTGACACAACCTGTCCATCTTCCTTCTCACCTATCAATTCCACCCTTCACGCGGAGTCATCTCTACAACGCTTTATCTGCATCCACCTATTGCCATCCAATCTCCTTTTCCCTAGACCCACACACCTCCTTCTATTTATTTCTTAGCTCCCTTCTCCCTCATCAGTCCAGATGAAGGGTCCAGGCCTGAAACATCGGCTTTCCTGCTCCTCCAATGCTGTTTGACCTGCTGTGCTTCTCCAGCTCCACATCTTATTAACATTGACTTCAGCATCTGCAGAGAACTGTTTTGGTGGATGTGTGCCATTCTGTAGGTCTATTTATGATTGCCTTCATCCAGATTTAGAAAATGATTTTTCAAACTTGTTGATGGGAGGACAAAGTAGTAACTTATTGTGTGCATGCTGGTCCAATTGTTTGATCCTACCAGCATATACTGTGTCTGTGATCCACATGTCCATGTGTTAGATAGTACACCGCAAACATTGAATTGTGTTAGTTCCTTCCAAATGCTATATCTTTTTCACACTGGTGTGCACATTGTAAATTGCTAAATTTTACATTACAATAGTGTTTTTGAGTAAAATTTTGATCTTTTTAGCTTCACAACTGAGATTTTTTTAAATTTAAAAGAGAAATCAATAGATAAATGAGACTTGGATTCATCTGTATTCAACAGTAAAACAAAACCGTTACCTTGCAATTTGAGAAGTCTTGCTGCTCTTCAAAAAGGAACTCTGCTAGTCCTTTCCCATCCAAAACAATCAATGGCATGCTCCCCATTTTTTCTTCCAATTTACAATTGTACTCTTAAGGATTTCACTGTTAACAAGTAAACTTTCCTCTTTAACTTTCCTTTTTCTTCAATACTAGCATATTATTCTGCCATTAGTTAAGAGAGGGACTCCTAATCCCTGTGTTATATAGATGATCCCCTTTCTGACGTTATACCTCTGGTCCTAAACTCTCTTAAAGGAGAAACAACCTTTCTGTATCTAATGTGTCAAGTTTCCTAACAATTTTGTTTATTCAAAGCGTTGCCTCTCACTCCTCTAAACTTCAATGACTAGAGGCCCAATTTACTTAATCTCTCCTCATAAGACATACTCTCCACACATGAGATCAACCTAGTGAATCTTCTCTGGACTGCTGCCAATGCCAATATATCTTTCCTTAGGTAAGGGGACTAAAACTGTTCATTGTATTCCCGATGTTGTAAAACTAGTCCTGCATAGATTTAGCATGACCTCTTACGTTATACTCCATTCCCTGTAAATTCCTCAGCATCCTATTTGCCTTCTTTATTACCGACTGAATTTGGACAGTAGCTTTTTACAATTTATGTATGAGGACACAAAATCTCTCTGCGTTATAGCTTTCTGTGATGTTTCTCCACTTAAACGGGGGTGGCACGGTGGCTCAGTGGTTAGCACTGCAGCTCACAGCACCAGGGACCAGGGTTCGATTCCACCCTTGGGTGACTGTCTGTGTGGAGTTTGCACATTCTCCGTGTGTCTGCGTGGGTTTCCTCTGGGTGCTCCAGTTTCCTCCCACAGTCCAAAGATGTGCAGGGTAGGTACTAAATTGCCCATAGTGTCCAGTGATGTTTGGGTTAGATGTGGGATATATAGGAGAATGGGTCTGTGTGGGATGCTCTTCAGAGTGGCGATGTGGACTTGTCAGGCTGAATGGCCTGTTTCCACACTATAGCGATTCTATGATAAGATTCTATGATAAGTTACAGTGTTTTCTACTGATGAAACATATCTATTCATTCTCTAGGAGGCCTATGTTCATTATGGTCCTTCTTTGCCTTTTTATATACTTAAGAAAGCTCTTGCTGTTCCTTTTGATATTCCTTTCTAGTTCATCCATCAAAGATTAATCTAATAAAACAAAACATGATGGATGCTGGAGACCTGAAACAAAGCAGAAATTGCTGGTGAAATCCTGCAGGTCTGGCATCTGTAGAAAGAACACAGAGTTATCATTTCAAGTACACAGACTCCATCAGAACACAATGTTTGCAACATTTTATGTTTTTTTTCAATTTGATGCTGTCCTTAACTTTCCTGATTAACTATAGTTGGCTTATTATCTTCCTAGGGTCCTTCTTCTTCACTGGAACGTATCTTTGTTGTGAACCAAGAACTATATTCTTAAACATCGGCCCTTTTACCTTAACTGTCTTTGCTGTTAAACTCCTTCCCCAGTCCACTCCAGCCAGATGTGCCCTCATTCCTTTCTGATTACCATTATTTAAATTTAGCACAGTTGTTTCTGATCATAGTTTTTCCTCTCTCAAGCTGAATGCTAAATTCCACCAAGTCGCTACTAGGTCATGGTTTTCTAGGAGCTATTTTACTCCGAGATCATTTATTACTTCTGCCTTATGGCACAACAGCAGATCCCAAATAACCTGATCCATGGTTATATCCACAGGACCCTGTTCCAGCACACTGTTCCAAATGTACTGTATGAATTCTTCCTTGTTGCGACCTCTGCCAATCTGATTTGGCAAACCTTCGGGAAGATTAAAGTTACCCATGATTAATGTACTGCCTTGCTTACATGCCTCCATATCTCCTGATTTGTTATCTATCTTACCATATAGTTATTTTTAGGTTTACAGACTACTCCTGCCAGTGTCTTTTGACTCTTGTTGTTTCTTATCTCTACTGTTATGGATACTACATCTTTTGACCCAGGAACATTTGTGGCCATCATATGGTTGGT
Source organism: Stegostoma tigrinum (assembly GCF_030684315.1). Classification (NCBI taxonomy): domain Eukaryota; kingdom Metazoa; phylum Chordata; class Chondrichthyes; order Orectolobiformes; family Stegostomatidae; genus Stegostoma; species Stegostoma tigrinum. The sequence continues at coordinate 62,499,865 of NC_081355.1, read as the reverse complement.
CCACAAGGAGCAGCAACCCACATCCATTACCCCAGAGCAAAAGGCTAGAAAGCTGTGCAGCTCTCTGAAGACACATTCATGTTGGAAAGGGTTGTAAATGCTCTTAGAAAATTCTTGCAGATAAGAAAATTCTGATGATTAAATAATGCTGATTCTTCCCACAATTCTAGGGAAATAGTGACCCCATAAAACAATAGGTGACGGCATTGCTGAATTTAATTGCACAGAATTGTGTAAATTTAGAACACTAACTGACTAAACAATTTGCAATCAACTCATTGAAAAATATTAAGCTCCATGAACTGCAAAATGCCAAAAGCATTGTCAGGTTCGGGGACTCAGATGTAGTTTGTCCAGTTAGCTCTAGCACGAGGGGTTACAAAGAGACTTCAGCAGTTTAATTGTTTCAGATAGTAGGATTAATTTAAAACTGATCACCAAGCACTAAATACGTGTACATTGTTAACCTTGTCAATATCTGGCCATTGGCTTCTTCTCACCGAAGGATTTTCAAATTGCCTTTATCAGTTCAAATTTGAAGTCGAGTATCTCTTCGGTTCATGCAACGAAGCAGCTGACATGCTTAGGGGCACTGCTATCACCGTGTTAGCCATAGTGAAGCCACTTACGAAATCATAGAATATGCAGCAGTGGTGATCTCGCACGTAGCACGGATCTTGTTATGCAAGAGGAGTTGGAAGCAGAATCTACGACAGACAGCGCTGAGATCATTGAAATATGCTACAGAAGTAAACCACCATCCAAAACCTGAGTGACCTTGAGGAGAAAAAGAAACCGATCCGGCAGTGCAGAGAACATGGTCACCTGTCATTGCTCAATAACCCAACAGTACCGCATGCAGATCCCAGAGGTATGACAGCACCGTGTCTCTTGTAGGTGGAGACCATGCTGGTGTTCGAATGGAGCAATGATCTGCGAATCGGTCTGGTGGCCAGAAATACATTGTTTTCTCAGAAACTGCAGAGCTTCATAACACTCAAAGAAAAATCTTTAAACGGTATTCCGTCCCTGTACAACCAAACCCACCGCCGCCAAAAAAAACTATGGCAACGACTCCAAGTTGGTATTTTTGGCGATGTGCAAGCCATCCATAGCAATCGGCATTGCTTGTCTGTTGCTCTTGGTCTACATGCCCCTACCAGAAATTCCAGACGCACACCATGTTAGCATTGACATTCGAGGCAAGTTGTTTGTAAAATAACAGATAGCAAGAACTGCAGATAATGGAGCCAGAGTCTGTGTGGAGCTGGAAGAGCCCAGCAGGTCAGGCAGCATCAGAGGAGCAGGAGAGTCGACGTTTTGGGTCGGGACCCTTCACCAAGACTCCTTTGGGTGTAAACCCGAAGCGTCGACTTTCTTGCTGCTCTGATGCTGCTTGACCTGCTGTGCTCCTCCAGCTCCACACTGTATTGACTTGTTTGTAAAATGTGTTTCGCTGAAGACCACCATTCCAGACAATAAGTTCAGAAATCCCGGCAGACTATGGAATTCCCAACATTCAACACAGTGATACAACTCAAAATTGGACGGTGCTGTGGCACGATTCAACGGAGCGATCAAGGGTAAATGTGAAAACTCGCACAATGGAGGGGAAATATTTGAAAACAAATTCTTATCGTATTTTACACTTTTCTACAACTCCACACCCTTTGAGCAGAGAAACAATGGCAAGCCATGACATTTGCTTGCCAGAACTGCTATATGGTGAGAATTTCAGAACAAGCACAGAATGAATCACAAAGCAACAAGATAAAAGGAAATTGCACAAATATGTATCAGGATAACCTCAATTGCAGTAAGAGATTGGATTTGCGTTAGATTATTGAAGCACAGTCGCAAGCGTGAGGGGCATGATAAATTTGCCTTTCAGAGTCTAGTTTTGGTGAAGTGGGAACCCTATGCTGTTCCGTTTTCCTGGCTCACAGTTTGCTGTTTTACGGAAACCAGCACATTTTCTTCCATTAAGACAGAACCATTTATTGGCCGAGTAAAGAATCTGAGAAACAGCGAAGCAGTATCAAGGTGACAGAAGCACCCTGAGGATGAGGAGATTGCTTATTGAATGTACTGGCTGAGTCCAACATACTTGAGAATGAATAATAGAATGAACGGATTCCAAGGCCACTAACAGACCATCACCCTTACCAGATCATCTCAGGAATTCTCCTGCCTCTCCTCTCACTGCCTTCCGTCATCACACCTAAACTGGCCATTGAAACAAGTGATGGTGAACATATTGAAGGAAAATCCAACAGACACCTACATTCTGTCACATTCTTTGCATGTTGCTGGTACTCGTCCTGCGGGGAGTGGGAAATCCCAACCAGGATGGCCATTAAGTAGATGCCGTTGTCCAATTTAGTATGTGGCAGGGTTGCCACCATTAATCTGGTAGCAAGGATTTTGTTCAAATACAGAACCTTTATTCACATCAGGCCGAGCAGCATCTCAGGAGCACAGAAGCTGATGTTTCAGGCCTAGACCCTTCATCAGAGAGGGGGATGGGGAGAGGGTTCTGAAATAAATATGGAGAGAGGGGGAGGCAGACCAAAGATGGATAGAGGAGAAGATAGGTGGAGAGGAGGGTATGGGGGGGGAGGTAGGGAGGGGATAGGTCAGTCTGGGGAGGATGGTCCGCCTTCCCCTCTCTCTCTATTTATTCCAGTTCCCTCTCCCCATCCCCCTCTCTGATGAAGGGTCTACGCCCGAAGTGTCAGCTTTTGTGCTCCTGAGATGCTGCTCGGCCTGCTGTGTTCATCCAGCTACACACTTTGTTATCTTGGATTCTCCAGCATCTGCAGTTCCCATTATCTCTGACCACTCTATTCACATTAGCCTGGTTTATGTGTAGTGATTGAGTTTCCAATGGTAATTATTTTTGTACTTGGAAGCTCACGGCTAGCTTGCTGGTGGTAGATAAAAAAATGACCATTGCTAAAGGAGAATAAGCTTATGGGAGTGAATATGAATTTAACAGTAAAAAAAAAGTCATACAGTCATACAGCATGGAAACCGATCCTTTCATCCAAGCAGGCCATGCCATATTCCCAAACTAAATCAGCCCCATCTGCCTGCGCTTGGTCCATATACTTCCAAATCTTTCCTATTCATGAACTTACCCAAATGACTTTTAAACGTTATGCTGCATTTGATTAATTGGAAAATTCTGCTGATACAACATGCCAATTTATTATTTGCTGAGACATTAATTGTCCCCTCTTGATTACTGACATAATTGTTGACAATCCAATTCCTCTAGCAATATTGGATATGATGGTTGCTACTATTTTTACAATCCAACATTGCAAATGTGATAATGGTGGAAAATGTTATTTGAGAGGAACCTTCACTGGCTAATTTGAGCACATCTGTCAAAATAACGCTTCAAGAATGAAGTACAATGAGTTTCAAACAGAGCCAATGATCTGGCTTCCTTGGACCCATCTAATCTGCAATGCCAACCTATTTCACACCAACTAGGTTCACACCTTCAAACTCAGAGATAGTAAGAACTGCTCATGTTAGAGCCAGAGATAACACAGTGAGGAGCTGGAGGAACAGAGCAGGCCAGGCAGAATCAGAGGAGTAGGAAAGCTGCTGTTTTGTGTCGGGATCCTTCTTCAGAAATTTCTGAAGGGTCCACACCCAAAACGTCAACTTTCCTACTCTTCTGATGCTGCCCAGCCTGCTGTGTTCCTCCAGCTCCATGCTGTGTTATTTCGCTTCTTCAAACTGCTGCCTTTGACCTAAATGGCAAGTGTCCATCACATCTTGCTTCCTGCATTGTTTAGAAACAGTGGAAGTGATGTCTCAGCCAAATGCCCTGTGAATCTGGGTCTGGGGCATTAGGCAGAAGAAATTGGAGTGAGAGCTAAAACACAAGGTTCTCGGCTTGACTGAATTTTTAGAGCTCATACCTGAAATAGGATATGAAATTTATTTATGAAAGTAACGTAGAAGGTTCATCACAACGTCCCATTGATTTTTCCAAGATCCATTTTTAGGAAAGCAGAGAAGAGGATTTTCCTGAGAAAGCATCTGGGAGAGAGAGATCGCTGCTAAACCTTCGATTAGAGGCTGTGATAAAACTTCTGATCTCCATTATGTGCTAGTTTTTTTTGTCTTGATCGAGGCAATCCAAATGGTCACCAAAGATATTCTTGCCGGAATCCATTTCTGAGATGATGCTGCTCTGATGGAAATGCTACTCTTCTAAGATGCAAATTATTCAGAACGGAATATTTTTCATTGAGCAGCTCTGCATGAATGTTATAATATAATTAACATATCCTAGTAAAATAGAACAATAAAAGGAATGAGTGCATACTTATTCTTAGAAATACCGTCACGTTTATGCATATATTCCAATACAATCTAAATGTTGATTCTGTAACTCAGTCTGCAGCAGAAAGTGTATGTATCTTTCATACCTAACATTCAGCAAACACCTAGATGGAGACTGAAATTGCACTTTTGAATGCCAGAGGTGGACAAGGTTGTCCTAGAAGCTCATTTGCAGTTTTCCTCAGTGAAAGCCAACAGCCTTTCACCAGTCATGCTGCAACCATTGGATGCACACCAATTTGGAAGCATGATGACAGGCAAGACACTAAGGGTACAGTGATTTAGATTCAGTATATCAAAGGGTTGACATATGGAACCAACAATGATATGTGTCTCTATTTGATGGCTGGGGAGGAAGGCACCAAATCTTATGAAGCTGTTTGCATGTCTGTCACTACAGAAAATTAAATCTACCTTTCTTTGGGTACGAAGTCTCAGTGATCTTTCTTACATAATAGTGGCTAGCAAACTGAGAGATATTGCAGGGAGTATTTGCCTCCTCTAGCCTAGATGGAACCTATTGCATAATTGCTCATCACCATGCTCAACGTCATAGCAATGCAGTTCCTGCTGTGCTTTGAGGTGCCAGCTGTGGTTGCAATAGGTCATAAATTTCAGTGAAAGCATCAGTAGTGAAGTGCAGGCATACCTGATATAGTGGGCAGAATTTATTCAGTGGTGTGCCACTCCCAATGGTGGAACCAGAATGGATGCCACTTCTGCTTTCATTCAGAAACCAGAGCCCACATGATTCATATTTACAAGCCTTTGATGTACCTGCAATACACATGCAATTGAGAAACTGATTGGTTTCCACTGGAGGATCCCACCCCATCAGGTGGCAGTTCAGCAGATCTAGCTAGGTAATAAAATAGATATCTGGACAGGCTGGGAGGCTTTGTTCCATGGGCTTCCTCTGTTTATTTTGTAATTTGGTGGGTTTGTTCTGACAACTCTTCATAATTCAGTCTTCTTCAAATTTATCTCAATATCACTCTCCACCTCATTAAAATCTATTGAATTTCTATCATATCCAAATCCCTTATAATAAACATAATGTTGATACAGCACCCCTGCAGATTCTGCCCTAAGCCATCAAAGGATGGCAGGATGTGCTCTTCCTGAGTGACATGATAAGAGAAATTGCTGGAGAAACTGAGCAGGCCTGGTAGCGTCGGTGGAGAGAAGAACAGAGTTACCATTTCAAGTTCACTCTTTCCCTGCATGGCAATGGCAATGGGTGACCATTGTGTCTGACCAAAACAGCCTAAAAGGTGATCAGAATTGAGTTTCTAACTGTAAGGTCCAATCAAGATCCTGGTTGTGGAGCTATTTGGAGTCATGGAGGCATACAGCATGGAAGCAAACCCTTTGGTCCAACTCATCTGCACCAATCAAATATCTTAAACCAATCTAGTCCCATTTGGGCCATATCTCTCTAAACGCTTCCTATTCATATAACCATCCAGATGCCTTTTAAATATTGTAATTGTACCAGCCTCCACTGCCTCCTCTGGCAGCTCATTCCATACATGCACCACTTTCTTCTTAAAACGTTGCTCCTTAGGTCCTTTTTAAATATTGCCCCACTCACCTTAAACCAATCCCTCTAGTTTTGGAGTTCCGTACCATGGGAAAAGACCTTGGCTATTTGGCTTATCTATGCCCATAATGATTGTATAAGCCTCTATAACTTCTATATTTCAATAATCTTCTTCAACCCACACGGGTAAGTGATATGTAACATGGCATTGCCCCTTACATAGGCACCAGGTGATGTATTTGTTGAAGTGTGAAGCTGGGCTAAAGAGGTGAATGCACAATCACTCCAGGAACATATGGCATTTTTGGCTAAAGTATTTGACAATTTGATTTAAGTATGCGATTGGATATAAATTAACACATTGATAGGCCACAGGGTGAGCTGGGAGGTGTGTGTAGACAAGGCAGGTCAGTTGGCATTAGTCAGGTTATTAAATCTCCTCTTTCTTCAACAAGTGAAGCAGGCCCAAAACCAGAAGGGAAGGGTGAGGATGAGAAGAAGGGGTATGTGATCTCAAGACCCTCACCCAAAATCAGGAAGAAATGCTCGAGATTGCTGGGGAAGAGGAAGCCAATCCATTGCTGATGGCCAGGCTCGGGTGGCAAGGCTTCAAAGCCAGAAACCACGCTACTTGGTGCTGCCAGGAAGGACACTCAGGAGCACATAAAAAATTGTCCTATGCTGTCAAAGATTCTGTGGAAGTTTAATGCACTTCTTCTTGCTCTGTTTCAAAGGCGCATATAATTATGACCCCAGACCTCAATCAGTGGAGGGAGATGACTCCATCTCTGGGCATGATAACATCAATGACTCAGAAGATTCACTATCACCTGTCTCTCTCATACCCGATTCCAGTTTACCTGAGTAACAGAGGGGTCACTTAAAGAACTGGGGCCACATTCTTCTAAGCACGGAATGGCCCAGCAGCTGAAGAAAGCTGTGACAGTCAAGGTTTCAGGCATTTAGAGAACTGCTGGGGATTAGACCCTTAGTGAATTCCATGATTAACAGACCTCTGGATGTGGCCTCAATAAGTCTAATGGTAATGCAGCAGTGGTTGAGGGGGTAAAGTGTTCTCACCTCCAGCAGTGTATTTTTACCTGATAGGACAATGCTTACATTTCCCTTGTAGTGTAAGAAATTATGCATGGATTATGTGTCAATGAAAGATTCAACAAACATTTATCACAACTCATGAATACATATAAAGTTTACATTTACGGGCACATCATTATATAGGCCAGTACTAGATTATTAGGATACAAGTGAGCTGCATTCTTTCGTTTGTATGAGATGCTTCAAATGATCCCAAGTAAGATGGTGTCTGATTCTCAGGTCATTTATATTCTCAGGTCACATGCTATGATAAAATCACGAGCATGTCTGTTAAAGGTATACTGTCATACTAATTATGTGAGACATTGGAACATTGCCCTTTTGCCACACATAACAAAATTCCCTAATACATATTCATGGTTGTACATAATTATGTGTTGTCAATTTAATAATTACATAAACTGATCAACAACGTTAACAATTCAGACTTAGATGTAATGCTTTCACAACTCCTCTTGATTTGCTGGTGTTCTGGAGCAGTATGCTTTTTCATGACCTACACCTGTTTGACCATTTGGTTATCTTGCTGCTGGTTGCTGTTACTGAACATCGGTGCTGAACATCATTGTCGGTATGTTTTTCCTTGCTTTCCTCATGCATGGTCGATGTCCCATACATTGGTCCGAGCTGACTTCTGTTCCTTTGAGATGTGGTGCATTATTGTGATGATTTTGTATGATCTACTCTGGTTGAGTATTCAAGGCCATGCTTTTCGGCCATCTGGGGTTTATTTCTGTGTGTCCTAGGGACGTGATGCTGTCTCAGTCAATTTACTTTCCTTGAAAGTAAAACAGAGAACTGTGGATTCTGGAGATCTGAAACACATGATAAGAGAAATTGCTGGAGAAACTGAGCAGGCCTGGTAGCGTCGGTGGAGAGAAGAACAGAGTTACCATTTCAAGTTCACTCTTTCCCTGCATGGCTGCCTCCTGGCCATTCTGCTCCTGTTCCTGTGCTGTTAGCTGTTGCCTACTGTTAGCCTCACAGTCTCAGTTGTTGACCAATGAGAGCCATCCACTGACAAAATCCTGTCCTCCTGCTCTCCAGGTTGTAGGACATTTGGGTGGGATCAGAGCCACAGTTATTCTTAACACAGTGAATTGGGCAAAAAGGGCAAACGGTGGATGAGAACCTGTGTCCACAGGTTTTGAGCTGAGAAGTGAGATTTTCTGCATTCCAGGCAGCTCCAATGAGTTGTTTAAAAATATCACCATCTACAGTGAGCAAGTGACTTGCATGCGCCCTTGGTAACCTCTGAACTTCCATTTGCTTCTTGTCAGCTTCAATCTTATCCCTTTCACCGCTGACCCTCCCTCCCCTCCCCTCATTACCCTGGGCCATGTCATCATGGAAGTGGCCATGTCATCTGTCAGGCCTCCCTACCCCACCGAAGTCCCACCCCATCTCCGAGCCTACTTCTGTTCCTCAGGTTCCTCCTCTGATCCTCCACAATCATTCTTCAAGCTTTTGTTTGATCTCTGGATCCACCAAGAACTTTAAGTATTGCTACTTCATACTAACCTGCCTTCCTACAAAATTATGGTCTCCATTTCCTCTATGTGCCAACTCCCTGAAATTTACCCATAGGACCCATATGGTGAAACGGCCTTTAGGCCTCATTTTGTTTATCCAAACTGCCTGTACTCACCTCATCACACCCATGGCCAGACTGAAGATGATAGGCCACTCCCGTGGTGCCTTTCCACACTCTGACCTTGTATCTTCCCTTGAAAACCTCTTCTACTTCTCCATGCCTCAGCTGAAGCACTAATACCTCCATACCCCTGACCTGATCTTAGTGAAGCTGAGCCTCTCTCTGAGTTACCATTCTCCTGCTGCTGTCCTTTGTGCTGTGGAATCCAACTAAGTTAACACTCTCATCAGAGACAACTTACGTAAAGCTGACTGGAGCAAAGCCACCTTTAAACAAATGTAAACTAGATATGATGAGGTTCATGCTTTGTTTGCTTAATTGCAAGAAGTTCTAATATATTTGGAGTAATAGGGCTTAATAAATATGTAGATGAGTGCCTGAGCTAAGTGTGATGTGCTATAACCTGAATAGTCATGTACTAGTGTTTTACTTGGAAGGCGGACCTTCCAAAACCAACATTCCCTCAAAGCTGCACGACAGTGAGATGCCGCCATGTCAACACCGTTTGCAACATTGACACAGAACAAAGAACAAATAAAATTACAGCACAGGAACAGGACCTTCAGCCCTCCAAGCCTGCGCCGATCCCGATCCGCTATCTAAACCTGTTGCCTATTTTCCAAGGATGTGTATCCCCCTGCTCCCTGCCCATTCATGTATCTGTCCAGATATATCTTAATTGATGCTATCGTGCCCACCTCTACCACCTCAGCTGGCAAAGCATTCCAGGCACCCACCACACTCTGTGTAAAGAATTTTCCATGCATATCTCCCTTAAACTTTTCCCCTCTCACCTTGAAATCATGATCGCTAGTAATTGAGTCTCCCACTCTGGGAAAAAGCTGTCTATACCTGTCATGATTTTGTAGACCTCAATCATATTCCCCCTCAACCTCCATCTTTCTAATGTAAATAATCCTAATCTACTCCACCTCTCTTCATAGCTAGTGCCCTCCATACCAGGCAACATCCTGGTGAACCTTCTGTGCACCCGCTGCAAAGCATTCACATCCTTTTGGTAATGTGGCAACCAGAACAGTACGTTGTATTCCAAATGTGGTCAAACCAAAGTCCTATACAACTGCAACATGACCTACCTACTTCTATTCAATACCCTGTCTGATGAATGAAAGCATGTTGTATGTCTTCTTGACCACTCTATTGACCTGCATTGCCACCTTCAGGGTACTATGGACCTGAACACCCAGATCACTCTGTGCATCAGTTTTCCCCAGGGCTTTTCCATTTGCCATATATCTCACTCTTGAATCGGATCTTCCAAAATGCGTCACCTCGCATTTGGCTGGATTGAACTTCAACTGCCATTTTTCCGCCCAACTCTCCAATCTATCTATATTCTGCTGCATTCTCCAACAGTCCCCTTCACTATCTGCTACTCCACCAATCTTAATGTCTTCTGCAAACTTGCTAAGCAGACCATCTAAACCTTCATCCAGATCATTTATGTATGTCACAAACAACAGTGGTCCTAACATGGATCCGTGTGGAACATCACTGGTCACAGTTCTCCATTTTGAAAAACTCCTTTCCATTACAACTCTCTGTCTCTTGTTGCTCAGCCAGTTCTCTATCTATCTAGCTAGTACACCCTGGACCCCAAGCGACTTTGTTTTCTCTATCGGTCAACCATGGGGACCCTTATCAAGCGTCTTACTGAAGTCCATGTATATGACATCTACAGCCCTTCCCTCATCTATCAACTTTGTCACTTCCTCAAAGAATTCCATCAAGTTGGTAAGACATGACCTTCCCTGCACAAAACCATGCTGCCTATCACTAATAAGCCCATTTTCTTTCAAAAGTAAATAGATCCTATCCCTCAGTATCTTCTCCAGCAGCTTCCCCACCATTGATGTCAGGTTCGCTGATCTATAGTTACTTGGATTATCCTTGCTACCCTTCATAAACAAGGGGACAACATTAGCAATTTTCCAGTCCTCCAGGACCTCACCTGTGCTCAAGGATGCTGCAAAGATATCTGCTAAGGCCCCAGCTATTTCCTCTCTTGCTTCCCTCAGTAACCTGGGATAGATCCATCCACACCTAGGGACTTGTCCACCCTAATGCCTTTTACAATACCCAACACTTCCCCCCACCTTATATTGACTTGACCTAGAGTAATCAAACATCTATCCCCAACCTCAACATCCATCATGTCCCTCTCCTCAGTGAATACCGATACAAAGTACTCGTTAAGAATTTCACTCATTTTCTCTGACTTCTAGCATAACTTTCCTCCTTTGTCCTTGAGTGGGCCAACCCTTTCTCGAGTTACCTTCTTGCTCCTTATGTATGAATAAAAGGCTTTGGGACTTTCCTTAACCCCATTTACTAAAAATATTTCATGACCCCTTTTAGCCCTCTTAATTCCTCGTTTCAGATTGGCCCTACTTTCCCAATATTCTTCCAAAGCTTCGTCTGTTTTCAGTTGTCTAGACCTTATGTATGCTTCCTTTTTCCTCTTTACTAGTCTCACAATTTTACCTGTCATCCACGGTTCCCAAATCTTGCCCTTTCTATCCCTCATTTTTACAGGGACATGTCTGTCCTGTACTCTAATCAACCTCTCTTTAAAAGTCTCCCACATATCAAATGGGGATTTACCCTCAAACAGCTGCTCCCAATCCACATTCCCCAGCTCCTACTGAATTTTGCAATAGTTGGCCTTCTCCCAACTTAGCACTCTTCCTTTAGGACCACTCCCGTCTTTGTCCATGAGTATTGTAAAACTTACGGAATTGTGATCACTATTCCCAAAGTTATCGCCTACTGAAACTTCAAACATCTGGCTGGGCTCATTCCCCAACACCAGGTCCAGTATGGCCCCTTCCCGAGTTGGGCTATTTACATACTGCTCTGTAAAACCCTCCTGGATGCTCCTTATAAATTCTGCTCCATCTAAACGCCTAACTCTAAGTGAATCCACGTCAATGTTGGGAAAATTAAAATCTCCCACTACTACCATGTTGTTGCCCCTACATCTTTCCATAATCTGTCTACATATTTGTACCTCTATCTCACGCTCGCTGTTAGGAGGCCTGTTGTACCGGCCCAACAGTGTTATCGCACCCTTCCTATTTCTTTGCCCATATTGCCTCACTGCTCCAGTAATCTAGAATGCCCTCCTTCAGCACAGCTGTGATATCCTCTTTGACCAGTAATGCAACTCCTCCACCCCTTTTACCTCCCTCTCTATCCCTCCTGAAGCATCTATATCCTGGGGGATATTTAGTTGCCAATCTTGCCCTTCCCTCAACCAAGTCTTAGTAATGGCAATAACATCATACTCCTAGGTACTAATCCAAGCCCTAAATTCATCTGCCTTACCTACTACGCTTCCTGCATTAAAACAACTGCACCTCAGACCACCTGTCCCTTTGCGTTCACCATCAACTCTCTGCCTACTCTTCCCCTTAGTCACACTGACTTCATTATCTAGTTCCTTACAGGCTTTAGTTACTAAGATAGCGAAGAGTGAAGCTGGATGAACACAGCAGGCCAAGCAGCATCTCAGGAGCACAATAGGCTTTAATTACTACCTCCTTACTGTCCTTTGGTTCCCATCCCACTATATAATTATGGAAGCCACTGCCATGCACAGAACTCCAAGATGAATTCAGAAAGAAAAGTATTACTGTGGAAAGTCCATAGCCTTGCTGTCATGTGTAGTATGACAATAGACATAGTTTAACAACCACAAAGAAGTCTGACCTGAGCTTGTTTCAACACTCAAAAAATCCACATGAGAACACAATTAAACATTAATGAGTACACATTGCATATAAATACATTACAAGAACCTACCACAGGATAGGCTAAGGCCAGGCCCACTACTATCATGTCACAGACTTAGTTTTTCAGTTTGAGCCCACTGTTGTAATTTCAACAGCTTGGCGCATTTTTGCTTTGTTCAGCACGCCTGTCATATTCCCCACTCACAGAAACTTCATTAAATTTCAACCACTGTTCTTCTCACTGAGGCTCATATCAGAGATTTGATTCTTGAACATTCTGGGTGGGTATGATTCCGGGTGGGTATGATTCCTGCTGAGTGACCTTCCCCCCTCCCCACCCCACCCTCCTCCAGCTTCCTCTTCCAGCAGTTTTTCCCGCTCTTATTGACTTCTGTTCATTCTCCTTGTCACAATGTCATCCGGGGCATAAGTTTGCACTTATGACTGAGAGCAACTGGTTTGTGCAGAATCCTTGAACTCAGGATGAGGCATGTGCTGCAGTCTCCCTGTAGACTGTAGCAACTTTGGCCAATTTTGGAAACCACCAAACACGTTTATGATCACAGAAGAGTCAGGAGTAATGCATCAGCAACTTGCCTGAGGATAGCTGATGATTCCTTTATTAGAGGGCTCTTTCTGCCACTGAACTCTTGGTTCTGTTGTATGCACTTAAAACAGTTTGCTAACTGGAGGTTTGAACTCCAAGATAGGACAGCCAAAGTTCCAATCTGCCGATTAGATTTGATTTGATTTATTAGTGTCACGTGTACAGTGAAAGGTCTTGTTTTACATTCTGAGCAGGCAGATCATACCATTCAAAGTGCATTAGGGTGATAGAAAAGAGTTACAATTTCAATATTATGGCTGCAGGGAAGGTACACAAAGAGCAAGATCAACATCAATTTTAATTTGAGCCTGGTTGAACATAGAATTTTCCGACCTGCAAGTCGATATAAGAGTCCATTGTTAGTAATTTTAACAGACTTAGGATTGAGTTTTAAAAGAACAGAATGAGTGTGAGATATGCAAGAATAAGATCTGCTGTGAAAAGCTCGCAAACAGTCGCCATGTTTCGGCGCCATCTTGAATCTTGATTTCTGCAAATCTCCAGCAGTCGTTCCATTCACGCATGCTCATGGCTCCACCCACATGACGCATTTGAAAACAAAACATCACTCATGCTGAAAACTGCTGTGCTATAGATTCAAATTTCATAAGCTAATTTCTGGATTGTTGATCACTATTTAGGTATCCAAGAAATTAATTCAGTTATTGGAAGGAAAAGTAAAGTTGCAAGCCTGGAAACTGGATTTAAAACTGACATGATTTCTATCCTAACTTTATGTGCAGCTGAAGCCAGTTGGGATGAACGCGACCTGATTGGAGCACACCAGAGTGTTTGGATTCATGTCAGTCATTGATGGTTTGTTTTACACTACTCAAATCTCAGAGGTGTAGATATTTCTGGAACCATTACTCAGGAAGAAAGACAAAGCACAACTTTGCCACATTTCCAAATGGATACTATGTGCCTCAGAAGTCTATCAGGGATTAACAGGGTAGTTAGAAGTAAGTGAAGCACAGTTGAAATAGGGTAACCGAGAATCAATACTTTGCTTTTAAACTCTGAAAGACAGACCCTAGAGGATTGCACTATTAACTGGTTCCTCAAGTTCAACTCACAAAGGGTCAACTAAAAAGCTACAAGACTAGTAAGCTGCATTTGGGTCACTGTTTTGCAGAAACTGAAAAATCAAATAACACGAGAGTTTGTCAGCACAGATATCAAGATGCTAATGACACATGTTTTTTTCTTACCAGTGCCATGCACTCAATAATAAAAATATAAATTATAAGAATCCTGTGATGCATTCATAAGTGAGAAAAATTAGTTTATACAAGTGACAGTCTATTTGCTGTGCTTGATCTTTTGCAAGTACAGGGATAGATGTTATTTTTCCCAGACAGTGGAGCAAGTTTATTCCAATGAGTAGCTGAGCAATAAAAATCAGGAATATCAGCAATATTAATGTTAGCCAGATATGGTTTACAAGTTCTGTCAATTATTTCAGAACCACTGGGTTAAGGAGCAAAGGGTATCAGTTTCCTGCTCAAGGATCAGTAGCTAGAACTGTCTTGTGAAGCTCCTCATGATAAAATAGCTGGATGGCACTCACTTGGGTGAAGTAGCAAAGGATGATAATGCCAATGAATCCGTGAAAGTATACTCCAACAGAGTGTTGATACCTGGAGAGAAACAGAAAACATTGGCAAGAAAGAAAAATGATCATCCTTAAAGTAACAAAGAGAGTTAAAGGGATGTGGGATCAGGGCAGACTCATAAGATACGGAATATAGCCTGACCGTGGGATAAACAGCCATGGATATTTTAATTCGATGTACCTGCTGCATTCACTTGGGTTGTTACTTACGCAAAAGGAGAGGATGGTGAAAAGGTTGATTTTTATTCCCCTGAGTATATGTTGACTGCTATTCACTAGATTGCTGTACAGATAATGACCAGATGTACTCCAGACAATTTAAGATGAATACGTCTGCATTTGTTTGAATCTGTATGACAGGCTTTTGAAAATGTGTGCCATTTTGCTTTATTTCTGATTTTCCAGTGTCAAGTTAAGTCAACAGAACTGGAAATCAGGGCCGATGTTTAACAGGCATCTGAGCTTATAATGCTATTGACCCAGTACTGTGGATTCAAATTTCACAAGCTAATTTCTGGATTGTTAATCAATATTCAGGTATTCAAGAAATTAATTCAATTATTGGAAGGAAAAGTAAAGTTGAAGTAAAGTTTTGTGTTATTGCCAAAACTCAAAATGCTCCCAAAAACCTAATGCATTCATCCAGAATTCTGTCTTTAGGTTTTGTAGTGGAGAAATGATCACTATGTTTAAATTATATTAAAATACATAATGATTTCAGGTTAAATATTCCTGTGCAAATATTTCACATTGTGTGGATCCCAATATGGAATGCAGGAAATTCTTATGGTTCATTGGTTTCCTTTCAGGCTGCAAGAGCAGGTCAAAGACTAGGCGTACTGCTGTGAGTAATTCACCTCCTGACTCCCCAGAGTCTGCCCACCAACTACAAGACACAAATTAGGAATGTGATGGAATTTTCCTCACTTGCTTGGATGAATGCAGTTCCAGCAACACTCAAGAAGTTTAGCATCATCCAGGACAAAGCAGGTCACTTGAACGGCACAACATACATAAACATTCAGTCCCTCCACCATTGATGCTTAATTACTGCAGAGTGTACCATCCACAAGCATCACTGCAGAAGTTCATCAAGGCTCCTTAGACAGCAACTTCCAATCTCACAAATATCATCCAGAAGGATGAACGGAAGGATGGGAACATCACCACCTGCAAGTCACCCTCCAAGCCACTCAAAGTACTGATTTAGAAATATATCACCATTTCTTCACAGTCACTCGATCAGCATTGACACTGCCTTCATTTTATGGTATGACTGTTCTGTGTAACTTATCAACTGAAGCCTTGAGCAGAGGCCGCTGTGTGCAGGTCTGGATTTCTTCAGTGCTTAAGGACATGGCATGTAATGGGCGGGCACTGTCTCTCCTTACCTCTGGAGTTCAGCTCTTTTGTAATTTGGTCTAATGCAATGATGAGGTTTGGAGCAGAATGGCTATGGCAAGACCCAAACTGAGTGTTGACGAGCAGGCTATTTCTGAGCAAATACCACTTGATAGAAGCATTGTTGACACCTTCCATCACTTTGCTTGATTGAGATTAGAGTGATGAGTTGTTGATTTGCCACTATACTATTTACTTCAAACACTCCCTATTCTGGAAATTCCACATTCTTACCACTCTTAGCAAGAAAATTCTTCAGAATTCCCCATTCGATTTCTAGGTCACCATATTACACAGAGAGCCTTTCCTGATCTGTAGACCTACACATTTTAAACACCATTTTGGTAAATCTCTGCTCGTTCTCCAGAGTCTTTTCCCATTGATTTTATAATGTAACAACTTGGCCTGCAAGCAGGACTCTAACAAAAGTTCGATACATGTTTATCATAACTTCTCTATTTCTTATTTTTTGCTTCTAGAAATAAAGGCTAACTCTTGTTTCTTTATCAAAATGTGGCACTACCTTTAGTGATTGATGTTATTTGTATTTTGAGATAACTTTGTTTCTCTGCCATACCTAGGCTTGTACATTCTAAATAATAAGTAACCTCATTTCTCTCCCCAAAAATATTTACCATTTTATAGTTCCTGTTTTGAACTTCATTTATCAAATATTTGCCCATTCTTCAGGTTCATTTATGACTTCCTATAATTTGTTACATTCTCTTCTGTATGGGCTATGTTGTCTCTCTGTCTCACAATCTAATGCGTGTCATCTGAAGGTTTAGAAATTGTGATCTTGAGTGCAAAGTCAAAATTATGAATGTAAATTGAGAACAGGAATGATTAAAACACTGATACTTATGGAAAACCATTTCCATTCTGCTACTATTCCGGATAACTATCACTTACTACCACTCTCTGTTTACAGTCTTGAAGTCAATGGACAATTCATTCACTTATTTGTCTCTGACACCAAAGTAATTCACTATTCTACTATGGGATGTCTTACTAAAAGCCGTTTGAAAATCTTGATATATTACATCTATCGCATTACCACAATCTACTGTTTCTGTTATCATTTCAAAGAAGTCAATCAGAATGGTATTTAAGTATTTCCTTTTGAAATCCATTCTGACTATTTATTATTATACTTACCATTTCTAAATGTTCTTCTATTTTCTCCTTTATTTATGACTCTTTTCTTTCTACCTATTAATATTTAGCTGATTAGTTGATAATTCCTTGGATACATTCTGCCATTTCAGGCACCAATGTTAGAATCAGTTGTACTGGAGTATATGAGGCACTCTGGTGAGGAACAAAGGAAACTCATACAATTCTAAAGTACTTCTCACAATCACCAGTCATCCTGAAATACCTTATAGTCGATTAGGTACTTCTGAAGTGTATCATTGTTGTAATGTAGGAAGTAGCCTTAATTAATTTGCATATAGCAAGTTCCAGTAAAAAGGAATATGACTGTGATCAGCTAATCTGTTTTTGCAGTGTTTGTTGAAGGATAATGAATGATCAGGAGACCTCGGATAATTTCTCAGCATTTCTTTGCAATAATGCCACAGTATCTTTCATATGTGGTAGACTGAATCTCAGTGTTTCTAAAAGTTTTTTTTATTCATTCACGGGATGGCATTGACAGCATTGCTAGCTAGGCAGCATTTATTGCCCATCCCTAATTTTCCCAAAGGGCAGTTAGAGTCAACCACATTGCTGTGCGACTGGAGTCACATGTAGACCAGGCCAGGTGAAGATGGCAGTTTCCTTCCCTAAAGGACATTAGTGAACCATATGGGCTTTTCCAACAATCAACAATGGATTCACAGTCATCGTTAGACTCTTAATTCCAGATATTTATTGAATTAAATTCCACCGTTTGCCATGGCGGGTTTCGAACCTAGGCCCCCAGAACATTTTCCGGGTCTCTGGATTAACAGTCCAGCGCTAATACCATTAGGACCTTCAATAGCACCTTCAATACTGCAGCACTCCTGTAGTACTACACTAGAGTGTTAAACTTGACTTTTGGGCCCACATTTCTGTCATAGGACTAAAACTCAGAACCTTAGGAATAAAGTGCTGCTGACTGAGACAGGGCTGACACTCTTGCAACAGCAAATCTCAGGAAATTGCTGCACAGAGCCAATTATTTTCTATCCTTTGAAATCCCAGGCTGCAGGTCCACGATTCGGCATGGTGCCTTTCTGAAAGTATCACAATCCACTGTGATGCAGTATTGTAAAATCATTCAATTTGTAGCATTGGGTTCAAAATAAAGCTCTTTACTCTGCTTGACAATGGATCTCTGTTCAAACTCCATAAGAGGTGTCAGATTTTTTAAAAAATTGCAACACTCACCCTTTATCTTGACACATTATTAACTCTTTCTTCTCTCGTCAGTGGTACTGACCTCGAATAGTCCAAAACATTTCTGAAATTTAGCCCTAAAAGGAAATAAAGAGGACTCCTCCTCCGTAAACCTGGTTAGAATTGAATACAGCACTGGAAGTAAAGGATTAATTTGTGGTCCACTGTACTACCCATCTCCCATTCTAATTTATCATGAGTATTGCTGCAAAAAATATGTTTTGCTGAAAATTTTGTCTTGCATTCATGAGGACATTTTGCAAGAATATATATTAGCATGAAACCAACATTTATTCTGCATGAGAGAAGCGTGCTGATTGGTTGGCAAGTGAACACTAATTGGTAGAAGCTTTGCCATGGAGAATGCATCTATTGAAGTTGATTTACAGATAACAGGCAGGCTTTGGTTAAATTATAAATTAAAACATATAAACAAAGCCTGTATTGTGTACAGTTCTGGTTGCCAAATTATAGGAAGGATATGGAAGCATTGGAAAGGGTGCAGAGGAGATTTACCAAGATGTTGCCTGGTATGGAGGGAAGGTCTTATGAGGGAGGGCTGAGGGACCTGAGGCTGTTTTCGTTAGAGAGAAGAAGGTTAAGAGATGACTTAATAGAGACATACAAGATGATGAGAATTAATGGTTACAGCAAACCTTCTATTGATCAGAGTCCACTTAGTAACAGTCTCCTCTCCTGGAGGGAAATGTTGGTTTATCACCTTGAATCTAGCAATGGAAAGGGATAGGTACATACTGCAGGGCAAGAGTTATAGCTGGGGGAAAGGCAATTATGAGGCCGTTAGGTCAAGATTTAGGATGCACAGGATGGGGAAGGAAACTGCAGCGGCTGGGCACAATTGAAATGTGGAGCTTGTTCAAGGAACAGCTACTGCGTGTCCTTGATCAGTATATACCTGTCAGGCAGGGAGGAAGTGGTCAAGCAAGGGAACCGTGGTTTACTAAAGAAGTTGAATCTCTTGTCAAGAGGAAGAAGGAGGTTTATGTAAAGATGAGGCATGAAGGCTCAGTTAGGGCACTTGAGAGTTACAAGTTAGCCAGGAAGGGCCTAAAGAGAGAGCTGAGAAGAGCCAGGAGGGGACATGAGAAGTCTTTGGCAGGTAGGATCAAGGAAAACCCTATAGCTTTCTATTGGTATGTCAGGAATAAAAGAATGACTAGAGTAAGATTAGGGCCAGTCAAGGGTAGTAGTGGGAAGTTGTGCATGGAATCCAAAGAGATAGGAGGGGTGCTAAATGAATATGTTTCATCAGTATTCACACAGGAAAAAGACAGTGTTGTCGAGGAAAATACTGAGATACAGATTATTAGACTAGAAGTAATTGAGGCTCATAAGGAGGAGGTGTTTGCAATTCTGGAAAGTGTGAAAATGGATAAGTCCCCTGGGCCGGATGAGATTTATCCTGGGATTCTCTGGGGAGCTAGGGAGCAGATTGCAGAGCCTTTGACTTTGATCTTTATTTCATCATTGTCCACAAGAATAGTGCCAGAAGACTGGAGGATAGCAAACATTGTCCCCTTTTTCAAAAAGAGGAATAGAGACATCCCTGGTAATTATAGACCAGTGAGCCTTACTTCGGTCATGGGTAAGGCGTTGGAGAGGATTATAAGCGATAGGATTTATAACCATCTAGAAAGGAATAATTTGTTTAGGGATAGTCAACATGGTTTTGTGAAGGGTAGGTCGTGCCTCACAAATCTTACTGAGTTCATTGAGAAGGTGACCAAACAGGTGGATGAGGGTAAAGTGGTTGATGTAGTGTATATGGATTTCAGCAAGGCGTTTGATAAGGTTCCCCACGGTAGGCTATTGCAGAAAATATGGAGAGGCATGGGAATGAGGGCAATTTAAATGTTTGGATCAGAAATTGGCTAGTTGTAAGAAGACAGAGGGTAGTGGTTGATGGGAAATGTTCATCCTGGAGTTCAGTTATTAGTGGTGTACCGCAAGGATCTGTTTTAGGGCCACTGCTGTTTGTCATTTCTATAAATAACCTGGATGAGGGTGTAGAAGGATAAGTTAGTAAATTTGCAGATGATACTAAAGTCAGTGGAGTTGTGGATAGTGCAGAAGGATGTTGCAGTTTACAGAGGGACACAAATAAACTGAAGAGCTGGGCTAACAGATGGCAAATGGAGTTTAATGCAAAAAAGTGTGATGTGATTCACTTTGGAAGGAGTAACAGGAATATAGAGTACTGGGCTAATGGTAAGATTCTTGGTAGTGTGGATAAGCAGAGAGATCTCAGTGTCTACGTGCAGAGATACCTGAAAGTTGCCACCCAGGTTGATAGGGTTGTTAGGAAGGCACACGGTTAATGAGGTTTTATTGGTAGAGGGATTGCGTTTCAGAGAAATGAGGCCGTGTTGCAGCTGTACAATACTCTGGTGTGGCCGTACTTGAAGTAATGTGTACAGTTCTGGTTGCCAAATTATAGGAAAGATATGGAAGCATTGGAAAGGGTGCAGAGGAGATTTACCAAGATGTTGCCTGGTATGGAGGGAAGGTCTTATGAGGGAGGGCTGAGGGACTTGAGGGTGTTTTCATTGGAGAGAAGAAGGTTAAGAGATGACTTAATAGAGACATACAAGATGATGAGAGGATTAGTTAGGGTGGACAGTGAGAGCCTTTTTCCTCAGATGGTGATGGCTAGCACAAGGGGACACAGCTTTAATTTGAGGGGTGATAGATATAGGACAGATGTCAGAGGTAGGTTCTTTACTCAGAGAGTAGTAAGGGCGTGGAATGCCTTGCCTGCAACAGTAGTAGACTCGCCAACTTTAAGGGCAGTTAAATGGTCATTGGATAAACATATGGATGATAATGGGATAGTGTAGGAGGATGGGCTTCAGATTGGTTTCACAGGTCAGCGCAACATTGAGGGCTGAAGGGCCTGTACTGCGCTGTAATGTTCTATGTTCTCTTTGTATTCTTGAGATGAGTAAAAGACAAAAAGTTGTGACAAAATGTGTCTTTTTTTCAGCAATATTCAAGTGTTGTACTATCAAAGTGGGTTATCAATTTGATCAAGTTCTAATTTCATCTAACTCACATATCAGTTCCTTACTAAAAAAGGTGGTAATTACAAACAGCATTTACTGCCCATTCGTAGTTACCCTAATGGTGTGAAAATGGCCTATTCTGCTTCAAGGAACAGGTAGAAATCAAACATTTGTATAATGCTGGAGTCACATGCACACCTGACAGGTAGAATTGGCAGGCCTAATGAAAAGATATCTTGAAGCAGTTGGGTTTTATCTCATAATCAGAAAATTTTATGGCCTATTTCTGATGGTAGTTTTAATATTTCCTGTTGTTAAAGCAAAAACTGAATTTTAATTCACAAAGTGCCGCGCCAGAATTATTACTCTAGTTCTCTGATTTCTGAATGCAATAATTTAATTGGTACACTATTTCATTCTTAACAAATTAAATCTCCAGCTCATCATAATGTAGGTAGGCACACCCCATTAAGGCTTGAGACTTGATTTAATTGGTACTTACAAAAATAGCATTGTGTCTGGAGAGACTGTATGTTGGCCAATGGATGAGTTATGCTACAGAGTGAAGGAGCACAGCATCTGGTGAGGAACTTGTTTCATGCCGGTATGGAAGCAAATAGATCCAACAGAGGGACCAAATCAGCTATTTCAGAAATTTGGCCATTGAATAAATTTTAAAGCCAAATTGATAAAGGCATCAGCAGAATGCAATGTACAGAAATCCTGAAAGAGTCTAAAGTGTTTCTGGTTTCTCTGGGTCACTATTAGCTAAGACCCAGTCTGATTAACTTTCCTGTCAAAACCAGTCTCAAAGCATGTAGTGGATAGACAGAAAATTGTCAGCTCTTAGAGGAAATACATAAAATGAAGGAGGAAATGAAAGATTAAATAAAGGAATTAGCCAAATGCATTGAGAGTGAGAGATAATGGGAACTGCAGATGCTGGAGATTCCAAGATAATAAAATGTGAGGCTGGATGAACACAGCAGGCCAAGCAGCATCTCAGGAGCACAAAAGCTGACGTTTCGGGCCTAGACCCTTCATCACCCTCTGATGAAGGGTCTAGGCCCGAAACGTCAGCTTTTGTGCTCCTGAGATGCTGCTTGGCCTGTTGTGTTCATCCAGCCTCACATTTTATTATATTGCATTGAGAGTGAATTGATTCAATGCCTCAATGAGAAACATGGTAAACTTTGTAATTACCTTTTTGTGCTTGATGTGCATAATTAGGAGGCTCTAGATGACCTGGGGTTAGGCACACTTAAACTAAGGTTCTTCTAATCCCATGGTATCATGGCCAGTCTCTCCCTTTACACTCCTTGTAAGGTTGAGCTTCTCCAAAATTTTACCACCTTCACTCTAATTGTTTCAAAAAAGTAGCACCATATGGACAAGAAGCTTGGAAGGAACCTATGAATTCTTTAGTCTGTAAGAGTCATGGCAGATCCCAGAAAAGCTAGCAGACCTCAACAGTTTCATGGGCACGGAGAACCATCCGTGGTGTTGGAAGACTTTTCTGCTGACAAACGCTGCAGTTTGACAGGATGCTTTAAACATGGCTGCAGTTGAATATGGCCTACAACTGGGGAAAGCAGCGATGGTGAAGAATCCCAGTGTCTGACCTGTTTGATTCCAGGCGACACATATGAAGAGACATACTCCAGAGAAGAGGTCATCAGCAACATCCTAGATACAGTTGAGGATTTGGAGATGCCACATCGGTGCCCAGTTGCTGGAATAAAACACTGGCATAAAACTTCACAGCAGATGTAACCTTGGCCACCAGGATGGCTGAATTTTCTATCCCGCTCCAGCAGACAATGGAGGCCGGAGATGATGGAATGGGATATCCATAGCCAATGCCGACACTGTCTTTCCGACAGTAGATGAAAATGACAATGAGGCCTGTGGACCCAACGACTCATCGTTCCCCTCTGCCTCAATGGTGGATCCTGGCCTGCTGCTTCTGCCTCTCCCTCTGGAAGCTGTGCAGCTGCCGCTGGAGGTTACTGATCTTGCTGTGCACACTCACAACGCTGTAATCACTGTCTGCTTTGACACTGTCTTCAGCGTCGCACTTTATTTCAATCAAAGGTGCTCACTGTGGAAGAAACGTAAGCAGATAACCTGTGGGCAATATCAGAAAGACAACTGTATCCTGAACCCTCACATCTGTCACAATGAAGTTTCATGTTATGTCTTCACACCATGTGGCATGAAGGCTTCAATGATGCCGCCATAAAGAGCTCTGAGGTATATGTTCTTCCCCAATTGTATGTTGCACAACCAAAGTTTGCATGCTTTTTCATGTATGCTTCCCCCCAACAGACTGATGCCTCTATAGCACTCTGACTGACTGCCTGTAATCCACATATTGGTTTCACTCAGCCTGCAAGATTAATTGTAGCTCAATTACTTGACTGCAAGAACATGGATCCCTGGACCCTGGTAGGACAAGGCACCTGACTGATAATGGTCAACCCTTCGACTGGAATCCTATGAGCTCAGTGTGGCGGCATCCCTAACTGACCGTAGTTCCCCTGACCTCGCTAAAGATAGCTCCAGTTTGATTGACCACCCTCTTTCTTACTCATTGTTCATTGCTCCCTCCTCCAGGGTCTGGATAGGCTGGGTTTGTTTTCCTTAGAGCAGAGAACGATGAAGGGGATATCTGATTGATTATAAAAAGGTGCTGCGAGAATATCTGGCACCCCCAACCTCTCAGGCAATGTTCTCCATACTTCTACCGTACTCTATGTGAAAGGAAGATTCCTCAGATCTCCTCCAACACTTATTCCTCACCTTAAGCTTATATGTTCTATTCTTCAACATTTGTGCCATGGGTGGAAAGTTTCTTATGATCTAATCTGTATATGGCGCTCATAATTTTATATTTGGAGTTGGTTAGAAGAGATCTGAGAAAAAGATATTTTCATGCGAAGGGTAGTAGAAATATGGAACATGTTGCCTGAGGGGATGGGGTTGGCAGATATTCTGTCAACATTTAAGAAGCATCTAGATGAGCACTTAAAATGACAGGGCAAAGTAGGCTATGGGCCAAGTGTAGGTCAATGCGATTAGTGTAGGTTGGTGAGAGATAGTAGGAACTGCCGATGCTGGAGAATCTGAGATAACACGGTGTAGAGCTGGATGAACACAGCAGGCCAAGCAGCATCAGAGGAGCAGGAAAGCTGATGTTTCGGGTTGAGACCCTTCTTCAGAAAAATGCCCCTTAGTGTAGGTTAGTTGTTTGTGCACATAGACACGGTGGGACAAAGGGCCTGCTTTTATGCTGTATGCCTCTATGTTTTTATGACTATGACAAGTGGTCTGCCTATCCCTCAGCATTAAAAGGCCACAGGGGCAGCAAATAGATCAGTGCTGAAGTCAGTGAGTGTGCGCAATGAATAAATACTTCATAAAGAGCAGGTGGAAGAATGGTGTCAGCAGTTTCTGAAGTAAATGTGAGCAAAATTGGAGTTAGCAGTTTCATTACAAGAAGAGTGGACCTCCCTGGGAAAAGCCACTGCGGTGGGAAATAAAGAACAAAGGCAAAGCTTCAAAATCACCCCTTCCCCCACTGCATCCCAAAGCCAGCCCAGCTCGTCCCCTTCCCCCACCGCATCCCAAAGCCAGCGCAGCTCGTCCCCTTCCCCCACCGCATCCCAAAGCCAGCCCAGCTCGTCCCCTTCCCCCACTGCATCCCAAAGCCAGCCCAGCTCGTCCCCTCCCCCCACTGCATCCCAAAACCAGCCCAGCTCGTCCCCTTCCCCCACTGCATCCCAAAGCCAGCCCAGCTCGTCCCCTTCCCCCACTGCATCCCAAAGCCAGCCCAGCTCGTCCCCTTCCCCCACTGCATCCCAAAGCCAGCCCAGCTCGCCCCCTCCCCCCACTGCATCCCAAAGCCAGCCCAGCTCGTCCCCTCCCCCCACTGCATCCCAAAGCCAGCCCAGCTCGTCCCCTCCCCCCACTGCGTCCCAAAACCAGCCCAGCTCGTCCCCTTCCCCCACTGCATCCCAAAGCCAGCCCAGCTCGTCCCCTCCCCCCACTGCATCCCAAAGCCAGCCCAGCTCGTCCCCTTCCCCCACTGCATCCCAAAGCCAGCCCAGCTCGTCCCCTTCCCCCACTGCATCCCAAAGCCAGCCCAGCTCGTCCCCTTCCCCCACTGCATCCCAAAGCCAGCCCAGCTCGTCCCCTTCCCCCACTGCATCCCAAAGCCAGCCCAGCTCGTCCCCTTCCCCCACTGCATCCCAAAGCCAGCCCAGCTCGTCCCCTCCCCCCACTGCATCCCAAAGCCAGCCCAGCTCGTCCCCTCCCCCCACTGCATCCCAAAGCCAGCCCAGCTCGTCCCCTCCCCCCACTGCATCCCAAAACCAGCCCAGCTCGTCCCCTTCCCCCACTGCATCCCAAAGCCAGCCCAGCTCGTCCCCTCCCCCCAGTGCATCCCAAAGCCAGCCCAGCTCGTCCCCTTCCCCCACTGCATCCCAAAGCCAGCCCAGCTCGTCCCCTTCCCCCACTGCATCCCAAAGCCAGCCCAGCTCGTCCCCTTCCCCCACTGCATCCCAAAGCTAGCCCAGCTCGTCCCCTTCCCCCACTGCATCCCAAAGCCAGCCCAGCTCGTCCCCTTCCCCCACTGCATCCCAAAGCCAGCCCAGCTCGTCCCCTCCCCCCAGTGCATCCCAAAGCCAGCCCAGCTCGTCCCCTCCCCCCAGTGCATCCCAAAGCCAACCCAGCTCGTCCCCTTCCCCCACTGCATCCCAAAACCAGCCCAGCTCGTCCCCTTCCCCCACTGTATCCCAAAGCCAGCCCAGCTCGTCCCCTCCCCCCAGTGCATCCCAAAGCCAGCCCAGCTCGTCCCCTTCCCCCACTGCATCCCAAAACCAGCCCAGCTCGTCCCCTTCCCCCAGTGCATCACAAAACCAGCCCAGCTCATCCCCGCCTCCCTAACCTGTTCTTCCTCTCACCTATCCCCTCCTCCCACCTCAAGCCGTACCTCCATTTCCCATCTACCAACCTCACCCCGTCTCCTTGACCTGTCCGTTCTCAGAGGACTGACCTATCCCCTCCCCACCTACACTCTCCTCTCTACCTATCTTCTCCTCTATCCATCTTTGGTCCGCCTCCCCCTCTCTCCCTATTTATTTCAGAACCCTCTCCCCATCCCCCTCTCTGATGAAGGGTCTAGGCCTGAAACGTCAGCTTTTGTGCTCCTGAGATGCTGCTTGGCCTGCTGTGTTCATCCAGCTTCACACTTTGTTATCTTGGATTCTCCAGCATCTGCAGTTCCCATTATCTCTGATCCCTGAGGCCTCTTCAATCTGTTTCTACTTGGCAGAGCTGAAGTGCAATAATACAGCAAACAGTGGGAAGTGATGGGTGGGTATTCCTTTGGTGTGTCTTTTGATAGTCAAATTCAGGAGATGTCACTGCAGTTGGAGTACCATTAAGAAATTCGCTTTTAAAATATTTGATATCCAAATTCATTAACAAAATAGAATAAAGAACGCTGAGCAGGCTTTGTATTGCAGCTGCAGTGTATGGGAGCTGGCGTACATCAAGGAGCTCCATGGTGACAAAATTTCCAACAGGTGTTGGCTGCTCAAGGAACATTGGGTCAAAGTTGCTGATCTGGAGTGTCACTGTATTTTCTCACCATTCTCGCCACGATCGATGCCACAATAGGGAGGGAAATGTTCTGCCCATTGAGTGGAAATCAGTCAGAAGTCAGTGCTTGCTGATGAGTGAACTAAGTGCATGTCACTTCTGCTTTCACCTTGGGAG
The DNA here is from genome assembly GCF_030684315.1 of Stegostoma tigrinum. NCBI lineage: Eukaryota > Metazoa > Chordata > Chondrichthyes > Orectolobiformes > Stegostomatidae > Stegostoma > Stegostoma tigrinum. The sequence continues at coordinate 62,472,620 of NC_081355.1, read as the reverse complement.
TTACAATTTATGATGCAACTTGTAAAATGCTTCTTGTGGGGATGGGAACCATATTTAGTCTGTACAAAGTGACCATCTCTTTTCATCAGATTCAATATAATTTTGGGACAGGATGTAAAAGTCTTGCCTCTGAAAGACTCTGAGTGTTACAGTGGCTCAGTGGTCGGCACTGCTGCCTCACAGCACCAGGGACCAGAGTTTGATTCCAGCCTTGGCCGACTGTCTGTGTGGAGTTTGCATATTCTCCATGTGTCCGAGTGGATTTCCTCCGGGTGATCCAATCTCCTCCCACTGTCCAAAATGGGCAGGTTAGGTGGATTGGCCAGGCTACATTGCCCATAGTATGCAGGCTAGGTGGGTTAGCTATGGGAAATGCAGGGTTACAGGGATGGGAAGTGTCTGGATGGGAGGCTTTTCAGAGGGTCAGTGTGAACTTGATGGACCAAATGGTCTGTTTCCACACTGTAGTCATTCTATGAAACATCCAGTCTCTTCCGGCTAAGAAAATCAGTTGGAAGTTGGCAGCAAGATCTTCAACATACTGGGCCAGTGAATGGTTTGCTTTCTGAGCAAAAGCCTCTGTCACCTTAAATAGCTTTTGTGAATTAACCTCATTCATTTCCCTCTTCCACATCAATTATCTCAGTGAACTCTGCCAGCAACGTATCGACATACAGCTGAAGAACAGCCACATAGTTCAGTGATGTCTCCCTTCAGGTTCTTCTCCAGGAATGGAAGGTTTTGCTCAACCCCAGGGATAGCAATCGAAATCTCTGCTAATTGCACAAGGTTGCCTGGATGACAATTACAGAGGAGGTGAGCAGTAGTGGTGTTCAACAATGAACATGGCCCAGTGCCACAAAAAGATCAGTGGCATGAGGGTGTCCAGTAATGTGCCATTACATCAACGGTAGTATCAAACTTTGTATTGGGAAGGGCCCAGGCTGGACAAATGCAGTCTCCTCTGTGGCAATGGTAGGTCACAGATCACTGTGGGTAATCTGAGTTGCTATGGAAAAATGTACTTTTGGATGCATTTTGTAGTCTGAGCTCAAGATAATGATGGCAGAGATAGAACATAGAACATAGAACATCACAGCGCAGTACAGGGCCTTCGGCCCTCGATGTTGCGCCGACCTGTGAAACAAATCTGAAGCCCATCTGATCTACACTATTCCATTATCATCCATATGTTTATCCAATGACCATTTAAATGCCCGTAAACTTGGCAAGTCTACTACTGTTGCAGGCAGTGCATTCCACACCCTTACTACTCTCTGGCATCTGTCCTATATTTATCACCCCTCAGTTTAAAGCTATGTCTCCTCGTGCTACCCATCACCATCTGAGGAAAAAGGCTCTCATTGTCTACCCTAACTAGCCCTCTGATCATCTTGTATGTCTCTATTAAGTCACCTCTTAAGCTTCTTCTCTCTAATGAAGACAGCCTCAAGTCCCTCAGCCCTTCATCAAGACCTTCCCTGCATACCAGGCAACATCCTGGTAAATCACCTCTGCACCCTTTCCAAAGCTTCCACATCCTTCCTATAATGCGGCGACCAGAACAGTGTGAAATACTTCAAGTGCGGCTGCACCAGAGTTGTGTACAGCTGCAACATGACCTCATGTCTCCAAAACTCAATCCCTCTACCAATAAAACCTAACACACCGTACACCTTTTTAACAACTCTATCAACCTGGGTGACAACTTTCAGGGATCTATGCTCATGGACACCAAGATTCCTTTGCTTATCCACACTACCAAAAATCTTACCATTAGCCCAGTACTCTATATTCTCATTACTCCCTCCAAAGTGAATCACCTCACACTTTTCCACATTAAACTCCATTTGCCACCTCTCAGCTCAGCTCTGCAGCATATCCATGTCCCTCTGTAACCTGCAACATCCTTCTGCACTATCCACAACTCCACCAACTTTTGTGTCATCTGCAAATTTACTAACCCATCCTTCTATGCCCTCATCCAGGTCATTTATAAAAATGACAAACAGCATTGGCCCCAAAACAGATCCTTGTGGTACACCACGATGCCAATGTCTTTTCCTTTATGGAAGACGAGGCTCTCTCCTATTCACTTTGAATCAGTTCAAAGGATTTACAGGTTGGAAATCAATCTATTTGGCCACATTGTGAATGTATTTTCTTTGGGCATAAAGAATGGGACTCAAACTTGGACTGTGGCTCGAAGGCAGAGATGCTATTCTCTGTGCCCCAAGACTTCCTACATCATCCTCAGTGCTACATGACATTTAAGGCAAAATTCTGTGGCAATTGTACATAGTACAGTGACTGGACACCAGTTAGTATTTTGGGTTGGGTGTCCAGCACAGGATCTCAAGAGGACAAGGAAGTTAATTGTTTCTTGATGTGCTATTAAGTCTCTGCTTTGTTATGCAGACTTCTCAACTCAATTTGTGTTTCAAGAAAATATCCATTTCATGCTTACCCTTCATAATTTTGTTTTGTGTGAGTGTGACAGAGACCTTCAATATCAAGAAGAGTGCCAAGCTAGGAGGAGGCACTTTGAGTTGATGGTGTTAATGCCATTGAGGAACAAACCATGAAGATTGCTGAAGAAGAAGGTGCCATTCCTTTAGAGGCAGAAATGCTAGATATTCTGGCCAGCAGATTTTGAACACTTCCAAAGTGACACTAAAGCTTGGGCACTAGAGATATATGTGAAACTGTTTTTTCTTTGGCAGACCAAACTTCCCTTAATGTGTTTTTTTCTTATTCTTCAATGCAGGTTTCTACTTAGGATTCAAAGACCTAGAAAGAAAGCGATAACTTTGAGAATGAAGATCTCAATGTCCAGAATACACTCTGACATCTGCTTCTCCCTCATTCTCTACCAGGGTAGCTACCATCACATTGATGTAGGATAATTTGTGTATACTTTCAGGGTCACATACTCATGGAGGCTTATGGAATCATAAAATTGTAAAGCACACAAGTAATCCATTCAATTTGTTATGTTTGTATTGACTCTGTAAATTTATTCCAACTCGTTCCATACCGCCACTTTCTCTGCATAATTCTGCACGCTTTCCTTTTCAAATAGTAATCCAATTTCCTCTTCAATTCTGCAACTGAACTTGTTTCCAATATATCTTCAGACAGCACAATCCAGGTCCTATACTCGCTAAGTGAAAACGATTTTCCACATTGTACTGTTGCTTCTTTTGCCAATGATGCCCGCCCGCTATAAAACAAGAGAGGAAAAAATACATTTGTTTAAAGAAAACTTCTCAGAAAACTGGAAGTATGAAATAAAGACTCTTCTAACTTCTTAAAATATATTTGGTCATGATGTACAGTTGAGAATGCAGCCTGGATTTTACAATAGTATTCATAGTGAAGCTGTTGGCATTCACCATTGTTATTCATTCGTAACTGACAATGATGTTTGATAGAAAAGCCAATTCAATTTAGATCCCTCATGACTTTGAAATTGTTTTTTTTTACCACATATTTTCTAAACATCCCTTTGTCAAAGGAAAGCAGCCCTAACCTCTCTAACCTATCTATGCAACTTAAGTTCCTCATCCTTTCAAGTATTCTCATGAATCTCTTCTGCACTCTCTAAATCTGTCACACCTTTCCTAAAGTGTGGCATTCAGAAATGGATCAAACACTGCAGTTCAATCTGAACAAGTGTTCCATACAAGTTTAAGATAACAATCTTTCTTCTATACTGTATGCCTCTATGAATAAAGGCTGACAATATCGAATGCTTCAACTTGTCCTGCCTCCTTCAATTATTTATGCAATTATACATCCAGATCCCTGTGCCTCCGTACTTATTTTAGAGTTGTGACATTATTTCATATTGTCTCTACCTGTTCTTCCCACTGAAATGAGTCACTACATTTCTCTACACTTGTTCTAATTCATTGGGGTAGCAAGCTGTAAATCAAGACCCTTTATTCCTGTAGCCATCACAAACTTTAAAACTTTATACAAGATAATGAGAGGCATAGATAGAGTCGATAGCCAGAGACTATTTCCCAGGGCAGAAATGGCTAGCACGAGGGGTCATAGTTTTAAGCTGGTTGGTGGAAAGTATAGAGGGGATGTCAGAGGCAGGTTCTTTACGCAGAGAGTTGTGAGAGCATGGAATGCGTTGCCAGCAGCAGTTGTGGAAGCAAGGTCATTGGGGTCATTTAAGAGACTGCTGGACATGCATATGGTCACAGAAATTTGAGGGTGCATCCATGAGGATCAATGGTCGGCACAACATTGTGGGCTGAAGGGCCTGTTCTGTGCTGTACTGTTCTATGTTCTATGTTCTATGTTCTATGTTTATAAAGTGCACAAAATTCCCCAATATACCCAATGTGCAGATTCAGATTGCTAGAAAGTATGGTCCATATTTCTGTATTGAAAAAGAATGACAAATTATGAAAAGTAATAAGAATTTAGGTGTAGATAAACAATTATAAACTGCCATCACGTTACACTACCAGTTGAAACTCTAATCCCCAAATAAACGCTTCGTTATGCACATACAGACAGATAGACAGGGTAAATTGCTTATGGGCACAGAGGAAAATACTGGAAAGGCACTTCGATCATCCTGATTTCCAGGTTCCATTGTGGAGATGGTCCTTATCGCTCTTCTGCTGATCAGCACTTTGCTTCAATTGTCTTTCTACGGATGCTTCTACTACTTGCTAAGAGAAAGAAGGCAACCAATTCACTCATAAAATGTCTCTGACTTATGAGCTAAAAATGACAGCTTGCAACAATAGTTGCAGGAAAGACAAATGGGCTTTCATCACGTTTACAGGTAGATTTGACAGCAGGGAACAGAGATGCTGCTTCCCAGCTGGAATTTAAACACTGACCATATATTAATGTCAATAAAACAATAAATGCAAAAGTTCCACTTGGCTTCTTAATTTCTTGCTGAAGCTGTAGGCCGACTTTTCGCATTTCATGCACAAGAACACGCAGATCAATCTATGCCAAAACTTTTGGGAGTCTGACACAATTAAATAATCGTCTGACTTTTGATTCTTCTGACAAAGTGCAAGATCTCACACTTTCCTACATTAAACTTCATTTACCAAGTCTTTGTCCATTCACTCAATCTATCTCTACCACCTTACAACTTCATCACGTCTTCATGATATTATGCCCACTCACTTATTTTTGTATCATCAGCAAATTTTTATATCTTACACTCTGCCCTTCCTCCAGATTAATAATATCGATAATAAAAAAAAGCCCTCAGGCTCATCCTAATGGCATTCCAATAGTTACATCTTTCCAACACAATTATCCCAACTCACTGTGCTTTGTGGGTTAATCAAACCTCAATCCATATGAATACATTACTTCCAATATCATGAGATCTTATCTTGTGCAATAATCTTTGACTTGTCACCTCGAGGTCCCATAGGTGACTCTCAGCTGTGACTTCTTTCCTTGCTGATATATTCTGTCCATTTATGCTCTCCTTACTTGAGGAAGGATGTGGTAGTACTGAAGGCAGTTTGGAGGAGGTTCACCAGGTTAATTCCAGGGATAGAAAGGCAGTCTTACGAGGAGTGATTGAATATCCTGGCTTGTACTTGATGGTGTTCAGAAGAATGAGGGGGGAACTGACTGAGGTATGTAAAATGTTAAAGGGGATTGATAAGGTGGACAGATGATCCCTTTACTGAGACGTTTCAAACACGATGTCATAAGATATAGAGTGAGAGGAGAAAGGTTCAAAACTGAGATGGGGAGAATCTACTTCTCTCAGAGGGTTATGAATCTGTGGAACTCATTGCCCCAGAGTGCAGTGGAGGCAGAATCAACCAACACATTCCAGAAAGAAGTAGATATGTTTCCGATGAAAACCAGGATCAAAGATGATGGGGGACAAAGAAGGAAAGTTGAGATCAGGATAAGATCAGCTATGTTCATGTTCATTTGCCAGCTCCTCATTCCTACATTCCTTATTTCAACCCAACTTGATTCTGTACCCTGATCTATTGCACCTACATTACAATTAATCACTTCACGGATATCCTTTATTTAAAAAGTTCCCCACCTCATTTTACTTCTCACCTATTCTTTTGGATTGTTAACTATGTTTAATATTGAGTTCATCTTACAAACCCATCTCTATCATAGCTAGCAAGTCATATTTGTTTATTTTTATTTCTGCCATAAACTCACTTACCTTGTTACAAATGCTGTGTGCATTCAAATTAAAAGCCTTAAACTTTGTCTTTATACCATTATTACTTAATCTAGCTCTAATTTCTGCTGCTCTCTTTTATGGCCAGCTAACACTAATTTCAGCACACTAAAATCAACTCCAGGATTTCTGTCATTTTCAATGCACAACACAATGGGACATCTGCTAATGCATTTTAAATGTAACGCTAGTGTTATTTTATTTTTATAAATATTGAAGGTGGTATTCTGCTTTGGAAGACAAATAACTGCTGTAACAAATTGGCAAATGTTATATGCACTGCATCTTTCAGGATTTTCTGAGGTTGGTCTAACTGTATTTGCACATTAAGCAGGCCAAACTAAATTGGATTTGACTACTGAAGCTTGTTAAATTTTGTGAGGGAAGATTAGTTTTCCTGTTGATAAGAGAAGGAGAAATGGCTACATTTTCAAATGTGTGCTTGATGGTGTTAGAAGAAAGAGAAAACAAGGCAAAATGGGATATTTCCCTCTTGAAAATAACAAGACACCATCATTTTTAAAAATATGTGAAGAAGAATTTCCAGGAGGTGACTGTCAAGCTAAATGCCGTCTACGAAGTCCAGCAAACCTGGAGGAAGATAATTGTGACAAAGCTGTTTGGAAAGCAAGCTGAAAGGAAGGGGATTGCATTTATACAATTCATAGTGCCTTATACCAATGAAGTGCTTTAGAAGGATACTCACTGACCATATACATGGGCGAACGCACAACGAGGTACATGACCAGATGATCTGCTTTCAGTTATGTTGACTAAACCAAAACACTTTGCAAACTCTTTTTTGAGTAGCTTTATTTTATTTTATTGAGACTGTACAGACAGGGCTTTAGTTTATCATCATCCTGATGAACAACATCTCCAACTCCCTTAATAATGCTGTGAGATGATGACCTTTACTGAATGTACTGGGATGGAATACATGCATCCATTTGTATTGTTGAGTACAGCTCCAACAAAACCATCCACAAGAAATAGTCCATTTGATCAGCACTTCAACCATAACCTTAAATATTCTTTTCCTCCACCAACATGGCCGCAGTGTCTGCAGTTAGATGGTGTACTGTAGCAACGTGTTCTGCTGGAGCTTGCAAACATAAGATCTTGCAAGCAAGGACATTGACAGCAGGCACATGGGAATGATCACTGTGAATTTGCATGTCGTCCTGACTTGGAAATATACCATCATTACTTCATAATTGATTGATCAAACTCTGCAGGTCCCTCCCCACCGGCATCTGGAAGAATCTTCTCCAAGTGCATCTCAGCAGCTCAAGAATGTGTTCCATTGCCACCATTTCAAAGACAATTGGAGGAGTTTAATAAATTCTGACATTGTCAGCAATGCTCTAATACCTTGACTTAATAAATAAAAAAAGGAGCACTTCATAAATTTTAATCTGAAGGTCAGTGAACCTTCTGGAATGTTCTGCTCTTGAATGTTCTCCTTCTGCACTAACTACGCATTAGGAGCGCAATCCCTATCTCATTACTTACAAGCTGAACTGACAAATAGAGGAAGGAGATAGATCTGAACAAGGGAAATTAAAGGAAATTGGGCTAGTTTTTATGAAGCATGGCTTTTGATTCCTTTGCAGTAATAAAATGAAACTCAAACGGATTTTGTGCATTGCAGTCTACGACCGGCATCTGTCCTTATAGCTCTCAGCACCTGTGTACCTCTCCAAAGCAATGGGAAAATGTTATTTCTTATTCACAAAATTGTGACGATGTGACTGTGAGCCCTATTTCACTGTACAGTAATAATTAAGTCAATACAGTGTGGAGCTGGAGGAACATAACAAGTCAGGCAGCATCAGAAGAGCAGGAAAGTCGACATTTTGGATTTACGCCCTTCAGCGGAACTGGAGAGGGGAAAGGAAGATCAGAAATAAATTCAGGAAGGGAGGTGGGGATGGGGGAAGGTAGTGGGATGGTGAGAGGTAGATGCAGGTAGGGGTTTGTGGATATTGGTCGATGGGAAGAATGGGGCGGATAGGTGAGAAAGAAGATGGGCAGGTTGTGTCAGGTCAAGGAGGCAAGGATGAGAGGGACGGTTGGATATGGAATGAGGCTGGGGGTGGGGATATTTTGAAACTGTTGAATTCTATGTTGAGCCTATTGGGCTACAAGCTCCTGAGGTGGAATTTGAGGTGTTGTTCTTCTAGTTTGCATGTGGCATCATTTGTGACCATGGAGGGGGCCTAGGATGAACATGTTGCCAAAGGAATGGGAGGGGCAGTTGAAATACCTGGCAACCAGATGACGTTGTTGATTAGAACGTACAGAGCACAGATGCTCCACAAATCAATTACCAAGTCTGCGCTTGGTCTCTCCAATACAGAGATCATATTAGGAGCAACGGATGCAGTAGACCAGGTCGGAGGATACACAGGCAAATCCCTGTTGTATTTGGAAAGATGATTTGGGGCCTTGTACAGAGGTGAAAGGGGAGGTGTACGGGCAGATGTTGCACTTCCTGCATTTGCAGGGAAAGGTGCCAGTGTGGTGGGGTTGGTGGGGAGTGTGGAGCAGACAAGGGAGTTGCGGAATGAGCGGTCCCTATGGAAGGCAGATAGGGATGCAGAGGGAAATACCTTTTCGGTTGTGGGGTCGGGTTGTTGGTGGTGAAATTGGCAGAGGATAATTTGCTGGATGCGGAGATTGGTGGGGTGATATGTGAGGACAAGGGACACTCTGCCCTTATTGTTGTTGGGGGGAGAGGTTTGAGGGCAGAAGTGCAGGAAATACAAGAGAGGTGATTGAGGGTATTATGAATCATGGGAGAGGGGAAGTTACAGTCTTTGAAGTAGGAGGACATCTGGGATACTGGGGAGTGGAAAGCTCCATCTTGGGAGCAGGTATGGTGGAGGTGGAGGAGTTGTGAGTGTGGGGTTGCATTCTTGCGGGAGGTTGGATAAGAGGAGGTATAGTTTAGGTAGCTATGGGAGTCAGTGGGTTTAAAATAGATGTCGATGCTGAGATGGTTACCACAGGTGGAGATGAGAGGTCGAGGAAGGGGAGGAGGTGTCAGAGTTGGTTCAGGTGAATTTGAGGTTGGGTGCTAGTGTTGGTGCTGAGACAGTTACCGGCAATCACTCACCATATATTTACATTGAACTTAATGTGGATGTGGAAGTGATAAACCACACTACTTAGAGTGCTCTCATAGCATTGTTACATATGAGTTGTTGACTAACACTTTAGTGTTAGTGACCTGAAGTGATACATCCCTTGAGTATCATCTGAAAAGGCCAAAAGATCTTCTGTACAGTTAGTAATTGAATCAGTTCCCTGAAAGCATAAAAAAATGCGTGAAAGCACAAAGGTTCCTAGGAGATCAGCGGTAACATTGCCTGTAAGTGGTCCTTTTTAAAAACTTCAGATTGGAAACATTAACCACAACGAAGTGCATTTATTTAGAGCCTTTAATAAAATACAGTATTCCAATGTTATGAATCAAAATCTGACACTGAGCAACATAAGGCGGTTTAAGCATAAATAGACAAAAGCTGGTTTCCAAGTAGCTTCTTAAGGGAAGGAAGACAGGCAGACTGATTTAGGTCTGGAATGTAGGGTTGAAAGGACAGTAAAACAGTGTGATGAAGTGATGTTATGGAGTGGAAATAGGTTGTTTTGGTGATGTCATGGAGATGTAGTCATTATCTCAGGGTCCAATGTTATAGAGTCATTCGACTTGGAAACTTGTTGGTGCTGACCAGATATCCCAATGTTAACTAGTCCGATTTCCAGCATTTGACCCATATACCTCTAATCACTTCCTATTCATGGACCCATCCAGATGTCTTTTAAATGTTTTTTAAAGGTTGCACCTGTCTCCATCACTTCCTCTAGCAGCTTATTCTATACACACACCACACTCTAAATACAGAAGTTACCCCTCAAATCCTTTTTAAATCTTTTCCCTCTTACCTTAAACCTATGCCCTTTAGTTTTAGACTCCCTCACCCAAGGAGAAACCTCGGCTATTCACCCTAAACATGCCCCTCATGATCTTATAAATCTCTTTAAGGTCACCACTCAGCCTCTGGCACTCCAGGGATATAAGCCCCAGCCTAGTCAGCTTCTCCCTATAACTGAAACCCTCCATTCCTGGCCACATCCTTGTAAATCTTTTCTGCATCTTGTCAAGTTTAACAACATTCTTCCTGTAGAAGGGTGACCAGAATTGTGCACTGTGTTCTAAAGGTGGTCTCATTAATGTCCTGTACAGCCGCAACATGACGTCCCAACGCCTATACTCAACGTTCAGACCAATGAAGGCAAGCATGCCAAATATCTTCTTCGCCACCCTGTCTACCTGAAACTCCACTTTCAAGGAACCATGCACATGGACCCCTAGGTTTCTTCATTTGGCAACACTCCCCAGGGCTCTACCATCAAATGAGTAAGCCCTGCCCTGATTTGCCTTACGAAATGTAACCGCTTATATTTATCTAAATTAAACTCTATCTGCCACTCCTCAGCCCATTGTCCATCTGGTCAAGGTCCTGTTGTAATCTGAGATAATCTTCTTCACAGCCCACTACACCACCTACTTTAGTGACATCTGCAAACTTACTAACCACGTCTCCTATACCCACATCCAAATCATTTATATAAATGCTGATAAGCAATGGGCCCAGCACTGATCTTTGTGGCCCATCACTGGTCAAGGCATCCAGTCCAAAAGTATCCCTCCACCACCTCCTACCTCCAAGCCAATTTTGTATCCGATTGGCTAGATGCCCCTGCACCCTATCTGATCTAACTCTTAGTAATCCGTCTACCATGCAGAATCATGTTGAATGATTTCCCATGTTGACTATCCCTAATCAGTCCTTGCCATTTCAAATGCACATAAATCCTGTCCCTCAGAAACCACTCCAAAAACTTACCAAGCTCTGTTATAAGGCTCACTCGTCTACAGTTCCTTGGCTTTTCCTTACTGCATTTCTTAAATAGCGACATCACATTAGCCAACCCCCAATCTTCCAGTACCTCACGCATGCTGTTGATGATATAAATATCTCAGCAAGGGGCCCAGTAATCTCATCCTTAGCTTCCCACATAGTTCTGAAATACCTGATCAGGTCTTGGGGATTTATTTACCTTTTTGTGATTTAAGACCTCTAGCACCTCTTCTTCTGTAATATAAACTCTTCAAGACATCATTATTTATTTCCCTAGCTTCCATGTCCTTCTGCACAGTAAATACTGAAGAGAAATATTCATTTGGTAGCGCACTAAGTTTGCAAATTTCTTGTTCAGCCTTTGCCAGTTGACAACAAGAATGAGCTAAGAACAGACACCAGCTTTAATTCAAGATCAGAAACATTCCTCTGGTGCAAAAGCTGATTGAAGTCAAAGTTTTCCTACAGTAAGTCCATATTTGTTATAAAGGAACCTTTCTCATCCAATTATAGTCAAAGGGGCAGGAAAGGATATGGATCAGATGAAGTGTGGGACCTGTTTAGATTTCCCATGGCAACCATCACTGAACCTACTAGCTCAGTGGAAGGAGAGATAGCTGGAACTGCAGATGCTGCAGAATCTGAGCTAACAAGGTGTAGAGCTAGATGAACACAGCAGGCCAAGCAGCATCAGAGGAGCAGGAAGGCTGACTTTTTGGGCCTAGACCCTTCACCCTTTTTTGCTGAAGAAGGGTCTAGGCCTGAAACATCAGCTTTCCTGCTCCTCTGATGCTGCTTGGCCTGCCTTGTTCATCCCCCTCTACACCTTGTTATTTCAGTGGAAGGTGAGATTTTTTTGTACTAAGGCCTTCGACAGCACTGGTCCATAGCACTACAGGAAGGTGAGCGATCACCCAAATCAAGAAGACAAGGCAACGCACGCTTTTGCTTCATCAATGCCAACATGCATGTGTTGCTAGAGGCAAGGATGGAGAGGGGGCAAGTTTCGCTTTCTGCTGGAGAGGGTGGCATTGACAAACAGAGGTCACTTTATCATACAGCTCCGAGTCCTCACTGTACAACATTTCGGCCTCCACCTCCTCTGCATTATCTCTTTCACCTCTTGCCCCGTTCATCCCCCAATGAGCTGTCTACATCCAGTTTGTGGAGTTGCCGATGTTGAACTGGCGTGGACAAAGTCAAAGTCTCACAACACACATAGCCCAACATGTTTACCTGAAATCACAAGCTTCTGGAGCGCTGCTCCTTCATCAGGTGAAGTGTTCACCTGACTTCACCCAACTTCACCTGGTGTCGTATGACTTCTGACTACCTCCAGTATGCACAATCATCAAAGCCTTTGGAGACTCATGTTAAGGAGAGTGCAGTAAGACTGTCACAATGACTGAGGGTCTAACAGGAGGGCTCTGCAGAATTTCACCTAACTGAATGCTGCCCAAGCAGTAGTACTGTATTTTTAAAGGCCCAATAGTTTGCTTAATTGTTGTCTTCCTGGTATTTATTGCAGCACTTCTGTCTGGAGCACCCGTAGAGGGCCAATAAATATTCTTCATATCCTTTGTCTCCTAGGAGCTCTTCTTGCATTTTGGGGCCTAGTGTGAAGAGCTGAGCAGCCTGCATTGTGGGAGGATGTAGGAGACATGACTTCTTTCTGGGAACTGGACACTCATTTGGAGGAAGCTTTTATTGCGGTCTTTCAGAGAGTGGAAGCCCTTCCTGTTGATGAATCTCATGGTGCTTTGATGGCCACATGAGAGCTATCATGGATGTTATGTGTTGAACAGGGTTGGGGGGGGGTGGGGGGCGGGCGATGTCTAGCAATGGAAGTGAAACGCAAAGCCTGAAGCTGTATCCATCATGAAGTGAATGTACTGCCAGCTCAGACAAAGCATGGTGCAGTAATGTGCAACCTGTTTTGAGATACTGCTCAGGATTGCAGATCATTTATGTAAAAACCCAGAATTGAAGAAGTCTAAGACAACAATGAATTTGGTTAATGCAGGCAGGACAGGTGATCACTGCTGAGAGGTGTGGCATCTTGATTGGTGGGGGCACAGGTAACTGGAGAATCACAGTGCCCTGTGTCATTTCTATGTAACTCCAACATCAGCAGCAGATCCTCGATTGATATTTTGGAGCCTGTTGTATTACTGTCCCTCTCTTCCCTCCCATTCTCTCTGGATGCCAGAGGGTCTGCCATTCCTGTGGACAGTGTTGATTGTTCATCATTGCTAAGCCAAAATTTGACAGTTGCCTACTACAACCTTCATATTGGACAAGTGGCTGCCCAATAACCCTTGGCAGCCTTGCTCCATGCTCTGTAGTCACAATAATACCATGGAGTGTTGAGCTTGTTCAAAAGTCTGGTGCTAGATGCCCAGACTTCCTGCTACTTGCACTGTGCCAAGTTGCCACTTAGAAAATACAGAGTCTCTCTTTTACCTGTTGATCACAACTTTATGGCTAATGTGAAACTGAAGAGCAGTTATGACTGGTTCCTAACTTCATTTGGTTGATCTGTTTCTGAAGGCCTGGGTAAACTGTCACCCACCATCATTTGGCTTCAATTAGAAAGAGAGTGCACTTTGTGCCTTGCTCTCTTCCAGCCCTTTTAATTATTGCTCACCTTTAGAACAATGCCTTAAAATTGAAACACTGACTTTTTTGAGTTCCCTCAACCTCTCTCCCAACCTCTTCTCTTCCCTTTTAGAAGTTGGAGGTTGGGGTTACACAAGGATTCACTCCATCAAATTGGTAGCTAGGGTTGGAACCTGGAGGAGAGATTGAAGGTGATAGCTTCTGTTTCCCAATGCTAAATTCAAGGAAGTTTATGGTCCTTCTGCACCCAGTGTTGAACAACCAGTCTGATAATTTAGCAAGAGGTGACAAGTTGATGAAGGTGATGGTGAGATAGGACTAGGTGTTGTCAGTTATATGCAAAAGTTAACACTGTGGCTGATATATGAGACACAGGAATGCAGCAGATTTAGAACATGGTATGAGAGAATTACACCAATTTCCAGTTTGCCCAAAGTCTTTCATTTAGTTCAATGTTGACTCACTATGGATAAATGAGATGGTTCCTAATTTAGTTGCATGCTGCAATTTGAATTAACGAGTCAACTACCTCATACATATATAATGGATTTTTCTACCATCACATCATCAGTGGATTAATGTTCAACAAGGAGTTTACTGTCTAATTGGTCTAATTTACTGTCTAAGTTGGTGACATCTCATCTGTGACGTTAAATTGAATTTTGATTCATAGATCCATTTACAAACATTATTTGTGAAGCCACTATTGGAGGGATGGATAAAAACACTGGCTTTGTGACATGGCCACTTGTTCTGTAGTACTGACTCTATTCTGCCGAATTGTTGATGCTATTTGATAATGGAACCTTCTTCATTTGGATTTATCTAGTGTAGTTTTTCTCATGTAGTAGGGTCTAACTTACAGGTTCTGAGATTGGCTTTGAGAACGCCTTTCTATCTAAATTGGGATGCTCTAAGGTGCACGTTCCCTTGCTCAGCTCACTGTGGAGTACTACGTTTGTATCTGAGTATCTTCCATGAGAAACACACAACAAATCCAGTAAAGCTGAATAAAAGCCAAAAGTAACTTGTGGGGAATCACAGAGATTGGCATTACGACCCCAGATATTTAAATTATATGTTAATGATTTAGATGAGGGAACAAAATATAATCTCTTAACATTTGCAAATAACATAAACCAGGTGGGAGGGTAAACTGTCAGGAGAATGCAGAGATGTTGCAGTGTGATTTGCACAGGCTGAGTGAGTGGCAAATGGGTGGCAGACGCAGTACAATATGATATATGTGAGGTTATCCACTTTGGCAGCAAAGATTTGAAAGCTGTTTATTATTTTGCTGGCTGTATTGATATGTTCAATAAGACCTGGGTGTCCTTGTGCACCATGCGCAGAAAGTGAGCCCGCAGGTGCAGCAGGCAGTAAAGAAGGCAAACTTTACACTGGCTTTCATAGCAAAAGGATTGGAGTACAGGAACAAGGATGTCTTGCTGTAATTTTATTAGTGAGGCCACACCTGGAAAATTCTGTGTAGTTTTGGTCTCTTTATCTAAGGAAGGATTTTCATGCATTAGATAGAGTTCTATGAAGATTCAGCAAATTGAGTCCTGGGATGGCAGGACTGATGTGTGAAGACAGGTTGAGTCAGTTTAGCTTGTATTCACTGGAGTTTAGAAAATGAGGGAAATCTTATAGAAACCTATAAAAATGCAACAGGATTAAACAGGCTAGACACAAGAAGGATGTTCCCCAGTAGTGAGGGAGTCAAGAACCAAGTATCATAGTTTAAGGATAAGAGCTAAGCATTTTAGGACTGAGATGAGGAGAAATTTCTTTACCCAGAGAGTGGTGAGCCTGTGAAATTCACTGCCACAAGAAATAGCTGAGGCCAAAAAAAATTGTATATTTTCAAGAAGGAGTGAGATTTGACTCTTATGGCTAAAGGTTTCAAGGGATATTGAGGGGAGTTGGGATTTTGACATTAAGCTTGACGATCAGCCATGATCATATTGAATGGCAGACCAGGCTTAAGGGATCAAATGGCCTACTCCTGTTCCCCTCTTCTATATTTCTGTATTACCTTGCACCCTACCCTCCTATCACACTAACATGAGACTTATATACCTCCAGTTTGACAGTAGCTGTCAAAGTGGCTTGCATGACTTCTAACTTTCAGAATACAGCAGCTGAAATAGAGATGAGGTTTGCCTTCCTCTGACAACTATGCTCAATGAAAGAACTGTCAGAATGGAATTATCATTCAATTTTTCCGAGGAAGTCCTGAGCGGAATATCCTCACAGAAATGTGGAGCTCTGTTCTTTTGTTAGAAAGGGGCAGGGTGGCATTCTGTATGAGATTTTCACTCCTTAGAAAATCCAGCATTGTTTCTCATTTTATTCCCTAACCTTTGTTTTTGATTCAGTGAGTGGATGTTATACCACTAGAAGCTCAACTTTTATATATGTTGAACAAATTTTAATGAAAATGTCCCAAGTGAAAGTGATTAAGTGAACATTTTAAGCTCAAAATTCTTGCATGTAAACTTATGCCCTGAATGAAACCATCTGGGAACAGAACACATTTCTCATTTTGAGAGAACTTAACATTAGTATCAAACACCTCCAGGATCATCAAAAATCCATGAAGCATAATGCAATTAAATTCTCCCATTAGTCAACAAAAGTGTCTTAATCCTAACCTCAGAAGTAAATCCCTGACTACTTTAACACAATAGTTTGCATTTCTTGCATTGGCCATCCTATGGCTCCATTGAGAAGATTGGAGAATTCAAAAGTTTGTTTTTGTTGTTTCTCCAGATGTTGGACTGGGGATTTTGAGCAGCAGACTTTGCAAATTGTATGGATAGCAGACCATGGATCAGATTTCCTGTTGGGACTCCACAAAAGCTGGTGGGATTTAAATCAAAATGGATCATTCTCTGATTTTTCCACCACGGCCAGTGCAATGCCATCACCGAACACATTGTCCTTCATCTCCTTTCAGCATTCCTTCCAGAAATGATTTTCCATCACCCTCAACACTAGTTCCAACATAAAGTACCCTTCCTGTATTCTTTTCCCATCCAAATATGCCACTTACCCTACTGCCAACCACCTAAAAGTGGTTTCATTTTTTAAATTTGGTATTTTGCATCAGTTGCTCCTCTATATCAGGAAATCCAAATATAGAATGGGTCATCTTCTCGCTGAACATTTCCCTTTGCTTTGAAAAATGAGAACCTCAAATTTCCGTTTGCTTACCATTTTAATTTTCCAACTGACTTACTCTTTAGCCTCTCTGTCCTCACCTTTCTATAGCTGTTCCAATGAAGGTCAAAATAGGATTAAGTTACAGCTTTTCATCTTTTTGTTGAACACTTTAAAGCAGTTTGAACTCAACATTGAACAATTTCAACTCATAACCAATGAATGTCTGAAGCTGGTAGTGATAGCTACTCTATCTCTGAACGAGATGTTCTGGGTTTAAAGCCAACCTCAAGACCTGATGGACACAGAAGATGCATCATAATGTGGCTAAACAGGTTGATTGTCAATCTCCAAATCCTTCTGACACATCTACGGCAGATGGGAAGAGTAGGAGATATTCCTGGTGAGCCAGATCTATGTGATAGCTGCAGTGCAACAACCTCCCCTTGTTAAATGGTCCCATGTACAGCTAGTTTATGTAAGAAAAGCATGATGTTTGTTCTGAGGGGGCTATTACACACACACACACACACACACACTCTCTAAATTTACTGCTCTGGCAGATGGTGGGATTTGAATTCAATAAAGTATCTGGAGATAAGAATCTTTTGAAGACCATGAACCCATTGTCAATTGACAGGAAAAGCCCATCTGGTTCACTGATGTCCTTTAGGAAAGGAAATTGCCATCCTCACCTGATCGGGCCTACATGTGACTCTGGACCTACAGCAATGTGGTTGACTCTGAACTGCCCTCTGGGCAATTAGGGATGGGCAAGAAATGTTGTCTGATCAGCAATGCCCTTGTGCCATGATTGAATAAAGGATATCCTTACTTATCCCATTATGTTAACACTATTTGCCTTACACCATCTTTCCTATTGTCATTTAGATCTCCCCTTCCTTGCACCCTATTACATATCTTTTCCTTTGTTATCTGTTCTCCTTTTATTTCCATAGCTCTGTATTTGCATAAATCCTGTTACTGCACCTCTTTTTCCAGTTATAAGTTCCTGACCTGAAATCATAACTCTGTTTTTCTCTCCATTGATGTGGCCTGACCTTTTGAATATTTTTATCTTGTTCTGTTTTGCTCCAGGTCCCTTTATATCCTTACCTAAATCTTGGAGAAGGTTGCACACTTGTGTCACTCTTTGTGTGGACGAATGTTTCCTAACTTCAT
The DNA here is from genome assembly GCF_030684315.1 of Stegostoma tigrinum. Classification (NCBI taxonomy): domain Eukaryota; kingdom Metazoa; phylum Chordata; class Chondrichthyes; order Orectolobiformes; family Stegostomatidae; genus Stegostoma; species Stegostoma tigrinum. The sequence continues at coordinate 62,454,509 of NC_081355.1, read as the reverse complement.
TCCTGAATAATCAAAAATTATGTTCCCTTGTTCTTGACTGCCACATCAAGCCTATTCAACCTTCTAAACATTTTAAATAGCTTGATCAGATTTCTTCTCATTCATCATTTGGGTAAATACAAGTTGAACTTATGCAGCTTGTCCTCATAATTTAACAATTAAATTTTGATTTCACTCTGAATGGCACTTGCAAACCTGAGAGTTCTGCCAAATTGGCATGCCTGAAGAAAAATGCTAAGGTAACTACCTAGCGATGTCAAAGATTAGGGAGAAAGATTGGCTTTAAATGTCGCAAGGTAATGCTCCTACTTTTCCTGGTTAATTGCAGCTAAAATACAAATTCCATGCTGCCAGTACAATTGCGGTGTATAATGTACAATTTTTCATTGCTGCAAATTCAGCAGCTGTATACATTTCTTCAATCTGCAAAACTTCAAGATAATTTCTTTGTTAAGCCTCTTTATATCTAAGGGTGGGGGTGTTACTGGAAGTCTTACCTACGCAGTGTATAATGGGCCAGGGTGTCAGGTGTACAATGGGCTAACCAGCTATCATATCACCACCTAAAACTATCCTGGTGGTGTTAGTAAAATTCACTTTGACATCGGAATCAATCTGGATCATGACCTCTGGCTATTCACATTTTTGCCTCAGAGTGCTCAGCCTTGACCCTGTGAACAGAGAGACAAGATATCATTCTGGATTCACATTTGCGATCACCGAAATACCTGTCTGATTCCCTAACATCAGAGCTCAGTATCCCCATGGGTTTCCTAGACTTCTTCTTCCACACTGTACAGTTAAGCTGCTCATGTATTTGACTCTGGTAACACACCTCGGAGGAATGATCGCTCTCAGCAATCTTCCAAAGTAAGGATCTATCAGAGAATAAGATGCTTATAAACATCAATACAAAAATTAGAAATGAAAAATATTGCATGCTTTGGTGGACCAACCAGAATTCTGTGTCAGAGATCCTAACCCATCATAATAAAACAAAAGTAAACTTCTGTCACCATCTTGTTTTATGTTTAATCTTCCCCATTTATGTTTTACTGCTTTGATCTTCACCTTATTTCTTTCTCTTTCATAATTTATTCATCTCTTTATTTGTAGCAGTTTGCACATTATTTGAACACTTTTGTTTATTCGTAATAACTATTACTGCTCTTCTTGGCTGTTGTTTTATGTAATCTTATGTTAAATGACTTCCAGTGGCCTTGACTCGATCTCAGACCTCCTCCTTTCTCTTCAAATTCTTTTACATTTCTATTCCTCTTCTGACGAAAGATGAAAGACCAGAAAGATTAACTCTCTGTCTCTCCAAAAATGCTCCCCAAGCTGCAATTTTTTTCTTTTGTTCTTACTTCAGATTTCCAGCATCTGCAGTATTTTGCTTTCCCCTGGACTATCATAACTTGGTGAGTGAAAGGGCTGTTGTTGCCTAGTGACATACTAATTATATTGAAGACAGGATAAAAGGATAGTTTTTAAGATGTATTTTCTTTTCAACTTGTCTGAAATGCTTGGGTGTTGGCAGCTGGTACCCAAATGTTAACACCACAGCGGAATTTGATTGTAATGTATTACACATAAAAGGAAATAGGGATTATTGCCATCTAGTGGCTGAAAATAAATAGGGACTGGTATTTGGGAAGAAGCACCAACTGATCTGGGAGCATAAGGGAAAAGGATAGGGCTGCTTATGCATTAGTGAAAGTCTTGCTCTGTTTAATCTGCTGGCCTGTGTGTCTGTTTTCAAGTAGGCCAGGCAATGGCCATGAAGTTTGTTACAGTGACAGATCCTTGAAAACGCTACCATGTTGCTTTGCTTTGCAGAAATGCTTTCTTGAAAGGAACTGTTGATGTCGGCTAACCTGACTGTTCTTCCCCCGTTTGCTTTGGAAGCCTGTTAGTGTGTGACTCGGATCCATTCTAAAGAACAGTGCGTGTGTAACTTAAAACCCACTGTGTTGACTGTACATGCTCTTTACAGGTTTACCACAATTTCAAATACGTTATTCACAGCAAAAAGTACTTTGCTTGAAATGTGGTGTAAAAAGTTTCTTCTATATTTTTAAAAACATTGTAAAGAATGAGTCTTTTGCTGCTGAAAATTAAAGCTCTGTCTGTCAGCCAAGATAAATCAGCGTGGGAATATCCAGAGAAATTATTTGTTGATTGAATCTATTTCACAATCATGAGGGTAAGACCATTATTTGCTGATTATGAAGTGAAGAGTGGGTAATTGTAGGAAAAGTTCACATGCAACTTTGTTTTTTGATCAAATGGGCTCAACTGACTGCATCATAATTTGCAGTAGCCTGGCACACCATTAATTATTGTTTAAAGACAGTTGCAATTCACCTCATGTCATTGGATTCAATAAGTTGAGATCTACACCAGATTCTTGCTTAATAACAAAGGTATTCTCCAGGATGTCATTATTTGCCACAGTAGGAAACTAACTGGATAATGAAGACAAGATGGGGAAGGTGAAAGAGTGGATGGAAGAGGTGGAGTTTAACAGTCAAGGTTAACATTTGAACAGTTATTAAAGACATTGCACTTATGAGTTTCTTTTCCTGTTTGAATTTTCACGTTAAAAGACCATGAAAGTATTATCAGTCCCTGCAACAGTAGATAAAGAAAATGGTGCTTTATCAATCCTAATTGAATAACAGAGTGCTATCTCAGTATGTAAATGTCCAGGTTGCGCTCTGCCACAATTCTACAAAACCCCCACTTGTCAAGGATAGCAGCAGGCATTTTGTCTAAATCCGGAACCCCACTGCCACCTGCCACTTACCTAAATTCAGAGCTTTATAACCAGGGAGAACTGTATAAATTAGGGCTGGAAGTTTCAGCTTAGGAAAGATCCAGTGCACAGAACAAAAGAATGGGCATCAAATGGTAATGGTGTTTTGCTCCCATCATCATCTACTTATTGTTTCTTTCTTACGGTTTAACTTCCTATCAAAGTCAACTTGCTATAGTATGCTTGCTAGTTTATTCCAGAATCCCAGGGTGCTTTTCATTCACTTTTAGGGCTATTTCCTCAGGTCAAAGATCAAGAAGCAGATATTGGTGAGCAAAATGTTAATTTACTTCGCCGACAGAAAAACAAAATCTAACCAGCTGAGCAGCAAATAACCTTTACAATGGAGAAGAAGTCTCACATTTGGAACAAATGATCCACAAAGCTGTCTTATTTGTTTATAAGCACATAACAGAACCCATATTCCAAAATGAACAGAGCCTTTCATAGTTTAATCTCTTTAACATGCTTGTCAAAGTTACTCAGTGTTTGCATGAGCAAAGTTACCCTCACTGATAATGCTTTCAAAGTTAACCTATTTAACCTGCAATTGATGTGCCCAGAAGCATAAATAGTAGAATGTTTGCCTCCCAAATTGATGCTTGTGAGTAATGTTGTGATTATACAAAGACCTGGAGGCACTTTCCACACTCAGTATTTCAAATCCATGAGAGTGGATTGAATAGTTAGACAGTGGGACAGCAATACAGAAATCTTTCCGACAAGTGTAAAACAATTTTTATGGAATAAAAATAATTAAAAGGAAAACACCAATTATCAGCAGGTGGAAGACATGGCTGAATTGTGTAACATCTGGAGGTACTTTTAGAATTGAAATAGTAGCAATTGCTAATGATTTGTATTACGGCATATTGTGTTAAATTGACATGCAAGTTATAAAAGCATGAAACCAAACAGGGATAATGGGAACTGCAGATGCTGGAGATTCCAAGATAATAAAATGTGAGGCTGGATGAACACAGCAGGCCAAGCAGCATCTCAGGAGCACAAAAGCTGACGTTTCAGGCCTAGACCCTTCATCAGAGAGGGTGATGAAGGGTCTAGGCCCGAAACGTCAGCTTTTGTGCTCCTGAGATGCTGCTTGGCCTGCTGTGTTCATCCAGCCTCACATTTTATTAAACCAAACAGGGATATGGCTTTTGTAGTTTCCCTAGCAGTTTTGCAGTATTGAAATGTATTACAGTTTGGACGTCCTGTCATGGCTTCTGAAATAATATTCCGGATGCAACATAACCATGGTAACAAAATCTCTGGCTTCCTGGATAAAATTTCTCGCTTTTGTGAGGAAGGTGCTCAGTTCTTGGCTGAGTGACTGTGATAGAATCTACAAAGGGGATGTGATCTTACTACCACTTTGTCTAATAGAGCAAATACACAACTGAATCACAGGGTAATTGTGACAAATCTAACCATCTCCCAAAATTGACTACTCCAAAAGACCTTCAGAATTAGCTTGAATGAGGGCCGAAGGGCCTGTACTGTGCTGTCATGTTCTATGTTCTATGTTCTATGACTATCAGACCTTGGTCTCAGTGTTAGGGCAAGTCGGAGTTCTATTCAATGATATGTGTGCTTATGGCCTACACTCTAGTTTTCCACCCTCACCCTTATGTTAGAGGCTCACATATCTTCAAAACAATTACCCCCATTTTATTTTTGCTTGTTAAAATAAATCCATGTACATATGCAAGGATGCTGCATCAATGGAAAGAAATGCATGGCCAATATTCCAATGTTTCATAACAGCCAATGCAGATTTGCAGAGGAGTATGATAACCACCGTTAAACAATACCAGATTCCTTAAAAGTGGTGAGATTAATGTCCAGGTATCTGTTCAGTGATGTTGGCCAAGGGATACTAAAGATGATGCCCGTACTGTTTCAAAACAGTACGCAGACTTTTTTTTTAACATTCTCCTTAAAGAAAAGATGGGGCCTCATTTTAATATTTAATCTGAAATGCTGTAACTGCAATAGTACCGCACCCCTTCAAATGAAAACTGCTGCATGCTAATACTGCACACCTCAGCAGTGAAACCTACAATGCTTTGACTGAGATATTCTGAATGCACTAACAACTAAGCTTCAACCCTTAGATAGCATTGTCAAATCCATTCTATTTCAATAAAAGAGAAAATACTGTAAAATGTTCACAACTCTGGCAGCACCTGTCCAGAGTAAAGTGTGAGCTGTTGCATTTTGGAACAGGACATTGATGAAGTTGGACTAAGGGCATTGTGTTCAGTTTTAGTCACCTTGTCATAGGAAGGATGTTAAACTGGAACAAATGCAGAAGAAAATAATAAGGATGTTGCCAGGACGCAAGGGACATAGTCTTGGGGAGAGGTTGGACAAGCTAGGAATATTTTCATTAGAGCGTACGACATTGCTGGGGGGGATCTTGTAGAAGTGTATAAGATCATGAGAGGCGTGGATAGGGTGAATGCACTCAGTCTTTTTCTCTGGGGTGGGGAATCCGTTCTAGAAGACTAGAGGGCATCAGTTTAAGGTAAGAGGGGAAAGAAAACATGCAAACCTCAGGGGTAATTTTTTACACAGAAGGTGATGTGTGTGTGGAATGAGCTGCTTATAGAAAGGTTTAGAAGAATAGGGGCCAGGTTCAGGTTAAGTGGAGTTAGCATGGATGGACATTTTGGCCAGCATGGACTCGTTTGGGCCAAAGGGTCTGTCATCGTGTTGTGGAATGCTAAGACTCTATAAAAGAGAAACACAATTGAAAACAATTTTCGCCCTAGGGTTGGATACCAAGTTCTTCCAGGAGGCAGGAGGTGTCGGTACAACATTGTCATTAAGATAGGGCCTGTTGCTGTAATGCAGTGGACAGCAGGCAGGATATTGGAGGGTCAGCATCCTCACTACACAGGAAAATAGCCAAAGGCTAGTTCAAAACTATCGCATCAGACCTCACAAAAAACACTGAAAAACAAAACATTTTCTCCTTAAAATGTTGTAGTATACTAAATTGAAAGAAATACAAATAAAGCGCTATTTGATCTTCAAACTTAAATTAAAAACTAATGAAAGAATAGAGGCATTCTTTGGAGAAATAGTGATTATATCTTTATTAATTATAGTTATTTCTGTTGAGTGAATAGCTGTTAAATGGGTTAAAGATACAAATAAATAGTTGAGGTCTGTGGGTAGAATCTTGCCAGGCCCTGATTGTTGTGAGCAACAGCTGGAAATTTGGGAAAATACCATGAGACGTCCAATGAGCCTCCTCTCAATGTTGAAATCAAAAGTTGCACTTCCCACCCAGGTCCTGGACCTGGTGACACAATTCTCACTCATAACTGGTGAAAGGCTTCTTAACATGGATTATTGCTCAATATCATCCTCATTATCACCTGAATAGCATGCAACCTCCCACGGCACCATCTGCTAGGCAGAGGCTAGGCGCTGAGAATTCTCAACATGAACATCAGATCAGGTACCTGGTGATTCCAGCTCACTGCTAGTTCCTCTGGATCTCCATCTTGAATGTCAGGCATCAACATCTCAGGCCACATTCTATGAGCAGTTACCACTGGCTGCCCACATCTATCGACGTTGGCATCTGACAGATCCCAGCATTTCTGGTTTATCATGGCATGTCTCTGATTCACTTACATTATGATTTGGTACTTAAATGTTGCACACTAGGGCACACTGGCACCTCTCATCGGATTGTCACTGTAAGGATACTTTGCATTTAAGGGCGAGAACCAAGTTCATGGACTGGATTACTTTGCATCTCAGGGCTGCTTGCTTATCTCATGGTGCTCATTTATTTTGTGTTGACTTCGGTGCTCATGACTTCTCTGCTTTGTCTGGTTATTTTATACTTTGGCTATAGCTTAAAAGCTAACAGTCCTTCTGTCTTGCCTTGTGTCGAGCACAAAGCTAAGCAGCTTGCCATTGGCCAAGATAGTGGGCATGTTGTTGTACAGCACCATGCTACATCAATATCACATCTTCAGAATATGCCAGCAGCCTATGGGACAAACACACTGCATGTACATCAACCAAATGACCATGCCTCACAAGTTTAAAGTGAGTAGTCTTCAATCAGGTCAAGACAGCAATAGTTCAGGGAGGGACCTGAGTATGGACAGTCAAGAGTAGCATCCACCATCACATTCCAGCGACTTGGGCGCAGTCAGATGTCCACTTCTGATCAGAGAATCCATCTCACTGCGGTCCAGGGAGTGGGCCATCGTCAGTTCTATTGGCCCAGTGCACGGTGGCAGAAGATTCACGAATTGTCAATTCAGAGAACTGCACAGAAATCAGTCAGCGGTCTGTTCAGTCAGTATTTGGGTCTGTCCATCCATGTCAGTCTGTAGTGTAGGCCGCTGTTAGCCCTGGCATTGGCACAATGAATGGCAAGGGTGCAGTACCAGAGGACACTATTGCCACAGGGAGGTGGGGGAATACATTGCTGAGGGCTAGAGACAGCAACCTGAGAAACAGAGAGGATAGGATGGTGAAGGAGGGAAACCTGATCTATAAAGAGGAGAAGTGATAGTGTAAGGGAGGATATGGGCTTGTGAGAGATGGATGCTATAGGCAATCACCATAATCATGGCTTCAACGGGGGCAGTGTACATTGTGCTGTTGGCACAATGATGTAGCGACAGGCTCACAAAGTAAGGATAAGATGGAGGTAGTAAGGCCTGCAGATGCTGGAAGTCAGAGTCAATGAAATGTGGAGCTGGAAAAGCAGAGCAGGTCAGACAGCATTGGAGGAGCAGGAAAGTTGACATTTCAGGTCTGGACTGGGCTCAGTAGAGATGAGCTGCCCAGGGAATACCAGGTAGAAAGGGCTGGAGGATCAGGAAGGGGCAGGTAGGGAAACCTGACAGCAAGAGAACCTAGAATTCACGGTGTCACGTGTGAGCATTTTCTTCTATGATCTCATGATTCCTAAATATGATGCACAAATAGAAAACAGCTGCAAGTGGAGTGTCTGTTTCTTTGTGCTATCTAAAATAGTGAACTCTACTTTTGATGGACAGAAAGCCCATAAAGGGGCTTTTGCATCAATCTGACATTTATAGAGTGCAGGTTTGAGTCACTTGCAATCACATCATCGTGGATATGAAATACATGCAGTGTCCAACTGTGTGAGGAGCAAATATTAGTCACAATCCTTGAAGATTGAAGATAGACATCTCTGTGAAGCAGAAGTTACTCCAGGCAACCTTAAAAGTGACTGTAAAGTGCAAAACTAATGCAGGATCTCAAACGCTGTATAGGAGGAATGGAACTGATTCCCTCTTAACTTGAACTGTATGCATGATTCAACACACTCTCATATATGATGATGCTTTTTGTGCGTGATCTGGGTCTGGGAGGAGAAGAGTTCAGTGCTCCTACAGCATGACCAATCTCCTACAATGACATGACTTGTTGTGGATACGTCGGAGCAAGGTCCAATGAAATTACCATGTACAGGCTTGTTATATCCCTCCCTGTTGGAGTGCTTCATGTTCAACTATCACAAAACAAAACAAACAAAAATGTCGATGCTGGAGTTCTGAAATAAATACATGCAGAAATTGTTGGAGAAACTCAGCAGGTCTGGCAGTACTGATGGTGAGAAAACATATAAAACCACCCCTTGTGCGTGGTGTGAATACTGGCAGCTCACATTACTGAGGTGGTGGTGTGAATGGGCGTGCAGTACACACTGGAGTGTGCCACATAATATTAGTATACTATGCCCTGAGCATCTGGATTAAGCAAAGAGGAAATGCCATGGAGGTCAATGAGCTGGGCGGGTGGAAGCAGTCTCTTCTGAGGAGGGTGAGGACATTGAGCAGGAGGAATATCACATTGTGCATAAGAGAATGGTGCAGGGTTGGATACAAGATGCCACACGGGACTTTATTGATGCCTGGTTCCAGTAGATTAGAGCTGGGTGCAATGGTCACTCATTGACTGTAAAATTTCTGGTGCTGGAAAGGCATGTAGCCCATTTCTGTTTTGAGAGGCAAGTGCAGCGTCAGTTTGCTTGGTTTTTGTTCACTTTTTGTGTCGGCGAATAAAAGTGAATGTTTTGAAGTGATTGATGGCTATCCTGTGTGTGATAGTTACATGTTAGAATCATAGAATCCCTACATGTGGAAGCAGACCATTTGGCCCATGGCATCCATACTGCCCCTCTGAAGAGCATCCCTCCTAGACCCACCTCCCTACCTTATAACCCTGCATTTCCCATGGCTAATCCACCTTACCTGCACATCCCTGTACACTATAGGCACTTTAGCATGGCCAATCTACCTAACCTGCACATCTTTGGACTGTGGGAGGAAACTAGAGTACCAGAGGTAATCCACACAGATGCAGAGAGAACATACAAACTCCACACAAACAGTTGCCCAAAGGTAATATTGAACCAAGTTCCCTGGCACTTTGAGGCAGTAGTGCCAACCACTGAGCCAGTGTGCCACCCAAACAATAATAAGATGCTGCGCTATGGTGGGCACTGGGGTAAGAAAAGCAGTGACACAGGGTGTGATGTGGTTACAGACAGGTAATGCAATGTGTCTTGGTGGGGTAAGAATGTGCAGATGTATGTATGTGCAAGGAAGCGTCAACTGTGCCACCTCTGTGCTGTGAGAAGCATTGGTTCATGGTAACTATGCTGCTTTATTGATGGTGAAGGGCAACGTCAGTCTGCCACTCATTGGCCAACTGATGTTTGGCTTGGGATACAAGAAGACATCAGTGTCTTGGATTCTGAGATATTCCAGCAGCATTGGGTACTTTCACTATGTTGAGTGGAAGAATCAGGCCAGCATCAGATCGGAGGGGTACCAGTGGGCTGTAATTAAACATTTGTAGGTAGTTCATGGGTTTGGGATGATTGTGCAAAAAAATTCACAAGGAAATCCTTCATGAAACTTGATGAAATGACATGCAACCAAGTTCCAGTAGAATTCAGCCCAGCCCAATATCTGTATATTTAAACATTGTACTATTTTCTAAAGTAATGTATTTTGCCAATCACTGTATCAAGCTGCTTTTGTCAGTGCATTTGTATCTCAGTGTTAGAATCATCTGGTATCCAATTTAACGATGTTGCTGAGCATTTTTTGCATCATCATGTGATCACCTTCAAGCATTTTTAGCAAACCAACATGATGAGGTGTGAAAATTGTCTCACTCTCAGCCAGAATGCTGATGATGAGGTAATTCAGCCAATTATCAATCCCTGCTGCAAGTAGATTTTGTGCACATAATTTGCATGCAACTACCCTGCCCTTATTGCATTTTGCCAAAGTAAATATCTCCATTAATTAGAAGGGATTTCTGCAGTGTTCCCCTCAAGCTCAGATTTGGTACATTTTGGGCTAGAGCTCAGGAATTCCATTGACATCCTGGGCCCCTGGACAGACACAATTCATTGGAGGTCTAAAGGGCTATGGGGGCTAGGTGGAAACGTAGGTAGTTTGCAGGCCCATCCTGAATCATGAAGCTGGGCAGATACTCAGATATGGCTTCTTGGAAAACCTTGGAACCTAACCCAGCTGCCATGCCTAACTGACCACTGGTTTGGTACCAGGAGGGGCTTTTCCTCCACGGTCCTGTAACTATGGCCCTTTTTTACTTCCGTTTAGTAAGAAGTGCTCATAATATTGAGACGCCCTCACTTTCCCATATCTGCTCCAAGAGGTCACAGTTTTATCAATAGTGGACAACCTCCAAGTTGACAGCCTGTTCACCATCTTTAATTTGACAGTGGAGTGAACCCTCTGATAGCATTGGCCTAATTTGCAAACATCAGTGTTATTAACTCTTCCTGACATGATGTGAGGTCATGACGCTAACGCGATTTCCAATATTCGTGGGGAATGCATTAGATGCCGGATTTGGAGGAATACCATATTTGTGGAGCATTGAAGGGCTGGACGACATTACAATGAAAGGTGCAGAAGACTGGGTCTTCAGATGATTGGGTGTGTCTAGATGAGTCTAAAACTAATTTTATACCTGGAAGTCTGAGCTAAAACTTAAAAACGCGCAACAGAAGACTTCTTATTTATAAAGTACCCACCGCGCTTGTCTCCAAGTGTTTTACACTATAAAGTATTTTCAAAGTACAATCATCATTGTAACGTATGATCCTACAAATAGCAGCATGTTAATGATCAATCATCTCTTCTAAGGCATTATGTTAAAGTGGGCAGATAACTATCAGTGCCATGGGATCTTTTACATCCACTTAAGACAGCAGATGGTGCCTCGGTTTGAAAACTCATCCAAAAGACAACACTTCTGACCATGCAGCATGCCCTCTGAATGGCAGGTTTGTTTTTGTACTCAAGTCCCTCGAGTGTGACCTGAGCCCACAACCTTCTAACATTGGAACAAGAGTGCTATCAACCGAGCTCCAGCTGATACTGCCTAATAAATCATTTATAGAGAAAGAACATTTAGCATTTTAGTTAGGATTCAATCAGAACTGACTCTCCAATACTATCTGTGGCTGTTCAAAAATCCATCCTTTAATTAAAAGGTTCTGCAACTAGGTAACATCAAAAATGTCATTTTAGTGAGCATGTTCAAACTACGACTGCATCTTATTCTTACCCATTTGAGAGCTTGAGGGAGAAAGTAAGCTTTATAATACCCTGATTGGTGATACAAAGTTTTTAATTAGACCGTACTGCCAATAAGCTAAAAAAAATTTGAAAAGCAAAGGGTTGCACAGTCTGCCAGCTCCTGTCTAGACCCCAACCTGTCACATCATGAAGCTTCAGTCATATGAGATGTGACAGCAAAATTACATCCCACACCAAGCACTGGGCATTTCTAGCCAGAGCTGACTCTCACACTTCCAAACCCAATCTATTCAACACCACTCATATCCACAGGAAAATGACCAGGGACCAGTATTAATACAGACACGCCAACAAGACATACATTAGATAAACCTTCTGGATAGCGGAACTAAAAAAGCTCCGTTCTTTGCATCTGACAGAAATAACACTTTCACATATATCAAAATATATACAATACACAGATACCGTAACATTGTATTCTTGTTGAGTTGCTGTTTTAAAAGTAGTTAAAAAATGAAAACAAGACGGCTGAAAATCAGTTTTCAAAGCATTTTCCGGCAAAGGACTACATGGTGTTTTCTGGGGAAAAGCAAGATGACAAATACATTTGGTTACAAAGCATGGGTAAGTCGGACATGAGGAAAAGCCACTCAGTTTACCAAACCCATTTCTTCGACCAGACCAATTACAAATGGTGCTGTCACAATTTTTATTCAACTTATTTATACTCCTCAGGGACTGAACTAACCACAGGTAATATTTACAAGATAAAACTGTGAAATTTCTCCCTGACCCACTAAGGTAATCAAGCAAAACTCCAGGATATCAATCTAACATACTTTGTAGCTCTGACCAGCCGGAATGCAGAAATGACAGTTCTGTGAATGTATTTGCAGAATAACTACTGCATTAATGGTAGCATTTGTTTCTTTTTATTTATTTTATATTTCTTTTTTCTCTATTCTTAATAATACATCCTTCAATCTGATTCATAACAAAAATATTTCAGTTTTATTTCAAACTGTGTGAACATTCAAGTCAAATTTGGCTTGAATCCTTCTCTTGCCATTTAGACTAAGGATATCAAGTTAAATGCTGGAAAATCCAGCTAATAAGAAGTGCCTCTATTTGGACAATGCAATTTTGGCAAAGGCTTATGAGAAACACTAGATAAACTATGCAAATGGAGCCTGTGGCCAACACTCTGCTGGAGTAGTGTGAACAATCAGGAGAAATCCAAAGTAAATTCCTGAAGATTCATTCCTTTTCTATCTAACTCTTTCTCTCAATCTCCAAGCTCTATCAGCTCTCAGAGCATTGACCATAATAACCAAATGTGCTGTTTCCATTCATTCTTAAAATTGGGGAATTTGGTGATGGCCTTGTAGTATTATTGATAGATGATTAATCCAGTGACCCAGGTAACGTTCTTGGGACCTGGATTTGAACCCTGTCATTGCAGATGGTGGAATTTAAATTCATTTAAAAGCAAAATCTGGAATTAAGAGTCTAATGATGACAAAGAAACCATTGTCAATTGTTGGAAAAACCCATTTGGTTTACTACTGTTTTCTAGGGAAGGAGACTGCCATCCATACCTGAAAGGGGTTATATGAGACTGCAGACCCATAGTGTAGTGGCCATCAGTAAGGAGAAGGTACGGGAGGTAGATGAAATATCTGAAGGTGGATAAACCATCTGGACAGGTGAAGTGCATCCTGGAATTCTGAAGGAGATAACTAAGGAGATTGTAGAGGCATCTTTCAGGAGTCACTAGAGTCAGGGAGGCTTCCAGATGGCTGGAAAATGATTAATATAACAGCCCTGTTTAAGAAGAGGAGGAGGCAGAAGACAGGAAACTGCAGGCTGGTTAGTCTGATCTCAGTTATTGATTTTGGAGTCTATTATTAAGGATGAAATCACAGAGTACTTGGAAGTGCATGGTTAAATAGGGCTAACCCAGCACAGCTTCATCAAGGGGAGGTCTTGCTTGATAAATTTATTAGAATTCTTTGAGGAGGTAATGAGCAAACTAGACACAGAAGAGCCAGTAGATGTGATCTGTTTGGATTTCCAGAAGGACTTTGACAAGGTGCTGCACAGGAGGCTGCTAAATAAGATAAGACCCCATGGTGTTAGGGGCAAGGTACTGTCATGGATAGAGGATTGGCTAACTAGCAGAGGGAAAAGGGTGGAGATAAATGTGTCTTTTTCAGGGTGCAAGCTGAAGACTAGTGGAATTCTGCTGGGGTCTGTGTTGGGACCACAATTATCCACGTTATTCATTAATGAGCTGCATGAAGGAACAGAGCGCATTGCTAATGTGTTGTTAATGCACTGAAGAAGACACAAAGATAGATGGAGGGCAGGTAGTGTTGAGGAAGCAAGGAGACTGCAGAAGGACTTGGAGAAGGGCTAGGAGAGTGGGCAAAGAAGTAGCAGATGGAATACAATGTGAGAATGTGTAAGGTTAAGCACTTTGGTAGGAAGAATACAGGCATAGACTATTTTCTAAATAGGGAAAGGCTTCAGGAATCTGAAATGCAAAGGGACTTGGGAGTCTTAGTTTGGGATTTGCTTTGGGTTAGCATGCTGGTTCAGTTGAAAGTTAATCACTTGAAAGTTGAAAGGCAAATGCAATTTTGGCATTCATTTCAAGAGAGTGACAATACAAGAGGAAAAATGTACTACTGAGATTGTATAAGGCCCTGGTCAGAATGCATTTGGAATATTGTGAGCAGCTTTGGACCCTATATCTAAGGAAAGAATGGTAGCTAAGGAAAAAAATAGAGGGGTCCAAAGGAAGTTTACAAGAATGATCCCAGTGATAAAGAAAATCATACAAGGAGCGGTTGGGTACTCTGGGGCTGTACATGATGGAATTTAGAAGGATGAAGGGGGAAATCTCATTGAAACTTGCAGAATACTGAGACTCCTAGATAGAGAAGATGTGAAGATGATTTTCCACTAGTAGGAGAGATTAGGATCAAATGGCACAGAACTGCAGGAGAATCTGCAGAGGATGGTTAATCGGTGAAATTCATTGCTAGTGGGCAGTGGAGGCCAAGTCATTGAGTGTATTTAAAACAGAGTTTGATAGGTTTTCAACAGGTAAGGGGATCAAAGGTTATAGGGAGAAGGCTAGAGAGTGGAGTTAAGAAACATACCAACGATGATCAAATGGTAGAGCAGACTTGATGGGCTGAATGGACTAACTCTGCTCCTATATCTTTTGGTCTAATGGTCTAAAATAACATAGCTTTACAACAAAGCCATTCTCTAATTATCAGTTTCATCCTCAATGAGACACGCCCTACTTGTGTAAGTTCAGATGATTTGGTTTGGTGGTCTTTTTTAAGAGACTCAGAACCATATGACAATATGCCAGCAATCCTCCTTTCTATGCTGAGTCTAACTATTTTCTAATTAGCAATGATAGAAGAGAAACCACCGTAGATTCTTAATGAGAATAGGACTTTATTTTTATAACAAGATGCAGTTTAAAAAAGACACCCATAGCTGCAAATTGTATTGACCAGCACGCAAATTAGCCATGATCAAGATGGCGACACCAGTAAGGCAAGTGGTGTTTGGGCCACTGAGTCTATTCACTCCAGGCCAGCTACATCTTTTCTCTCCCTCCTTTCCTTCTTTTTCCTACTCTTTATCTTCCTAACATTGTGGGGAGGTCATAGAGGGGCGTGCCTGGAATGAGGACTCCTGTTGCAGTAGGCCCACAGCCTGGGCACTTGCCAGTGGTGGAGAGGCCTTGGCTGCAGTGGTGGCGGAGCAGAGACTCCTCGCTGCAGGGACTCTTTGTGGCCAACCTTCTAGCAACAATGCAAAAGTCCTGGAGCCATGTTTGTGACACCGGATGATGAAGATGAACTCTATTCAAATATTTTCTTTGTTTTTTATAACTTAAAACTGTGCCAGATTGTGGTGACAAAACACTTCTCACTGTATCTCCCTAGATATACATGAAAGTAAAACCATTCATTCAAAGTCATTCATTCATTCATTCAACTACAAAGAACATCAGGAGCTGGAGAGGACATATGTGTCTCCATTGAGACCTTGCATGAGACTGCCTCTTCTCCATACAGCAATAATTCAACATTAAACTATTTGATAAAACATCTTCTCCCCCCCAACCTACTTCCACCATAGTCAATATTCAATTATATGGTTATATTTACCACTACTCCCATCTCCTCCCAAGTCTTTGACTTTATAAATTCAGTTGGTCTTTGTGGTTTCACAACCTTTTCAGAACAGTTCTCTTCTGGCTTGGAAGATTGTTAGTTCTATTTCTTGAGCACTGTTGCCTTTGATTCTGAACATCTGTAAATCATTTCTCTCCTGGAGAATCTTCTTAACACTTAGATGTCCTTTGCAGAGGATATCATTTCTACAGAACAGTAATGAGTATATTACCTTGCCTCAAATGAATCTATAAACCTAATGTTTGCTCCTGGATTGAGTGTGCAATGGTAGAGAATTCCAATTCCATAAGCCTAATCTTTATGGATGCCCACCTCCACTCCGCATTTCCCTTTTTGGGGTGTGAGCTGGTTTGGAATTGGGACGAATGACCTGGAAGGAGCAGAGGTAGCTGCCAGTTGCCATGACTGGTTGAGCAAAAGCACTGTCTTGGAGTTCATGGACTCTGTCCAGCAGTCTAAACAAAAGACCAAGATGTAAGACATTCCTTCCATACTCACACTTTATGCTCCATCACTTGCCCTCACCCCAACATACTTCCCATGCTCCATCCATGCCACTTAATATTATTTACTCATAGAATCCCTACAGTGCGGAAACAGGCCCTTCAGCCTAACAAGTCCACACCGCACCTCAGAGCATCCCACTCAGACCCATCCCCCTATAACCCACCTAATCTACACACTCCTGAACACTACGGACAATTTAGCATGGCCAATCCTGCACTTCTTTGGACTGTGGGAGGAAACTGGACCACCTGGAGGAAACCCGTGCAGGCATGGGGAGAATGTGCAAACTCCTCATAGGCACTCACCCGAGGCTGGAATCGAACCCAGGTGTAGTGAGGCAGCAGTGCTAACCATTGTGCCACCATGCCACCCCAATTGGTCCCTTGTGCTTCTTATGCCACCTATATCCCTCTACCCAAACACCATGATCCACATACCCTCAAAAGCAAACTTAATGCTACTTCCACCTGTGATTCTTTCCTCTCCACCTACGAAGACAACTTGCCAAATAATTCATCCTAAATAGCATTGCCTACAGAAGAAAAAAGTAAAGACCAATTGTTTAAATGTATGTATCACAGACTAGGAATTATTGAGAAAAGCACACTCATTCATAAAAAATATATTTTACTGAGACCTGACTGCTTTGACATTGTCTGAAACATCATCATATTGTAATAGCTATTGATACTTCTTGACAGCTCTTAGTACTTCTTGACACTTTGCGACAGCTCCTAGCAAGCTTTGATAGCTCTTGTCACTTTATGTCTCTGACACAGCAACACCTCTTGATGAATCAAAACTTCTTGAAATTTTTTTGACAGGTTTTGGAAAGTTGCATACTTCTGAATGGTTTCTGCACCTACTTTGCATAATATTAGTCATGGCTAACAATCCTAAAGAACACCTGAACCCCCTCCAGACACCAGGAATCCAAAATATGAACAGAACAGAGGTGATTGAACATTTAAATAGCCCGTTGCCTCTGTGAGCCGCTCAGGGAAGAATTATGGCCATTTCTCAACACAACTCCCAGGAGAAACCAATTTTGGACGTGAGCATAAGATTCCAAATGTCTTCTAGCTTTTTTGCCATGAAGATACAGTCTCAATTATGTCAAAAATCTTGGCCATAATCTTTTGAATTCCTTTCACAGAGTAACTCTTCCCTCTAAATGAGATTGTTGCCGCATAACATTTTCCCAAAGATCTTCAGTCTTGTGGATGCCACTGTGGAAGAGGCAGATCTGTTGAAATAAACGGTTTCTTCTTTGTAGAATCCTGGATTTTCAGACTACAGAATTTCTTATTAACCATGTCCTCATTCTGTGGATGATCGCCCAACTTCCATCCAGTTCTGTGCAGTTCATTTTTATTTTGTTTAAGCAAATCTTTATTGTCAATCTCTCAAACAGCTATGTTGATGGTTGTAAGCTCTCCACTTCAACTTTAAGGATGTTGGAGAGCTCCATTCACCCTCAATTGATGCCTTCCTGGTGAACAGGCCATGTTTTTCGGCTTGAAGATATGTTAATGAGTAGCAGTAGGTTGTACTGCTCATTCTGGTTCTCAGTATTTGCTTTTTCTTGCTAATTTGTTGATTTTTGTGATCTGTAAGTCCTTTTATGCTATTAGGAAGTAGAAACATTCCACCAATCCTGTAAAATCTGCAAATCATTCCTGTTGATGTAATGATATAATTCTCTTTGGCCAATATATGAATATCAATACATTTTTTCGCTTTTTTGGGTTCTACTCATTACATTTTGACCAGTTCATCAACAACAGCTTGTTTCTGAGCCAACTGCTTTCTTGGAACTAGTTGAACTGCTTCTATAAACATAAGGATTTCAACATCAAACCAGGCTTCAATGGTCAGAACTAAGAAGTGCTTATTGTGAGTAGCATGCACATTTTCAACTCTCTTACACTCTTTGTTTTGTAATCTTACTTGTAGCATCCCTTTACTGTTGAGAATTATTCCATCTACGGCCGGTAGCTTAATCTCTGCAGGCCATGATTTATGTATCCTCAGCCATGGTATTTGATTTGACAGGACAGTTACCACTTGTCCCTGTATCAAAGTTAAAATCAACAGGATGCTCGTTGACATACATAAGGTCTGTCAAAGGCGAATGCGTTGGATCACCAATTTCCCCCAGGGATTTCTAGAGTATCGTTTTTTTTTTGAAGAACATTATCTAAAGCTGTTATTTTCTTTCAAAGGAAGGCTGCCTCTTTGAGTGAGAAAACATTTAGTTCTTTGTGGATTTGAAACTGTGTCCTACATCTGCTCATTTTCTGAAAGTAACCTATAGATTTGCAGGTGGAGCACGCTTTTGTGATAGGTCAGCAGCACTCGCGGCTGTGCCGCCTGTTTTTCGTACAGCACCGACATGGAATTTAATTCTTCTGATATAACAAGGTGTAGAGCTGGATGAACACAGCAGGCCAAGCAGCATTAGAGGAGCAGGATACCTGACGTTTCAGGCCTTGACTCTTCTTCCGTTTGGTCTCCTCACGGAGTTGGCTTTTCATGTGTGTCTGTAGACTGTACATTTATAAAATGGATAGACTCTGTTGATCCTTCTCCTCCCATGATTTGCCTTTGAGCATTTTTTTTTCGTTTCTGCTTACAGCACAATTTAAATAATTTCTCCAAAGTCAAATCTTTCTCATTTGATCAAACTCATCAATTCTGGCAACAGCAATTCTATCTCTTATAAATTCTGTTTTCTAAGCTACATAGTTTCAGATTTACACTAATAAGTAGAGATCATTTATGTAATTATTTATAGATTCGTCTGTAAACTGAGCACTACTGTTAAATGTTTTTCTGTCAAGAATTGTATTTGTTCTCCAAGTGAAGGAATTAACAAAATCTGTTAGGACTGTTTCTAAAGTGTTCATACTTTGATCCTATTAAGTGCGATGATGCATTTACTTGTTCAGCGTGAGATTTAGGACTTAGCTTTTAAGCAGTTTTGTATTGTAAGATATTTTTCTTCAAGGTATCCATTCTTGTGCTCTGTTTGGCACATATCAGGCATTAAATTTTGAGAGAATTATTACTTCTTTTGCCATTTATTTTCAATGTTGTTACTGATGCATATAACTTTAAAGCTGTTGTAAATCTGTGGTATCTGAATGCTGTTTGTTCTGCTTATATTAACAATTTAAGAATTCTACAACATAAAAATGGTGAAAGGTATAAAATTTGTAATCTTGCATATATCATTCTTATTTAATTTTTTTTTCATCTTAAAGCATCTTCAAGATTTTAAGCATTGTATAATAACAATACAGCATACTTTCTTTGCAAATATTCTGAATGTTGTCATAGCAGTATTCACGGCCCTCTTCCAATAAAGCTTCAATACCTGTATTATTGCAGTACAATATCTTCATAGTGCATAACATGGATTTTCATGCTTTTTTTTCTGATCAACAGGGTGGATTCCTGCCTTCTTGAAATTTTCCTACCTGTGGCAGGCAAGTTACAGGCTTCCTGTTTCTTCACAAGCAAAATGGATGTTTTCTTGTCTTTCAAGGCCCAAACACCGTGCATGTTCTCCTGCACAAATTTAAAGTAAATGTCTGTGGCTAGGGTCCTGATCAATCTTCCAAAATCATGATTTAAATCATGTGTCCTAATTGTATCTCATTATAAATTTTCCATTAGACTCTATATTCAAAATCTTTCACACTGTCTTTTAGTAGCCTTAAATGAAGTCTGCAATTTTTTTAGTACTGTGGCCTCAGTACAAATTAATTTTCTAGCCCTAGTTCTGACTACGGTAACTATGTCCTCATGGACACTATCCAAAATGGCAATGATGCTGGTTTTGAAGGATAAACATTCTTTTTTACTTCTCTTCTTCCCAGCCTGGTTATTTGAGCTATCACATTAAAGTTTTTTTTTCCCTTGCCTGGAAGGATATTTAACTTTATCTACAAAATTCTGAACTTCTCTGATAGATCCTCCTTCTTTAAGAATGATGCCACTTATCAGTGTGGATCATTTTTAACTGTCAAACGGTTCTTCCTGTGGCTCTGATAGGCTCTGAGGTGGAAGTTCCTTCTGGAGTGATGTTTTTGCTCTGCTGCTGCTTCAACAAATGCTGCTATTGCTTGTCTTTTACATGTTTACATCCACTGACAGACAATCTGCATATACTTAAAGCAGTAATGTTGTTGAAGTGGTAAACTCACTTCTCTTCAAAAGAAGTTTTCCCTTCTGGTTTGAATGAATATTTTCAGTGTTGTTATATAGAAGTATTTGCACAATTATTATGCATAGTTCCATTCTCCCAGTTTCTAGATGTTCATCGAAAAATCACTTTGATTCCCTCCTCTGATTGAAGTATTTATTGATCCAACCTGAGCTGCCTTCAATTAGCTTGGCAAAAATTGAGTTTCGGAGTTTCATGACCTGTAAGTTACTAGATAATATTGATGAAGCATCAGTGGAGTTTTTAAATGCAGGTTATCAACAAGTACTTACACCTGAATATTGCATAGCAACTGAATGTTCTGATAAAATTCACAGGAAATGAAAAGTAGATTACAAGCCAAAGATTGCCTTACTTCTATAAACCCATAAAAAATAATCTGTGGCATTTGGCCATGCTTTTATTTGCATAAACATGCTCTTCAATAACTTGGAAGACCTAAGTCCACAGACTAAGAGAGAATGTTGCTTAATTAAACAAATCATGGCTGTTTATGTCACAAGATGTCATTATCAATTTATTTTAATGCAGCTTAATTATCACTACATAGCTTTCTAAGGCATAAACCATACAAAAGTGGGTATATGATCATTGAAGCTGACTGGCTTGTAACATTAGGTGAAAAGGTCTGAGGTTCAGCAGTGATGCACTGTCAAACCCAACTACTTACATTATTAGTGTGGTGCCTTCCTGACATCTTGCCTGAATTAAGAAAGTACACGCTCACATAGGTGAACTCACAACCTCTCTTTTTTTTTATCTTGCATGTATAAGAACTCATATAAGTGAAAATCTGTCAAGCCTGTGGCTTTAGTGTATACCTTTATAGTAGCGACACCTGGGCAAGATATGTTTGGCAGGAGAAAAGGCCAAATTGTTCCAATATCGACTGTATTGAATGTATGCTCAGTATTACTTGGTGGGACAAGTTTTCCAACTCATCCCTCTGAACCATTCAATTTCCATCAGCATTGACTCATTGCTAATTCAACAATATCTGCGCGGACTTGACCACATTCATCAGATGGCGGCTGTTAATCTAAAAACCTTCTGTATGGTAAACTGGCCACTTGTCATGACCTGCTGCTTATTCAAGCTTCCACTACAAGGACTTTTATAAGCAAGATATGAAAATGAACTGTGAGTACGATATGGAGATTGAACCTGAAAACTGTGGGATGCTGATTGCTGAGGCCTCTGGAGGCTACCTCTTTGGAAAGGTATGTGAAGAAATGAGGAGAAATGGAGCATTCAGCTGACTGTGAAGCAGACCAGAGAAAACAATTAATCTTGCGGCTTCTCACCTCACTATCTTAATTAGCAGCAAATGCAGCAGACACTGCCATGCTAAGAGTGGAACTCAACTTGATCGATATTAGGAGCCATTTAATACAGATTTGACCACCAAGACACAAACCATCATCCCTCAGGATGGAAGATTGCTTGCAATAGGGTGGCATGGTGGCTCAGTGGTTAGCACTGCTACCTCGCAGCACCAGGGTCCTGGGTTTGATTCCAGCCTCTATGTGGAGTTTGCCCATTCTCCCTGTGTCTACATGGGTTTCCTCTGGGTGCGCAGGTTTCCTCCCAAAGCCTAAAGAGATGAGGTTAGGTGATTGGTAGGCTTGGTAGATTAGTCACAGGAAATGCAGGGTTAGGGTACTGGGTAGGTCTGGGTTGGATGCTCTCAGAGAGTCAGTATGGACTGGGTGGGCTGAATGGCCTGCTTCCACACTGTACAGATTCTATCATGACAGACAGTAATAAGACACTGTATTCTGTTGTCTGTTCACTAAAGTTGAGGTTGTATTTTGGCATTGTTTGCAAAGATGATGGATTAATAACAGGCGCATCCAAAAAGCTAATTTGACTGTCAGTGTTGTCTGTATGTTGCATTGTATGGACAAAATGAATGTAATCATGCTTTAATAAGACTTATGTGACTTTTGTTACACTAGCTTTGAAAAATTAACAAGAAAGCAAAATTGTAAAAGTATTTGTTAGGTGACATTATTTTCAACTTAGAGGACAACTTGTTTGAAATTACACTGTATGTTGCAAATGCATTAACGTATAAAATATTTCCTGTATTTTCATTCTCTGATTTTTCAGTGGAAGTGTTGAACCAATTTGTTTGAATGAGCTTGCACCATTGCTAAGACAGCAGAGAGAAGAATTTCAGATAACTGAGTTCAGCAGCCAATTTCATGAATGTGTGCCTCTAATGTGGGGGTCACACATTCACAAAATTGGTGTGATCTGTGACTGTTTCATTCAGAATCATGCATTGGAAAATTAAGTCCTTAGGTTTTCAGTTGTCAGTATCACACAGCATGATGTCAGAGCCAATATAAATAAGGATGACTAGATAGATAAACAATCAAACTGGTTCATTTATATGTGTACGGTTACCCACTGATTATGGTATTTCAGCTAATAGTGCAGAGGTTGTCAGTTCAAATGCCAGCAAGTTAATTAATTTAATACATTTAATTAATTAAAGGTGTACCTAATACAATAATATGACTGTGAAACCTGCCGGACATCTTTAAGAACCCAAAGCAGTCACCAATGTCGTTCAGGGCAGTATGCCTGCTACTCCTACCTACTCAGGTCCGCATAGGACTCTAGTTTCACTCTCATGAAGACTCGCAGCAACTACAACATACTCAAAAAGACATTTTTATTTCAAAGCGTTTGGATATCAAGTGCAAATGCAATCTTCATCCTTCACGAGAAAAATGCAATGTTATTTGCGAGCTTCTCTGATATCTTTTACAAATTGACTTTCTTTGTGCATTTATTGTCTGCATTGAGAGAAAGCGCAATGAACTCTGGGAAAGATGAACTGATTGTTAACGAACTCTCCACTGGCACCATTCTGATTATACCTTCTGTCACACCACTGAATTAACAAAGAGAACGAATCGTTGTGAAGTAGGCAGCGCACATAACGGCTTTATTCAATTTTTCAGGACGTAATTTACTAAAAGTGGGAACTGGAAATGGTTGGTTATAACTTCACTCCGTTTTGTGTGTAATTATCAGGAGAAGATCATATAGACCCATTATGAATCTGAATGGTTCCCAGAAAACAAATAAAATTTAATCAAAAACAAAGCTTATATTTATATTACACCAATGTCCCGGGGTGTTCCAGAAAAGCATTACAAAGTAAAATTTGACATGGAACCACATAAGGCAATATTCGGGCTAACAACCTGAAAGCGATCAAAGATGTAGGTTTGAAGGAGCCTCTTAGAGAAGAAAAGAGAGGAAGAGAGTTGAAAAGGTTTGCGAAGAGTTGAAAACATGACTATCACTGTTCCACGAATTAAAATTAAGGTTGCTTAAAAAGCCAGAATTAGAGGTATTCAAAAAACTCAGAGGGTTTTGGGGCTGAAAGCAATTTCAGAAATGAAAAGGCATGAGCCCAATAGGAATTTGAAAGCAAGAATTAGAATTATAAACTCAAGGCATTGTTTAATCAGAAGTATTGTAGGTAACAGAGTGCACAAATGATGAATGCAGTATTTGACATTGTCTGTTGACAGAATGTCAGGCTGAAGGCCAATGTTGCAGGTAATATGGAATGTGGTAGAGCATAAACCTTGGTGGGAGGGGGATACAGTAACAGAGACAGGGTCTGTGTGAGGTAGGAGAAAGAAAATGGTGGCAGGGCAACATTTTTTCACGCACAGGGTGGTCCGCGTCTGTAAAGTACTGCCAGAGGAAGTATTGCAGGCTGGTACAATTACAACATTTAAAAGGCATTTGGATGGATATATGAATAAGAAGGGTTTAGAGGGCCAATGGGACTAGATTAATTTAGGATATGTGGTCCGCATGGACGAGTTGGACTGAAGGGTCTGTTTCCATGCTGTACAGCTCTATGACTGTGTGACTTACACTGGAGAAGCATGTTGGCCTTCTTCCTACAGTGTTATGGATTCCTCTAGGCAGCCGACACTGCACTGACCTGGATGATAGCCTTGGCCCAGGCATAGTGTGGTGTCAAGGCCTCCACTCTAGTCTTGGAGGCAGGGGCACTCCCATCCAGCTGCACCTCATGTCCCTGCCCAGAAAGTAGGCCATCTTTCTCCTGTGGTTACCCATGTCTGGGGAAAACATCAGGAACCATGCAGGGCAGTTGCTAACTGACTGCGTTTGTTTGGATAAACGACAGGCTTTTTGAGGAGGCACAGGCACATGGAATCCTGGTGAATTCTGGGATATCCCAGCAGTAATGACATTTGAGAAACGGAGCATGGTAAGATGGGGATGGATTCAGATGTGAGGGACACTACAGGAGCAGGGAATGTAGTTAATGAGGTAATTGTAAGAGGATAGGAGAAAACTTGCAAGGCTTCACAGCAAAAGCCATCCAAAAAACCGAAACAACTGATACTTCGCCATTAAACTGTAAGATTCAGGCCCAAGTGTTGAATGAGGAGACAAGGTCCTTGCTGGTGAGCAGCAAAATTTTTTTTGCATTCATTAACATCCCATTACTGCACCATCTCACCTTATGAATATGCAGTTTCTCATTCTCCCACCTGCTGAATGGAAATGAGGTGATGACAATTGCTGACATGAAAATTAGAGCAGTCCTTAGTGACTCCAGCAGACTTCAGCTCCTCCCGCTTCCTTTAGTCACCAAAAACTCAGGGTATGATTCATGGGCATTGAGCACATGCATCCCCAACTAGCTGGACCTCTAGAGTGTCAATTACCCTCTGTCCAACATGGGGCAAATAGAACAGATTGTGTAGGGTAGCTGTGTACTGCCAATGCTTGACAGGGTGCACCACTGGAAGACAGCAGCAACGGCCTTTGGTGAGTGGCAGAACATAACATTCTCCTGATGTCAGCTTTGGTTTCCTTCCGTTGCTCCAGTTTCCTGCCATAATTTAGAAAAAGTGCAGTTGAGGAAATGGGAAATGCAGGGATAGGGTGGGATGCTTTTCAGAGGGTTGGTGTGGACCCAATGGGCCGAATAGTCTGCTTCCACTCTGTAGGGATCGTATGAACTCTATTTAAAAGTCCACTGAGTTGGTCTCCACAGTGAGAAATGCCTCACAAGGCTTTTCATGCAATTCTCCCTGGTTTCTCACCATAACCCACATTGTTCAGAACCTCAGAGGAGTCAGCTGTAAGTTGTTCTCTCTTAAGAACATGCCCAAAGATTAGTGCTTATCTCTGGTGATCATTGAGAAAACCTGTTGAATGTGTACTTTCCTCAAAACTTCCTCGTTAGTTTTGTGTGATGTTTGACTAATCCTCACTATGCATCTCAGAAACTACATCCCTGTTTGGTTTAATTTATCCTATATTGTATCTTGCTCATATTCCAGCATTCACATCCATAGGTAACATTGACCAAGTGTAATATTTTCGTGATCTCATTTTGCTTTCAGTTGCAATGTTATTACTTCTTAAGAGGGCTGGCATTTTTATGAAGGTTTATTTTGCAAGTATCATGCATTTCCTGATGTTTTCATCACTTTGGCTGGCATATATTGTTAAGCTAGCCTATCAAAACAGACAATGAATCTATGTATTTACACTTTAATCATTCCATGTTATTCTGCATCTCACTGTTATTCTGCATCTGGGTTTAATTCTTTTATTTGATATTACTAATGCACACTGTGTTGCTGCAGGTTAAAGAGGCAACCCACATATGCTGCTGTTTATAACAATGGCCTTCACAGGAATCTGTAGATTTTCCTTCATATCTGCCATCACAACCATATCATCTGTTCATCTCACATTATAGCACTACTTAAAAGATCAGGTGCAACAGAATGTGGACTGCTGCAAAGATCAGTTTAATCAATCACAAAATCAAAATCATTCTAAGAATCATGATGAGTGCAGAGAGTGGAATTAATAGAATTATTATTTAGCAAAACTGATATGGATTCCTTGAAGGAAAGGAAATACAACATTTATGTTAAAAACTGTAATGAGGAGGACAGTAGGAGCCTAAGAAAATGTAAAGCAGTGTTTTATAGATTTTATCAAGGCACTTGACAGAGTGTGGTCTAACAGACATTTCATATGTGATTTGCATGTAGAAGGGAAAGATTGAAGATTGCTTCAGAATTAATACTGATGCAAACAGCCGCAGTCAGAGTAGACAATGAATATAGCGAATGGATAGATTATGGTTCTAGATCTGTTCAATCTTTACAGTGAAGTGTTTAGAAAACATTTCTCAGAGGAGTCAGGACATTCAGTAAGTGGGCAAAATGTAAACAATCTATTTGAGATAATGGGAACTGCAGATGCTAGAGAATCCAAGATAACAAAGTGTGAGGCTGGATGAACACAGCAGGCCAAGCAGCATCTCAGGAGCACAAAAGCTGATGTTTCGGGCCTAGACCCTTCATCAGAGAGGGGGATGGGGAGAGGGTTCTGGAATAAATAGGGAGAGAGGGGGAGGCAGACCGAAGATGGAGAGAAAAGAAGGTAGGTGGAGAGGAGAGTATAGGTGGGGAGGTATGGAGGGGATAGGTCAGTCCAGGGAAGATGCACAGGTCAAGGAGGTGGGATGAGGTTAGTAGGTAGGAAATGGAGGTCCGGCTTGAGGTGGGAGGAAGGGATGGGTGAGAGGAAGAACAGGTTAGGGAGGCAGAGACAGGCTGGACTGGTTTGGGGATGCAGTGGGGGGAGGGGACGAGCTGGGCTGATTGTGTGATGCAGTGGGGGGAGGGGATGAACTGAGCTGGTTTTGGGATGCGGTGGGGGGAGGGGAGATTTTGAAGCTGGTGAAGTCCACATTGATACCATTGGGCTGCAGAGTTCCCAAGCGGAATATGAGTTGCTGTTCCTGCAACCTTCGGGTGGCATCATTGTTGCACTGCAGGAGGCCCAAGATGGACATGTCATCTAAAGAATGGGAGGGGGAGCTGAAACGGAGGTGCAGTTGTTTATTGTGAACCGAGCGGAGGTGTTCTGCAAAGCGGTCCCCAAGCATTGGCAGATGCGCAGGTGAACCTCTGCTTAATATGGAAAGTCATCTTGGGGCCTGGGATGGGGGTGAGGGAGGAGGTGTGGGGGCAAGTGTAGCACTTCCTGCGGTTGCAGGGGAAGGTGCCGGGTGTGGTGGGGTTTGCGGGCAGTGTGGAGCGAACAAGGGAGTCACAGAGAGAGTGGTCTGCCCGGAAAGCAGACAAGGGTGGGGATGGAAAAATGTCTTGGCTGGTGGGGTCGATTGTAGGTGGTGGAAGTGTCGGAGGATGATGCGTTGTATCTGGAGGTTGGTGGGGTGGTGTGTGAGAACGAGGGGGATCCTTTTTGGGCGGTTGTGGCAGGGGCGGGGTGTGAGGGATGTGTTGCAGGAAATGTGGGAGACGCGGTCAAGGGCGTTCTCGACCACTCTGGGGGGAAAGTTGTGGTCCTTGAAGAACTGGGACATCTGGGATGTGCGGGAATGGAATGCCTCATCGTGGGAGCAGATGCGGCAGAGGCGGAGGAATTGGGAATAGGGGATGGAATTTTTGCAGGAGGGTGGTTGGGAGGAGGTGTATTCTAGGTAGCTGTGGGAGTCAGTGGGCTTGAAATGGACATCAGTTACAAGCTGGTTGCCTGAGATGGAGACTGAGAGGTCCAGGAAGGTGAGGGATATGTTGGAGATGGCCCAGGTGAACTTAAGGTTGGGGTGGAAGGTGTTGGTGAAGTGGATGAACTGTTCGAGCTCCTCTGGGGAGCAAGAGGCGGCGCCGATACAGTCATCAATGTAACGGAGGAAGAGGTGGGGTTTGGGGCCTGTGTGGGTGCGGAAGGGGGACTGTTCCACGTAACCTACAAAGAGGCAGGCATAGCTGGGGCCCATGCAGGTGCCCATGGCCACCGCCTTTGTCTGTAGGAAGTGGGAGGAATCGAAAGAGAAGTTGTTGAGGGTGAGGACGAGTTCGGCTAGGCGGATGAGGGTGTCGGTGAACGGGGACTGGTCGGGCCTGTGGGATAGGAAGAAGCAAAGGGCCTTGAGGCCATCTGCATGCGGAATGCAGGTGTATATGGACTGGATGTCCATGGTGAAAATAAGGTGTTGGGGGCCAGGGAATTGGAAGTTCTGGAGGAGGTTGAGGGCGTGGGTGGTGTCACGGACGTAGGTAGGGAGTTCCTGGGCTAAAGGGGAGAAAATGAGTCAAGATAGGTAGAGATGAGTTCGGTGGGGCAGGAGCAGGCTGAGACAATGGGTCGACCAGGACAGGCAGGTTTGTGGATTTTGGGAAGGAGATGGATACAGGCTGTGCGGGGTTGTGGAATGATAAGGTTGGAGGCTGTGGGTGGGAGGTCCCCTGACGTGATGAGGTCATGGATGGTGTTGGAGATGATGGTTTCGTGCTTGGGGGTGGGGTCATGATCGAGGGGGCGGTAGGAGGTGGTGTCGGAGAGTTGGCGTTTGGCCTCGGCGATGTAGAGGTCAGTGCGCCATACTACCACTGCGCCACCCTTGTCTGCGGGTTTGATGGTGAGGTTGGGGTTGGAGCGGAGGGAGCGGAGGGCTGCCCGTTCTGCGGGTGAGAGGTTGGAGTGGGTGAGAGGGGTGGAGAGGTTGAGGCGGTTAATGTCTCGACGGCAGTTGGAGATGAAGAGGTCGAGGGAGGGTAGGAGGCCTGGGAGTGGTGTCCAGGAGGAGGACTTGTGTTGGAGGTGGGTGAAGGGGTCAGTGGAGGAAGGGTTAGGCTCCCGGTTGAAGAAGTAAGCGTGGAGGCGAAGGCAGCGGAAAAACTGCTCTATGTCCGAACGTGTCTGGTATTCGTTAGACAATTGTAAACAATCTATTTATATGCTTCTGGAGTAATTATGGCAGTTACAGAGGAAAATCCACAAAGTCTTTTCAAAAATATTAATTACAAGATCCAAAATAATTTGTAATATACGCAGAACATAAATATGTAACTTCGATTGTTAAATTTGAATGGATTATTGTGTCCTGTAATTGTGCAAAAAAATTTCCACCTGCATCAGGGGAGCTCCCAGCTCAGAAACAGGAGGCAGTTGCTCTCCAGCTCACCTCAAGTCGGTAGCTTTGTTCTGCGTGGACATAATGTCTAAAATAGAGCAGCTTCCGGAGTTTGCCCCTGACTCTTGACCCCTTGCTGTTCATGAGCCGTGCTCAGTAAGCGAGTGACACAGCTGAGTCGAGAGATTGGGGTCTTTAACTCTTCTGCGCCCGATTTACCTTGTATCTTCCAAAATACAGAGGGGGCAACAACACTTGTTTCTTGTAAGTCAAGGTGACTGTCAAAATCTCGGCTTCAATACTTTGCTCACTCTTCCAACTGAAAAGCGGATTAGTAATGGAAGGTGAGCAGTGCTTTTGCTAATGTAATCTGACCTTTTCAGCATGTCTCTTGACCACTCGTAAAATTCTCAGTGTGTTAACATTGACCTCACGTGGCCCTTAGCTGAGGCTAGCACATCAGGGTAAGGGAAGTGTCACCATATTGTTGTCAATGCAGATAAGCACCAAAGCACATGAAAGTGAACTGCCTCAGGTTTTATGAGCCAGACAGGCTTTGGAAAGCTCTAGCTGCGGGTGAATTACTATCTCCTTTGGCTAAGATTAATAACATTGTCTCATTAGTAACTTCCAGCACCCAAAGCACCCTAGAGAGGTAGAATTGCTGGGAAATTAAAATTTTCTTTGCACTGACTTCACTTGCAAGGATTTTCACATTTCCCTACCCCCAAGTACTGTGGTGATTATACTGTCTTTGACAGTTCCTAGGCCGCATTATGTCAGAGTTAAAAGCGTTAAATTGACCAAAAAATCTCACAAAGCTATATTTTACTTTATTCCACCTAAAATGGAATAGTTCATCTGTTCCCAGTTTCTCTTGTCCGCAAGTGGTGCTTGTTGGAGCATGATTCTACTGATGTCAATAGACATTCAGTATCTCATTGGAGAGAGTGCAGAAGTGATCTACGTCAATGGCTCCAAGGATGTGGCCCTTCATTTTGGGGATAAATTAAAGAAGTTGAGAGTGTCCTCCTTTGAGAGAAGCAGACTAAGGAGACTTGATAGATGTTTTCGAAACTGTGAGCAGGCTCGAGGGAGTAGATAGGGAGAAATTGTTTGCTTGTTAAAAGGAACAAGAATGAGAAAGCAAGACTTGAAGTGATCTACAAAAGAAGAAAGGGGGAAGTGAGGAAAATCATTTTTGCTTGGTGAATAGTTGGGGCATGGAATGAGTTGGTGGGAAGATCAAACAAGGTATTCAAAAGGACATTGGATGATTATTGCAATATCAAAAATGCAAAAGTATGGCGATAAAACCGAAGACTGGAGCTCGGCACCTACCAAGCCATGATGGTCCAAATGGCCTCCTCCTATACTGCAATGCATCTGAGATTCCAGTTCAATCCAATGATTACTTTTCATGCATGAGATTAAACTGTGAGTGGTGGCAAGCTATTTTACCACAAGGATCTGCATGGCAGAGCTAGAATCTGTCTTTCTCTGATATCCAAATCTATGCGCAATTTCAAACAGAGATGACTGAGGATCTATTGATTAACCAACCCCCACTTCCCAGTACAGGAGCACTGAAGCCAGTTGCAGCTCTCTCATGACTCTCATTCAACAATGTCAACAAAGACTGTCCTCAGACAATGTTCTTGTCTATTCGACTTTGTGCCATGCCAGACACAAAATTCTTTCAGCATTGCTTTCATTGTGGAATTTTATTTTCTTCAAAGGATTTTGCAAGATCTTTTTAACTTTTTGGTGCAAAAGCTGAACTTCATGTACAAAATAGGAATTGAATTGATGGTTATTGAGCAATTGTCAATAATTTTTTACCTACTCCCAGTGGGCAATATTATATATTCCACACCGTAGGTTCTGGCATTGCACTACCACCAATCAAATCCACAAATCATATTTTGTTGGGCTTTGAATTGTAGTTGGAATTGCGAGATTTTTGTCACTTCTAGTTCCAGAACATCTGTTAATAAAAACAGTTCTGCAAGGCTTTGATACTCCAATACCACAATAACAGGTTACTAAAGGAAAAAAATCTTCCTAAGTTTTTGCCAGAAATATCGTGATTCCTGACAATATTGCCCACAGCCTTGGCATCAGCTTGATCATACAAAAGAAAGAGTAATGACCATTTTCCATCACTAGCATTTCTTTATTCCTCCATTACCAATGAGATGTCACAATATTTGTTCAACATCCATTACTTGATCAGCAGCAATATCACCAATTTGCATTCATATAGCACCTCTTGCATAGTCTCAAACTCTTCACAGGAATTTCATCAGCTCAATTTAAACACTGAACATGTAAGGAGATGCTGGAACAGGTGCCAGAAGATTTGTCAAAGACATTGGTTATAAGGAGCAACTTTAAGAAAGGAAATGAAGAGGAGAAGCTGAGTAGTTTCCAGAATCCAGCCAACTAAAGACTTGGTCCTAAAGATAGAGCAAATGAAATCAGGAAATGCATGAGTCGAGAATAGGAAGAGCGCAGAGATATCAGAACTTTATGCAGCTGAAAGAGGTTGCAGGCGTAGAGAGATGCAAGGCCATGGAGGAAATTACGAAAATTTTAAAATTGAGTCATTTGGTTTAAGGACTAACTTAAATCAGTGAGCATGATGCAATAGGTTAGTTAGAATATGGGTGGCGCAGTTTTGAAGAAGCTTAACTTTATAGACATTGGTAGTTGAGAGGCCAACCAGAAGAACTGTGGAATTAGTAGCGCGAGAGGGAGTAAGACATAAGCAATTAAGAATTCGGAACAGGGGAAGGCAATTCAGCACTTCGACACTACTCTGCCATTTGATATGACCTTGGCTGATTTCATCACAGCCTCAACTCCACTCACTGGTCTACACCCCATAAACCTTCAATCTGTTGCTGATAAAAAAATCTGCCTGTCTCCTCCTTAAATTTATTCAGTGCTCTGGCATCCACCACACTCTACGGGAGTGAATCCCACAGATTCACAACCCTTTGAGAGAAGGAGTTTCTCTTCATGTTTGTTTTATATATGCCACTTGTCAGCTGAAAATTATGACCTCTCATTGTGGGTTTTCCATTCTATGTCTACTTTGTCAATCCCTTTGACGTTTTATCTACATCAGTTCGAACTCTTCCTATTCTTCTCCTTCCAAACTCTAAAAAGTATGGACCTAAACTATTCATTCTCTCATCATGAGATAAGTATTTCATCTCCAGAATTAATCTGGTGAACTAATAGAAAGGTGTGGATGAAGGTCTCAGCTCAGGTCGATTATGGCAAAAATAGTGACAGAAAGATTTGTGCTGCTTAGTCTTTCTGATACTTAAACCTTGGAAACTTCTATTCATCCAATCAGATTGAAGCAGCTATTTATGATTCTTTTCACATTCTCCATTTTCTTGCTGTTGCATCCATCTTGATTGAAGTGAATGGTTTGCAGCTCTGCCACCCATCGATTCCCAAACTGAACCTTTGACTCTATATTCTGCGCTTCACAGAAATCACTGATATCCTGGTCTTACTGTGACATTTGCTGTAATACTACCTTCTAGGACAAGAATCCAATGGACAGGACCCAGAAAAGATTCACAAGAATCGCTGTAGGGATGAAGTACTTCAGTTATGGAGCTGGATTGGAGAAGTGGGGGCTATTTCTCTTGGAGAAGGGAAATTGAGAGAAAGTTTGATGATGGAAGAATTGAGAACAAGGGGATACAGGTTTAAGGTAATTGTCTAAAGTAGCAATAGAGACACGAAAGGAATGTTTTCATTCAGTAAGCAGTTAGGATCTGGAATGGATGGCCTGAGTGTTTGGAAGAGGCAGGTTTAGTAAAAGCATTCAAGGGGAAATTGGATTATTGCCAGAAAGGGAAGAGTGAGCAGAGCTATGGGGAGAAGGTGGAAGAGTGACACTACAAAAATCTTTCCTTTGGAGAGCCAGTGCGGACATGTTGGACTGGGATGGTCTCTTTCGGTATTAGAAGAATTCTGTAATTCCATGTTTCCTTAATGTACAGCCACCAGTTTTAACCCATTGTTTCATAGATAACATTCAGCAATGACACCTGAGAAGATCTGTCACCTTTTCTTCAGACATATCGAATATCTTTGATCAAACTTGGGACTCAGGAAACAAACCATCTGCAAACACCTTTTCTACTGCTTTTAGCAAGACAACTGTGACTTATGAGAGCTGTATGTAACATAGCATTTGGTAAGAATATTCGTTCATTCAGACAGATTTTGTTAAAGAGTAAGACTTCACTGCAGTTGTATCATGAAAGTGCAGTTTGCAATGAGTTATTGGTAGGTTTTAAATTCAAGGAGAACATCTTCTAATTGTTTCCATTCTGCCATCAGGACCAGGGGCGCAAGATGCACCGAGAAATAGATAGGGCATATCAGAAAGGCAAGATCACGGTGATCATGGGGGACTTCAATATGCAGGTGGACTGGGTGAATAATGTTGCCGGTGGATCCAAAGAAAAGGAATTCATGGAATGTTTACAGGATGGCTTTTTGGAACAGCTTGTGATGGAGCACACAAGGGAGCAGGCTATTCTGGCCTTAGTGCTATGTAATGAGCCTGACTTTATAAAAGATCTTAAAGTAAGGGAACACTTAGGAGGCAGCGATCATAATATGGTAGAGTTCAGTCTGCAGTTTGAAAAAGAGAAGGCAAAATCAGATGTAATGGTATTACAGTTAAATAAAGGGGCATGAGAGAGGAATTGATGAAAATCGACTGGAAGCAGAGCCTAGCGGGGAAGACAGTAGAGCAGCAATGGCAGGAGTTTCTGGGTGTAATTGAGGACACAGTACAGAGGTTCATCCCAAAGAAAAGAAAGATTCAATGCATAAGAAACAAACGAGAGGCAAAAGTAGATATTGGGCCGCTCCAAATTGATGCTGGAAGGCTAGTGATGGGAGATAAGGAAATAGCTGAAGAACTCAATAAGTACTTTGCGTCAGTCTTCATAGTGGAAGACATGAGTAGTATGCCAACAATTAGGGAGAGCCAGGGGGCAGAGTTGAGTATGGTAGGCATTACAAAAGAGAAATTGCTAGAAAAGCTAAAGGGTCTAAAAATTGATAAATCTGCTGGCCCCGATGGGCTACATCCTAGAGTCTGAGGGAGGTGGCTGAGGAAATAGCGGAGGCTTTGGTCATGATTTTTCAAAAGTCAATGGAGTCAGGGAAAGTCCCAGATGATTGGAAAATTGCTGTTGTAACCTACTTGTTTAAGAAAGGATCAAGGCAAAAGGTGGAAAATTATAGGCCGATTAGCCTAACCTCCGTAGTTGGTAAAATCCTAGAATCCATTGTCAAGGATGAGATTTCTAAATTCCTGGAAGTGCAGGGTCAGATTAGAACAAGTCAGCATGGATTTAGTAAGGGGAGGTCGTGCCTGACAAACCTGTTAGAATTCTTTGAAGAGGTAACAATTATGTTAGACCAGGGAAACCCAGTAGACGTTATCTATCTAGACTTCCAAAAGGCCTTTGATACGGTGCCTCAGGGGAAGCTGCTGAGCAAGGTGAGGGCCCATGGTGTTCGAGGTGAGCTACTGGCTTGGATTGAGGATTGGCTGTCTGACAGAAGGCAGAGAGTTGGGATAAAAAGGGGCGGCACGGTGGCTCAGTGGTTAGCACTGCAGCCTCACAGCGCCAGGGACCCAGGTTCGATTCCAGCCTCGGTGACTGTCTGTGTGGAGTTTGCACATTCTCCCCGTGTCTGCGTGGGTTTCCTCCAGGTGCTCTGGTTTCCTCCCACAGTCCAAAGATGTGCAGGCTAGGTGGATTGGCCATACTAAATTGTCCATAGTGTTCAGGGGTGTGTAGGTTATAGGGGGGTGGGTCTGGGTGGGCTGCATCAAGGGGCGGTGTGGACTTGTTGGGCCGAAGGGCCTGTTTCCACACTGTAGGGAATCTAATCTAATATAAAAGGCTCTTTTTCGGAATGGCAACGGGTGACAAGTGGTGTCCCGCAGGGTTCAGTTTTGGGGCCGCAGCTGTTGACCTTATTCATTAATGATCTGGATGAAGGGGCTGGGGCCATTCTGGCAAAGTTTGCCAATGATACAAAGATAGGTGGACAGGCAGGTAGTACTGAAGAGGTGGGGAAGCTGCAGAAAGATTTAGACAGTTTAGGAGAGTGGCCCAGGAAATGACTGATGAAATTCAATGTGAGTAAATGTGAGGTTTTGCACTTTGGAAAAAAGAATACAGGCATGGACTATTTTCTAAATGATGAGAAAATTCACAAAGCAAAAGTACAAAGGGATCTGGGAGTGTTGGTCCAGGAATCTCTAAAGGTTAACTTGCAGGTAGAGTCCGTAATTAAGAAAGCGAATGTAATATTGTCGTTTATCTCAAGAGGGTTGGAATATAAAAGCAGCGATGTGCTTCTGAAGCTTTATAAGGCTCTAGTTAGGCCCCATTTAGAATACTGTGTCCAATTTTGGGCCCCACACCTCAGGAAGGACATCCTAGCCCTGGAGCTAAGGATTCTGGGATTGTACTCATTAGAGTTTAGAAGGTTGGGGGGAGATCTAATAGAAACTTACAAGATAATGTATGGTTTAGAAGGGGTGGACGCTAGGAAGTTGTTTCCGTTAGGCGGGGAGACTAGGACCCGTGGGCACAGCCTTAAAATTAGAGGAGGTAAATTTAAAACTGAAATGAGACAACATTTCTTCAGCCAGAGAGTGGTGGGCTTGTGGAATTCATTGCCACAGAGTGCAGTGGAGGCCGGGACGTTGGATGCCTTCCAGGCAGAGATCGACAAATTCTTGATCTCAGAAGGAATCAAGGACTGCCAGGAGAGTGCAGGGAAGTGGAGTTGAAATGCCCATCAGCCATGATTTAAATGGCAGAGTGGACTTGATGGGCTGAATGGCTTTACTTCCACTCCTATGTCTTATGGCCTTATGGTCTTATGGCCGTGAGTTTCACAAGTGCTTAATTATCACCAAGGACACTTGCTTTTCTATTCAAATCTTCCCCTAGTTATCCAAAATCTCTCTTTGCTTTCAAGGCCGATTTCCTAAAGGCAATGGTAACCAACCGTTCGAACCTCAACAGCTTTTGCATGACAAAAGAGACACACGTAACTATAATGCACCAATGAACTGTCTCATTTGTAAATCATCTTAATCATCTGATAAAGCATGCCCTGAGAACAATTTTAAAATCTTTGATTGATTTGAGCATTGGTATACTTATTTTTCAAAGATTTACTTGAAATCAAGGTTATGTTCATAAAATTAATTATGGGTTTGAAATCTTTGAATGAGTCTCACAACTGAGAGCTTAACTCAATATCAGGCATTTTTGGTTAGAAATTTAGATTGTTAGATGTATAACAATGTTTTCTTTTCCACATGGCTCCTGAGCGCTGATCATTACTGACATTGGCAAATTGTTTTGAAAGTGATTTGGGGAATATAAGAGGCATGGTGAAGGAATGAGGCTGATGTAGGCCTAGAAATAGCACGGAATGTATAAGTGTCCTTAAAGGTGGCTTGGGAGAATGGCTGTGCCATGAATGTGGCATGAGCATACAAGATGACATGTAATTGGGGAAGCATTTGGAGCAAAAGACAGATGTGATGAAGGGCTTTATTTGGACTTGTAGAAGGTTTTCACCAAAGTTCCTTATAAGAGATTTGTGTACAAAATGAAAAGGCATGCGATTGGGGTAGTGTATCGAGATGGATAGAAAATTGATTAGCAGACAGGATACAAAGGAATAGGAATTAATCGATCTTGTTCCAAATGGCAGACAATGAGGTACTGCAGTGATCAGCGCTAGAACCCCAGATGTTCGCAGCATCTAATTCCTCTAAATTCGCAGATGACACAAAGCAGGGTGGTAGGTGAGCTATGAGGAGGATGCAGCGATACTTCAGTATGATTTGAATAAGCCGAGTGAGTGGGCAAATGCATGGCAGATGCAGTATAATGTGGATAAATGTGAGATCATCCACTTTGGTGGCAAAAATAAGAAGGTAGATTAGTATCTGAAAGGCAACAAATTAGGAGAGGAGAATGTGCAACAAGGCCTGAGTGGCCTCATACACAGTCCCTGAAGATAAGCATACAGATTTAGCAGACAGTAAAGAAGGTAAATGGTTTACTGACCTTCATAGTGGTAGGATTTGAGGAGAGGTGCATGGATGTCCTGCTGCAGTTGTTCGAGCATTGGTGAAACTACACGTGGAATATTGTATCAGAAATAATGGGAACTGTAGATGCTGGAAAATCCGAAATAACAAAGTGTGGAGCAGGATGAACACAGCAGGCCAAGTCTGTGCCAGTCAAAAACAACAAGCCAAACTATTCTAATCCCAATTTCCGATACTTGGCCCATAACATTGTATGCCTTGGAATCACAAGCGCATTTCTAAATACTTCTTAAATGTTACAAGGGCATCTGCCTCTACTACCATTATAGGCAGATCCTCGCCATCATCTGGGTGAGAATACATTGCCCTCACATTCCCTCTAAACCTCCAGCCCACACCTTAAACCCCTGCTCATCGATTGCTTCACTGCGGGAAGTGGTTCTTCCAATCTACTCTGTCTATGCCACTCATAACTTTATACAACTCAATTATGTCTCTTTTCAATCTACTTGCTCCAAGGAAAATAACCTCATTCGGTCCAATCTCTCTTCATTGACAAGATTCTCCAGCCCAGGAAGCATCCTGGCAAATCTCTGTCCCTCTCCACTGTTATCACATTCCTTCTGAAATGTGGATTTCAGAACTCCCCACAATACTCTAGCTCTGGCCTAAAAAAATGGATCTTGCCAATATTGATATTCAGAAACCATTAGCCTGTAGAGCCCCAGAGGGCTGTTCCCTCATTAGAGAGGGATGACTGGTGGTGAGTTTAATCTGAGGGTCACCATGTCTCTCACAAGTGATACAGTCAATAAGGCAGGAACTTCATGGCGAACTCAGCTCATGCAGGAACGGAACCCACTCTGCTTCACAAATCAGGTGCCCAGCTAAATGACTGCACCGAGCAATCAGGGTACGTCCGAGATCTGAAACCTGAATCTCCTGCATACCGCTAGTAAAGGATCATACCTCTAGGCAAACAAGCCAGTCGTAGCAAGCAGCTATCACATTCAAGAGATAATTATTGGTGGTTTAGCCTAACGGTCATCAAGCAAAGGGTGCCACAAGAAGATATGACCTTCATGGTAACTTCAGCTGGCACGTGCAGTATTGGTACCACTCTGCCAACTGAGATAAACAGCCCTTTAAAGCAGGATGGCAGCATGTTGAATATGTCCACCGGGCTAGTATTCCACACGCTAAGTTAATTCTCTGGGGACATTGGTTCAAATCTTACCATGGCAACAGGTGGAATTGATGTCTGCTCAGAGAGAGGTAATCTTAACGTTACATCATCCCAAGTGTCTTGTTTATTATTTACAGTGCCCACTTCTCCTGGTTAGTGTTGGTAATTCCAGATTGGTGAGATGAGGAAGAGACATAAAGTGATCAGTTGTGGCTTGCTATCATTTGGAGAAACTGCCATTTTGGAACAGCTTCTCTACGGAAATCATGCTCCTTATTCTGAGACAAATGAAACTCTGGAAGGTATTTATGTCATTTCCAAAGAGACAAACTGTGGCATTCTGGAGCAGCTTCATGTTTATGATTGAAGAAACCTGAGGGAAGGCATTGAACTTCCCAAGCAATTGTGATTCCTTTGCTGATGGGTTTGCGTTGGTGTAGAGCATAGGCAGCTGGGAATCCTTCAAGTGCGTCAAGGCCTTCAAGAAAGAAATCAGCAGGTCCCACAATTTGAAGGAGATAATTCTGGTGAACAAGTGTGACCTGCAGGAAGAGTGATGGGTGGACCTTGATGCTGTTCAACACTTGGCAGTCGGAGGAGATTAAATTCTGGGGGTGCGTTTCTGGCAGAATGCCATATCCAATCGAGCCATTGGTTCACGTAGCCAGTAAAATGAGCTAACTTCAGAGCAAGTCCGCATTCTCACTCAGCCAGAAAAAGGGGAGCGACTCAATCAACAGCTAATGCAATAGCCTGGAATGCAAAGATTCTTTTTAAATGAAAAAGCTTATTTTACTCCTAAAAGCATATATTTCATGAAGAGCTTCTGACATTATTTATGTTGCCAATGTTATTTTCTCATTCTTATAATAAAACTTCAAATCAGAAAGCTGTTCTTGCTATAGAAGGAGTACAGTGAAGGTTTTACTAGACTGATTCCTGGGATGGTCGGAGTGGTAAATGAGAAATTGAACCAGCTTTGATTATTTTGGCCAGATAGGTTAGATGCATGTATGGTGCAGAGGGGTACAGAACCAGGGGCCAAAACCTAAAGATACAAGGTAAACTATTTGGAACTGAGACTAGAAGAAATATCGTCACTAAGAGAGTAGTGAACCTGTAGAATTTGTTGCCACAGAAAGGCATTGAGGCCGAAACATTGTATGATTTCAAGAAGGAGGTGGATACAGCATTTGGATACTGCTAAAGGGATCAAAGGATGTGGAGCAAAAGCAGGAACAGGTTATTGGTTTGGATGATCAGCAACGATCCTACTGAATGGCAGAGGAGACTCAAAGAACAGAATGGCCTACTCTTGCTCCTATTTTCTATTGCATATCTGGGTGTGGTAAATAGTGAGGAGGTAAGTCTTAGACCACAGAATGATATGGACAGGTTGGTCAGATGAGTTAATTCTTAAAAGTGCAAGGTGATGCATTTTGAGAGGACTAACAAAGCCAGGAAGTCCATAATCATAGGATTTGTGTGTTTTTGAGGATCATAGAGACGTTGGTGTGCATTTATGCAGATCCTTGAAGGCAACAGGACATGTGGATAGGGTGGTTAAGAAGTCAAGTGGAATTCCTGCCTTTATTATTCAAAGTATAGAGTACAAGAGGTGGGAGATTATGATGGAACTGTATAGGATGTTGTTTAGGCTACAGCGGCGGAATACGTGGGCAGTTCTAGTTGCCACACTATAGGAAGGATGTGACTGCAGTGAAAGAGTGCGAAGGAGAGTCACCAAAATGCTGCCTGGGCTGAACAGCTTCAACAATGAAGAGAGACTACAAAGGCTGGAGTGTCTTTTCTTGGAGAAGAAAAGACTGCAGAGAGATCTTATTGCTGTCTGCAAAATTATGAGGGGTATAGACAAGATTGTTATAAATGTTCCCCTTTGTAGAAGGATCAATTTCCTGGAGGCATAGATCTGAGATAAGGACAGGAAGTTTGGACACTATTTAAAGACAATTTTTTTTTCACCCAGAGAGTGGTGTGTGTTTTCACTGGCTGAAATGGTGGTTGGAGCAGGAAGCATCACAACACTTCAAACAAAACTGAAGATAGGAGCTTGATGTTTGGCATGAATGCGGTGGGCTGAAGGACCTCTTTCCATTCTGTAATGCTCCATGGCTGTATAACTCTATGACTCCCTTTCCACTGGAGTCAAAATCATGAATATGAGGGTCATTCTCAATAAAAGACCCGATCTGTGAATCAAGCAACTCAACTTCCTGCCTCCATGGTAAAATCTGGCACTTAAATGTTTCCATGAGCTTATGAAACACAGCACAAAAGCATGCTGAAAATGAGTGCACATTTATCTTCCAGTTGTGATCATTGGATTAACATCTGCAGGAAGACTTTTGCCTAAATAATCCAGTCTGTCAGTTTGGACACTGAAAGTAATGCAGCATCAAAGCCTTAGTTCCAAACTGAGATGACCTAGCTCATTTTCTGAAGAAGGGTCCCAACCCGAAATGCCAGCTTTTCTGCTCCTCTGATGCTGCCTGGCCTGCTGTGTTCCTTCAGCTCCACATTGTGTTAGCTCAGTCTCCAGCATCACCAGTTCTTACCATCTCTCAGCAAATACTGTGTGCCTTTAGTGGATTATTTTGGCAACTGTCTTACCTGAAACCATGGCAACACAACAAAAGAAAATGTTAGGGTGCAAATTCTCAAGTGCTGAATGTGGACTTTGTCAAGAAAGTTGGGAAAATTGTGTGAGATCGGCAGTCAGGAGCTGTTCAATGACAGGAGCCAAAAAGTTCAATTTTCTGACCAAGTGTTGAACAGTGAGATGAGATTTTCTGACTGGGGAGAAGCCTATTTTCATGCATTAGCACGTATTAACATTGTATTATTAGATAACCTCTCCCCACATATATACAGTTTCTCATTACCCCACCCATCAGATAGAAACTCGATGTCAACAGATCAGAGCAGTTCCCCAGCGACTCCAGCTTGCTGCTTGCTTCTCAGTACTTTTACCCTGCACACCACAAGCCAACTCCTCAGGGTCCATATGCAGTAACTAACTACACACCTTCCATCCTTCGCATTGGACATGTACCAACCTCACTGCACCATTGTGGCACATCTCTGATCCACTTGCAAGATGTTTTTACATTTCAATGCTGTATTTTGCAGTGCACCAGCATTCTCATTGGAAAGCTGCTGCTAGGACACTTAGCACTCAGAGATTGGCACCTATCTGGATTTGGCCAGAGTGTATCTCTGTATTATTGCTCACTCATTTTGTACCTGCTTGGACTTTGACCCAATGACACTAAAGGGAAGGTGATACATTTCCATATCAGGATCATGAATGGCTTGGAGGGAAATTTGCAGGTGGTAGTGTTCCCATGTATCTGCTGCCCTTGTGCTTCCAGGTGGTAGTGGTTGTAGGTTTGGGTTTGGAAGGTGCTGTCTAAGGATCTGTGGCAAAATTCTGCAGTGCATCTTGTAGGTAGTGTGCACTGCTACTGCTGCAGGTTGATTGGACAAGGTCTTTGGCTTTTTTGCAACATTGTTGGACATTCCTCCGGACAGTGATAATAGCGCTGACCTGAATGGCATCCTCAGACCAGACTAGCAGTATCTTGCGTCTCTTCTGTTGGTCCCAGGGGAAGGGGACGGCTCTTCTCTGTGTAATCCCATCCACTGGGACCTCCAGATCTCTGTTTACAAAGCTGGGAACAAATTTTCCTTTAGACTAGATTTCACAAATGATGAAAAG
This sequence comes from Stegostoma tigrinum, assembly GCF_030684315.1. Taxonomy (NCBI): domain Eukaryota; kingdom Metazoa; phylum Chordata; class Chondrichthyes; order Orectolobiformes; family Stegostomatidae; genus Stegostoma; species Stegostoma tigrinum. Next base: position 62,412,097 of record NC_081355.1, on the reverse strand, counting down.
TAGCTCCAGACTGCCAACATTTGAACTATTGCACATGTATGTTTTAAAGGTAGTGTGCTTGCCAAGAATCCCATGTATCCCGCAAGTACTTCCATCTTTTACATGAGGGGAATACGACAACCGAGCCACCATAGAAGCATGGTGCATTGGGAATGAAGGGAGTTCGGGTCGACAGAGTAAGTAACACTTCTCCAATTTTCCATCAAATTTGGTCCTTAACTTCTATTTTGTAAATGGCGTCAACTTTGAATTTTCAGGTGTTTCTTGAAATTTCTCATTCAATTCAAAAATGATCCACAGCCGCTGAAGTACAAGTGCAACTATAAAAATGCAGTTTATGCTGTCAACCACATGGTCTCACAATGGAATAGATGCCCAACTAGTAGTTAATGACGTTGATTATGAGATAAATTTTGGCCCGTACCCAAGTGAATCACCCTGTTTGCACCAAAGTATGGAATCTTTTAAAAGTCCAATGAGGTTGAACCTTGGTTTAACATCTCATCTGTTCCCTCGGTCATGAACTGAAGTGTTAGCAAGGATGATGTACTCAAATACTTGAAATGTGGCTTCAACCCACAACTTTCTGACTCAGAGGTGAGAATTCTATCACTAAGCTAAGGCTGACACCTTTACAACTCAAAAGATTCAGTCAGGGCTTTGAGTCTCCAGTTAAATGATAATGAACAGAAGATAAATAAAACTAACAACTGGATGCTATTGTTCAGCATGTACTGTGAACATTGTACTAACATTTAGATTCAAGTGCTAAACCTGAGCTTTTTAAATTTTCTATGTACTCTATTTATGTTCATGCAAATTTTGAGCACATCTGTAGGCCCATTGCAGGCTGCTGGAACCATGCTACATGGCAGGAATGCAAGATCTAGATCTGTGAACCTCTGCTTAAGCTTGGTATCATCTGTAAAATATAGTGACTGTGACTGCTAGCATCCAGCTCCTAGTAGCTACATTCTGGGCTTGCCTTCACTTGTATGTTGTATACATTGCCACTTGTACCCTGGAGGTATACATTTCCCCAGACCTCTCATGGTCTGGTGTGGATGAAGAAGGGTTAAGAACATGCAGAGAGAGCTCCTGTTACAACTGAGACCTCTACAGCAACCCTAAATTTTCAGCTTGTCCACCTCCTCTCCAGGGTCCCAGCATTCACTTTGTGAAGCTCTGTGCTAGAATATGTTTGGCTTAACTGAAGGGAAAATGAGTCTCTCTGCCCCTGTTGCAACACCATCCAGCGATGATCCTATTAAATGGTAGTTCAAGCTTAAGGGGACAATTGGCTTACTCATGTTCCTATTGCTCATGGTCTTATTGTCTTTTGGCTGCTGATTGCTTATGATCAGGGCTGCAGGGTGTTAATGGTCAAATAATCAGACAAATACGGCTGAAATAGGGCTTAAGCCTGGGGGTTGATCACCACCTTGTTCTCTGAGTCTGGGATGGCACTGGAAGATCAAAGCAAAATATCTTAAAAATAATTCCCCTGTGCAACAAAAATTGACATGAGCGACTCATCAGCTTAATACTGGAAGGGAAAAATAATGAGATTGTAATGATCCACAGCAGACCTTATCTCAGTCAAAGCAATCCCTCAGACACAAAAGCAGAAATAGGCTGCTGACTTAACGCTGAAAACAAAATTGCTTATTTTCTGTATCCTGTATGAAGCATTTTGCTTTTTCTTTAATTTGTCTCTTCCCTATCTTTTTCTTCTTGTGTGTTGTTTGAGATCATTCAGTAATATCACTGTAACCTCAGTCACATTTGAGAACTTGGACTATTAATCAAGATTTCTGTCGGAACAAGGAACTAGAGTTTCAGGACTCAGCCTTGATTCCAACCCCTTGAAATAGGAAACACAATACAGTGCATAATCCTTTACACTGGACACGGAGGCTAGTGTTGGGACTACATCAGTGAATTTGGATCAAGGTGATCTTAATCCACTCTTGACTTCCCTCAGACAACAGACTGCAGTTTGCAAGTCCCGTCTGAAGCAGATGTTCAATACCAGCTGCCTGTGTTATTTCCCCTCCATCAGAGGTGAGAAGACTTTGCAGGCTGCTGCTCCTAATGTGTTGTGTATTGAAATTGGCCTCTCATTATTACTGAATATACTAATAGGCCTCAGGCAGTAGATGTGATAATTACAACACAAGTACCTTAACTCAGTGATTCTTTGTGGGGGTCTGCTCACTGTGATTGAATGAGCAGTGTGTTTTTCTCCTCTTTTGATCCAGTTATTTTTTGGACCGAATACAAAACGCGAAGAATCAGAATTTGCTACATCACAGCGCTAGATAGATTTATATGAAGTTTCATTTATTTCAGAAATATTAGCATCTTTTTGAGAGACAAACAATGCTTTCTGCTTGTATTGACACCTTGATCAAAAGAGCCAACTGATTGTGCAATTTTAAAACCATTTGAAGCAGATTTACACAACAATAACTTTCAATTGTCAAATTGAAAACTTCTAAGTGCTTTCTTGGAAATTCAACTTTTGTGTTCCAGTTCCAGATGTAAGGAATTTAGAGTCATTGGTTGAACAAGGTAAATTATTTGTTTGGTCAGCAATCATCAGACATACTCCACTTTAACAATGGCCTCACTTGATCTCTGACTTCCCTCACCATAGCCCGATCCCTGAAAACACACCTCACCCCATTCCCTGCCCCCAGTCTAGCTAGAAATTTTAAAGGATTTTCCCTCAAAATATATCATAATCATAAAATCTGTGAAATAAAAATTACAAGACATTTTGACTAGAATATTATAGAATTTGCAATATAATTCAACTTGGTCCCATGCAGCATGCACAATACAATATGATTACAATGACCTTAATATTTACAAATTATATTCCATATTAGGTACTCAAACCTAGGGCAAATCAATCCAAATTGAAAATTACAGAAAATGTAATATGTATAAAAATTTTCTCAATGCAACGTGTACCAATCTGAGATGCTCAATACGTTTCAGAATTCTTGATTCATAATGTTCATTCTTTGTTTGGTGCACAACCTGAGGCAGGCAACACATGCAGCCCCTTGGTATCAGAGATAATGGGAACTGCAGATGCTGGAGATTCCAAGATAATAAAATGTGAGGCTGGATGAACACAGCAGGCCAAGCAGCATCTCAGGAGCACAAAAGCTGACGTTTCGGGCCTAGGCCCTTCATCAGAGCCCCTTGGTATACTGTGGTGAAAAGGTCTTAGACAATGATCTTTTCCCGTTGTACCTCTATGGTGGCTACCGCAAGCTTTCGCACATCCTGTATTATATAGTCCTAAATTTTGCAATATACCTGTCTGCAACGCTCAGTTACAGATAAATCCTCACTCTGGTGATGCATCATGTTTTTGGCAGATGAACGATGGTCCTCTGAGCATAGTTCATGTTTACCTTAAAGTGTGTCTCTGAGAACATCCTGTAGAGCACAGAGCCCTGCACCACGGAAATGCTACGGATGAAACTTGACAAATATTGTTGTGCCTCTCACCAAAATATCTTTGCAAGAATATATTACACAGGAACTGGACAAGTGTGCCTTCCCCACCACAGCCACCTCAAGGGCAATTTACAGAGGGAGTAAGATGTGTGTGAAGCATCTGACAGGAAGGGCCTTTCTCATCCCAAGCCAAGCCTCACCTTCATGCCTGTTTGTTAATTCTGACTTTGACAAATGACTTTGACTGTCTGCCTGGGAAATCACGTGACCCGATCTACCATCTCCTTTTTGTCCCGGAGTCATACGGTCAAAGAAACAGAAACAAATCCTTGTAAATCTTTCTGCTGTCTCTCCAATTTAAAATATCCTTCCGATGGCAGAGCGGCCAGAGCCTTTACATTACTCTAAGCGTGGCCTCACCAACATCCTGTACAGCCACAACGTGATGTCCCAAATCCTAAACCCAATGGTCTGAGCTAATGAAGGCAAACATTCCAAGTGCCTTCTTCACCAGCCTGCCTACCTGCGACATAACTTTAAAGAAACTAGGTACCCAAACCCCAGGTGTCTCTGATCTACAACACTCACCAGGACCCAACCATTTACTGTGTAAGCCATGGCCTTGTTAATCTTACTAAACATTTTGCATTTATCTAAATTAAACTCCATCTACTACTCCTTGGCCCATTGGCCCAATTGATCAAGGCTCTTTGTAATCTTAGATAACCTTCCTCACTGTTTACTGTACTGTACCAATTTTGGATTCATCTATACGTTTAGAGGGCCTTTAGGACATTATATAGATAGACTTATGGTCAAAGATGTTTTTGCACTTAAACCTCTCCACAGGAGTTGGTAGCATCGCACAGTCCAACTACATGGAGCCAATTGTGGCAGCTTTTTGATTCTTCCTAGCAAAATACACAATGACACATCAGCCAAGTTTTGGCCTACAAACATAACCTATCCATAGACTTTTTGTGTCATCCTCACTACCTGCCTTCGCAACTATTCTGGTGTCATCCACAAGCTTGGCTGAGCATATTTAATTTCCTCATCTAAGTCATTAATACATGTTATAAATAATAGTGTCACCAGCACTGGTCCCTATGGTATTCCTCTAGTTATAGGTTGCCATCCTGAAGATGCCCCTTTATCTCAATTCTCCATCTTCTAGCAGTTAGTCAATCCTGTCTCTATGTTACTACCGACAACACCAAGGTCTTTTATATTATTAAGTAGCCTAATGTTTAGTACCTTGTCAAGCACCTTCTGAAAGTCCAAATGTACTACCACACACATCTACTGTTCCCCGTTATCTATCCTTCTTGTTACCTCCTCAAAAACTTCCAGTAAATTTGTCAGCCATGGTGTTTTCTTCGTTGGGCCATGCTGACTCTCCTTACTTACTTCTAAATGTTCTGTAACATCTTCTTTTATGGGCTCTAACATTTTCCCAATAATAGATGTTGAGCTAACTGGCCCACAGATACTCTTTTTTGACTCTCCCATTTTTTAACCAAAGAAGTTAAATTTGCAGTTTTATAATTCTCTGGGGTTTTTCCAGTATCTAAGGATTCCAATCAGATTATTACCAGTGCATCCACTATCTTTATAGCTACTATATTTAATATCCTATGATGCATCCCATCAGGTCTGGCGTCATTTTGGTCTTTAGCCCCACTAGTTTACCTAGCACTTTTTTGTCTAATAATAGTTATTATATATATTTCCTCTCCTCCTTTGCCATTTGAATATTTAATAATTCTATGTTGCTATTAATGTCTTCTACTGTGAAGACTAACGCAAAGTATATATTCAATTCCTATATGATTTTTGGGTTTCCTATTGTTATTTCCCAACCTCATTCTCTAGGAAAGATCAGGGGGTCGGCAGAATGGTCAGAATTTGGGATACTTGTGTGATTGGAAGGATAATCGGGTGGTTAGAGGCTGATTGGATTCATACCGGGTAAGCATTGAGTTAGGCCAACTATTGAACTGAATCACTTTTCCTGGGTAAGTCTTGTTTATCTGCTCTAAGACAACTACCTAAGCTCAGGAAAGGTCACGGACCTGAAACGTTAACTCTGTTTTCTCCTTCGCAGAGGCTGGCAGACTTGCTGAGCGTTTCCAGCAACTTTGTTTTTGTACCTAGGTTCAAGATTGGAGGCATTCATGGAAGGAGCCAGAGTGTAGAGAATCATCCTTCTGGAAGTTTATTTTTGGAAAAATTTCCTTTGCACGTCTGCGCCACTGTACTCTTGCAGATTCCTCACCTTCATTTGCCAATTTATATTGCACCTCTGCTGATATTGAAACTGGAAGGCTTGGGTGAAGGTCTCAGGTCAGAACATGAAACAAACCTTTTTTCTGTCCACAGAGGCTGCCAGGCCTATTGGCTATGACCAAGGTTCTCTGTCTTTGTTTCATATTTTCAGCACCCAATGCATTTTGTGGTTAAAGTTTTCAAATCTTTTCCTTCCCTGATTTGACTGGGTTCTGTAAAATATTGTTGTTTGCAGGATAGAAATATCTAGGTAATTTTCTGTTAATTTTCTTTCTCGTATGAGCTGTATCAGACAAAGTAAGAGGCTATTTAGCTGCAGAATGGATTGCAACAAACGCCATTGTATGCTTACCTGAGTTTGCACATTGGTGTTTTCAGATGGAACTTTGGTCCAAACTTGGAACGTTAAGTGAGTTTTTGTTTCTTTTGCACAGATGTAATCTGACCTGCCAAGCGTTACTGGTTCACTGCGAGCTGGTCACTAGCTACGTACAGTAGCCCTGGCTGAATTTTCAGTGTTGCGTGGCAAATGACAACACTTCAGTTGCTACCCTAACTGTGACCACACCAGTGTGTAAACCTTCTAATTTGTGTCGTACAGATACATGTTGCTTTTGTTAACGAAACATTTGATTATTATTAACACATGTGCATATCACAGACTGAATTACAATAGTTTGTTTTACTGTAACAAGATCTTTCTTTAGCAATGAGCTTTGTGGAAAAACTGCAGCCAATATATGTTATTATTTATGTTACACCACAAACTCCAGATAACCTCATGTGATGAATACGATAGCACACAGTGATGGTCTCACATTGCACTTTCAGTGTTAGGCTGCTGCTACAGCCCACTAGTGCTGGCTAAGGGCCAACATGCAGTGTATAAGCAGTACAAAATTAAACAAACCTAACTGTCTTTGCCCTGTTACTTTTATTTACCAGGGACCATTATGACCTTCCAGTTGTTTAATTTAATTTACAATAACATTTTACATAAAAATACATATTAACAGGAGCAGAAGCAGTGGTGTCGCACTATTGTCACTGGACCAGTAATCTAGACTCTTAGGCTAAAGCTCTGGGGGTATGGGTTTGAAACTCACCCTGGCAGATGGTGAAATTTGAATTTAATTAATGTTAAATATCTGGAATTAAAAGAAAATTTAAGCCAGTGAGTATGAGCAAATTGATTGTCAGAGAAATCCACCTGGTTGATTCTAAATTGCTCTTTAAAATGGCTCAACAAGCAACTCAGTTGTATCAGCCAATGATAATATCTGACAAAAGGAACGAAACCAGATGGACCAACAGCCATTAACCAAGATATTGGTAATGACAACAGTGCAGTCACGATTCTCTGGGAGTTTTCAACATTTACTCAAGACCCCATGAAGTCTCATGAAAGCAGGTCAGACAAGTAAATTCCTGCTGATCAGTCGTTCTTCATGTTGGGCACTATATAGAGGATGCATTGAGGGGAGCATTAAAGAGCCAGAGTAGGAGTGGGGTCAGTGGGAAACAATCTGGCTGAATTCCTTGTTCATGCAAAGGAAGATGGTTATGGCTGTTTGATGTCAATCATCTCAGTTCCAGGACATCATTCCAGATATTCCTCTGGATAATGACCAAGGCCCAACTATCTTCCATTGTTTAAATGACTGCCCATCCATCACAAGGTCAGAGGTGGGGATATTCAGTACTAATTGCACAATGCTCCATACCATTTTTGACTCCTCTAAAAATAAAACAATCTGTGTCCAAATACAGGGTGGCATGGTGGCTCAGTAGTTAACACTGCTGCCTCACAGCGACAGGAACCTAGGTTCCACTGCACCCTAGGTATTTATCTATGTGGAGTTTGCACATTCTCCGTGTCTGTGTGGGTTTCCTCCCACAGTCCAAACATGTGTAGGTTAGGCGGATTGGTCATGCTAAATTGCCTGTAGTGCCCAGGCTTGTGTACATTAGATGAAATAGACACAGGAAATGGTGGGTTACAGGAAATGGGTAAGGAAATGGTCTGGGTGGAATGCTCTTTGGATGGGCACAGTGGACTCGTTGGGCTAAATGGCCTGTTTCCACATTCCACATTGTAGGGACTCTACGATTGATCAAAGTAATATCCAGGTTTGGGTTGATGAGCTATAGCAACTTTTGCACCACAAAAGCACCAATCAATGACCATCTCCAACAAAACAGAATCCTTCCATTGTCCCTTGACATTCAAAAGCATTATCATCTGTGAATACCCGACCATCAACATGTTTGGGGGTACCATTGACTAGTGGTTGAACTGGGCCAGCTGTATAAATGCAATGGCAATAAGAACAGTCGAGACACTTAGAATCTTTTTGCGACTAACCCACCTCTTGACTCCTCAAAGTCTGTCCATTGACAAAAAGGATGATGTCAAGAATGTAATGGAACAATTTCCATTTGTCTGGACAAGTACATATTCTACACTGCACAAGAAGTTCAACATCACTCAGGGCTAAGCATTCTGTTTGCTTGGCACCTCATTCAAAAACATTCAGCAACTCCAATGCACAATAACATCAATAAGTACCCAGGCTCGATTTCACCCTTGGGTGATTGTCTGTGTGGAGTTTGCACATTCTCCCCATGTCTGCGTGGGTTTCCTCTGGGTGCTCCGGTTTCCCCCCAAAGTCCAAAGATGTGCAGGCAGGTGGATTGGCCATGCTAAATTGCCCGTAGTGTTCAGGGGTGTGTCGATTAAGTGGGTAATAGGGGGATGGGTCTAGGTGGGATGCTTCAAGGGTCAGTGCAGATTTGTTGGGCCAAAGAGCCTATTTCCACACTGCAGGGATTCTGTGATTCTATTCTATGAACATGCAAACTCCACACAGACAGTCGTCTGATGCTAGAATGAAATCTGGGTCCCGAGCACTGTGTGGCAGCCATGCTAAACTTGAGCCATCAGACTGCAAGTTGATCCAGCATAATTAGATTCCAGGTTGAAATGAATGCTCAGTAAGCCTTTGAATCAACATCTTAGCTTCAGTCTCTGGTTTGTGGCAAATGCTCTCAACTCAAGTAAAAATAAATGTGCAAAAATTGACCTCAGTAGCTCTGTGCTCTTGTAGTGAGGATCGCTCAGTCAGATTTCCTATTCCTTGGTCCTACTACCATTGATGTCTATTGGCTCTAATTACATGAAAAAGAGCCAAGACTTTAACATTCACTGAGCAAAAGTAATTTGGGAAGGGATCAAAGATTGGTTACATTTTGTGGAACCTTACCACAGCAAACAATGTTGTCAGAAAAAATGGAGAACATTTAACAAAGAAAAGAAAATGAGATTCCAGGAGATTAACTTCGAATAGTTCATCACATGTCTCAGTCCACACAAGTTCGATTCTCTCGTGCCTGCTGTGGTTGGTAATAACAAATTAATTTTAGACCTAATCCCCCTTCATGACCTTGCCATCATTTTTCCATCTGGGATCTGTGCAAAGTTCAGGGCTTCTCCCTCGTCACACACTTCATCGGAAATTTAACTGAAAAGGCCTGCAGAGTGTTTAATTGTTATTTCCATTGTCTGGACACAGTTGGTGCTGGAATTACAATGGAGGTGTGAGAACCTTTTCAACAATTTCCTCTCCAAATGCACCTTGCAAAACATTACCAGCACCTTCCAAATAAAGCTTTTCAATTCCTGACTTATCAGAATACGAGAAAAGTTAGTGATGATGCACAGCCTACTTACCTTACATCAGAGGCAGTCAGGAATCACACGACAACAGGTTACAGAGAAACAGGTTTATTTGAAAATGCAAGCTTTCAGAGCTCAACCACTTGACACTACGCCTGAGGAAGGGGCTATGCTCTGAAAGCTTCGATTTTCAAATAAACCTGTTGGACTGTGACCTGGTATTGCATGATTTTTGACCTTGTCCACCCCAGTCCAACACTGTCTCCTCCACGTCACAATCAGGAATGTCAGAAAGCAGTACCTGTGTTTGCAGTAACCATGAACCTGCACCTTATTATGGTTTCTGCCTCATCTCCCCACATACCTTCTCTGTGCTCGTCATGCTTATCATGGTATGGTGTCACGAGTACACACTCTTTCCTGCCCCACCCGTGCAGCCATGCAATCTTCTGAGGGAGACAAGAAAAGAAATGCTTGCACCAATTTTGGAAAAGAATCTGGGAGTTTTCCAACAATGGCAACAATACCTTTAACATCATAAAACGTCCCGTGATGCATCCCAGGAGCATTATAAATAAAATGTAAACACTGAGGAATATAGGGCAACATTAGAGCAGGTAAATTAAAGCTTGGTCGAAGAGTTAAAGAGGAGTCTGAAAGGAAGAAACAGAAGTAGCGAGTCTGAGAGGCTTAGGGAGAGAACACCAGGGCTTGATGTCTAGGCAGCTGTGCTACCAATGGTAGTGCCATTAAAATTGGGGATAATCTATAGGCCAGAATTAGAGAAGCATGGACATCCAGGAGATTCTGGGGATGTTGAAAGGAATTGAGGAGCTTGAGAACAGCAAGGCCACGGAAGGATTTGAAAACAAGAGTAAGAATTTCAAAAGTTAAGGCATTGTTTGAGTGGGATTGAATGAGGGACAATGGCCTGAAGGGCAGAATGAAGGAACAAAACAGGCAGGTGTTGGAATATTGCTATACTTCTAAATTAGAGTAGATGCCATAAATCAGGGACAAAAACAGAAGTTGCTGGAAAAGCTCAGCAGGTCTGAGTGTATCTGTGAAAAAAAAAACTCAGAGTTAACATTCTGGATCCTGTGACCCTTCCTCAGACCCTTCCTTTTGGAATATTGCTTCTTTGAAGTAATAAATGCATGAATGAGGATTTCATAGGCAGATAAGCTGAGGCATGGGTGGGGTCAGGTGACGTTATAGAAGTAGAAATTTGTCGTATTAATGCCAGGATGGATATGTGATCAGAAGCTCTTCTCTGGGTCAGATACGATACCCAGATTGTGAATAGTCTGGCTTAGTCTCAGATTGCCATGAGAAGGGATGGAATTGATTCCTAAGGAGCAAGCTCTGGAGTAGGATTGAAGACAATTAATTGGATAGAATTTCTACTCATTCACTACCGGATGTTGGATAAACTATCTGTTGACGATCCACTGTGGAGAAGTTAAGAGAGGTGAAGGTGAGGTAGAGCTGGTGCCATCAGTGCAGAAGTTAAAAAAAAGCGTTTGTGGATGACTTGTAGATATGTCACACATATGACATCCTACTTGACGTCTTATGGTGAAAGCAATTTTGATAATTTAGCAGGCGTAGAAACCTGACTGGTTGGATCAAAAAGCAGCAAAATACATTGGCCACTGGAAACATGAAATAAAAATAGACAATGCTCGTAATACTCAGTAAGTAATGCAGCTTGTGCGGAAACATAAACTCAGGTAACTTTTTAGGTTGGTGACCTTCCAATAGTTGGGCAAATTGCTGGACTGCTGTGGGAGACTGCATAATCCTTTGAACATAATAATCCACAGCCAGGATGGCATTAGTCTGATTTGGCACTTGTTGGCTTTTGCTTATGCTGGAATGGAAGCTGAGGCATTGGCTGTTAGACATTACCTTACAGTGGGATCCACAAGGATGTTATTGGGTTTGGTCCATGTGTGACTGCATTGGAATGAATAGGCTCCAAGCTCCAGGCCAAGTTTGCACACTACTCCTCAGTGTTCATTGATAGTGATCACAGTTTTTCTGTAAATCCTACATATGCACCATTTATTTCATTGTGCATGCCCTCAACCTGTTTCTCAAGCCTCTTTTACCAAAATGCTCATCTGAATGTCCTCCTGTAGGACCTAAATAGAATCCTGTACTCCAGTGAGATGAACTCCAGATCTCCCTCCTGTCCTAAATGCAAGCCACTCATGCCCAGTGTCTGACCATATGCAAATTTTCCACTGTGCTACTCTGTAAATAATGTGTTGTGATGCTATCCAAGTTGGTGATTGCAAGTGTGGGAGTGAGTAAAGCTATTTCTTAGTTTTCCCCTGTATATTCTTCCTCATCTATTCTTTGCTTCTGCTCCACTGCTTGCCCTGTAGTTCTGGATTATCTATCTGGAAAAATGAAGGATAGGCAGACAAAGTAAGAGGTGCATACTTACATGATCTGAAGCTTGCCAATCTGCAAAGAGTGACAGATCGGGGTGGAGTGAAAAGTAAAGTGAAGGAATAGGTATGAGTATACCAATGTCTTTGATTGTTTCAGCCCCACTACTGATTATGTTCTTAACAACACACCCTCCAAAGATGGTGAGCACCAATTCCTTCTTCTGGATTACAATGTGCATCTGTGCTTGTTCCCCAAAGGTTCACTCCTGCTTTCTCCACATAAGCAACAACTTGGCCCCTAAGTGAGAGGCAAGTGTGTGACTGAATGATCTGCAATGTGTTTGAATGATGTGCCTTTCATGGTTGAATAGTAGACAGTGAGTGAAAGCTACAAAGTACAAGTGTGAAGCTTGCAGAAATACTAAATCTGTAAGGGCGAGGTGAAGCAATGGGTGTTCGGCATGGATCGTGATTGAAAGAACCTGTTGGCAGGTGAATGGAGGAGGGCGACTGTGGTAGAGCTGGTGGTTGATGAGTGAATTCAGCAGTGTGTGAGGCAAGTGGTTTAGTTGCCAGGATATAACACGTGAGAACACAATTCACCAACTCTAAATGCTTAGATGATGTGATTAAGTTTCCACAGAACTACATTCAGTGCCTCAGGCTAACCCCAGGTAGTTTACAACTACCTGGTTCTATTGGTTTCTGTATATGTGCCCAGAACACTGATCCCTTGTGAATAGTGGGCATCTCTTTTCCTGTTCACCTGCACCAAGGTCCTGTTCCTCAAAGTGTTTAACCTTTGCATGGTTGGAATGCAGGTTGGGGCGGTTACAAGGTTAAGCAATCCAGTCTTGTTATTGTTCTTAGAATCTGGATATCCCTGGTAGGTCAAATTTATTAGTCAACATAGTTGCCCCTGAGGGAGCGGTGGTGATCTGACTTCTTGAACTGCTGCAGTTCACATGGTATGGAATTTTAGTAGAGAGAGAGTGTCAAGGATTATGACCCAATGATACTGAAAGAACCAACTGAGGATAGGGATTGACATGGAGAGGAACTTGCATGGACATGGTTCGCCAATTCAGGTTGTTTAATGAGGCTGCATGCGTCAGATTTTATTGATGTACTAGTTTTAACATTGACAGGCTGATATTCCAAGGTCTCAAGTATCTTAGCAGCCAAAGAGAGGTTAGAAAGGCTCAGTGCCCTCAATGCCCTAGTACTGCTTGTAGGTGAGAAGGACCACTCCTTGCTCCACATTAACTTGCTTCCTTCCTCAACAAACCCCTCCAAGTGATTGGATATCTCCTGATACAACCGAATGGCCAAAATGATTGGACCGCCTCAAGATACCAGCCACCTAACGTCTGCCCTAAATAGTCGTTAGCCTTCGTCAAGGGCCAAGACTATGGGCCACTCTGAATCCAACCCACCATCCCACAACCTCTACTCCAGAAACCTACCAGATCCTGAGCTATGAGTCCGTTTAAATATGTACTGCCCAAATGCCATCCAAGCCTAACAACCAGGCCGGCTCCTGGATGGGATGCTGATGCCCCGTGGTGTTAAAGTGCCATTTTACGAAACAAAGTTTCTTCTCCATCAGTTTGGGATTTTGCCCCGATAATGAATTGGACCAACTGGCCAGAAATTCAAAATGATTTCCAATGGACTATTGTAAACAGATGAAAGTTAGTCGATCATGTGCGCAAATTATCTCCATAAGGCAATTAAAATGAATAAGACAAAAAAATGGGCATTCTTCAATAGAATTTCAATGCTTCACTTATTATATTCATTTATAAAAATGATGTTTATGGGAATAGGCAAGATTGTCGCTCAGATGCACTCCAATATTCATTCAGTACTTTAGTATTTTATCAAAAATTATAATCCAACCCCACTGTGGGTGCAGGGGATGTGGCAAATCAGCAAAGTCATACTTGCCAAGAGAATTGATGTCTTCCAGGACTTCTGATGGAGCTACTCATAATGGTCTCAATTTTAGAGAGGAATCTGAACAACCAGAAACACAAATACTATTGTACCACATGATTGCAAGTGATGGCGATAGTACCAACAATGTCTCATTTGAGTTTCCAGCTTGTCAGATAAGGCACTAAGATAATCTAAATTCTAAATTTTGTGCTATGTTGCGATAAGGAGCGGGGTGAATCCAAGTAGTTGTTGGTAACTTAGCAGAGGCACTTCTTGATACGACATTGAATGATATTGGTCTTATAAACCCAATATTTAGTCCTTGGCCTGACTTATGTTAATTAATTTCAGTTGAGATCACAGTTGGGTAGTAAAATTAATTCTAACGCTCCGAGTTAATGAAAGGTTATCTAAGGCTTCCGCGCTTAGTTGCAAACCACAGATCTCTCTTGTATGCAAAAGGGTGGATGGAGGAAGGTTGTGTAAATGACTTGAACAGCAGATGGGTGTGGTGTGTCCAAACTACCAAGGAAACCTATGCAAAGATATAACATTTAGTTTCTGTTGTAGACAAGAAATATTTTCTTCCCTTTAAAAGCTCAGCATGTCTGGCAGCATCTGCAGAGAGAAATCAGAGGTAACATTTCAGGTTCAGTGACCCTTCTTTAGAACTGTAGAATTGAAAAATAGTCTTAGTAATGGTAACAATGTAACTATCATTTATTATTATAACAGCCTTCTTATCCACTAGTGAAGGAAGAAAATTTGCACTCCCTACCTACACTGGCCTACATGTGACTCCAGACCTACAGTAATTGGCTAATTCTTAATTGCACTCGGGACCTTTGGCCCAGAAGGTCCAGGTTACATAGGGGCAGGAATAGGCCATACAGCCTCTCTAGCCTGTTATATGCCATTCAATGAGATCATGGTTGATCTATGGCCTAACTCCATATACCTGCATTTGGCCCATATCCCTTAATACCTCAATCAAAAAAAATTCTCAAATTTAAAATTAACAACTGATCCTGAGTCCGTTGTGTTTGTTCAAGTTCCTCTTGATCTAAAGGTGCGTAATATCATCACTGGATCGGTTGATTAGAAAATGACTACCCTTCTTAGTGCTGCTAATTGAACCAAGTACCTGATGTTACCACTGGCAACGGGCTGTGTACACTGCAGCACTCAAAGCACAGATTGAGTCTAGAGAGCACTCTGTGCTGTATATGTAAATTTAGAAGTAAATCAATCCACCGGAGATCTTCAAATAAACAAATCCATACACCTAATTTGTGTTACGCTTAGATAACAGGCATATAACATCATGTGGAAAACAAATGCTATCCCAGCCAGCAATGCCAACATCCCAAGAACAAATTTTTAAAAATAAACTAAAAAGCTAAACCAAATTTACCCAAATTTCAGTTATAGAGTTTGCATGTGATGCTTGTATATGTACTCAGAAACTGGGCTCCAAGTCACTGTCTACTCTTTCTCTGAAACATATGAGAAAATGAGCCTTTCACTAAACACACTAAAAACTAAGTTCTCCTTTCAAACAGCTCCCACAGTACAACAATTCCTCCCATTACTTAAAATCAATGGCAAGGTCCTGGAAAATATAAACATTTTTCCTATTTTGGGAGCCTTCTTTGAATGAAAGCATAAAGAGCAAAATTAACTGGGTAGACACCAGACACATATCCCCCTCCCCTCCCTTGTCCGCCTTCCGCAGGGACCGCTCCCTCTGGGACACCCTGGTTCATACTTTCTTCAACCCCAACGCCTCCCCACAGCCCTAAGGAACCTTCCCCGTAACCAGCGAAGGTGTAACACCTGCCCATTTACCTCCTCCCTCCCCAGTATCCAAGGGCCCAAACATACCTTCCAAGTGAAGCAACACTCCACCTGCACTTCCAAGAACCTAGTCTATTGCATTCACTGCTCACAGTGTGGTCACCTCTAGATTGGGGAAACAAAGCACTGATTTGGCGACCGCTTCACAGAATATCTATGTTCTGCTTGCAAAAAAAACCCTGAACTACCTGTTGCCTGCCACTTCAATGCACCACCCTGCTCTCTGGCCAACATGTCTGTCTCCGGCTTGCTACAGTGTTCCAGTGAAGCCCAGCGCAAGCTGGAGGAACAACACCTCATTTTCTGCTTGGGCACCTTACAGCCCTCCGGACTCAATATTGAGTTCAATAATTTTAGGGCCTAAACTCTCCCATGTCCTAGCCCCCCACCCCACCCACCAGGACTTGTTACCACATAGCCTGCCACTACACAGCCCCTGTCCCCATTAACAACCGTTCACCCTCCCAGCCTGATCATTAGCAACTCCTTTGTCTGTCCAACTGTCTGTCTCTCTCTTTGGGCTCTATCTTATCATTTACTCCCTACCCACCCACCTCCCTATTTTCTGCAAATAAACTGACGTTTTCCCAGTCACCATCAGTTCTGAGGAAGGGCTACAGGACCCAAAACGTTATCTCTGTTTTCTCCTCCACAGATGCTACCTGACCTGCTGAGCTTTTCCAGCAACTTTGTTTTTGTTCCTGATTTACAGCGTCCACAGTTCTTTTGGTTTTTATTTAGAATTATTGTGGAGTTTGTCTCTACAGAAAATATGCTCCTCTATGATTTGCAACATTTAAAATGCACAATATGTTGGAAATAATTTTTATAGTTTAATGTGTGAATATGAAGAAATGTTTTATGAGCTGTTTTTCAATTTATTTTTAGTCCTTTGTTTCTATCCATTGTTGACATGGAAGTCAAGGATGGGAAGAATCTATTCAGCCACTAAAATTCATTGTTGTAGTGCATTATTTGTTCCTTCAGCACTCAATACAATGGCTTGATTTTCATCTGAAGAAAAAGAAAGTGCTGCCTGTAAATTAATCTATTTTTAAAAAACAGAAGCCACTGAAGAAGCTGGCCTAGAGTAACAACCACAATGCTGAATATCGACTGTTCAACACTTACTTCGCACAATGGCAAGGTGTCTCAGCACATTGGTAGCCTGCTTGTGTGCCATATAGTTGGAAGATATGGACACTTTTATGAATTTTTCCATGGAACTAATTTACTGCCTTGACCATGCCGTGCAGAGGTGTCAAGCGTCCTCATTGGGATCTGAGGTTGCCAATCTTCCAAGATTAGCCTGGAATTTACAGGACACTGCAATGTGAAACTCTGGAGATGAATCACAGGGAACGGTGTTATATGAATTATGTAGCATAGGACAGTAAACAAAGATAATTTTTGTCACATTTTTTAATATTTCCCTTTATAAAAATTAGAGGGATGGAGGAGGGCAAACAAAGGCTCTTTGGCTGACAGCCACCAATTGGGTAAATTTTGCTTTCAAATTGGCGTAAGGTGGCAGTGCATCACAAGGATGAATATTTTGGCTGACTGAAGTATGGGGCAAATCATATAATGAAGTCTCCAGGAACAGATAACATCAAAACCTATTTGGAAGGCAAGAGACGGGAAAGATCAGAATGTGGTTATTTCCTTACAGGGAGGCCTATTGGCATTGGGAGATTTCACAGAATTAACCTCAACAACAAGCGAAAAGCATGATAGAAGAAAACTATAAAAAGAAAGAAAAATATTCTGCCTGTGCCATTGTGTGTTTTCCTGCTTAATCTTGCTACTGAAAGTGACGCTTGCTGGGATGTTTGACATGCCGTTCACCCTGTTTAAGAAACGTTTAAGGATTTATTTGAATGTTGTGAGAATGAAGTGTTACAAATGAACTTAGCACCTTTGACGATATGAATTGACAAGTTAAGTAGCACAATGCATAATGCCAATGGAGACATGATTATTGCGAAGTTGGCTGAGGAGGGCAGAGTGTGGTTCAACAGCTGCACACATTGTGTACATGTCTCCTTCCATGCATTGGAAAATGAGAAGGTGCTTCAGGTGAATACTGTACTGTTTTTCCCACTTGGGGGAGCTGCTGTAAACTGGCCAGGCACCAGCAGGAAGACCTATGATTCAAACAGACAGTTTACTCACTGGGAAAGCCTTGCATCCTAATGGGATAGCCACTGAATTTGGGAGTCAAAGGCAGCGAAAAATGACATTCAGTCAACAGTTTCATCCCATTAGGCCATTCAATTGTCACTAAATACACAGATCTAAAATAATATGTTCTGATACCATGTTCTGATCAAAATGCTTTCTGTAATTTACCAGCATTTTGACATTTTTTTCCTTTTATTTTAGGCAATGTAAAAGTTGTTAAATATATATGTATTTCTTGAAATTCTTTAGCACTTTTACGATTCTACAAACACAGGAAATAAGGGTACTTCCTTATCTTTCACACATTATTTAAAGCTGAAGAAATATATTTACAGTAAATGACTGTCATTGCACTGCACTTTAGCAAAACAGAAGATTCACCAAATAACAGTGTGACTAGAAATTTTTATCCATGTTTTATATTCCCTGGTGAAGATTTCCCATATCTCCTGTTCTACTGAAGACATTGTAACACCAGATATGTGCCAATAGTTTTCCAGTATCTTGCTGAAGCGCTCACTCCTCATATAAGATTGTAAGACTATAAGATGGAGGAGCAGGCTGATCTCCTGATTCTCAACTCCACTTTCTCGCCTTTTACCCATGGCCCCTGATTCCCTTACTGATTAAAATTGTGGTTATCTCAGCATCTACTTAACGTCAGAGGATTTTCAGCTTAGATAGAAGTTGTGCATGGGGACCCTGAAGAAGCCCCATTGTAGCATACTCTGAAGATATTGCCTGGGAAGTGGAAGATTCCAAGGCCAAATGACCCTAAATCTGAAACCCTGTGAAAACCTCCTTTTAAATCAGAGAATTCTGAAGGTTCTGATGAAACTAATGAAATAATTATTGTGGAACTGTTAGACTATTAAACACACAATCTAACTCCTTACTAACTTTTCAATTGACCTTGTATTAACCCACAAAATCCCCAACTACACCTCCCCAAACCACTTACATCCCTAAAACCAGGCCCAACATGCCTCGGACCTGATATCCATGCACACCCCCTCCCTTATCTTTCCCCAATGCCCTACTCCACTGCCTGACCCCCCCTTTCACATGCTTGGTACCCAAATCCCGCTCCCCCACACAGAACATGCTACCCCGCCCTTCCCCAGCCCCCCATCTCCACACACAAACACCACTTTCCCAGCTGCTGGCCATGCTCATCCTCCCCATGCTCCACACTCCCCTCTCCCACACAGTGTACTCTACACACCTTACTCCACCTCTGATGGACTACCCCCTCCCCCGCCTTTCCTCAGTCAGTACCCAATCTCCGCTTCTCCAGGTGTCAGACCTGCAAATCCCTGCCACCACCGCAGCCCCACGCCCATGCCCACCAAATGAGCCCTCACCCACCCTCCACACCTCTTGCTGGACTCAAAACATCGCAACATCGAGGGCCGAAGGGCCTGTTCTGCGCTGTATTGTTCTATGTTCTAAAACCTCCCATGCACTTACCCAGTATATGACATTACTTACTTGGACTCCTTGCACCTTGGCTCTCTACACCCTGAGCATCCAACCCCCTTCCCACTTGGCATCTTAACAATATAGTACCCTCTCCCCTGTTACCCTATCTCCCACCAGCTACAACACTACCAACAATGTGGAAACTTGCCCAGTCGTGCCCTGTACATTAGAAACAGGACAAACACAATCCGGCCAATTACTCTCAATCATCAGTAAACTGATGGAAGAAGTCATTAAACGTGCTGTGACTCAGCACCTGCTCAGCAATAACATGCTCAGTGATGCCCAGTTTGGGTTCCACCAGGGCCACTCAGCTTTTGACCTTATTACAGCCTTGGTTCAAATGTGGAAAAAAGATCTGAATTTCAGAGGCGAGATGAGAGGGACAGCCCTTGACATTAAGGCCGCTTTTGAGGAGTCAATGGAAATCAGGGGAAAATCTCTCTGCCAGATGCTCCCATACCTGACGTGGAGGAAGATGGTTGTTGAAGGTCAGTCATCTTAGTTGAAGGAATTCAGTCATCTTCTGCAGGAGTTCCTCCAGATAGTGTTGTTGCCCCTCTGGCATAATATCCCTCAACAGCCTAACCTCTAGCCAGTTGGCACCTTTGGCACCCTACTTCGCCTCCCTATCTGACACACTACCCTCCGAGCATCCTAATATCACACCTACCTTCTACACTTCTACTCTCAGATGAAGGGCCTAGGCCCGAAACGTCAGCTTTTGTGCTCCTGAGATGCTGCTTGGCCTGCTGTGTTCATCCAGCCCCACACTTTGTTATCTTGGATTCTCCAGCATCTGCAGTTCCCATTATCTCTTCCTTCTACACTTACTGCTTGACAGGATCTGTCAAAATTGTTGTCAGACTCTTTAAACATCGGAAGAGCACAGCTGACTGCTGTAAAAAAGGGGCACCGTTTGCCTTATGCTGACGGTTCGATGTTCTGTTTTCTGAAGGACTCCCGATCAGAATCCCCCATCAGAAACATGGAGCTCCCTTCTTTCATGAAAAAAAAGTCAGGCAAAATAGCAAATGTCATGAGATTGTCACTCCTTGGAAAGTCCACCCATAGTTTTAACAGCCCTATGCGGTAAAAAAAGTTCCACGGGCTCCTCACCTCTGTTTTAAATGCGCGCCCACTTATTCTAAGATGATGTCCTCTGGTCTCAAATTCTCCGACAAAGATAAACAACCTTTCTGGATCTACCCTGTCAAGCCCCCGAAGATTCTAATAGGTTTCAAGAAAAGTCTCATTCTTTTAAAATCCAGCGAATAGAGTCATAGAGTCGTACAGCGTGGAAATAGACCCTTCCATACAGGCCCCACATACTCAACATTCCCTCACAAAACAAAACTCTCCACACCCAGGATCAACCTAGTGAACCTTCTCTGGACTGATTCCAGTGAAGTAAATCTTTCCTTAGATTTGGGAAACCAAAGGTGATCACCATATATGAGGTTAGACTGTCGGATAGGAAGACTGTTCAACCATAAGTCACATCATAACGAAATCTGTCCTTTTTAAAACCCATAATATACATTTGTTCATTTTCAAGTAGGATTCAGTGAATAGCAAAAGGAAATCAGGAAAGGAAAACAAGGTGAATTTGTCCCTATACCTTCAGGGCACTAAGTCCAGAGGCCCTGACCTAACTGCTTCAACTGAGAACAGTTGCTAAACATAAGCCAGTAATCAAGCTTGAGCCTTTTAGGTCCATGTGACCTGGCATTGCAGGACAGCCATGGCACCTTTATTCAATAAACAATTGAAGTTGGAATAATTTTGTGTAGCGGACTTGGCATCCAGATCTAGGCAGGTGCTCTGTTCAGCAATGTTGACCTGGATTTAATTCTGGATTCCACGAGGGAGAGGAAGGAAGCTCTCTATCCAGAATGTGACAAAAGGAGCTCACCTCACTGTGCAATCTTCTCTCTCTGCCTCATTGAACACCTCCTCCCATCTCGTCTTCTGTGCCTCGCGGGATGCGTTCATTCCAGGGCATCACCATCCACAAGGCACAATGCTCTCTTGAAGACCACATTTCGGAGACCAGAGCAGACCACCAAAATGGTTGAGAACTTTTTAGAAGTGCACCACCTGTCACTGGGCCTGAAAGGTGGGCAGTTATCTCTTCGAGGGATATCCCTTATCCTCCAAAATCTATCAGCACACTTTGGTGGAGGTCTGTGGCAGCCTGAATTGACAGAGGATGAAGGAATCATTGCAGCTGCATAGAAACTAGTGCATTCATGGAGAAGCTCTTATAGTAATGACAAACCAGATGAACTTTGGGGAGTGGAAATCCTCCCTGGAGATGAATCGAAGCAAACAGCCACTGGCAACTTTGATAGTCACGTGCATTCAATCAATGGTGCCACGTCATTGGAAATGTCAAGGTCTGGCATAAACCTCACTGCTCACCATCCTTGCTAAATTGTACTTGTCGTGAAATGCATATTCTGTCTAGCTCTAGCTACAAGGGCATCAGTGAATCGTGGGATGCAGTGATGCATAGCCATTTGTAATATCCCACTAAAGTTCATAGGTGAACCTTCAAAGGAGCCAGGAAATATGAAACTCAAGGCCACAGAGATTTTGAAAGATACTGGCAGGGCATGGTGGCCAGTGATAATACCCTCAGTGATAAGGGCACACAACTCTGTGCCCATTCATCTGGAAAGTCCTTTTTCTTTGTGGCACTGGGTCTCAGGCAGCTCCAGGTAGCTCCGATCTGGCAGTGAATCCTGTGGTCACAGAATGACCTCCGTTGACTTCCTCACCCTCCTTCCTCTCCCTTGACCTCCTGATATCCTGGATTCTGTCTTTCCTCCAGAAAATGTTGTCCCTTGCCAACACCACACCCAAAATCTGAAAAGATAAATTATGGGCCAGGTAGAAGGGACCATGCACACCATTCCTGCTCCTATTCGTTATGCGCCTATGTTTTGTTTCCATTTCAGACACAAACCCTTACGTACTTCGGTTTAGATTTTATCATCTGGACTGCAGTGATTCAAGAAAGCAACTTGCCAGTTCTTTCTCAAGGGCATTAGGAATGAGTGATAAATGTTGGCCCAGCCATTGATCCCAACATGCGTTGGATGACTTTTAAAAAACGCTCCTTTCTCCTATCATAACATTCAGTTGCCCCTCCTGGTGCTACTGTATTTTTGGGGGTTTGTCAGCTGGTATTGCAAGTTCCTTTTTAGTGATGTGGATTGCAACAGGGTTCTAATGATTCCTAACCCACCCAAATGGTGGGGTCAGGGGATGTGCTAAAGCTCTATTTCAACTGTTATCCCAACAAGAAAAAAAAAGTGGCCCAAGATCTCAATGTAACTTTTACATTGCATTCTACGGTATTGAAAATTAGTAGACTGTGTCTTGCTGTTGATTTATTTTATTGATGACAGTAGTGAGGCATTATTTTCACCCTGAAATCCCATGGGTAAGGAAATGAAACAAATCAGCTTCTGCTGACAAGCACTATCCAGTGAACAACTGATTAATGTGGTGCTTATTGGGCTCTAATTAAGGATATTGGTCTTAACATTTATTGCCTTTAATGTTGAGTAAAACATGGCACATTTATACACCAAGAATGATTCTTTGAATGAAGTACATGTGCGCTGCTGTTCTTGGAACTGTACCAGAGGAGCAGTCAGTAATCTCAGGGGCGGTCAGATAAACAGAGAAATTTGGAAGGTAACTCTGAAAAAGGAAAGGAAGCAAATTGTGGTGTTTTGGAGTTGAGATGTGTTGTCCGGATGTAGTAACACACAAAGTATAGAATGTGGTTTCATTGGTTTTGAAATGGCATCCTCATTCAGTGGGATGTTAGCCTCACCTCTGAAACAGAAGTCAATGGTTCAAACAGACAACAGGATGCTTACACATGATCTAGTCTAATGTTTCTTTGCAGCACTTGCAGTGTGCAGGTTTATGAGTTTCTCACTTTTGAATGAGATAGTAAACTGGGGCCCATACAGATGTTTTACAGAAGAGCAGAGGTATTCTCCCATTATCCTGGCCAATGTTCATCCCTCAACCTAAACCAGATCACTGCCACAATGATGCCACCCGAAGGTTGCAGGAACAGCAACTCATATTCCGCCTGGGAACCCTGCAGCCATATGGTATCAATGTGGACTTCACCAGTTTCAAAATCTCCCCTTCCCCTACTGCATCCCTAAACCAGCCTAGTTCGTCCCCTCCCCCCACTGCACCACACAACCAGCCCAGCTCTTCCCCCCCACCCACTGCATCCCAAAACCAGTCCAACCTGTCTCTGCCTCCCTAACCGGTTCTTCCTCTCACCCATTCCTTCCTCCCACACCAAGCCGCACCCCCAGCTACCTACTAACCTCATCTCACCTCCTTGACCTGTCCGTCTTCCCTGGACTGACCTATCCCCTCCCTACCTCCCCACCTATACTCTCTCCACCTATCTTCTTTACTCTCCATCTTCGGTCTGCCTCCCCCTCTCTCCCTATTTATTCCAGCTCCCTCTCCCCATCCCCCTCTCTGATGAAGGGTCTAGGCCCGAAACGTCAGCTTTTGTGCTCCTGAGATGCTGCTTGGCCTGCTGTGTTCATCCAGCCTCACATTTTATTATCAGTTAAATGGTTGACTCATTTGTCTATATAATGGTAACTACATTTTAAAAGCAATTCTTTGGCTTTAACGTACTTTGCAATATCATGACGAAATGAGACTGAAGTTCTTTCTTGGTAGTTTAGCAATCTTTCTTCTGGATAATTTTTTTGCTCACTTTTACAAATTGTAGACTGATATTCAGTGCAATAGTGAGGAAAATTCATATGGTCAGAGGCATTGTCTTTCAGATGAGACAGTCAACCAGAGTCCTGATCTGCTTTGCCAGTGCTTCCAGACAATTCCATTGACACTATTTTCCCTGGGCCGCACCTAACATTTGTCCATTAGCTTGTCTCAGGGTTGTTGGTGGGACTTAACTGTATGCATATTGGCAGTTGCATTTGCACATACAATGACAATGATTACACTTGTTCATTAGCTGTGAAATGCTCTGAAAGGTCCTTCGACTTTGAAAGCCATGCAAGTTCTTTCTTTGTTTATTACAGTGATCACCTGGTCTGGCCCAAATACTAAGGGCTGAATTTTATGTGGTCTTCAGGAACAGGATAAGGATCGTGAGGGAGAGGACATGAAATCACGAGGGGACACAGTTGCCCTGGATCCAAACATCATGGCTTTGACTGCATGTTTTACCGGCAGCACGAATACACCAAAGTGGCATTAGTACTGTAAAGAAGCTGTTTACAAGGCACTTAATCCTTAACTTATACCTTATTGACTCGGCTTTGAAAGTGGAGTTTGATACTTTATGATTGGAGTTCATGGATCACGGGCTTTCATCTCCCTGGCTGGTTAGAAATGCTTTCCATATTAAACTGGTCGCTTCATTCCTAAGTTGAACTCAAATGGAAGAAAGAGGCATACAGGGCATTGCCAACATGGAAGCCTCTAAGAGTGTAGCCCAAGACCGCATCCACGAAGTTACCATTGCCCAGTTCATTTTTTGCATGAATATGTATTAACAGTTCAAAACTGTCAGCAGGTGGAGAGAGCTATCAGTTTCAGGGT
Source organism: Stegostoma tigrinum (assembly GCF_030684315.1). Taxonomy (NCBI): domain Eukaryota; kingdom Metazoa; phylum Chordata; class Chondrichthyes; order Orectolobiformes; family Stegostomatidae; genus Stegostoma; species Stegostoma tigrinum. The sequence goes on along the minus strand of NC_081355.1, from coordinate 62,387,161 downwards.
CATTGCTGGATTCTCCCAAATGCACGGTGGTATGTGAGTTGCTATCCAATGGACCAGCCAGTGCCCTTCACCAACAGGATGGTCTTCTCCAAGTGGCATGTTGGCTTAGTGGTTAGCACTACTGCCTCAGAGACACCAGGGACCTAGGTTCGATTCTACTCTCATGTGACTGTCTGGGGGAGTTTGCATTTCTGCGTGTGTTTCCTCTTGGTGCTCCGGTTTCCTCCCACAGTCCAAAGATATGCAGGTTCAGTGGATTGACCATGCTAACTTACCCATCACGTTCAGGGATGTGTAGGTTAGGTATGTTAGCCATGGGAAATGCAGGGACGAGGTAAGAAGTCAATCCGGCTGGGATGCTTTTTAGAGTGTCAGTGTAGACTCGTTGGGCTGAATGACCTGTTTCCACACCTCAGAGATTCTGACAGCCATGAAGCTTACATTCCTCCCCAATTCCAGCTGCTGCAGCTTTTCTATGCTCCTCCCCCACCCTCTCCCTTCCCTGCACCTTTATGGGTAGATCCTTGGGGGCAGTGGGTCCCACCAAATGTCAATGTGCAGAACCTTGACCATTGAAGAGATGATTCAGATGTCTTGGCCAATTCAGTGAAATCCCTCAGTATGATCACAGCGAGGATATTGTGGTGGTCTGCTGTGCTCCAGACAAGCTAGCACTACAGAAGGAACAGGTATCAGCTAATCTCACTGCAGCTCATTTATGAAGAGGATATGAAGGAGGGTTTTGAGCAGGCAACTGAGGATGAAGAATGGCTTGCACCAGAGGCAAAGAGAATTGAGAAGCACACAAGTCAGGGTCTTTAAAATCTCACCTGCATCCATTTCCTGCAGCCATCGCACCCTTTCAATGTTCATGTAACAAAACTTCACTCTCATTTTACACAGATATTGCTGCCTTCCCATTATAGGCCATCATGTAGAGCCCACTTTCACCACACACAAATTCACAGGCTAAGGAGCTAGCCATTTGCAATCTTTCCCAATACTATCAGACCTATTGAGGGCGCAAGGGCATTGGAAGCAAGGCATCCCTGATACATAAACAATCAGCATCAGTTGTTGAATTAATTGCATTGCACCAATGAACACCATATGCACCTGTAGGCTTTTCTCAATGCGCTTCTCTAGGTTTCTATGAGACGTGGCCTTGCACTTGCAGCTGCACTGGGGGAAAGAAGCAGATTTTGCTGTTCCAGGGCCTGAACTGAGCTGGACAGCCATCCTCTGGTTGCCCAAGGTTTGGAGGGCTCCAGCATGTTGAGAAGCACCTGCAAATATACCTTCGCTGTCACTGTGGTAAAAGGAGGCACACTGATTACTGACATAGAGACTGAGGAGCTTCTGTCCACATTTGGAATGCTCAGAGAAGAGCCCCAAGATGGGAAAGGCAGTTTCATGTCCATTTTTAGAAGACATAGGCCTCCCTGATGATCATGGAAGCTAGCAGAGACTGCAAGCACCTCATATTCCCCTTTGCCCTTACTGCTGCACTGAGTTCATAGTGAAAGTGATAGTACGTGCAGACTCTGTGTTGACTGGTCTGCTGGATCTGGTTCTCCAGGATGTCACTAGCCCATTGAGGGAGGAAGTCATGGATGCATTTCTGACACATGGGAGCAATCATCGCCTGGACAGATTCCTCCATCATCTACTCATGACGGAGGATACATTGGATCAGCCTGCAAGCCATGAAGTAGACAGCCACTGCACGAACATGAATAGTTTTCCAGTGTAGGGTGCATACAGTTCACTGTAATGCTTTATTTACAGCATAAACCACAAATAATAATGCAATTTTGCTTTCGACTTTCTGTCTGACAACCTGCTCACTCTCACCCTCAACTGACTTCTTGGATATTGCTGTAAATTGAAGTATTTGAGGAGAAACTGGCTCAAAACTGAATCAACTGTTGATATTTCATGTGACATTCAATTGAACAAGTATGTATCCATTGAGGTAAATAAATTTTAAAAACTTATTATAATTGGACAGAATAGTACAGTAAACTTCATGGTATTTGAGATATATGATTTTTGTCAGTTTATCGAGAGTGCAGGTTCACAAGGTGCCAGTTAAAACAAAGTGTGCTCTATTCCAACAAGTGAGGTAACTTCCAAGGGATGGACCCAGCATTGGTGGATAACTAGAAAGTTTAAAGATAGTGTCAAACTGAAAGAGACAAGAAAAGTTGTGTACAAACAGTTATCAGAAGGTTGGAGATTTTGTAAACAACAACAAAGAATAAAGAGGGAAGAATTAGAATAAGGGAGAAAGCTAGCTGGAAATACAGAGACAGATAGTAAGGACTTCAATTAACATTTTAAAGCAGAAAGAATAAACAAAGTGTGTGCTGTTCCTTTAGAAATTGTGTATAAAGAATGAATAGTGGAAAATAAGGAAATGGCAGATGAACTGTATAATCCCAGCCATCCTATTTATATCTATCTTGTCACACTCAAAGAATTTATAATTTTCAACGAGATCACTTCTCATTCTTTCAAAATCCAGGGAATGCAGAACTAGTTTCCTCGGCCTATCTTCATAAGACAATCCCAACATCACAGGGATTAGTTTGGTGATCATCCACTGTACTTCTACCATGGCAAGACATTCTTCCTTAGACAAAGGTACTGAAACTGTACACAATATTCCAAGTTGGTCTCAACAGGTCTCTACACAAGTGCAGCAAGACTCTTTATTCCTGTACTCAAACCTCCTTGTAATGAAAGCCAACATCACTTGCCTTTCCTTATTGATTATTATATCTGTGCGATAGCCATTAATGATTCATGAACAAAAGCCCCAAGCCCCTTTTTGGTACTATAATTTCCTAACTACTCACTGTTTGAAATATATTTATACACCAGCATACCTTCAGAATCTAACTTCTGTAATCCTATGTAAATTTGCCAAATCTGCATTGTTCTGCTTCTAAGACTGCTACTTCTTTCCTGAGATCCAATGTCCTAAACTGCAGTATTCCAGATAGGAGCTGAACAATGGACCAAGTATGACATTCAAAAGACCTGGCAAAAGCTGAAGTCAATAGGAACTGGGGAAATCTCTCCACTGGCTGGATTTATACCTAGCAGAAAGGAAGATGGTTGTGGTTGTTGCTATGTTACTGATGTCCCAGGCAGAGCCATCTTTGGCTGCTTCAATGATCATCCCTCCAGAGTTGGGTATGTTCATTGATGACTGCACAATGTTCAGCACCATTCCTACTTCTTGAAGGAGTCTGGGACAAATACAACAAAGATGTCGACAGCATTCAGATTCAAACTTGCTTAGATTTAGGTTTGACTGAACGTGGCATCAAGGAGTCCTAGCAAGAATAAAGTCAACTGAATGAGGAAAAACTCTTCTCTGGTTGAGGTAATATCTGGCACAAGGGAAGTTGGCTGTGGTTGCTGGAGATTCAATGGACTGCATGCTACAGAAATAAAAACAGTAAATGCTCAAAATACTCAACAGGTGCGGCAGCATCTGTTGAGGGAGGAACAGATCTGATTTCACTTCGAGGACATCTTTGCAGGAGTTCGTAATAGCACTACCATCACTGGATTCCCCCCTATTAACCACCTGGAAGTTACTGTTGCCCAGAAGCTGAATTGGAGCAGCTGTATAAATACTGTGGCAACAAGAACAAGTCAGAGACTGGGAACTCTGCTATATATAACTCATATTGTGACTCACAAAAGCCTGTCCAGTACCAAATAGTACAAGCCAGAAGTATAATTGAGTACTCCCCACTTGCCCAGATAAACGCAGCTTCAAGAGCACTCAAGAATATCAACATTCAGGACAACGTAACCTGCTTGATTCACAGCCCATCTAATATGATTACCTCCTCCACTACCAATGCACAATGACAACAGTGTGCACTGTCTACAGGATACACTGCAGCAATATATCCATGTTCCTTCAACAGTGAGCTCCAAGCCTGTGAATGCTAGAAGGACAAAGGCTGTCGATGCATAGGAAAGCCACTGGTTGCAAGATCCCACTCAAGCCATCCACCATCCTGAGTTGGAAGTACATTATTCTTTTAAGTTCACTGGGTTAAAATCCTGGAACTCCGTCTCCATCAGCATTGTATGCCGTATGGATTGCAGAGGTTTGCGAAGGCAACTCACCAGCACCTTCTCCAGGGCAATCAGAGACGCAGAAGGATTTCTAACCTAGACAGATGATTGAATTAATTTTTGCAAATCATCTCATCAATACTAGGCCTTTCACAATACTCATCATTGATTTCAATAATTTCAGATCACAATTGCTGCCACAGCAATTCATCATTCTGCAGTGCACACTTTCTCTCAATACAGTATTTATGAAGGGTTTTTGTTGTCAATACAAATCCTATTATTACCGCATTGCAAACATTCCTTTTTCTTCTTTTTCCCACCGTCTTCCTTTGCAGTTGTTTAAAACTTTTTATGTTTGTAACTTTTCCCAGTTCCTATGAAAGACTATTAATCTGAAATCTAATGAAACAATAAACTGTTCCTCCCTCCACTGAAGCTGCCTGGCCTGCTGAGTATTTTCAGCATTTTCTGTGTTACTTCAATGACATGCAGTTTTACAGTTTGATCACTGAAGAATAGTTCAAGAATCCTCATGTTATTTACACTACTTTTATGTGATGCCTCTGGACAACAAGCTTGCCCATGGTGACTGGATTTCCAACAATATGCAGTTATAATCTTGATGCCCTGATCCTGTCAAACATGAACTTACCTCAGAGACAGCTAAGCAATTTGTCAGTTTTGTTCAAAATGGCAGGAAGAGTGTAAATTATGTTGTAATAACATGGAGGGGGCGATTATCACAACATGCTGGGGACATCACGGCCTGCGAATGTTCAAAAATCTGTGAAGCTGCATTCCTCATTTACACTTCCGATTATTTTAAGACAACGAAAAACAGACATAGCTCAATTTCTGGGGACGCAATTAATTTTAAGCAGATCATGGAGATAACAGGATATAAAAGTACACCAGATATGCCTTTTGAGCACTAGAAATATCAGTTGTGCCATTTTCGGTGGTGCAGCTCAGAGCATTTTGCATTTAGAAGAAATGATTAAACTCTTACAAAAGCAGGAAACGTGTATACTTTTTAAAAAGTCCTAAACTTCAATTTGCAAAAACGAAATCACTAAGTGAAACCTTTGATCTGTTGCTCATAGTACATGATATAGATTGTTTCATTAATATGGACATTGTCTTGTGCAACAAACTCAAATATGATTTTTGGGAATATTAAAAGAATAGATAAACTCAGACACATTGTTACATTTGATGGACTTCAAATGGAATCAATAGTTTTCTGTTTTTATTTCAGATTCCTGTAGCATTTTACTTCTGGGCTCCATAAGTCTGCGAATTGTTTTAGCTGATCATACACCTTGGAGGAAATATTCTCAGGCTAGAGGAGACAGTTTAGATTTTCTGGTGAAGTAACTTCACTAAAAATGACATCAGATCATGATCTCAACAAAATCTTGCACTTTCTAGGCTTCCCTGTGGTGGGACTAAACGCAGCCTGAGAAACCTTGTGTCTGTTACAAAACAAATAAGATTCCTAAAAGTCTAACTACAAATGATTTTAACCCTCAATTCTGGATTCACATCCTGGGCATCTATCTTCCCAACTTGTCAGTAACTTGCCAGGATCAAAGGTGGAAGAGCTTCTTCTATGAAATTGTCAGGCTGGGAGGGCATAGACTGGTCACACTGATTACATTCATTACATTGTTGTTCAAAGGACTTCTTCCAGTTGAGACTTCTTTCACTATCTGACAGTTGATTGCCAGAAATGTGGCTGGCACTTCTTCAGTGTAGTATTTCACTCACCTTCAGCTGCACCTCTCTGGTTGCCAGCCTTTACCACGATGTGGCGGTAACTTATGTTGCTCTACCTTGCACCTCTGACTAGGATAAGTAACACCACATCAACAACAGCAGCTGGAATGACACTACCAGCAGCAACAAATGCTTTCTCCTCAGTTGCATGACCCTCCAGAGATCAGCAGGGGCAGACATCAAGATCAAGTTGGAAAGAGGCGTAGGGTTTCTTAGCAGGTGATCGGTTCTGTTAACATGCACGAGCACCGATTCCTCAAGAGGTTCAGTTTTTCATAGCAGGTCAGAGTTGACATGCTGAAATATACAGATAACTCTCAGCTTCTCTCTGCTGCAAAACATCTAGTGAAAGCCCTCTCCGCTGTCACCTCCATCTTTCATGCTGATATGTATGAAGGGTTTATGGACTTTTGTTATTAAAGTTGAGATGACCGATTGGCAGCCTGTACCATATAATTCCCTCCCTCCTGCTTACCCGGCCAAATCTCCTTTCATGTTCCCCTGCCCTAGCTCTGAACTCTCGCATTTCTCTTACTTCTACTGGCCTGAGGTAAAGCCAAATCATTAACTTGACAGCTTCCTTCACATAATGAATATTACATCACTCATGTTCTATTAAAGGTTTAAATGTAATTTGCATTTCTGTAAGCTTGTATTTCAATAAACAGCATAATGCAATTGAAGCAGAACTATGAATAGCAATTCAATCTAGTCAAGTATTCATCCTTTCTTTCTTTATGTCATAACAGTTCTATTAACATTAGCAGATGTATATATTGATGATGCTTGTCTACTTATCTCAATCAGACAGCTATAACAGTCTCCAGTCTCCAAATAGCATCACAAAGTAAAATTCAACTCCTGCCCAACTGATAATGCAGTACTTCAGCTTCCCAAAAGTAAATGTCAAAGTGATGTATGAAAAGTAGCTAAAATCTGGTGTAGCTAATAGCCAGGAAAATTCAAGATTTAGCAGAGTAGTTTAAAGATTGCTGAAAATGTTTATATTCTGTTGTGGTTATGTTTTTGCAGAAGAGCTCAGCTGACAGAAGTGTACTCTATTTTTGGAACCATTGCTAGTTCAATATCTGTTTGTTGAAAACATATTTTCTTCATCAGACTAACATTGAATTCCAGATTTTAACTGAATTCAAATTTCACTATCTATTCATGGGAAGATCTGAGCCCCTGCCTCCAGAGCAGTGACATTGGGGTTGTAAATTACTATCTAGTGACAATATCACTGTCACCACTTCTTCACAAGCAATCAATGAAGAGATATTTTACAGCCTTGTGTTATTCACATTCTGTCAATTATACATTTGAAATACAGAAGTGTACAGTCAAAGCTTTTGCTTTTATTTTTCTGTCACATGAAAAATAATAATGCCGCTCATCATAAAACAGTTCATTTAAGCGCACCTCACATTGAAGGAAACATTTCAGAGTGTTTTATAAAGAGGCCGAGTAGGAAAAAGAACAGTTAACGTGCACAGACTGAAGGCATGGTTAAAAAAAAGAGAACTTTTGGAGAAACGGATCAAAAATAGTAGGGATCTAATAGACATAGGTAATAGACATGGCATTGATGAGATGGGCAATGGCATAAGTGCATTTTAAGTTAAAAAAGGGGATTTATTGGAAAACTGAATAAACTCAATGTTATTAAACCTCTGCTCTGGATGAATTTCATTGATGCATTTTCAAAGAACCTAGGGCAGACATTGCAGTGGCATTACTGCTCATGTGCAGAATATAGTAGAAGAAAGTGTGCTGTCAGAGATCTGCTGGATAATCAAAATAATTCCCCTATTTAAATAGAGGAAGGAAACATATCCAGGGGAACTTTAGATCAGTCAGCTTAATATCAATGGCGGTAAAAGAATAAAATCTCTGCTAAAGGAGAGAATAGAAGAACAACAGGAACAAAATATACGATAATGAATCTGAGATAACAAGGTGTAGAGCTGGATGAACACAGCCGGCCAACATGTCCATCCTGGGCCTCCCGCAGTGCCACAACGATGCCACCCGAAGGTTGCAGGAACAGCAACTCATATTCCGCTTGGGAACCCTGCAGCCCAATGGTATCAATGTGGACTTCACAAGCTTCAAAATCTCCCCTCCCCCCACTACATCCCAAAACCAGCCCAGCTCGTTCCCTCCCCCCAGCGCATCCCAAAACCAGCCCAGCTCGTCCCTGCCTCCCTAACCTGTTCTTCCTCTCACCTATCCCCTCCTCCCACCTCAAGCCCCACCCCCCATCTCCTACCTACTAACCTCATCCCGCCCCTTTGACCTGTCCATTCTCCCTAGACTGACCTATCTCCTCCCTTTCTCCCCACCCATATTCACCTTTACTGGCTCCATCCCCACCTCGTTGACTCATCTGTCTCCTCCCCGCCTATCTTCTCCACTATCCATCTTCTATCCGCCTCCCCATCTCTCCCTATTTATTTCAGAACCTCCTCCCACCCCCATTTCTGAAGAAGGGTCTAGGCCCAAAATTCCAGCTTTCCTGCTCCTCTCATGCTGCTTAGTCTGCTGTGTTCATCCAGCTCTCCACTTTGTTATCTCAGATTCTCCAGCATCTGCAGTTCCTTATATCTCTGATACGATAATAAATAGTTTGTGTAAATTTAGAAAGGGAAAAGCTTGCTTGACCAGTCTGACTGAATCTTATGAGGAGATAACAGAGAGTCAATGATTGTGCAGTAGATGTAATGTATCTGGATTATCTGAAGGCAATTATTAATATGTTTCATATTAAACTAATGAATAAAATCAGAGAATGTGTCAAGTGGCAAATTGGATTATTAAAAAGTATAGTACAGAGAAGAAGAGTGGGAGAACTGACCCTTCAGTCCAAGTTGTCCATGCCAACCAAATTTCCTAAAGTGAACTAATCCCATTTGCTTGTGCTTGGTCTCTCAACCTTTCCCATTCATGTCTCTGAGGGTAGCAGATGGTGGCAAGCAGTGTTTTGCTAGGGACAGTGCAGGGCTCATCACTGTTCGCTATTTACATTAACAAAATGGATATTGGAATTAGAAATACAATTTCTAAATATGTAACTGGCACAAAATTAGTGGGGGGTTTTCATATTGTTGAGGACTGCAACAAATTGCAGGAGGAAATGAATACATTTATAGAACGTGCAAATGACTGGCAAATGAAACTCAATACAAATAAGTGTGAGCTTGTTCAACTTGGGACACAGAATAGGAAGGTCACATGAAGGTAAAAATTTCAGTTCGACAGAGAATGAAGGGAATCTCAGATTGTGTGGCACACATGTTATTTGCCACTGATCAGCCTAAGCCTGAGTAATACGCAATTTGTGCTATGTTCAAAAACAGACTGCCTCACTATCTGAGGAGTTGTGAATGGTGCTGAATGTTGTGCAATCATCAGAGACTGTAACTGTATAACTGTATTTGACCTTATGATGGTCATTGATGAAGTAGTCGAAGATGGTTGGTCATAGGCGATTACCCTGAGGAACTCCTGCAAAGATGTCCTGGGATTGAAGTGACTGAGTGCCAACAAACGCAATCATTTTCTTTTGTGCTTGATATGTCGCCAACCAGTAGAGTATTTACCCCTGATTCTCATTGATTCCAGATTTTGCTGGGAATCCTTGGGGGTGTGAGGGGATATTGTGAGGCAATACTGCCATGGGGACAAAATGCACATGGGGGAAATGTTTGTGAATCAAATAATGCACCATAGCCCTTCAGCCAGCTGGCCGTGTTTGTTTGCCAACTTCTCAACACAGTGGAAGCCCAGTCCTCCTCGGTGCTGGGAGAATTCTGAAGTGATTTATCTGGGTCTGGGTCTGGGTCTGTCACTTGTCCTGGTGTGGCTTGATAGCATGTGGCAGCAAAATGATAGGGATGCTATACCCTGTCATTCCCTTGTCATTCTATGAGCCCCCTCCCCACTACTTCCCATCACCCGATGGCTGTTAATGTCCAGCCCATTAGAGATACAGAAGGAATACATCAATTTAAAGTCATCTGAATGGATATATGAATATGGGAGGGTTTAGAGGGATACAGGCCAAATGTTGGCAAAAGGACTTGGTCAGATTGAGATGGCTGATCAGCGTGGACAAGTTGGACCGAAGGGTCTGTTTCCGTGCTGTATGACACTATGAGAATGAGTACCTCAAAATTAATTGCAGTCATGGTGCTATATTTGGGTTTTTTTAAAAAGGGTTGCTTACATCATTTGCATAATAAAAACCATATTTTCCATACAATTTTAATAAAGGCCTGATATTTTATTTTGTTATTCAGTCATGAGATGTTGTGTCAATGGCTGACCAACATTTATTGATCATCTCAGGTTGTGTATCACAAGATTGAACTGGACTTTACAATAGCATCAACAATTCTACTGATTATCCTCATGCCAACTTCATCACATCCAACAGACACTTTCTTCCTGATTATCTTTTTCTAGCTGGGCTAATTGTTCATCAGAGACGGATATTGTGTTATTGCAGCTAATGCGAGTTGTTCGATCTGGATTCACATAGCTCAGTCACAATTGTGCCCTCATGTGCCTTCTCTTCCTTCACATAGAGCAACCATTTACATCATTCTGAATTCAGCGGCATATTTATCAGTCACAAGTCACACTTGGAGTGTGTAAATCTCATGTTCAGTTCTCCAGTGTTTGGCAGGAGATGCAGAAGCTACAGCTTCCTGGATCTCTTGGAACAGAATTGCTCATGGTTTCATTTATATGTCAGCTTGCACATTGACAATGTGCAGATCATGCAATCCCAAATCTGACACCGATCCTGTTTTGGGCATCGGGCCATGCTATAAGTGTTTGAAAACTGACAGCTTTTTGGTTTGGATTGCAGGAGAGCAGTTGGTCTCTATACTAGCTTGCCACGTTTACATTGCTAAAACTGACTCGCTTATCCTGACAGCAAAACCATAAATCCAGGAATATTACAAACTGAAATTCTGCTGACAGAATAAGGAAGCTAGCTTTAGCAATACAGATGCAGAACAAAAACCGAGCTGAGGGCCTAGGCAGCAGATAGCATGGAAAACAAGAATGGTGCTATTAAATTCAAAAGGCCAGAGTTAGGTTAATGCAGATATTTCTGACGTAGTGGCCTAGAGGACGTTTTAGAATCATAGAATACCTACCGTGTGGGAGCAGGCTATTCAGCCCATCTAGTAAACACTGACCATCTGAAGAACATCTCATCCAGACCCAGTCCCCTGCCCTATCCCTGTAACACTGCATTTCCTTCTGGCCTGCATATCTCTAGACACTATGGGCAATTCAGCACGGCCAATCCACTTAACTTGCACACCTTTGGACTGTGGGAGGAAAACGGAGCATCCAGAGGAAACCCATGCAGCCACAGAAAGAAAATGCAAACTTCTCACAGATAGTCGGCTGAGGGTGGAATCAAATCCGGGTTCCTGCTGCTGAGGCAGTAGTGCTAACCACTGAGCCACTGTACCACCCATATTTTAAAGAGACAGAAGTGGGCAAAACTATGGAGGCATTCAAAACAAAGATGAGAATTTTAAAATCAAGGCTCTCTTAACAGGTCAGCAAACTCAGGGTTTGGTGAGGTTATATATAGTAACTGACACTATTAGGAGATGAACAAAGAGAATCTTAAACTTACAGAAACCAGAACACAAACATCAGCCTGGAGTGCATTGAAACAGCCAAGTATAGAGGTAATGGGTGCAAGGATGAGGTTGTCAGCAACAGATGAGCTGAGGCAAGATTGAGTTGGACAATTGTACAGCGGTGTAAGCAAGCAGTCTTAGTGATGGCACGGATATAACGGTTGTAAGCTAATCTCAGGGTCAGATAAGACACCAAGATTGTAAACAGCCTGACTCAGCCTCAGACAGTTACCAGGGAAAGGGCTGGAGTCCGTCTCTAAGCAACACTCTCTAGTACAAGAACCAAAGGCAACGATTTCAGTCATCCCAATATTTAGCCGGTGGGAAAATTCCTGATCATTCAGTACTGGATTATGTAACAGTGGAAAAGAGGTGGGAATGAAGTAGAGCTGCTGTCATCAGTGCACAAATCAAAAGAGGCCAGCACGGTGGCTCAGTGGTTAGCACTGCAGCCTCACAGCACCAGGAGCCTGGGTTTGATTCCACTCGCAGGCGACTGTCTGTGTGGAGTTTGCACATTCTCCCCGTGTCTGTGCGGGTTTCCTCTGGGTGCTCCAGCTTCCTCCCACAGTCCAAAGATGTGCAGGCCAGGTGGATTGGCCATGCTAAATTGTCCATAGTGTTCAGGGCTGTGTAGATTAGGTGGGTTATAGGGAGATGGGCCTGGGTGGTTTGCATGGAGAGTCAGTGTGAACTTGTTGTGCCAAGGGGCCTGTTTCCACACTGTAGGGAGTCTAAGTCATCAACCCAGTATTTTTGAATGGTGCCTCCGAGGGGAAGCATCAAAGGGGTAGGGGAGAAAACGAGTAACCAACAAAATCAATTGGAAAGCATAAGAAATAATAGTGTAAGGTCAGCAATTGAAACATTGCAATTAATTATTTGGCTAAGATTAAATAGATAATAATGGAACCAGGCAAACAGAATCCTACTTTGCTTGGTATTGTAGCAGAGGAGTGTTAGAGGAGGATGGTACAATCCATTGCAATCAGCTTCAGAAGGATGAGGAAGGATAGCTTACCTTTATCTTGGTGCATAGAATGTGATCTGTGACTTTGATAAAAGCCCTACTGGTTCCATGACACGGCTGAAAACCTGATCAGAGTGATGTAGACACAAAGTTCAGGGAAAAATGCCACCATTTGGGAAATGACAACATATTCAAAGACTATGGAGAAGAAAGGGAGACTCAATATTTGGGTTGGTTTGCAAGAGTACACAGTTAAGAGTTGATCCTCAGGAGAGAAGGAATGATGGAAGATTTGAAAAATAGGTGAACAGTGTTGGAAGAGAGAACTGCTAAATATTCAAAGGACTTTTCCCCAGCTAAGGGAATGAGGAAGCAGAGGTAGCTGATTGAATGGTCTCAGTCTTTGTGACAGAGAAGTCTGTGAGCTTTTCTTACTTTTTTTGTTAGAAGAGAGATAAAGGTTTAGGTAAAGAGTTTGCAGAAGCTGGGGGCTAAATTTGCATTCAAGTCAAATACAGGCTATGATGCCTGTCATCAAAACCAAACAGGTTTAGTTTTTAACAAATTTCCCATCCAGTGACTGAAGTTGTAAACCAAATATCAGCAGGCAGTTAATGCAGATTGATTTTAGGAAGAAAATTTCTATATTGTATACTGCTTGGTATGACATGGTCTATTCACAGTTACTGTTTCCATGGGGAAAAGAAAATGTGCGAGGAAATTATCCCATCTGCACATGAGAATTTTTCCAAATTCCAATTTGTTGCTAGGTAAAAGGTGCAAATTTCAGGAAAGAATTGTAAAAGGATGTGAAGTACCACTGGCTCAGTGCTGTATTGTCAAGTTAACTGTTGTAACATTAACAGAAAAGACAGGAAATTTCTGTCCATGATTTGCAATTAAAGTTTTAATGTCATTTTAAGCAGTTCCGTTATAATTTAACAAGTACATCTCGACATCTTTAGGGCACCGATATGGATGAATCAGCTTGCTAGATTCGTTTTTGAATATCCACATTTATAGTTAGGGCTTCTATAATTCTGACTGTGGGATGTGACTTCTCGGTATCAGTTCCCTCTCCCACTGTTAAACAAGCCTTTTCGTGCTCACAGCAAGAAAATACACCCACTCTTTTCTAACATAAACGTAAGGTGCATTGACGATATGTGGGCATTATTGCCCATCTCTAATTGACATGGACAGGGCAGTGTTGAATTGCCTTATTGAATAACTAATGTCCTTAGGTGTAGGCACACTGACAATGCTGTGTAGAAGGGAGTTCCAGTGTTTTGACACAGCGACATGAAGGAATGGCAACATAACTTTAAGTCAGGATGGTGTATGCCTTGGAGCAAAATGTGCAGGTGCTAAGTTTTCATGTGCATCATTGCCTTGTCTTTCTGAATGGTACTCGTCTCAGGTTTGGAAGGTTATGTAATTTACTTCCAGCAGACATTTTTGGCTGATGTAGAAGTGCTTATCTATGCCTCATGAAATACAAAACCAGATGTACTTATGATGCAATCGAGAACTCAAAAGACATATTTTACAACTATGGTAATATTTAGCCATTAGATTACAAAGAGCGACATCAGTACTGTGTCCCGCTCAGAATGATCTCAGTTAAGTTGGAGCACAGGGCTTTTACCCTCAGGTCACAAGCTACAATACAATGATGATATCATGAGCATGTCGCTTAAAGGTATATTGACACGTTTTCAATGAGACATAATATAATAGAAGGTGCAGTCAAAGGTTGTTACTCAGGCATCACCATTTTGTAATCTGACCTACATAAGTATTAAATGTAAAAACCTCATTTTAAAGGGTACTTCAAAAGCAGACAGGTGATCATATTAACATTTTAATAAGGCTTCAGTGTTGGTTCAGTGATAATTCCTCCAGAACAGTAGCAGTGCACTTTCAGAGTTACTGTTCCTTCTGATGAGGTGTTAAACATGCATCTTGGCAAATGGACAAGAAAGGTCATGTGGCAGTCGAAGGGAAGTACATAAAAGTTGTCTTGAGGCATCATTTTCCTGTGGTTTTCAGGACTCTGATTTCTGCCTCTGAAGGTCAGAAGAGGTGATTTGATTGGAACATGCAAGATCCTGAAACAGTGTCACAGTGGAGAGAATGTTTCCTCTTATGGGATAATCTTGAACTAGGGGGTCACCTTTTGAAAATTAGGCGTTCTACATTTTTGATTTGATTTATTGCAGTTACACATACCTAAGTGCAGTGAAAAGCTTTGTTTTGTGAGCAGTACAGGCAGAATATAGCAAACAAGGACATACAAGGGTACTTAGGCAGAATGAAACATGCAAGGTTATGACTGCACTGGAGGTGCACAAAGCAAAATCAACATTATTTGACATAAAGAGGTCCATTCAGCAGCCCAATAACTGCAGGGAAGAAGTTGTTCTTGAACCTGTGGTGTGTGTGTTCAAACCTCTTTATCTTCATTTGATCTTCATTGGGTGCCACGGTGGGTCACAGCATCAGGGACCCACGTTCAATTCCAGCCTTGGGTGACTGTCTGTGTGAAGTTTTCACATCCTCCCCGTGTCTGTGTGGGTTTCCTCCGGGTGCTCTGGTTTCCTCCCAGAGTCCAAAGATGTGTAGTTTAGGTGGACTAGCCATGCTAAATTGCCCCTAGTGTCCAAGGATGTGCAGGCTAAGTGGGTAGGCCATGGGAAATGCAGAGTTACAGGGATAGAGTAGATGGGTAGGTCTGGGTGGGAAGCTGTTTGGAGAGTTGGTGTGGACTTGATGGGCTGAATGGCCTGTTCTTCACCGTAGGGATTCTCTGATCTTAAAACAGGGGTTAGGTTTCCGTTTCTCTTTCGCAGGGTCTTGAGTCTTTTTACAGACCTCGACCTGGCCCATGGGAACCAATATTCAATCCTCTACTTTTTAATCTGCTGCTGTCTCATCCGTGATGAGACATGAATCTTGGACAAATACTGTATAATGCTCACCTTTGGAGGAAAGAACCCTTTGGATGAGGTAAGGAGCACTTAGGGATTGTGAAAATGTATGCTTGTGATGAAAAATAATGTGCTTAAACTCAAAGGGGCAAAGTTGTCAGGAAGCAGTTAGAAAAAGACCTGGAATTACAAGATACACAAGCTATTAGAGCAGCACAGTGGCATTGCTGCCTCACAGCACCAGGGACCCATGTTCAATTCCACCCTCGGGTGAGTGTCTGCGTGGAATTTGCACATTTCCCTGTGTCTGTGTGGGTTCCCTCTGGGTGCTCCAGTTTCCTCCTGAAGTCCAAAGATGTTCAGGCTAGGTGGATTGGCCATGCTAAATTGCCTGTAGTGTTCATGGAGGTGTAGATTAGGGGGATGGGCCTGAATGGGATGCTCTGAGGTTTGGTGTGGACTTGTTGAGCCAAAGGGCCTATTTCCACACTTAGGGATTCTATGATATATGCCGTTACTGTATTAGACTGTTCCTAGCTATAATAAGAACATTCTAGAGTTTTAGATGCTGGACAGATTTCTCAAACTATCATTTAAACAATGGGGACCCTACTGATAAATAGCTCCAGCTACTTAGAAAATAGGAATGTTTGCATTCCGAATGTTTGCATTGCGAACCACTCGGTTCACAACAAACAACTGCACCTCCCAGTCGCAAACCATTTCCACTCCCCCTCCCATTCTTTAAATGACATGTCCATCATGGGCCTCCTGCATTGCCACAATGATGCCACCCGAAGGTTGCAGGAACAGCAACTCATATTCCGCCTGGGAACCCTGCAGCCATATGGTATCAATGTGGACTTCACCAGTTTCAAAATCTCTCCTTCCCCCACCGCATCCCAAAACCAGCCCAGTTCGTCCCCTCCCCCCACTGCACCACACAACCAGCCCAGCTCTTCCCCTCCACCCACTGCATCCCAAAACCAGCCCAACCTGTCTCTGCCTCCCTAACCTGTTCTTCCTCTCACCCATCCCTTCCTCCCACCCCAAGCCGCACCTCCATCTCCTACCTACCAACCTCATCCCACCTCCTTGACCTGTCCGTCTTCCCTGGACTGACCTATCCCCTCCCTACCTCACCACCTATACTCTCCTCTTCACCTATCTTCTTTTCTCTCCATCTTCGATCCGCCTCCCCCTCTCTCCCTATTTATTCCAGAACCCTCACCCCATCCCCCTCTCAGATGAAGGGTCTAGGCCCGAAACGTCAGCTTTTGTGCTCCTGAGATGCTGCTGGGCCTGCTGTGTTCATCCAGCCTCACATTTCATTATCTTAAATAGGAATGTTTGTTGACTTATGGATTTTAAATTCTTGAAGATGTTTACTGACATAAGGTATTAAGCCGCAAGTGATTAATGCTTAAGTTAACTTATTTGTTTTCATAAGTAATTTGTACTTGCAATTTTATTATGCTGGATGTTTGTTTTGTAGGAATGTGCTTTTTGTCAAGAGTGACATAATCAAGAGGCTGGAAAGATTATTTCTGGCAAGTTGCTTCCTGATTAATTCCTATGCAAGATAATAGATGGCTGGGCATGGGCAGGGAAGGTGGTAAATCAGAAATGAGTTGGCACTAATTTGGCATTGGGCATAGAGGGGTGATTCAGAGCTCATGGAGTAAGAGGGGCCGTGAGACATGGGAGCAAGATATAGGGTAGAACAGGACTATGAGGGGCACATGGGGAATGGTAGATGACAATGGGTTGGCATAGTGGTAGGAGGAGCCATGGGGTAGGTTTTTGGGTATAGGTTGACATGGAATGTCAAGGGGTGAGGCCCCACTCTAGAATCAAGAGATTTTTCTTAGGATCTCCACTCCAACTCTCAGCGCTGCCGGTATGCCTGGACTGATGGCCTAGTGGCATTATCACTGGGCTGTTAATCCAGACACCCAGATAATGTTTTGGGGACCCAGGTTTGAATCCCACTATGGCAGATAATGGAATTTGAACTCAATAAATATCTGGAATTAAGACTCAAATGATGACCATGAATCCATCATTGATTGTCAGAAGAACCCATCTGGTTCACTAATGTCCTTGAGGGAAGGAAACTGCCATCCTTACCTGGTCTGGCCTACATGTGACTCCAGACCCACAGCAACGTGGTTGACTCTAAACTGGCCTCTGGGCAATTAGAGGTGGGCAATAAATGCTGCCCTGGCCAGTGACATCCACATGCCATGACGGAATAAAAAAAATTGAAAGTGCAGGCAGTCTTTTCTCCCACCTTTGCCCATCCAATCTGGGGATGAAAATCAGGGCTTTTGCCTTTGCCCTGTCTCAGTATAGGATGTGGTATTTGAAGATGCATCCAGTGATTCTGAAGGTGTGTATAATTTCACTGAACTCTTACGTCATCGAATCCAAGGTCCTTTGACTTGACTTCCAGCATTAATTTCCACATTTCCAGGCCTCATCCATGTGCTCCTGCCCCCTATGGGTATAGAATAACTTTTCTTCTTTTTGCTTCTTCCACCAAGGTCTCCAATGCAGCTCGAAACATTGGAGCCTGCTTTCTTTCACGTTGAACCATTCTTCTGTCATTTCTCAGTCAGAATCAGTTGTATAATGGCTTGCAGCATATGTTCCACCTACAATGCATCTCTCCCCTGGTGGCTTGGGCTAACTTTAATTGGCACTAACCTCTGATGACGTTGGGCCCCAAGCCTGGGCATATAACCACTCAGCACTGATTCCATACTGCCACTATTAATCAACAGACAGCACAAAATTGACATGCTGCCACGTCACATTTAACAATCATTGTTTAATTGCATATCACAGGTTCTAAAATTTAGCCAAAAGGAGGTTTTTGATTGACACATCCCTTGCTGTTGATTTTTTGCTAGTGGGCTGAGAAGGAAGATAGGCTGAACAAGGCTAACTTTAAATTATAATTCAAAACAGTAGTGATTTTGTGATATAATAAACCATAACACAGTAAGAAAATATTGGGCAGAATCTTCTTACCCATTGAGCAATATGATAATAGCAAGAAAATTGGGAAAATCAAACATTGTCGACAGTAAGGAAGTCCCTGATAAAGATGGTGAAAAATGCTATTCTCCAATCTCATGGTCAATGACAGAGCTAGAGTTTTGCTAGCTGGTGGTGAAGGACTCTATTTGCATGCATTAATTTCTTATTATTAGTTAATTTCACTTCATTGATTTGCAATTTCCTGTTCTCCCACTCACTCATTAGAACCTAGATGGTGACAGTTGCAACATGAATGTCAATGGTAACATAGGCACTAATAGCTAGGCATCTTGGCTCCAGGCACCAAGATCTCAGGGCATTCTTCATTGGCAGTGACCGAAAGCAAACTCTGTCCACAGATCCTGGCATCCAGCATTTACCAATCTCACCACAAACTCATGGCATATCTCTGAAAGACATACAATATGGTTCTGCACTTCAATGCTGCACTTTGGAGTGCACTGTTATCTTCTTTGGAATGCTGTGCCAAGATGCTTTGCATACAAGGACAAGCACCTACAGACTGTACCAGGATGCATTTCAGGGTCTCTTGCTTAACCTCATAGCACACACTCACTTTGTTACAATTTGGAATCTCACAGCTTTGCCCTGCTGTACTTTGCCTACTTGTGCTTTTCCCCTTGGCTAGAGCTTAAGGCTCATAGTAGTTCTGTCTTGACTTGCTTATTTAGCACAGGTACAAAGTCAGGCAGTCTATTCATGTTGTCAGCAGCAACTAGCTGAAGGGGGTGACATGCTCGTCACAGTGCTACATCAATCTCACACCTACTATATGAGTGTTAATCAAGTGGCCACAATCTAAGGGAGTAATCCTAATTCAAGTTATCCTTCAGCCAGGAGCTCCCAAAACACAAAATCAAGGACAGTTCCAAAACCCAGGGGCTTTGGTATGGCAAGACAGCTGGTTGGAATGGTCAAGGCCAGGATCCTCTCCTCATTGGCGTTGAGAAATTGAATGTGTAACGCGTAAATTGGTCAGGGCAGCTCTAGGTTGCATGCACTTGATCCAGTGCACATCCGAGCTTTAAAAATGGTGCTGGTAGCACGAATGGTGGGAGCTCTTGAGACCAGCTGGTACTTCCAGATGTGGTGGGAGGGAGGTTACAATGAGTAGGCGTGAGTGAGCTCAGGATGACAGTGTGAGAAATCTTGCTAGGCCCCACAGAAATAAACTTGAAACTTAACAAAATTGTCACTTGCAGATTTCTGGTAAAATTCAGAACTTTATTTTTACTCAATTTATAGAAAAGTTATCTTTATCTTTATAGCAAAATTTATCTTCCAAATAGCAAAAAGACCAAATTCTCTCCTCACCCCTTGTCTGCGATAATGTCGCTTAGGCTCACCTTATTATCACAATGGTCATTTTAATTTAAACAGTTGATGAAGCTTCCTCTTCACTTACAACTGCTGGTGATTCTCTGCTGCCTGTGTGTCAGGGTGTAGTCTATCATTCTTCCCTTGATGTATGTTGTGTGCTGAAATGGACAAGATACATTGCATATGCAGAGCAAAGTGAGCTGTAGGAAGCAGGAAGGACTTGAACTTATGCATCAGCCTCCACAGTTTCAGGAGATTGTAAAGCATTTGAGAACTTTTGAAGAGTAGCCACTGCTGTCATGCAGGAAATGGAACAGCCAATTAATGCACAGCAACTTCCCACACAGAGCAACACAATAACGTCCAGATAATGTTTTAAGTGACATTGGCTGAAGTTTAAGTGTTACCCTTGACATCTAGAAGAACCTCTGGGTTAGTCATAAGAAGGATGTCGTCACCAATCCTCTTTCATTGTTTGGCTCTAATTGCCCATCAAGTTTTAAGTAGTAGAAGAATAGCGTCAAGTGACTCTTAGCAAAGAAGATCTCTTACCTTAACAAGATGTAGTTTATTGTATAATAGCAATTAGGAACGAGATAGATTAAATATTGTTATTAAGTGTATAAGCAGATCTGCGGATATAAGTCTGCACTCTGCAACATCTTAACATGAACTGACTTATGCTCACCCAAGCCTGTACAACAATGTCAGATTGGATGGAGTTTGAAATGGTTTCAAATATTAGCCCTTCTGTGCCATTATCTTGTACAATAACCTCCCTGCTCCTGCTCAGAATCATGTCATGGGAACATTTATGTTCACCTGGGATGAACTTAATTTCCCACCTTATCCAAAGGACAGCATCTCAAAAGAATATTCTTTTTCTGTTTGCATTTCTGAAGTGGAATCAGAACTCAGAACCAGGCCAGACATTATGATCTAACATAGATTGTGTGAACAGGGAGTATTTTTCAACACCTGACCCTCAATCACTCAGATTGAGCACTAATGTGTGATATTTCAGTACTGATGAAACACTCTTACTTCTGCTCTAACTATATTGAAGCATTCTGTGGATAACAAACCATGCAAGTTACAGGCACGAAATAAGATGATATAATAAATGCTGAAGTTAGAATGGGCTATGGATTATACTGTGCTAATTAAGCTACAATAAAACTCAGGTATTCTGATGGCTCAGTGGCGTTTGCGATAGACAAAGCAGGGAAGACATCAGGTTCAAACTGCATGATATCTGCCCGACTGCTGCATCCTTCCCCAAGTATAGGCCTTATGTTGCTGCTGCAAGTCAAATGAGAAATGTGACTGCCAGCAAGGTTGGGCACATCTGGCACACATGGTAGTGCCCTAACCCCTGAGCCAGGAGGTGGTAGGTTAAAATTTGCAGTCAGAAACGATGAGCACAAGTAATGCTACTCATATGTGATGTTAGAGGTGCTATCTTTTGGACAGCATGTTAAATTGGCATGCTGTTTGTCTTCCCTGGAGTGATGCAAAAGATCCCATGTCATCAGTATTGTCCCTCATGCCATGGCCAATATTGATTTCATAATTCGCATTACTTAGAAAAAGACTGTCCAGTCATTATCTCAGTGCTGTTTGCAGCACCTTGCTGTGTGAAAGTTAATTGCTGCATTCCTGACTCTTTGATAATAATTACATTTCAGGAAGTATTTAATAGGTTGTAAAGCACTTCAGGACATCCTGGTATCTTGAAAGATGCTACAAAAATGCAAATCATTCTCTGGACTGATAGTCTCTGTGAGGCTAGTTTGACATCAATTTGAAACTAGTGGCAGGAAGTATAGTCCTGTTCAACCTGACGGCATTTGTGCAATATCCAAGCAAACAGCATTGGCATTCAGATCTGGGAGGTGAAAATATACCCCAATTCGCATTCCTAATCCCATGCTTCAAATTTGTGGACTGAGGATACACATTGCCCAGAGCAACAACAGCTTCCATGGGTATAAATGAGGAGTTTCTCTGAATCATAGAATCATACAGTGCAGAAGAGGCCCTTCAGCTCATTGAGTCTGCACTAACACGTGAGAAAGACCTGAACTTCAACCTAATCCCATTTACCAGCTCTTGGCCATAACCTTGAATGTTATGATGTGCCAAGTGCTCATCCAGGTACTTTTTAAAGGTGCGAGGCAATTACCTTCTACCACTCTCTCAAGCAGTGCACTCCAGACTGTCACCAACCTCTGGGTAAAAAGATTTTTGCTCACATTTCCCCCTAAACCTCCTACCCCTCAACTTGAACCTGTGTCACTTCATGACTGATCCTTCAGCTAAGGAAAATAGCTGCTCCTGATCCACTCTGTTCATGCCCCTCATAATCTTGTATACCACAATCAGATCACCATGTAGTCTTCTCTGCTCCAAGAAAAACAATCCAATCCCTTCCAACCTTTCCTCGTAATTTAAATTTTCCATCCCATCTATCGCTGCGGGGAAATGACTGTGGAAACCTGAATCTAGAAAACACTTAGCTTCTGCCATTTTGCAGGGAATAGGAATGTGTTCTAGAGAGACATCTTTTTTCTGATGAAGGGTCTAGGCCCAAAACATCAGCTTTTGTGCTCCTAAGATGCTGCTTGGCCAGCTGTGTTCATCCAGCTCCACGCTTTGTCATCAGGAATGGGTTCTAAGTTGGTCCCGGGTGGTAGCTGCCCATATAAGTCAGCAGTTGGGTGCCCTCGTGTGGCTGAAATCTTAGCAGAGGAAATCTGGTAGGGGCAGCTGTGAGCCTTGTAAATTAATTTGTATAGCCAGATTGTGCCTTGTGATGTTGGGTCTCCAATTGGATATGGTCCAGTGGCACTTTTGGGAGAGGTAAGGTACGCTTTGCTTGATTGTTTGATTGATTTACTGTTGTAACATGTCCTGAGATACAGTGAAAAGCATTGTTTCATATGCTATGCAGGCAGATCGTACCATACAAAGTGCGTCAGGGTAGCAGAACACATTGCAGGATACAGTGTTACAGCCGTGGAGAAATTGCAGAGAGAGAGAGACCAGAACAAATATTTGAGAGGCCCATTCAAACATCTGATAGCAGTGGGGAAGAAGCTGTTCTTGAATCTGTTCATGCGTGTATTCAAACTTTTATATCTTCTCCCTAACAGAAGTGAGTGTACATGTGGTGGGAGAAATCTTTGATAATGTTGGTTGCTTTTCTGAGTCATCAGGAATTACAGGTGAAGTCAATAGATGGAAGATTGCTTTGTGTGATGTACTAGAATATGTTTACAACTCTCCTGTGGCCTTGGGAAAAGAAATTGCCTTACCATGCTGTGATGCATCCAGATAGGATGCTTTCTATGGTGCGTCTATAAAAATTGGTAAGAGTCCCTATTGACAGGTCAAATTTCCTTAGCCTCCTGAGGAAGTGAGAGACATTGTTGTGCTTTCTTGACTGTTGCATCTATATGTACAAACCAAGACAGATTGTTGGTGATCAGCACTCCCAGAAACTTGATGCTCTTGGCCATCTCCACCACAGCAATGTTGATACAGTCTGGCGCATGCCCTCCACTCTGCTTCCTGAAGTCAATGATCAACTGTTTTATTTTACTGATGTTGATGGAGAGATTGTTATCTTTATACCATGCGATTAAACTTTCAATTTCTTCCCTGTATTCTATGTTGTCATTGTTTGAGATCCAACCTACAATGGCAGTGATATCACAAAATTTGTAAATGGAGTTGATGCAGAATTTGGCTACACAGTGTGTGTCTATGTTGAGCATAGCCAGGGGCTGAGTATGCAACCTTACAGGGCACCGGTGTTTTGATCATGACGGAGGGGTGTTGTCACCTATTCTTACTGATTATGGTCTATAGATCAGGAAGTCGAGTTACAGAGTAGGGAGCTGATGACCTTGGAGTTTAGAGATAAGTTTGCTTTGAATTATGGGTTGAAGGCAGAACTTTGGTCAATAAGTAGGAGCCTAATGTTTTCAGATATTCCAGGGACATGTATAGGACCATGAAGAAGGTGTCTGCTCTGCACATGTTGCACCAGTAGGCAAATTTTAAAGGATCGGGCAATTTGGTAAGCTGGAGTTGAAGCAAGCCATGACTAACCTCTCAAAGTACTTGATAATTATGGAGGTCAGAGCCACCAGGCAATAGTCATTGAGGCACGTTGCACAATGTTTCTTTGACACTGGAATGATGGTGGTCTTCTTGAAGCAGCTGGGGACTACTGATCACGGTAAGGAGAGGTTAAAGGTATGTGTGAATACTCCCGCCAAAGGATCCACACAGGATCTGGGGACTCTACCCGAGCCAGTGACTTTCCATGGGTTCGTTCTCAAGAAAGCCGATCAAATGTCTATGGTAATGGCCGTGGGTACAGGTGCACCTGGGGCTGTAGGGATAGGTGGTAATCGTTTCTCTGACTTTTTATTCATAGAGAGCATAAAATGCATTGAGCTTTTCAGGTAGGGATGTCCGATTGTACAGACTGTATCAACATTGCTGTGGTGGAGATGGCCAAGAGCATCAAGTTCCTGGCAGTGCTGATCACCAACAATCTGTCTTGGTTTGTACATATAGATGCAACAGTCAAGAAAGCACCACGATTGCTTTGTAGCCTTGTTATGTCATGTAAGCCTTGCCACAAACAACAGTTATCTGCCTGGGTCTCAAGCACAGTTGGTATTGCCTCTAGGCATCTCTGACGGCCTTATGAAGGTCATACCTGGATTTTCTGTATAGGTCAGGATTGCCCAACTTATTTGCCTCAGATCTGGACTTCGATAGGAAGTGGATCTTCTGGTTCTTCTATGTTTCTGGTTGGGGAAGGTTCAGATTAACTTCTTCAGCACATAATCTTCTATAAACTTACCGATGAAGCCTACCTCAGTGGTGGCATACTAATTTAGGTTAGCTGCTGAGTTCTTGAATAGGGACCAGTCCCACTGACTCTAAGCAGTCCCATTGGAGGGCTTCCATTGCCTCAGACCAACACTGTGCTACTTTCTGTACTGGGTCCTCACACTTCAATTTCTGCTTGTAGGCCGGGAAGAGGAGCACAGTGCTCTAGTTTTCCAAAGTGTGGACAGGGGACGGAGCAGTAGACATCTTTGACAGTTGTATCACAATGGTCAAGGATGTTTGGACCTCTGGTGGGACAGGAGATGCATTGATGGTATTTTGGTAGCACAGTCTTGAGGTTGGTCTGGTTGATGTCACCGGCTACAATGAATAAGGCCTCGGGGTATTTTGTCTCAAGACTGTTTGTAGCATTATATACTTCATCATGGCCACTCTTCACTTCCACATAGATGGGATGTAGACTGCTGTTGGGATAGTGGAGGTGAACTGACATGGCATGTAATAGGGATGGCACTTTAATGTAAGATATTCAAAGTCCAGGGAGCAGTAATTCACCAAGGCCGCTGTATCTGAGCACCAGGAGGTATTGTTTAGGAGACAGGCAACATCGACCCCTGCTTTGCCTGAGGACACTGACCATGTCCACTGGGTGAACTGGGAAACCATCAGGCCGTAAGGCACATTCAGGTGTAGAAGGAATGAGCCATGTCTCTGTAAAGCAGAGCATACAGCAGTCTCTCAATTCCCTTTGGAAGGTGAGTCTAGCCTCAAGCTCATCCGTTTTGTTCTCAATAGCCAGGAATTTTGCCAGGAGTATGTTGGGGAAGGGGAGCTTGACACCCTGAAGTTTCAGTCTCACCCTAAATCCAGCGCTTCTCCCATGTTTCCTTGGTTGGTGGTTGCTCCTAGTCGATCCCAGGAATTGTCTTAGGGTCCTGGGCACCAGTTCCAGCCTTCAGCATTCCAGGGAGTCATGTGGACAGTTCGGTCGGGCCTCCTCAATATCAGGTCACCGTTGAGTCTGATCTTGTTGCAGTGCTGGTTGGGCTTTAGTTCCAGGTTTCCACAAGAAGGTCAGACTTGCGGACAGCTGGTAGACCCTTAGTTCCCCTGGGCTTGCAGTTTCAGCATCAGTAGTCGAGCCTCGTCAGTCGTAAAATCTTTAAACCTGAAAGTAGATTAAAGAGAACATTGTTAACAATTCTGGTAGATTTAGTATTCAAGTTTAGAAGAGCAAAAAGATTATAAAGTACATAAGGATAAGATCTACAGTAGACAGTTCTCAAAATGTTGCCACGGTCCAGCGCCATCTTGAAAAAGCTTTGAGACACCAGGTGACCTTTGCATTGTTCAAAGTTGGTATCCATGCACATATGAGACAACATTGCAAACTTTTCACTGTACTCCTGTACTTCTGTATTTGAGTACACATGATAATAAAGCATATTCTATTCCATTTTATTCTATATAAACTCATTGAAACTAACAAAGAGCTACCAAGATATCAAAGGATTGTCAAAGTGGTTAAAAAAAACAAAATGTCAAAAAACTGCCTTAGAAAACTCAGCTAAAACCTGACAGTGTAAGAAGTATCCAAGCTAATAGCCTGAGACAGTTAAAAAGTTAATTACCTCACCTAACAGATAATAGATGGAACTGTGTCCAGACCTAGGTTAACCCAATGCCTAATGTGACGCTGATATTACAGTTTTGGGATGATATCCATTTAAAATTTCCATCAGTATAAACTTCTGGCTGTAAACAACTATTTTTGCAAAGAAAATGAAAGAAATATCTCAAAGTAGTTATTGTATCTCACTGAGGAGACAGAAGGAGTCCTGCTGTATTGAACCAGGCTACCAAAACCCAGTGCTGTAAAACTGAAATTCAGGAGATTTCATTCCCTCCAAACCCCATTCTACTTAGTCCATTTGTGGAAGCAACCTCCAATATTCAACTTCAGAAGCCATTCATTTTAGAAAGAGAACCTTCAAGCAAGCCAGCCCTAGTACAATGATAGAAACAGACCTCATTTTCATCGTCATTTCACCCTGAGCCACTTTAAATGTATCTGTCTGTATTATAGCTAATAACTTTATTATTCAGGGGCATGGATGGTATCAATTGTCAAGGCTTTTTTTTCCTAGGGTGGGGGAGTCCAAAGCTAGATGGCATAGGTTTTAGGTGTGAGGGGAAAAGATTCAAAAAGGACCCGAGGGGTAAGTTTTTCACACATGGGATGGTGCGTGTATGAAGAAGAGGTGAAGGCTGGTACAGTTACAACATTTAAAAGGCATCTGGATGGATGTTTGAATAAAAAGGGTTTAGAAGGACATGGGTCAAATGCTGGCAAATTTCTAGGTCAGAAATGGGATGTCTGGTTGGCGAGAATGAGTTGGACAGGAGGGTCTGTTTCTGTACTGTATGACTCTGATTCCAAGATGTTATAACCTCTAGCAATTGTTTTCTAATGTTCTTTTAGAAATGGTAAAGCTCAAAACTAACTTCAGGCTATATTTGTGCTGATTAAAATTCATTAGCAGGCAGAGTACTCTGAGGACTCTCCAGAATCTCCAGCATCTGCAGTTCCCATTATCTCTGATACTATTTTAACCTCACTGCGAAGCCTCTTCCAGGGATGCCTAACCTGAAGAAGTTACCCTCCTCCCTCCGGACCAACCTCAGGGAATCTCTCTCCCATTGCTTCCCTGGACTGACCTATCCCCTCCCTACCTCCCCACCTACACCCTCTCCACCTATCTTCTTTACTCTCCATCTTCGGTCCGCCTCCCCCTCTCTCCCTATTTATTCCAGTTCCCTCCCCCCATCCCCCTCTCTGATGAAGGGTCTAGGCCCGAAACGTCAGCTTTTGTGCTCCTGAGATGCTGCTTGGCCTGCTGTGTTCATCCAGCCTCACATTTTATTATCTTGGAATCTCCAGCATCTGCAGTTCCCATTATCTCTGATACTATTTTAACCTCACTGCGAAGCCTCTTCCAGGGATGCCTAACCTGAAGAAGTTACCCTCCTCCCTCCGGACCAACCTCAGGGAATCTCTCTCCCATTGCTTCCCTGGACTGACCTATCCCCTCCCTACCTCCCCACCTACACCCTCTCCACCTATCTTCTTTACTCTCCATCTTCGGTCCGCCTCCCCCTCTCTCCCTATTTATTCCAGTTCCCTCCCCCCATCCCCCTCTCTGATGAAGGGTCTAGGCCCGAAACGTCAGCTTTTGTGCTCCTGAGATGCTGCTTGGCCTGCTGTGTTCATCCAGCCTCACATTTTATTATCTTGGAATCTCCAGCATCTGCAGTTCCCATTATCTCTGATACTATTTTAACCTCACTGCGAAGCCTCTTCCAGGGATGCCTAACCTGAAGAAGTTACCCTCCTCCCTCCGGACCAACCTCAGGGAATCTCTCTCCCATTGCTTCCCTGGACTGACCTATCCCCTCCCTACCTCCCCACCTACACCCTCTCCACCTATCTTCTTTACTCTCCATCTTCGGTCCGCCTCCCCCTCTCTCCCTATTTATTCCAGTTCCCTCCCCCCATCCCCCTCTCTGATGAAGGGTCTAGGCCCGAAACGTCAGCTTTTGTGCTCCTGAGATGCTGCTTGGCCTGCTGTGTTCATCCAGCCTCACATTTTATTATCTTGGAATCTCCAGCATCTGCAGTTCCCATTATCTCTGATACTATTTTAACCTCACTGCGAAGCCTCTTCCAGGGATGCCTAACCTGAAGAAGTTACCCTCCTCCCTCCGGACCAACCTCAGGGAATCTCTCTCCCATTGCTTCCCTGGACTGACCTATCCCCTCCCTACCTCCCCACCTACACCCTCTCCACCTATCTTCTTTACTCTCCATCTTCGGTCCGCCTCCCCCTCTCTCCCTATTTATTCCAGTTCCCTCCCCCCATCCCCCTCTCTGATGAAGGGTCTAGGCCCGAAACGTCAGCTTTTGTGCTCCTGAGATGCTGCTTGGCCTGCTGTGTTCATCCAGCCTCACATTTTATTATCTTGGAATCTCCAGCATCTGCAGTTCCCATTATCTCTGATACTATTTTAACCTCACTGCGAAGCCTCTTCCAGGGATGCCTAACCTGAAGAAGTTACCCTCCTCCCTCCGGACCAACCTCAGGGAATCTCTCTCCCATTGCTTCCCTGGACTGACCTATCCCCTCCCTACCTCCCCACCTACACCCTCTCCACCTATCTTCTTTACTCTCCATCTTCGGTCCGCCTCCCCCTCTCTCCCTATTTATTCCAGTTCCCTCCCCCCATCCCCCTCTCTGATGAAGGGTCTAGGCCCGAAACGTCAGCTTTTGTGCTCCTGAGATGCTGCTTGGCCTGCTGTGTTCATCCAGCCTCACATTTTATTATCTTGGAATCTCCAGCATCTGCAGTTCCCATTAACTCTGAGGACAAGCCTGGTGTGTGGCCATGACACAGACTCATAGAGTCCTTCGGTCCAATGCATCCACGTCAACCAAGTTTTCTAAACTGAACTAGGCCCATTTACCTACATCTGGCCCATATCCCTCTCAACCTTTCCTATTCATATACCTGTCCAAATGTCTCTTAAATATTGTAATTGCACATGCAACTATCACTTCCTCTGGTAGTTCATTCCACATATGAACCATTTCCCATTTGAAAACATTGCTCGTTTGGTCCCTTTTAAATCCTTCTCCTCTCACCTTAAACCTTTGCCCTCTAGTTTTGAACTTCTCAAACCTAGGGAAAACGGCCCTTGTAATTCATCCTATCTATGCTCCTCATGACGTTATAAACATCTATAAGATCACCCCTCAACTTCTTATGCTTCAGTAAAAGATGTTCCAGCTTATCCAGCTTCTTCTTAGAACCCAAAACCTCGAGTCCAATAACATCCTCGTAAATCTCTTCTGAACTCTCTCTATTTAATAAAACCTTCCTACACAGTAATCCAAAAGTGGCTTTACCAACATCCTGTATAACCTCAACATGATGTCCCAGCCCCTATACTCAATAACCTGAGTAATGAAAGCAAATGTGCTAAAAGTATTCTTTATCACCATGTCCACCTATTGGAGGATATGAGTGATTGAGGTTGGTGTAGGTGGGGCCATGAGCTGGTATAGAATGGAGCATAGAGAGTGTGTGCGGGAGAACAGCTGGCGGACAGCTTGTAAAAACTTCAACTGAGGGCTACACAGGGACTCAGTGGTTAACACTGCTGCATCACACTGCCTGGAACCTGAGTTCAATACCACATTTGGGTGACTGGCTGTGCAGAGTTTGCACGTTCTCCCAGTGTCTGTGTGGCTTTCCTCTAGTTGCACCAGTTTCCTGCCACAGTCCAGGGATGTGCAGGCTATGTGGATCAGCCATGAGAAATGCAGAGTTACATGCATAGGGTAAGGAGTGGGTCTAGGTGGGATGCATTTGGAGTGTTGGTGTGAGCTTAATGGGCCGAATGGCCTGCTTCCACTCTGTAGGGATTTTAAGATTCAACACAATATCAGTGCACAGGGGCAGACCTTCTGTCAACTCATTGTTGCACCCAGCAACTTCCTTCTGGAAATGCCCAGCTTGACTCCCAGCAAACGCCACCATCTCAGAGTGAAAACCCAAACTTCTGGGCCTCTTATTCTTAGTTTGATTTTATAGAGTAGATAATCGCCCTGACTTCACACTCTCAGCCCCAGAGCAAAACTCCAGGCTTATGATTTTGCTTTTGTTACAAATGGTATGTGAGATAGTAGATTAACGTCTCCTCTTTCTCCTCATCTATTGACTATTCTTTTCTTTTATTCACTCACAGGATGTGAGCATTGCTGGCTGGGGTTTTTATTGCCCATCTCTAATTGATTAAGAGTTAATCATATTACTGTGAGTCTCAAGTCACATGTAGGCGAGACCAGGTGAAGATGGCACATTTCCTTTCCTGTAGGACATTAGCAAACTAGACATGTTTTTACCCGACAATCAACAATGGTTTCATGGTATTCTGAAACAACATGGAATAGGAAAGCAAATGGAGTGCTGTCATTTCCTATAAGCTGACTGAAACATAAAAATTAGGGATGCTTTTCTAAAGTTGTACATGCGTTGGTGAGACAACATCTGGAGTTGTGTCTAGTTCTTATTTACGAAAGGATATAAAGTCATAGAGTCTAAAAGCTGTACAGCATGGAAATAGGCCCTTCTGTCTAACTTGATCATGCCAACCAGATATGCCAAATTAATCTAGTCCCATTTGCCAGCATATATCCACCTAAACCTTCCTATTCATATACCCAACCTGATGCCTTTTAAATGTTGTAACTGTGCCAGCCTCCACCACTTCCTCTGGCAGTTCATTCCACGCACAAACCACCCTGTATGAAAAACGTTCCCCCTTAGGTCCCTTTTAAATCTTTCTCCTTCACCTTAAACCTGCGCCCTCTAGTTTTGGACTCCCCTACCCTGGGGAAAAGACCTTGGCTATTCACCCTATCCATGCCCCTCATGATTTTATAAACTTCTGTAAGGTCACCCCTCAGCCTCCGATGCTCCAGGGAAAATAGTCCCAACTTATTCAGCCTCTCTCTACAGCTCAAACCCTTCAACCCTGGCAACATCCCTGTAAATCTTTTCTGAACCCTTTCAAATTTCACAACATTCTTCCGATAGCAGGGAGACCGATTGAACAATATAAATGTTTTCGAACAAAAACAAAGTTGCTGGAAAAGCTCAGCAGGTCTGGCAGCATCTGTGGAGGAGAAAACATAGTTAACATTTTGGGTCCGGTGACCCTTTCTCAGACCCTCTAAGGAAGGTCACCGGACCCGAAATGTTAACTCTGTTTTCTCCTCCACAGATGCTGCCAGACCTGCTGAGCTTTTCCAGCAACTTTGTTTTTGTTCCTGATTTACAGCATCTGTAGTTCTTTTAGTTTTTATAAATGTTTTAGAAGCAGTTTAAAGAAGATTCACTCATTTGATTCCTGAGCTGGGGATTATTTTAATGGGTCTGAAATTTAGAAGAATGAAGGACATGTTACTGAGATATAGATGATCCTATATCCTAAAGAGAGGTATTTACGGTGTTGATGCTGAATGCGTGTTTCACAGAGTGGGAGAATGGTCTATTCCTGTGCTGTAAATGTTAATAATTTCAAGCACACAGTGACACGGTAGCTCAGTGGTTAGCACTGCTGCCTCACTTCACCACGGACCTGGGTTCAATTCCGGACTCAGGTGACTGTCTGTGTGAAGTTTGCACATTCTCCCTGTGCCTGTGTGGGTTTCTTTGCAGTGCTCTGGTTTCCTCCCACGGTCCAAAGATATGCAGGTTATCTGGATTGACCACGCTAAATAGGCTGTCATGTCCATGAATGTGCAGGCTAGCTGGGTTAGCCATGGGAAATGCAGGGGTATGGAGATAGTGGGTCTGGATGGGATGATCTTTGGAGGGGCAGTGTGACTTGATGGGCCAAATGGTCTGCTTCTACATGGTAGGGATTCCATGTAGGCTCAGTTTGTTCAAAAAGCTAAAATTAGAAAAGTCTTATCCTTGATTCACAATATTAAAAACTCATATGAATGGTGAGAGTCAAACAATTGGACTGTATGGAACAACACAGCTATCCCAAGTGTACTCTCTTCCTGTCTTGGCCATATGCACTTACAGCAGGAGTCACCAGATGGCAATGGAGAGCAGAAGCCCTAATATTTATAGCTATTCCAGGGTCACTGGATGATTGGAGGAATCCAAACACTGTCTTGTTTCATTTTGTATAAATCCAGAAGTGGTCTTACACGAAACAGAGCAGATGTTTTCTCATCACTAATTCACCCATGGTGTCTTTTCCTCATTGTTAATCACCACCATTAAATCACTCATCTTTTCCAATTGAATAATATATGTGCACAGCCCATTAATGGCAATGCAAACCATCAGAAGGGAGATGGAGGTAGGAAGAGGAGGATGGGGTTAAATCAAAATGGAATTGGAAGGAGCAAACATTATTTTAAATGAGGATGGCTAATTCTGTACACATGGAATCTTCCTGTTTAAAGGTTTAGTTCCACGACAGGGAGTACATTTACTGAGTGGCTGTTACGGAATCCAAAAGTTTAATTTAACATAATTAACTACAAATAAATCAAGGATGTGTTTCCACAGCACTGGGTTGAAGCACTAAGGTGTACAATAACATCTCCAAACCAGTTGATCAGAAAATATCTGAAAGATGTGGGGAATGCACAAGAAATCAGAATGAGAGTTCATAGCAGGGAGACATTGTAGGGCTGCAAAAATAACTTGATGATCGCATTTTGATCCCAATGTACATGTGGTCTCATTCGGAACTAAGCCCTGAAAGGAAGAGTGGAATTTTATTAATGTTTATTATAATTGCTGATCAGGGCCATTTCCAGGTCCCAACTCTGCACAATCAACTCTGTTGATTAAGAAGCTCCCTGTGTATTCACCTTCCAGGAGGCTAGAGGAGTTTCCAAGGCAGAACTTCCAATCAGAGGACCCATAGCCCTGCACAGACAGCAAACACGCTTCTTATCTGAAGGGACAGGAAATCTTTCTGAGATCTGACCAATGACTCCAATTCAGACTAATTTGTTCATCAAAGAGCTACAAATTTTCCTGTCAGGCAGCCCATACAGCAGGACAATGATACCACTCCTGCCACTGTTTCGAGTGGCAGAAAAGCTCCTGTTGATGCCAACCCTGTTCAAGCTACCAATCCTGACTGCTATACATCCCATAAGAAAGGCCATTTTCAGGAGGCTTCCCACAGCAGCAAAAGATATTCATCAGCAGCACTGAAGTTTAAAGCCAGACCTCTCCAATCTGCAATGATCCAAGAAATAGATATTATTGAGGATCTGGATACGTCCTTCATGGGGAAACTAATAGACACACAAGACAATTATGTGAATATATATGCCATGCTTAATGGAAAGAAATCTAAGCTTGAACATCTTGAAGTTAAACATGAGTTTGAAAAGTCTAACTCCCAAAAAGAGACTACTGGCTGAAAGCTCGCTGTTAGCAGTCACTCAACATACACAAGCCACGGAACAACAATCTGAAGATGCAACTGCACTCATTGTTTTTCCTATAACCAAATGAAATTCTTGTTGAAAAAACTTCCTGATATCGAGATTGAAGGTTCTAACAAGTTATGCCCAATATGCAGCTCAGAAACTTTCCATACATCCCAATCCTGATGCAGGCATCCTAGCGGCATCGGTGTTTAGGTCAATTCTGTTGTTAATGATTGCTCAATCCTACTTTCTGACACAGACCCAGAGACAACCTTGTCTGCATCACAGTAGTTTCATGTTGAAGTGTAGGTACAATATCATGACCTATAACAAGAGAAATTCCATCCCTAGGATTAAATGAGTCATCTTCACTTACTCATCTCCAGAATTTTTCTCAGCATGTTCTTTGTTCTTTCTTCGACCAATTTATCACTGGACTAGAATGCAACACAGACGGAAATGAGAGGGAGAATTTCTCTTTTTCAAGGGATTGTGATTGTTTGAGTCCTGCAGTGTTCTCTCTTGTATCAGTTTTTCTTAAATGATCTTCACTGCTGTTGCCTTCAAGTCTTGGTAATTGTTACAGCCAAAAAATGGATATTGTCAAAAGCCACCATTCCACACCATTTACATGCTTGCCTCCAAGATGAAAGGGCACATATATCCTCCGAGAGAACTATGAATCACTAACTGACACCTCAAATGAAAGACACTTGAAGAGGCTGAAGAGGATGAAAATCATGACGAGATCATTTGTGCGAAGAATGGACTTGTTGGAGGAGGGGTTGGGGAGCTATGAACTTAAGAATTAATTCTCCCCTTAATAATAGCTACACAGAGTGTATGTAAGGGACTATGACATAATATAACGCAGAAACATCCTCTTTTACCATCTCTTGTCCGTTGTTATATTTAATAAAGGTTATTGATGTTCACAGATGTGGGTTTGTAGCACCCTGTAGCAAACAACTGAGACCTGATCTCCAGACAGTAGGAACTGCAGATGTTGGAGAGTCTGAGATAATAAGGTGTAGATCTGGATGAACACAGCAGGCCAAGCAGCATCAGAGGAGCAGGAAGGCTGACGTTTCGGGCCTAGACCCTTCTTCAGAAAAGGCCCGAAATGTCAGCCTTCCTGCTCCTCTGATGCTGCATGGTCTGCTGTGTTCATCCAGCTCTACACCTTGTTATCTGAGACCTGACCTTGCTACATTCACTATGTTCCTATGTTAAGTAGGCGGAAATTGACTCTTTGGATTCCAGTTTCCAATTGAAGTTAAACAGATGAGCAAACGTCCCTTACATTTTTCAATATATTGTGCTCTCCTCTTAAACAGTGTAGTGCTGCAGACAATAATATATCATTTGGGGATGTCCACAAACAGTGGTTGGCACGATATTTAAGATGATACATAGAGCTCACTAGAATTCTTAAGTTCCCCAACAAGGGAATATCATTTGAAAAATGAATGCAGAAATATTTTCAATAGGTTTATATAACATGGGGAAATCAAAGCTGAGTACAATCTTGTTTTTGTAATTTCCAGCAAAAACACTGTCTGAATTCTCACTTCCACCCTCCATGACCCAGAAGCTCCAGGCTAATTTTAACACTGTAATTGTAATATTTTTATACAAAATATGCTTTCATAGGTAGATACAAGAGTATCTACCAGCCATAATAATTCTTACTTTCTTAACAATTCTTACCTTTCTGTATTAATGTAGGTCCCAATTTTACAACGTACTAAACATGAAAGACATTTAAAATTCTTGTCCCAGATAATGGCATTTACATCCAAATAAAATGACTGTCCTTTTTGGCTGTAATATGTCAGTCTATGTGGCAGGGCTCCTAAACCATTATGAAATCTAAAACTAAGCAGAAGGCAGTTTTCCTCTCAAGTTCCATTTTGAACAAGCTTGGATTTGATGTTAATTCCCCAATTGTAAGTCACAGAGTGGGGTCACTCCATGCCAGCCAACAAGATCTAGCTCGAGGGCATTTTGCCTAGGTTAAATACTAGATGAATGAAAAGACGCTGCTAATGGCCGTGACGGATGTCACTAGAATGCTGTTTGATTGTGTGGCTTGCATTATGACTGAAGCACGTCTGATCTTATATCATTGAGAGACAGTGTGTATTTCTGGTAGCTCATCTACAGGTCTTCTGCAAATGAAATCTTTCTCATCTTATAAAATTTATCGACTTTAGAATAAAGATGAGAATTTTAAAATTACAATGTTGCTTTGCCAACAGCCAATGTAGGTCGTTAGGGAGGGGGTATTATGTAAATAGAATTGGTTGCAATTTAGGATGTAGCTGGCAGAGTTTTGAATAACCTCAAATTTATGGAGGGTAGAATGAACGAGCATAACCTGGATACGGCAAACTTTGTTTAAACTGACACCTTCCGAGCCAGCACACTCAATATACCAGCAAAAACTATATACCTCAAGTACTGCAAAGTTTACTGTTTTATTCTGCCCAATTATTATCGAATTTAATTTATTTACCTCAATGTAAATATACTTGCTGTTAAATTGACTGGCCATATGAAATATTTACAGTTGATTCAATTTTGAGTCAATTACTCCTCAAATATCGTTATCTACCACAATGTGTAAGTAGTCACTTGAGGGTGTGAGTGAGAAAGATCTATGCTGTTAAGTTTTAGTTAAAACAAAGTTGCATTATTACTTAGAGATAATGGGAACTGCAGATGCTGGAGATTCCAAGATAATAAAATGTGAGGCTGGATGTGTTCATCCAGCCTGCATTATTACTTAAATGATTTTTCCTGTAAATAAGGTATAACAGTAATGCATATACCTCCTGCATTATGTTTCTATTACATAATGTGTGTATCTTACATTGATTATGTGGACCTCTTAATTATCTGGAAAATTGGATCAAGCAGCACAATCCTGGTCCCATAGGTGCCGGTTAATGCCTCTGGTTTTCCCAATACTTAATTGGAGGAAATTTCAGTCAGTCCAATACTGCGTATCAGACAAGAAGTCCAACATTTTGGAGAACATGGGAGGTTGAGAGAGATGGTGATGAGGCAAAGACAAGCGTACATGTGAAAACTGATGCTGTAATTTGTCACTGGGGCAACATGCAGAAGAAACACAGCAAGAGGCTAAGAATAGTTTCTTAGTTGATGCTACAGGTGAGGGTTATGAAGGAAAGATATAGCCAGTGATACTGTAATTATGATTAAGTCGATAAGAATGGAATCAGGTAAGTGCAATTCTAACCAGCTAGACAATGGTGTAATAGGCATTGTAGGAGAAGGTGTTGGGGGTTGGTAGCATAGTGGTACAGCAACTGGACTATTAATTGAGGGACACAGATTAATGCTTTAGAGACATGAATGTGGGAAGGGAGGCATTGTGGAACCACTGGTTAAATAATAGTCTGCTCTGAACCATGTGTTGCCTGAATCTAGGTGAAGATGGTGATCCTGGGGTCCTGTGTCAGGGAGAATGGCTGACCAAATCTAATGGTTAGGGTGGTGCATCTTGGGGATTCTGTGTCAGATTGCCCAGAACAAATGCAGTTGGTTTTATAGCATAAAGGATCAATCACTGCTATGTTAATTGTTAGAGTGTCATCAGTCATTCCAGGTTATGCTGTAAAATGTGGAAATGAGATTAGGAAGGGAGCTTCAAACAGAAGTCTGAACCACATCTCTGTAAATATTGTGAATAGTCAATAAATATTCATTAGTTTGCTGTCGTATAATTTCCAACCCTAATTTGACAAAAGCATTAGGGCTCAGTCATAATATTTATACGTGCCACAGTGGTTCTGCAAACTCTTTACTAGGGATTCTAGTTGACATTGATAAAGGTGGGAAAGTGAAAAGCCAGTGACCTGACACAGCACACTCCAGAAATGCCCAGTGCAGTAATTGGAGTAACTGACCATTACTGGGGTCCCTGGACAACGAATGTGAAGCAAATGGAGAGGGCCTTACCTCCATCAAAATCCCTTGATCTTGTAGGAGGCCTCGAACAAGCAGAGAAACTAAGATCACTGATTCTACCAATAGCGGGCTGCTTTCGGACTCACTCAGAAGCCAGACGAGGATCAGGTCATTGTCCTCCATTGTACAATTGTAGCTGTGTGGTCATTACGTTAAGACATTAGGGTTGATTAAGCAATCAATAAGTTTGACCATGTAATTGAAAGCTTTGATTCCTACTTTGGGTTTTAAAGGGATGCTTTCATAAACTGAGAAAAATGTGATTGTAGCCATAATGTTTTAGCTTTAGCTTGATAACATAAACTTACATGGTTGCTAATATCACCTTCTGATACTGTAAGGGACATGTATGACTCAACTTGTGTGAGATTCAAGAATTTAAAGGGCAAACTTATCTTGCGTATGTAATGTCAATGACCACAATTCACTTTTTAAATTGAACACAGAAGTTGGTATCTCCATTCTTTTAGATACAACTTGTTGTTTGAAGCCTGAGTTTCTCCAACTATCCAGCCTTTGACTTCTAGGGGCATCCCACTGAAGAAATAAGGTAAGAAGAATGATTGAAATCCTTTTATATCCATAATCAGGAGACCTACTTAATTAGCTACAGAGAGAGCACAGGCTTACACCTCATCAGCAATGCAGGTAAGCTGAGCAAGAGGTTTTAAAGAGGGAATTTCTGGAACTGTTCACAGGACTGAGGAAATTACAACATACCATCATCGGCCTAATAATAACTGCAAAGTTTATGTGTCTATTTACATCATCGAGGCCTGAACCACATCTCTGTAAATATGGTGAATAGTCAATAAATATTCATTAGTTCACTGTAGTATAATTTCCAGCCCCCATTTGACAATATCCACCTGACCAAAGGTAAGAAAAGAGATTGAAGCCATGCTATCCCAACGGGTCATATCACCAGACGCCCAGCACACTTCTCGGTGCAGTGGTGTAGTGCCTGTCCTTCAAGCTAACAGTTCTTTTCACAAATATACTGACCTAACACAGCTCAACTAGTGTGGAATGTGAAATTCATCCTACATTATCCACCAATGAAGCTCGAAGGAAGCTTAATCTTTACAAAAACAGTTGCAAAACGTGGTTTTTGGCAGCTCCCACTAGCTGAAGAATCCAAAATTTTAATCATGTTTATTATTTCCTTCAGAAGGTGCTGCTTTAATCACCTACTGTTTGGAATTGCCTCAGTTTCTGAAATATTCCAAATCACAATGACAAACATCCTGGAGGACATCTACAGAATCATACGCCACTGAATTAGATAGGCATATTAAGATCATAAGACCATGAGAAATAGAAAAGGGAGTAGGCAATTTGTTCTCTCCAGCCTGTTTCACCATGCAATAGGATTGTGGCTGATCTTACACTCCTAACATCCGCGTTTTTTGCATCTTCTCTATAACCCCTGATTTCCAGTACTGATCAAGAGTTTGTCTAACCCAGCCTTAAATACAAACAAAAACTCTACTCCCAAAGCTCCCTATGGCAAGGAGTTCCAAAGACTCAAAATCTTCTGAGAAAAAAATTCCTCTTCAGCTCAGTCTTATATTGGTAGCCCTTTGTTTTGAGACTATGCCCTCTGGTCTCAGACTCTCCTATAACGGGAAAGATCTTCTTAGCATTTACCCTGTCAAGCGCATTTGGAATCCTATATGCTTAACTGAGATCACCTCTCATTCTTCTAAACTCCAATGAGTATAGCCCCAAACAATTTAGCCTTTGCTCATGAGACAATCCCACCATATGGGGGTTATCCTAGTGAACCTTCTCCAAACTGTCACTAATAAATTGATACTCTTCCTTCCATAAGGGGACCAAAATGCTCTCAGTACTCCAGATGTGGTCTCACCAGCGCCTTGTACAGTTGCAGTAAGATTGTCTGCTCTTATACTCCTTCAGCAGTCAACACAGGGAGCTGGTGGGCTGATTCAAGGATCTGTGCCAAAGAGTGAATCTGTGGGGTGAAATTACCAAAGATGTAATGCTAGCTGGGTCCTTGAGTAATTAAAGAGATAATATCATTCTCAGAGTAAATCAGGTGAATGAACAAATCACCTCTGGGTAAAATGGGAGAGGTCTACTTCTCATAAGAAAGTGATATCAAATGAAACTAAACTCCAGTCATGACAGACCAGGATTGAGAGTCAGGGTCTTTGAGTAAATGGGAATAAAAGGCTTTGAGCTAAAATGGTTGAGGAAGGCTGGGATCATTTGTGGACCCCAGATAAACAAAAGGAATGTGAGAAAGTCAGCCAGAAAGAAAAGAGCTTCCATAACTTTGCAATCCCCACAAATCCATCCTTCTCCAATATGAGAACAATCAGTGCTGAACTTTCTCTGTGAGTAACAGGCCACTATTGACCTGGCACCCAAGCTTCACTTCAACCTTTGGTTGGATGGCATTCAGCACACATTTAAGGCATTCTGGTTGGCTGTTGGGTTTAAATTCAGTTTCACTAATATTCTCTTCCTGACTTCCCTGTCCACCTTCAATACAGAAGTGAGTTTCTTCTATACAGCTGCCGTACCAGACTCTCCCTTAGGTAGGGTGTACACTTCAGCCCAATTTAGTTTATCTTCCTCAGCATGGCCTTCCCAGTACAAGCAGTGGCAAGTCAATAACCTGACCAATTGTATTTTTGCATTAATGATGCTCATTATAGTTATAGCTTCTCCAATGTACTCATTAGAGCAATTTTTGTTGGCTTAAGGGGCAGATGTTCTAGCTTTTCTCTGCAGACAGCATCTGAAATTAATGAAATTGCTGCTTCTGTGTCCAGTTCCAAGTTTCTCTTCCAACAGTGGTGTTACACAGTGTTTGTATAAACTACCAGTCCCGGACAAAATGTGGAGGAGCACCTCTTCCAATTGTCACTGTGGTCATCTTGGCTTAGGTGTTTTGCACGTACATTCCTTTTGTTGTTCTGCCAGCGGGCTGGTGTCTTTTACTTTTGCTTGCCTGCAGCATTGGATATGTCTTCCTTAGTTTTGCAGATTCGTACAATGTGTCCCTTTGGGTTGCATTTTCGGCATGCGAGGCCTTTCCACCAACATTTAAATGGATGGTGATCAGACAGTGGTGCAGTGGTAATATTGCAGGTTTCTCTCTGTCGCATGCTCTGAGAACACCTTGTGGAATCTGGTGGACGTGCTGTCGTCCTCCCTTGCAGCCAAATTCCATAGAAATTGCAATTTCAATGGCCTTCTGATAAGGAAGGTGAGTCTCTACTAAAATCCACTACTGTATTGCTTCACTATGCAGACCACAAACTTGCTCTACCGCATAAAATGTCATTTAACACATAATTAAATTCACAGTACTCAAAATACTGCTGCAACCGTTTCTCCTCTCTCTTGGTTTCGTTTTTGAAATCAAAATCTTTCAGCAATAACTGGCAGTTTTGGGAGAAAACTTGACTTCAAAACTTTTACAAGTACCAAACTGTGCAACGGACTAAATGTTTTCATTTTAGGAAAGTTGCTACTTTTATTTTTTCATCTGCAATTCCATTTGCAATATCAAAAAATCACAAAGTGCTCCGCCACTCAACATCAAAATGCCCCAGCAGTCCTGAAGGTGTTGTTATTCTTTTACTCTTAAAAACATATATCTTTTTGTTTCTGTATGTTTTCAAGTTTTCTTCTTACTGGCACACCACTTTGCTCCCACAGTACACTTTTTTACATTGACAGTGAAGCCGCGGAGCCGAGAAAGACAAAAACAAGTTTTCTTCCAAATTCATCATGCCACTCTTGTCTCCAATTTTGGATTTATACTTTGGACATTTAATCTTATCCACAGAAGATTTATAATTCAGGAGGCAGGGAGTGGAGATGGAGAAATAGCAACCCTGCTTATTAGGCGCAGACACACAGCGTTATAAATTAATGTGGAAGTATCGGTGTTGGACTAGGATGGACAAAGTCAGAAGTCACACGACATCAAGGTAATAAGTTTCACAGTGCCTTAGCACTTAAAGGTACAGAATATACACTTCTGGCTACACAGGCCTGAGGAAGGGAAAAATAGAAGGATTACATGGCCTGCTGTGTTCTTCCAGCTCCATATTATGTTATCTCTGATTCCAGCATTTGCAGTTCTTGCTATCTCTTAGAATGGGTTATAACACCACTGCGAAGCCTCGTCCAAGGATGCCCCTATCACCACCCAGCTCCCTTCCCCAGTCCCATCCCTCCTCTATTTATTTCTCAGTTCCCTTCCCCCTCTCTACTTCTGAAGAAAGGTGAACTTTCCTGCTCCTCTGATGCTGCCTGGCCAGCTGTGTTCCTCCAACTCCTCACTGTGTTGCCTCAGGATTAAGACTATAGTGACAGACTTAATACAAGTGACTGACAGACTAAGGGAAGGGTGTGTGGTATTTTGGCCTGGATCCTTATCGATTGTGTTCGGTCAGATATTGAGGACCTAAGATTTTGCACCCCACCATAAATATCATGCTGTGAAAAAAGAAACTAGAACTTATTCTTTTACGGGAAGAAGGTGACTAGTGGCTACTCATGTTATAATGGAGCAAGTGATTCAGTTTATATTAATTGTGCTGCAAGGACGTGCCAATGGAGCTTATTCTAAAAGATATAAAATTGAGTCGCTGGGTGTCACTGAAAAAGGATGCATCACTGGATCATGCAGATGTCGAGTCCCAGGTTTGAATGGTACCTTTTGGATGACAAAACAAGATTGTTGAACTGAATTACATCTTCACATCATCAGATCCTATAATATCCCGAAGCCATTAGTAATGATTCTGCCATAATATTGTCAGTCAGTGCGCTCAAAAAGGTCGTTGAGGCAGTCCAAACTGCCCATATCTAACGATGATTTTTGACTGATAGGCTCCACTAATAAGGATTAAAGAGTGACAACAATCATACTTTTTGCTTAAAGGCTACCAACGACCTTATTATGTGGGATTTTCATCTTGCAGGCAAGTCCTCAAAAACTAATTCAGGAAAGCTTTGTTAAATATTGATGTCAAATATCATTGGGAGGAATGGCAGGGTACATTAGAAATAATAGCAGGAGTAGGCTATTCAGCTTCTCCAACCTGTCTCTCTATTCCATAAGATCATGATTACTCTGCTCCAGGTTTCAACTTCTCTTTCATTCCAATAAGGGGTGTCATGGTGGCTCAGTGATTAGCACTCTTGCCTCACAGTACTAGGTTCATTTCCACCCTTGGGCAATTATCCATGCCGTGTTTGCATCCTCTCCTCTTGTCTGCGTTGGTTCCTCTGGCAGCCCTGGTTTTCTCCCACAGTCCAAAGATGTGGAGGTTAGGTGGATTGGCCATGCTAAGTTGCCCATTGTGTTCAAGGATAACAGGCTAGGTGGGCTAGCCATGGGATGTCCGGGATTACAGGGATAAGGTAGGGGGTAGATCTGGGTGGGATGCTCTTCAGAGGAGTGGTGTGGACTCAGTGGGCTGAATGGCCTGAATCCACACTTTCACATTCTATGAACTCCTCATAGCCATCTGCTGCTCAACTGTTTTACACCTCATTGGGGTAGAACACTGGAAATCAAGCCCTGTATTTCTAGAGTTATCACAAACCCAAAAGATTTTACAGAAGTACACAGATTACCTATAGTACATGTAGTACCTCAGAATTACTTCCCCATAGTGTGTGGAGCCAAGGCAATGCTAATGGGTGCTGAAGATTGTCTTACCCATAACTTATATAACAGATTCCAATACTCAGTGGATTTGAAAATGTTGTAATCCCGAGATGGGATCAGGAAAACAATGAGAGCTTTGCAGGTATTTCTACTTTAATATATCATTACAGCGTACATTAACTTTTAAATGACTAAGGCTCAGCCATGCATTCAACATCCACATTGAAAAATGTCAAAGCTGCCAAGGTTCACATTCAACATTTAACACCCAAACCAAAAATTTTTACACCTTGTGCATATCAAAAGACCTCTGCGATATCACCCTGGCGACCAGGAGAGATTACAGCTGACCCAGAGGCAGAACCTCAACCAGATTCTGCAGTGAAGGTGACAAGTACACCATAATATTTTTAGACTAACAGCAACCTGGGAGAAAATAAAATTTCCTTGGGGGGGACCCAAGTCAGAAAACATCACAGTTTGCTCTCTGAGGCAGCAGAAAAGTCAAATGGCTCTTTACACTTTGACTATACAATCTCACGTATGTTCTGTTTGAAACATGGAAAAATATATTAAAAAACTGATTCCAAAATATGAAAGGATTGCATATAAATCTGACAATGAGTGGCAGGAGTTTAGGCTCTTAGCTTGTACTCTCCATAGGCTTCTTTTCCCCATTAGTACGAATGGCAGTTTATTGATTGTTGAGGAAATTATGTATTAAAGTTGAAAACAATACTGTATGTTACTGAAGGATACCTATCAAAGAAGCCAGAAAAGGTTTGTAGTTCTGTAATCGACAAGAAC
The DNA here is from genome assembly GCF_030684315.1 of Stegostoma tigrinum. NCBI lineage: Eukaryota > Metazoa > Chordata > Chondrichthyes > Orectolobiformes > Stegostomatidae > Stegostoma > Stegostoma tigrinum. The sequence continues at coordinate 62,342,948 of NC_081355.1, read as the reverse complement.
AACAGTTTGGGCTGAATTTTCAAATTTTCAATTAAATAATGTTTTGTTGAGTGAGGCCCATGTTGTCCAGTCTGTAATGCATTGCAGCCACATTTCCACACAATTATTATTTGCTCTTCATCTCATTAACTAAGCACACAGACTCTTGGACAACTGAAATTGTGCGGCCAGAGAGACAAAACTGTTTGTCTCTGCCTTCTGACTTCACATATCCAGCACTCTGTATAAAACCCAGCTACACACCACTCCAGAAGCTGAGAACCAGGAGCAGCCCCTCACACTGCGGTTCTCATGTTTCAACTTTCAGAGCATGATCCAGAACAAACAGACCTTCAAGACAGAGACCTGTGTGTGTGAGTGGACAAGCTGGTGGAGAGACCTCAGCCTGGTAACTTCGGGGAATTATCAAATCCTAATGTTCCTTACTTCTTTGCACTCTCTGCTAATCCCACCAATTTTTATCTTACACACGTTTCCACACACTCTTTCATTTAAATCTTCCTGTCACAGAGTTATTCCCTGAGCCCAAGGTCTATAGTATACTCATGCCAAACTTTGAAGTGTATCCCATTAGAACCAGTGTGGTGGTTACCATTGATGACCCCCTCACAATAACTCATATCCTCCAGTGTATTATTATCTCCCACCATTATATGTTGAGTTGTCCCCTGTCATAATCTTTGTTTTTGCTGCATTCCAGCACACTGTCTCTAATCTCCACAATTGACTTTCCAACTGCCCCACCACAGTGGCGACACCTGACAACATGCCCTGACTTTCAGTAAGCAGAGCCCCAGGACTTGACAGTGACTTACTGTCCTGATGGTCCTGGAAGGGCAGTGCTAATGTATGGGTGAATAGACCTCTGACCAATATCAATGCAGCTCTCTGACTGACTTACTGCTAAACCCTGGACTGTTTGCACTGAACCTGCAGGAATGACCGTGACCCATACCCCAGACTATAATGCTGTTGTACCCACGACCTTGAACACCTTAAGCAGCCATTTGATTGTCTATCCCTGAATTGAGATCTGATGCTGCCCTTAACTACCTATGATGGGATCCCCTGACTGACAACAATACCCTTAACTTGACTGAGGACGTGTCCCCAAGACTTTTAGACATGGCCAGTTGGCTGAAATACAAACAGTATATAACCCATGTAAACTCCTGATACATGGGGTAGGTGTGACATTGATAACCGTGATCATCGTGACATTTAACAGCCATGACAAACTGCTTCAGTTTGTTTATGCTAAAAGACAAGGCAAGACAGTTCATGTTAATACATTTGCAAGATGTGGAGCTCACTGGTTCCGTCAGCAGTTATTGCTCAGGGGGCAGGTACAAGTCAACCACATTGCTGTGGGTCTGGAATCACATGTAGACCAGACCAGGTAAGGAAGGCAGATTTCCTTCCCTAAAGAATGTTAGTGAGTCAGACGACCTTTTTTTCCCCAACGATCAACAAAATTTTCCATGATGATCATTAGATTCCTAATTCCATATTTTTCTTCAATTCAACTTCCACTATCTGCCATGGTAAGATTTGAACCCAGGTCCCCTAAACATTGCTGGTCTCTGTATTGATACTATAGGAGTAATAGCATTAGGCAATCGCTTCCTTTGCAAGCATCTAGTTTTATGCAAAGTTGGGTCAGTGCAAAGAGCCCTGAAGTGCTTCTTGCGCTCATGCGTGACTTGGATGTTTGTCTCTACATGCATTGTGACTTGGGATCAGCATTACAATGCAAGGTGTTGGTGGAGTTCCATGGAATAGGGTCAGGGTCAGAGCAGGTGGTTGCTGCCCAGAGATCGTATCCTGAGGTATCGGGGTCTGCTTGTCAAGATGGGCATCGGGAGGAGCAAGTGGCAAGCTGGAGCCACCAGGTAGCTGCTCTGACTTTCATAATGGGAAGTCACAGCATAGTTTCCCTCAAAGATAATAAGAACTGCAGATGCTGGAGAATCCGAGATAACAAAGTGTGGAGCTGGATGATCACAGCAGGCCAAGCAGTGTCTTAGGAGCAAGAAAGCTGACATTTCAGGAGGGTTTAGGCCCGAAATGTCAGCTTTCCTGCTCCTAAAGTGCTGCTTGGCCTGCTGTGTTCATCCAGCTCCACACCTTGTTATCACAGTTTCCCTCGTCTGCTTGGGGAATAACAAAATTGCATGTTAGGTGAGCCAAGAATAGGTAATAATAGCATGTAAATGCATGCAAATTGGCTGCTTACTAGTGAGATTCCTAACTTACTGTTCAAACATTGGGTAACAATGTTGGATGTTTCCAAAACCCAACTGGATCATTAATGACATTTAAGGAGAGATTCAGGACCCAATCATCAAGAAAAAATAATAAGTGTTATTGACTAATCATGACAGTCAATACCTATCAACTGGACAACAGTGAGGCAGAAAGTGTGAACACACACACACACACACACACACACACACACAACACACACACGTGCTCACACGCGCTCACACGCACTCAAACACATACACACACACACACACACACACACACACACACACACATATGCACACACATGCACACACATGCAATCTTTCCACTGTCTTTAAATTGTGACACAATTCATCAAAATTCCTTCTCTATTAATTTGTTCCTGGAATGTGAGCATCACTGACTGGGTCAGCATTTATTGCTCATCCTAATTGCTCTGGAGAAGGTGGTGGTGAGCTGTCTGCTTGAACTAGTGCTTGAACCACCACTGTTAGAAAGGTAGTTCCAGGATTTTAGCTCCACCACAGTGAAACTGTGGTGACATAGTTAGAATGGTATGTGGAGGAGTACTTGCATGTGATGGCATTCCCACATATCTGTTGCCCCGTCCTTCTAGGTGGAGGATGCCAAAAGACCCATCAATGATGAATTCTTCCCAATATTTAATTGGAGAATAATTCTGCTTTTCCATTTCAAAATAAGAAATGCTTCAGGGATGGTATGGTATTTTGGTATTGTCATTAAGACCAGTAAGCCAGAGCTCCTGGCTAATGTTCTGTGACCTGGGTTTGAATCGCACTTTGGCAGAGAATGAAATTTGAATTCAATAAAATCTAAAAGCTGAACATGCACACCCTACTGACACAGATCTGGCACAGCCCTGGACCTGATCTTCCCTCTGCTTTCTTGCTGACCCTATGTCTGCACCCACTACTGGTCAGACATGCCGCGATCCTGGTACTCCTCACTGTTGCCCTGACACACGACCCCCTTCAACCCAACTCTACCCTCTTAACAGTTACACCTGGCAACTCCTTCCCTCTGTTACCCTGGCACTGCAGTCACCTGAAACATTACTACCACTCACCTACCCTGGCACATTGCACCTCCTCAACCACATGGCACCCTACACCACTTACCCACTTGGCACTATACACTCAAGTCCCCTCACTCAGTGGGCAGTCTAACTTTGCACCAAACTTGCACACACTGCTCCTGCATTCATATATTCCTGAACAGGTTGCAACAGAAAGCTCCTGCTTAGGAATCTCCAGCACAGAAGGATACATGGATGATTTTTGAAATGACCAGGGTCAGAAACAGGGTTTTCATCCTTGACTAGAGTATGTGGGCCTCTGTACGCTCAAACTTCGATCTGCATAGATAAAGAAGGCTCCAGAGTCTTTAAGTGAGTGCCCTTTCTTCCAGCTCAGAAGAACAGGAGTAAAATCAGGATTGGTGCAAGTTTAGTGGGAAATTGATGGGTAAATTATGGGACTTCTAATTTCACAGTAGAAATCCGTTAAAACCAACCCAAAAGTTACTTCTACTGAAAATGCGCTTATATAAATTGCAGGAAAGGAAAGGATTGGGATAATTTGCAGTTTTATTACATTCCCTGTTCGGACAAAGAGTGTCATTACTAAGTTCATGTTGTCAGCCAGAAGCACACGTCTTGAATTTCCTTTTGATGGAAATTATAACAAATTGATGGAAAGTTGTCCATGTGGTTGGCAAATTCTGTCAATAGTAACCTGGAAGATCCAATCGTTGTTAGCCCTTGATTAAAAGTTTCAGTCATGCCTTTCAAGAACAAATGCTGTCGTTGTCAAAGGTATGTCAACACTGCTCAGCCTTAAAGGCCACAATTATATTCTGGTTGTGATTGGGCTCCCATCTCAACTGACCATTGAATCCAAGAATACAGTTTCAGCATTGTCAATCTGCAAGGATTATGTCTTGACACACAAGAAAGTACACTTGAAAATTTGATGTTTACACTTGTTTATAACAGCTTCATATCTACACAGAGCTTTGCAATACCAGAAGTCACACTATGTATATGAGGGTGAATGTGGATCACAAGAAACACTCAACACTATGTGAGGCTGGATGAACACAGCAGGCCAAGCAGCATCTCAGGAGCACAAAAGCTGACGTTTCGGGCCTAGACCCTTCATCAGAGAGGGGGATGGGGAGAGGGAACTGGAATAAATAGGGAGAGAGGGGGAGGCGGACCAAAGATGGAGAGTAAAGACAAGAGAGTTGCAATGGGAGAGAGATTCCCTGAGGTTGGTCCGGAGGGAGGAGGGTAACTTCTTCAGGTTAGGCATCCCTGGAAGAGGCTTCGCAGTGAGGTTAAAATAGTATCAGAGATAATGGGAACTGCAGATACTATTTTAACCTCACTGCGAAGCCTCTTCCAGGGATGCCTAACCTGAAGAAGTTACCCTCCTCCCTCCGGACCAACCTCAGGGAATCTCTCTCCCATTGCAACTCTCTTGTCTTTACTCTCCATCTTCGGTCCGCCTCCCCCTCTTTCCCTATTTATTCCAGTTCCCTCTCCCCATCCCCCTCTCTGATGAAGGGTCTAGGGCCGAAACGTCAGCTTTTGTGCTCCTGAGATGCTGCTTGGCGTGCTGTGTTCATCCAGCCTCACATTTTATTATCTTGGAATTCTCCAGCATCTGCAGTTCCCATTATCTCTCACTCTACAGTATGTCCCCACTTGAAACCACTTCATTTTAAAAACATTCAGTTTTTATTACCCTAATTCCAGATTTATGTCTTCAGTTTTGATTTTAACTCCACAAAATCATTTTGCATCATCATTGCAGATCATTGCTCGGCTGTTTTGCAGCAGTTGAAAATGTTGTTTCATGTTGCAGCTTTACATTGGGTAAGATAGAGAGGTAATTTTGAAAACTGAGAGACAGGTGCAACATATGCTGCAGGTAAAATTTTCTCCATCTTTGTACAATACAGAGTGTATTTCTTCCCCATTAGAAACCTGACTCTGCAATTGTTTCAGAGATAATGGGAACTGCAGATGCTGGAGAATTCCAAGATAATAAAATGTGAGGCTGGATGAACACAGCAGGCCAAGCAGCATCTCAGGAGCACAAAAGCTGACGTTTCGGGCCTAGACCCTTCATCAGAGAGGGGGATGGGGAGAGGGAACTGGAATAAATAGGGAGAGAGGGGGAGGCGGACCGAAGATGGAGAGTAAAGAAGATAGGTGGAGAGGAGAGTATAGGTGGGGAGGTAGGGAGGGGATAGGTCAGTCCAGGGAAGACGGACAGGTCAAGGAGGTGGGATGAGGTTAGTAGGTAGCTGGGGGTGCGTCTTGGGGTGGGAGGAAGGGATGGGTGAGAGGAAGAACCGGTTAGGGAGGCAGAGACAGGTTGGACTGGTTTTGGGATGCAGTGTGTGGGGGGGAAGAGCTGGGCTGGTTGTGTGGTGCAGTGGGGGGAGGGGACGAACTGGGCTGGTTTAGGGATGCAGTTGGGGAAGGGGAGATTTTGAAACTGGTGAAGTCCACATTGATACCATATGGCTGCAGGGTTCCCAGGCGGAATATGAGTTGCTGTTCCTGCAACCTTCGGGTGGCATCATTGTGGCACTGCAGGAGGCCCATGATGGACATGTCATCTAGAGAATGGGAGGGGGAGTGGAAATGGTTTGCAACTGGGAGGTGCAGTTGTTTGTTGCGAACTGAGCGGAGGTGTTCTGCAAAGCGGTCCCCAAGCCTCCGCTTGGTTTCCCCAATGTAGAGGAATCCACACCGGGTACAGTGGATGCAGTATACCACATTGGCAGATGTGCAGGTGAACCTCTGCTTAATGTGGAATGTCATCTTGGGGCCTGGGATAGGGGTGAGGGAGGAGGTGTGGGGACAAGTGTAGCATTTCCTGCGGTTGCAGGGGAAGGTGCCGGGTGTGGTGGGGTTGGAGGGCAGTGTGGAGCGAATAAGGGAATCACGGAGAGAGTGGTCTCTCCGGAAAGCTGACAGGGGAGGGGATGGAAAAATGTCTTGGGTGGTGGGGTTGGATTGTAAATGGCGGAAGTGTCGGAGGATAATGTGTTGTATCTGGAGGTTGGTGGGGTGGTGTGTGAGAACGAGGGGGATCCTCTTGGGGCGGTTGTGGCGGGGGCGGGGTGTGAGGGATGTGTTGCGGGAAATACGGGAGACGTGGTCAAGGGCGTTCTAGATCACTGTGGGGGGAAAGTTGCGGTCCTTAAAGAACTTGGACATCTGGGATGTGCGGGAGTGGAATGTCTTATCGTGGGAGCAGATGCGGCGGAGGCGGAGGAATTGGGAATAGGGGATGGAATTTTTGCAGGAGGGTGGGTGGGAGGAAGTGTATTCTAGGTAGTGATCGAGAACGCCCTTGACCGCGTCTCCCGTATTTCCCGCAACACATTCCTCACACCCCGCCCCTGCCACAACCGCCCCAAGAGGATCCCCCTCGTTCTCACACACCACCCTACCAACCTCCGGATACAACGCATTATCCTCCGACACTTCCGCCATTTACAATCCAACCCCACCACCTAAGACATTTTTCCATCCCCTCCCCTGTCAGCTTTCTGGAGAGACCACTCTCTCCGTGACTCCCTTGTTCGCTCCACACTGCCCTCCAACCCCACCACACCCGGCACCTTCCCCTGCAACCGCAGGAAATGCTACACTTGTCCCCACACCTCCTCCCTCACCCCCATCCCAGGCCCCAAGATGACATTCCACATTAAGCAGAGGTTCACCTGCACATCTGCCAATGTGGTGTACTGCATCCACTGTACCTGGTGTGGATTCCTCTACACTGGGGAAACCAAGCGGAGGCTTGGGGACCGCTTTGCAGAACACCTCCGCTCAGTTCGCAACAAACAACTGCACCTCCCAGTCGCAAACCATTTCCACTCCCCCTCCCATTCTCTAGATGACATGTCCATCATGGGCCTCCTGCAGTGCCACAATGATGCCACCCGAAGGTTGCAGGAACAGCAACTCATATTCCGCCTGGGAACCCTGCAGCCATATGGTATCAATGTGGACTTCACCAGTTTCAAAATCTCCCCTTCCCCAACTGCATCCCTAAACCAGCCCAGTTTGTCCCCTCCCCCCACTGCACCACACAACCAGCCCAGCTCTTCCCCCCCACCCACTGCATCCCAAAACCAGTCCAACCTGTCTCTGCCTCCCTAACCGGTTCTTCCTCTCACCCATCCCTTCCTCCCACCCCAAGCCGCACCCCCAGCTACCTACTAACCTCATCCCACCTCCTTGACCTGTCCGTCTTCCCTGGACTGACCTATCCCCTCCCTACCTCCCCACCTATACTCTCCTCTCCACCTATCTTCTTTACTCTCCATCTTCGGTCCGCCTCCCCCTCTCTCCCTATTTATTCCAGTTCCCTCTCCCCATCCCCCTCTCTGATGAAGGGTCTAGGCCCGAAACGTCAGCTTTTGTGCTCCTGAGATGCTGCTTGGCCTGCTGTGTTCATCCAGCCTCACATTTTATTATCTGCAATTGTTTGATTGATTTTGGAGGTCCAAGTTTGGCTCTTGTCCAATACTGAAACAGGCGAGACAGAAATACCATTTTAAAGCCAGTGGGAGACCCAGAGGTGAGATAGTAATCATTCGTAGTCATCTGCCTGTTTTGAAATATTTTAGTGGTGATAGCAAAGTATCCCCAAAGAGATCAAACATTTCTAACCACTCATGGTGACCAGTCAAAATGAGTTAAAGTTAATTTGGGAAGGCATAAAAGGCAATAACAATAAGTCAAGGCAGTGGAGACAGCACAAGAACCTCCAAACAATTCATCAGTCTGTCCATTCAAGCAACACCTGTAGAGTTTGTAGATCATGCATTAACCCTTCTTCAGAAAAAAAAGGGCGAAGGTTCTGGCCCAAAACATTAGCATTCCTGCTCCTCTGATGCTGCTTGGCCTGCTGAGTTCATCCAGCTCTACACCTTGTTATCTCAGATTCTCCAACATCTGCAGTTCCCATTATCACTAAGTGAAGTGTAATATCCATTCAACACAGCCCTTTCAGTGTTGCATTGAAATGTTGGGACATCCCTGAAGCTGCGGTGTGTCACATTCTGTGAATCTAATTCACAATTGAAGAGAAACTGAGGCATCCAGCAGGTGTACAATACTCTTATACACCAGCTCTACATCAAGATCTTCCAAAAAAGGGCAGGAATTTCAAAAGCTTTATTGATGAAACATGAAAATTGACACATTCTGTGTTAATATCAAGTGGAAAATACTTATGCAAAATGAATGAATGCTGTAAAACTATGGGTCATGAACATTCAAAAAGGCATTGATTTTTGCTTTCTTCGATGTGTATCAATACTTACTCATTTCACTTATTCATTTGTGAAACAGTTACCGATCTTTGGAGATATATTTGCCATTTAATAAAAGGATCTTAACTTGAATCAGTAGTTTCTATTTATATGTAGGTGAAAACAAAACTCTCTAATATGTTTCAACAGTGACATTTCACAAGTTCCTTTGACAGAATCAAGTTAAAACTACAACGAAGCTTCGTGAAAATTCTACGCATTTATTTTTGTACAAATAATATTTCATAACTTTGTTGAGAGTGACAGTAAACCTGATTATCATACATCTTGCTCTTCGGGACTATTTACATAAGACAAGGTGGCAAATATAACATAAAAGAAGCCTGTTGTTATCCTCATTCCAGACTTGCAGCCAAAATATTAAAATTTATAGTTAGAGCTTTACACTTTCATGTTAAATAAATGTGAATATATTAAACATTTTCCATCAATATGTGCAGTTAAAACAATTTATTTGATAATTGCAAACAAGTATTGCTATCAGGATGATGATAATGTAAAATGCTTTGAATCGGCAATAATCCCTTTACAATGGACATTCAACATCCTCAAAACCGCGTCACACAGAACCTGCCCTGAATGCAACTCTTTCATGATGTGAGCGGGTTGTTGACATTTGTAAACTCTCTCGATGACTAATGCGACATTGCTGTGTTGTTCTCTTTAATAAGTGGGCAGGGCATTGCTTAGCTACTCAGCATTAATCATTTTAAATAAACACAAGAACCAAATTGTAAGGCTTGCATGTGTCACAGAAGATTTATTCAGAATTTGATTTTCAGCAGTTCTGAAAATATGTATCCAGTTTTTGGCCATGGCACAATTAATATTCTTTTAATGAAGTGTGGGTGATGTTTGTGAGGAGAACTTTTAATTAACGTGGGCAAACCTGCAATTCTCAACATGCTTTAAATTGCAAAGTGATTAACAAGGATATTAAAATGTTTTCACCTGCTCCACTTCAGCTATTTCAATACGGATAAAGACAGGCTATTAGATGAAGGGTGCACTCAATTAACACAGACAAAGGCCACTCTGCTGAACATGTCAGGGAGGGCTGCAGCCAGCATCTGTCCAAACAGCTTGCTTTGAGGTGAAAATAAAGAGGGTGACATGTTCTAGCCTTGAGCTATGAGATATCTGAAATAGTGATTCTAGTTCATCTGGACTGACTGATCTCCAACTGAATAGGTGACAGTGTTGAAATCCACAGCCATCTCGCCATATGACAGTTTTGTAAAATTGGAGTGCACCCAACGGTCACAGTGGAGTTTGCTGCAGCACCCAGGTCCCACAATCAGAAAGACACACTGTTAACAAAGACAAATAAAGTTGGATCATAATGGGAATGATAACAATCACCAAATGAAATGAGAAATCATTCTGAATTTTTGACCTGTTTTTGCAATAATTGGATATATCAATCAGATCTGGAAATATGAACAGCAGATCTTCTGTTTAAGCCCGGCTTTTAAAATAATTTCTTTCCGGAAATTTAAAGAGCAACCTGATAGTTGTCACCAGCATTGTGAAGGATTATATTGGGTGATTGGTGATCAATTGTTTCCATTGGCCAAGTTAGCAGATCTCAGATTTCTTTGAAAGATAAAAGAACTGCAGTTATGTTGTGCCTGTTATATTTTCAGGGCACTGCCAAAGAAAGTGCTAGAAACAGCTGGAGCAAAGAGGAAATCTGTGCACAACATTATCAAGAGATAAAGATACAATAGTTCAGTCACATCATTAGAGCAAACAGTGGGCAAAAACAATTATTTGAACAAAACATTGACAGAACACATGGGACAGAGATACAGACGAAAAAATGAATAATGGATGTAACAGAATGGATGTGGTTGACTTACGTATATGGGAAGCACTTCAGGATAGATAGACGTGGAGATCCATAGCAGTCAGCCTTCTGGAAAGAAGACAACACCAACAAATGACCAAAGCCACTCCAGACCCAATTAAATGCAGTTAAAGTATAGGCAATGTTGTAATATAAGCAATACAACTGTAACTGTTCTTCAAATTTCATAAACCATATGTCAAAGAGTATTCATAATTTATTTTAAAAAAGAATTAAGCAGCTGTTTTAATTGTAGAATATTTGTTGGAATGCAAAACAACAAGAGTTGATGACTCCTAACCTAAGCTGACACTCCTGTACAGTATTGAGAGAGTACTCCATTTTCAGAGCTATTGCCTTTCAGATGAGACCACAAAGCATGGCTCCATCTACCCACACAGATAGACCTATTCAGTTGCAAGAAATCACTTTGAAGAAGAGCAACAAAGTTGTTCAAAACATCTGGCCCAAATTTATCCCTCACTCAATACTACAAAATTCAGCAGATATTATTACATTGATGTTTGAGGGCCTTGCTGTACACAAACTGGTTGTAATGTTTCTGAATGTTTGTTGGAATGCGAAACAATTCAATTCTGAACAATTCAATATCATATTGCATTAGCTATAGAGCACTTTGGACCTTGTTGATTATAAATACTATATTAATGTATTTTTTCTTTATTGAATTTTAATGCCCAAGTGGAGAAAAGTCCTGGTACAGAATGATTTGCCAATTGGCCTGTCTCCCAGCTTATATGATATTATGAAAATTTCACCAGTAAGGACAATTTGCATTTATATGGTGCTTTAATATAAATATTTTAAAAAAGTGTCTGCCAATTTATGAATTAAAACATAGAGAGGCCATCTACATCAGTTAAATTTATCTCCCTTCAAATGATCTATGTATTACATGCATATTGCACATTCTTCAGAGGCAGAACACCCATACGCTATGTAGGTCAGTCTCATAAGTGAAAAAAAATTCAGATTTCAAGGGCTCGTGACATGTTCTGGCTATTACATTTACCTTTGTATTTATGCTTGAAACTGATATGTATATTCTTGCATTGTCTTTTATTTAAGTAGCTGTGGCATCAATTTGAACTGCATGGTACTTCCTTGAGGCACTGCAGCATTAATTCAGTCCCTCATTTACCACATTTATACCCCTGCCAAATTTGCTTGAATATCCTACAAAAGGAAAACAGCAGGATTCAAAAAGGAGGCAATCCAAAATGCTCCAATGAGCAAATCAGCCCCTGCATTGATTTAACCTGCGTTGCTGAATATTTTGTTTGATGTATTTGCTTTTTTCGTAAAATGTCATTTTATACTCTCACCAAACATAGAACTTGAACGCAATTCTGCACAATGAAACTTTAACAGAGGTTTAAATGTGGTCAGGTTCAAAGGAGTGAGATAGTTCACCAGTTATATTTATTTGAATTTGTTCAATTTTAAGATCTTGGTCTTCAGGTGACGTAACTAAGCAATATGAACCCACGTATCACTGATGATGATAATAGCCCCAAATCCTTAATATATTCATAGATCATTCCTCTGTCCATGACTTTAATGGCAGCATTAGGTTTAAGCGTCATTAAAAAAGAGGCTTAAGAGTCATGCAAATGTGTTATATGTTTATTTGCTTTTAGTGGCAATAACAATTTCTCGCTTATAATCACTCAATCATATAATGTGATGAGATTAAAATTTCTGAAAAAATTTTAAAAATCGCAAACAAATGATCTAAAATATATTGCCTTACACCTTTACAAAATGATCCATATCAATTTTAAAATCTCAACAGTCTTCTATGTGATGTTTTTCAACAGAACCTTGCAGATCCCATGAGATAAGCTGTTCCAAAAGCATATTACCATGTTGCAGGTTTCTCTGTGAAATTTAAAAATATTATATCATACAATTTTAATTTCTAGACTTAGAGTCAAATTTAGAGCTTTAACACATTTCATGGTAATACACATTTGACTGGCTGGAACAAATTTTACCTTTGTTATATATCTCCCGTGGAGTAGCCAAACAGTCATTGACTGATGACAATCCAGATAAAATGCTTTTAATGTCTATGTTGAACATTCTGTCTTGCTTTGGCTCCTGTCCTAAAATTGCAATTGTCAGTGAACCCTGAAAACTGCATCTTCTCATACCTTGAACTGCTTGGCATCTCCCCAAAATTATATTTGGATGTTAAATGAAGAATATTTTAGAGGAAAATGAAAATACAGAGATTAAACAAAGAATATACCTTTCTTAACCAGCACTCCCTGAAATATGTAAGCGTCTAATCTTGGCACATTTCTTTTTTGAAATGGTGCAAAGTGCTGCCTGAGTCCTCCAAGGGTTAAAGTGTGCCAAGAGCAGCTGCTAATTAACAGTAGCTATGCCTTTTCCAAACTGGTTAAATTCAAACATTTCTCCACCAATGAGGCAGATCTGACATTCTGTTTCCCAACCTTGAAATGTCAAAGTGCAAAAGCTAACTGACACACAAGTTAACAGCATACAGGAGGAGATCAGAAAGCATTTCTTCATCAATTTTCGCATAGATTCCACAAAATATGAAACAATTGTTTCTGATCTGTTCTGTGTTGTAAATAAAGGAAAGATTTGCTGTAACAAATCTAGGCTTTTTCTTCCCCTGCTGTTGCTGAATGCCTGATCAGCTTTAATCGCAGCCAGCTCATCTCTGCTCCAGAAGCCCAGGGCCAATTTGGGCCCTGTTGCATCAGAGGAGCTGAGCATAAGGGATCATCTTTCAATAACACTTGACTGAATGTGATAATAGATCCAATGTCATCTTCTTTTCTCACTTCAGTAAATTCAGGGTGATCAGGCAAGGGTGAGAGTCATTTGTTTTTTTGCCTTTGGAGTAACAAGACTGGTAACTTGGTGAGGGTCACAGAAGAGGCAAGGAGCAGAAGTTCAGAAGCGTAATAAGTGAGGAATTACTCTACTCTGTCTTCACAGTATCTTTGGCAAGAAGACTATGTGACGATGTCTTCAGGGAATCACAGAGACAAGACTGAATCTCAGCGCAAAGCGGTTTTATGATCAGGCAATTTTGAAAAAAATGCTCAAGTAGTTAATTACAATAAAATTACACTATTAAATTACAACTTTTATTATTTAATAAGCTATTTAACAATTTCATCACCATAGTGTGATTCAATGATACAGCATAGTGGGAAGCTATTTGGTCCATCTTGCTTATAACATAACACTTTGATTGCAAAAGCTGTTATTTCACATTCATCAAATGCTCTTTTGCTTTCTACAGACATGTTATTCAATGTTCAATATTGAAATACATGTATAATTATCACACTGGGTACTGGATGCTTTCAACAGATGTGGGCTGGACACCATGTTCAAACACTAAATATATATTAATGCAAACTGATTTATGTTATTTGCCCTCAACTGAGAGGCATGGTTCAACAGGCCTGCACTAGAATCTTCTTCACTTAGGTCCCAGTCCCACATGATCTGAGATCACTGATGGTGCGGCCTTGCTATTAATATAGCTACTAATCCCATTTACTAAATCTCCCCTCAAGTTAGTTCTATCCATAAGTATTTACATCATGAACTATTCGCCTTATCTCCCTGCTCCTACTCACTCTTTCGAAGTATCTTTCACCAAACACATCAATATCCAACAGTGTTATTAGTCCATTTTGAAGAAGCAAGCGATGTGTATGCTCCATTACCTTCTCCGTGGAATGCAAACATATTGGCAAAGTAGGATGCCAGCTTCTCAGAGCAGCTGGTACGCTGATACTGAATAGATAGCAAAAATTGTGAAGATTGATCAAGGTAAGATTCGAGAGACAAATCTTCACAACTGAACTGTTAAAACCCCATTATGAAGGAAACAATGAACCAAAGTCTCATTCTCTTTTTCTGTTTTTCCTTTTTCTCTTTAGTGCAGGGGTAGGTTAAAACTTTGGCTTGAATAAATGGAGCACGTTCAACTTCCATGAAAATCTTCACAACCCTATAATCCACTGCCACTGCAACGACAAAAGAACAATTCAATATCATATTCAAGAAGTAATCAGATACATGAAAAGAAGAATGAAGAACATTCTGAAGACATTTCCAAAGGTGAAGAAATGATAATTTGCTCACTGCTTTTGGGTAAGAACCTTACATTTTGGAGCTAATGGCAGTACCTCTGTAGTCTCTTCAGTTTGAGATTGCTCTCGACAACCACATCTTGGGAACTGCAGTTGAAAGTAAGACAATAACACATATGAGCAGGGGTAGGCTATTCAGCCTTTTGAGTCTGCTTCACCATCAAATGTGATCATGGCTAATCTGATGATCCACAATTCCACTTTCGTAAGTTTCCCCTAAACCCTTGATTCCCTTATTGATTCGAAATCTGTCTATCACGGCCTTGAAAGTACTTCACATTCCAACCATCTGCAGCAAAGAATTCCACAAATTCCATATTCTCTGAGAGAAGAAGTTCCTTCTCATCCATGTAGGGACAGCCTCTTATTCTGTTGTCACGTCCCCTCTCCTTACACTCTCTCACAAGAGATAACAACCTTTCCACATCGGCTGTGTGGAGTCCCCTATGAATACAGAAAACTGGTTGGCAGAGAGGAAACAAAGAGTAGGAATTAATGGGTCCTTTTCAAATTGGCTGGCAGGAACTGGTGGGGCGCCACAAGGATCGGCGCTGGGACCCTAGCTATTCACAATATATATTAATGATTTGGACGAGGAAACAAAATGTAACATTTCAAAAGTTCGCAGATGATACAAAATTGGGAGGGAGGGTGAAATGTGACAAGAAAGCAGAAATCCTTCAGTATGATCTGGACAGGTTAGGTGAGTGGGCAAATCAATGGCAGATGCAGTATAATGTGGATAAATGTGAGGTTATTCACTTCGGAAGCAAAACAAGGAGGCAGATTGCCACCTGAATGGCTGTAAATTGGAACAGGGGAGTAAGCAGCAGGACTTGGACAACCTTGAGCCACTGAAAGAAATCATGTATGTGCAGCAGGCGGTAAAGAAGGAAAATGGTATGTTGTCCTCCATTGCAAGACATTTTGAATACAGGAACAGGGATGAGTTCTTGCAATTATACAGGGTCTTGATGAGGCTACACCTAGAATATTGTGTGCAGTTTTGGTCTCCTTTTCTTAGAAAGAATGCTCTTGCTCTCGAGGGAGTGCAGTGAATATTTACAAGGTTGATTCCAGGAATAGAGGGGCTGATGTTTGAGGCGAGATTGACCAGGTTAGGATTGTTTTCACTGGAGTTCAGACGATTGAGGGGAATCTCATAGAGATTTATAAAATTCTAAGAGGACTAGACAGGGTAGATACAGGGAGGATGTTCCTGATGGTCAGTGTATCCAGAGCCAGGGGTCACCTATCTGAGGATTTGGGGTAGACCATTTAGGACAGATATGAGGAGACATTTCTTCACCCAAACAGTGATGACCCTGTGGAATTCATTACCACAGGAAACAATTATGACAAAACATTGAATGTATTTAAGAGGCAACGATATGAAGCACTTGGGATGAATGGGATCAAAGGTAAAGGGGAGTTAGAAGGATTAGGATACTGAGTTGGATTAGCCATGATTGGGATGAATGGCGTCTGCCTGCTCCTAACTTCTATGTTTTTACGTTTCTATGTTTATGGTTCATTAAGATCACCTCTCATTCTTTAAACTCTAAAGAATACACACCCAACCAATGTAACCTTCCCTCAGTTCAAAGATGTGCAGGTTAGGTGGATTAGTCATGGTAAATGCAACATTATGGGGATGGGGAAGGGGGCTGGGTTTATGCAGATACTCTTTGGAGGTCAGACCAACTCGATGTGCTGAATGGCCTCTTTCTGCACTGTAGGGATTCAATGAATGCATGTTTCTATGATTCATAACATAGCCCCTCTACATACAGGGTCAACCTTGAGACCATTTCTAGACTGCCTCCAATGCCAGAATATCTTTTCTCAGATAAGAAGCACAAAACTGTTCACTGTATTCCAGCTGTGCACTAATTAGTACTTTGTATATTTTGAGGAAAATCTCAGTACTTTTCTACTCCACTCCCTTTGAAACAAAGGCCAACATTTCATTTGCCTTCCCTAGTACTGTCGAACCTGTTTTCTACTTTTATCTATTAGATGCATGCGGGCTTTCAAATCCCTTTATGTTGTAACTTTCTGAAGTCCTTTTCCATTTAAATAATATTCAGCTCCTCTATTCTTCCCAACAAATTGCATAACCTCACATTTTCCCAAATGAAGTTTCATTTTCCAAATTTTCACCCGTTCACTTCATCTGTCTCTATCATTCTGTAGTCTTTATGTTTCATCGTCTTCATTTGCCTTCCTGCCTATTTTTGTATCATCTGCAAAATTGGTAAGATTTCACCATCATCCATAATAAAATAAACTTGAAGATTTGAGGAAATCTGACTCTTCAGGAGACAGTTATCAAAATTGGGGTCTAATGGAAGCTCCTCCATTGTATGATACTCTATCGTCCTAAGATGCTGCTTGGCCTGCTGTGTTCATCTAGCCCCACACTTTGTTATCTTGGATTCTCCAGCATCTGCAGTTCCCATTATCTCTGATCACAATTTTAACCTCACTGTGAAGCGTCTTCCAGGATGCCTAACCTGAAGAAGTTACCCTCCGGACCAACCTCAGGGGATCTCTCTCCCACTGCCACTCTCCTCTGCACCTATCTTCTCCTCTATCTATCTTCAGTCTGCCTCCCACTCTCTCTCTATTTATTTCAGAATCATCTCCCCATCCTCCTTTTCTGATGAAGGGTTTAGGCCCGAAACGTCAGCTTTTGTGCTCCTAAGATGTTGCTTGGCCTGCTATGTTCATCCAGCCCCACACTTTGTTATCTTGGATTCTCCAGCATCTGCAGTTCCCATTGTCTCTGATAGGAAGATTATTATTTAGCTGGAGAGAGCTCAGAAGAGATTTGCCAGAATGTTGCTGGGTATGGAAGAGTTGAGTTATAAAGAAAGGTTGTATAGTCTGGGATTTTTTTTTCACTGGAGCACAGGAGGTGAGAGGCGACCTTATGGAAGTTTATAAAATAATGAGGAGTATAGATAAGGTTACTGGTAGATATCTTTCCCTAGGACCAGGCATTTCAAGATTAGAGGGCATATTTTTAAGGTGAGAGAAGAGAGATTTAACATTGGCATGAGGGGCAAATCTTTTACATGGAGGGTGGTAGATGTGGTGGTGGCACAGTGGCTCAGTGGTTAGCACTGCTGCCCCAGCCTCAGGCGACTGTCTGTGTGAAGTTTGCACATTCTCCGTGTGTCTGTGTGGGTTTCCTTCGCGTGCTCCAGTTTCCTCCCACAATCCAAAGATGTGCAGGCTAGGTGGATTGACAATACTAAATTGCCTGTAGTGTTCAGGGATGTGTAGATTAGGTGTATTAGCCATGGGAAATGCAGGGTACAGGGAAAGGGTAAGGGGATGGGGTTGAGTCTGGGTGGGATGATCTTTGGAGTGTTGGTGTGGGCTTGTTGAGCTGAATGGCCTGTTTCCACATAGTAGGGATTCTATGATTCTAATTACAATATTTTAAGTACATTTGCAAAAGTGCGTGAATAGGAAAGGTTTGAAGGGATATCAACAGGAGCAGATAGGTGGGACTAGTTTAGTTTGGGATTATGTTGGCATGGACTGGTTGAACTGAATGGTCTGTTTCTGTGCTGTATGACCATGACTATCATCAGTTACTTTGTCTACAAGACCTACTTTAGTAGTACTTTCATGGGAAATGAACGTGCTTCATTTCATCAAGAGAGTGCTTCAGCCTTACTCCAGTGTGCCAAAGAGAAGAAGGAAAAATGGAAGAAGAGAATGAGAGTTCAGTTCATAGTTTCTGTCATAACAGAATTTTAGTTCCACAGGTCATGAAGATTTGTTTCATGTATCTAACCTCTTCTGATCAATCTTCACCACTTTTGCTTTCAATTCAGTGTCAGTGCACCAGCTGCTCTGAGAAGCTGGCATCCTACTCTGCCAATGTGTTTCCATTCTGCGGAGATGGTAAAGGAGCACATATGTCACTCACCTCCTCAAAACATCTAGTTTTAGAACTTTTTACAAAGATGAGTGTCTGTTTGTGATAGTTATTGCTGCTACCACATGGCATTGGGTTCTTCAGGGGAATGATGACTAGTATACCTCTTTTTCACCACCTTCCATAAAATGCCAAACCTCCTCAAGAATGACAATGGTGCTGTGATCAAGATGGTCAGTTATGCTGTCTTCAAAGAGTATGGCAAGATTTGGGACCTCTTCCTCCAACAAATCATCAACATCAGTGATATCTTCATTAGTTTCCACCCTTCCTTCAACATGTAATGTAGGATCTAGAACGCCATCTTGCAGGTGGTCACCTTCATCCTGTTACCCTGCTCTTCCACTTCTTCTATCCTTCCTTCAGGAAAAAAAAGACTGCAATTTAGGCTAATAGAGTCATAGAGATATACAGTATGGAAACAGGCCCTTCAGTCCAACTAGTCCGTGCTGACCAGACATCCTAAATTAACCTAGTTTCATTTGCCAGCAGTTGGCTCATATCCCTCTAAACTCTTCCTATTCACATATTCATCCAGATGCCTTTTAAATGTTGGAATTGTACCAACCTCCACAACTTTCGAGGGCAGTTCACTCCATACATGTTCCACCCTCTGTGAAAAACTTTTAAATCTTCCCCTTCTCAACTTAAGTCTATGCCATATGGTTTTGGACTCCTCTACCCTAGGAAAAGAACTTGGCTAGTCATCCTATCCATGCCCTTCATGATTTTATAAACCTCTATAAGGTCACAACTCAGCCTCCGATGCTCCAGAAAAAATAGCCCAAGCCTATCCAGCTTCTCCCTATAGCTCAAACTCTCCAACCCTGGCAACATCCTTCCAAAGTTTCTTATATCTTCTTGTGGTTGTAGGAATGGAGTTCTTTCAATGGAGAATGAGTCATAGTGTAATGAGCCAACTTCAATTTCCTTTGGAACTAGTGAATAAAGAAGATGCAAGGCTACACAAACATCTTTGTTTGATAAAGACAAATGCTGGCTTGGATGATGTACAGAACTTTATGATCTTTCTCCAATATAATGAAGCATAGCATGCATCTATCCTTTGGACTCTTATTGGAATACCTCCTGCATCCTGAATCTGAATGGCAGATGGTCAGAGAAACCCAGGCTTCTGCCAGTGTGTGACATTTGAAAGACTAGATAGGTCTATTCCCTTTCTAATTTAAAATGAAATTAACAATGCTATCTGCACACCAGAAACAGTCTTGCAGCTCTGTCAATTCTTTTAGGGAGAATTTATCCTGTACATCAGCCTCATTTGCTTTTTAGTCATTTACAGTTTGACCTGATCTGTCTTTAGTTTCGTGCATTGCTATTGGAAATCTGCTACTGCTGTGCTAAACCATCCAAAAATGGCCACTTTATAGTGAGCATAGCATTTACAATTAATGTTTTGGAAGGCTTGGTGCTGACGAGATGTTTTCCAGCCATGTTATGGACATTCTGCTATGATGACGACTCAGGCCTCCTCTCTGATGAAGGGTCCAGGCCCGAAACGTCAGCTTTTGTGCTCCTGAGATGCTGCTTGGCCTGCTGTGTTCATCCAGCCTCACATTTTATTATCTTGGAATCTCCAGCATCTGCAGTTCCCATTATCTCTCTTCTTTCTAGCTCTGCTTTCCCACAGGAGTTCTGTGGTGCCTCTCACTCGTGTTCAGCTGGTGTCCAATAGAGAGAAATTTGCTGCAGAGCCCTGGATGTCCATGCTGAACTTTTTCTCGGTCGTTGAGAGCCTCCTTTTGAAAGCTAAAGTATGAATTAAGGGCTTGAATGGTGTCTTGATATTTGGCAGTTTCCTCAACAACTGCTTTCTTAATTATGGCTGAGGACTGTATATAGAAGCATACTGGCATGAACTTTATCTGGCTTCAGGTGTTGACTGGATACCGAATGGATTGGCAATGCCAGTTTTTCCTGTACGCAGTTTGCTCATGGCCTCCTGCAAAATTGAAAAGCTTGGGAAGAGGTATGGCTTTCTCCACAGCTCTGTGCATTTCTAGTCAATTGTCTTCAGGTTCTGGTAAATGTAGTTGTTCCAGTTACTGCTGAGGACATTTTTTTCTAGAATGTGTTCTGCCGGGCAGTTTCTCACATTTATTGGTGTCTGCTGGAATCTCTTGTAAACCGTTCACAGCCCACACCGCTTTTTTCACCATGCATCAATGTCATGACTGGGTCCTGGATGATTTTGACAGATGAGTACTGGACACAGTACTAGTACAAACTAAGGAACATTTATTTATTATTTAGAGCAGTTACAGAAGTATATTTCAGCTGGATTTCACTAGAACTTCCTTCATTTAGGACCCACTTTCAAATGATCTGACATCCTGATGGTGATGGCTGACTATTAGCATAAAGCAATGAATTTTCTAAACTGCAATACAGAGCTGTGAATAAAATATTCGTTGTTTAAACAACTCTCCACTCTTCTGTTTCAGGAAGTGGTAGGTTCAAGTTCCAGTGCAGGAAGGAGCTTGTAATCTACATTAAGAGTGCTGCCGGGTGTGTCTGTTTTGTGGGGAGGGGGTTTTGGTGTGGATGCATCATTAGAGTTTCGGCAATGTCTGTTCCAATGACTCACAGAGACACTTACAATCTGAAATATTTTACTCCCTTCCCTTCAACCTCCGTGTTGCATACCTGATGAGAAATATATTTTGTAAGTATTAAGAATGTTACAATCACGTCTTAGGACACATTGAATCTTCTCGAGAGTCCTATAATATTGAAGTCAAAGCATTTTTGGCTAGCTTTTGTCTACAAATGCTATAAATAAAGCATATGTTTGCAAAGATAAACAATTCCATGTTATTATTTGACAAGGATGGGTACTCATCAAGAGTCCTGGGCGATATCCCTTCCTTCAACCAAACCACTAAATACACATTGAAAGATTGATCATCATGTTATAGATAATGGGGTCTTTTGCACAGACCACAGATGAGGAGAATCTATATAACAGATGAGGAGAAATTGCCTCTCATTGAGGGACTTGAGTCTTTGGAAATCTTCCTCAAAATGGAAACAGAGTCTTTGAATATTGTTACTTGGAACTAGATAGATTCTTGATAAGTGGGGAGTTATTGGGAGTTAGCAGGAATGAGATTTGATCAGATCAGCTGTGATCTTACAGAATGGTGTAGCAGGCTTAATGGTCTACTTTGGTTGTTGATTCTTATCTTGATGTGTTCAAAGGAATTCATTTTATTTAAAGCCTTTGATATGTGATACAATAAAGCACCAAAACAATTCTTTCTTTTTGCAAAAGAAAATTGGTATTCCTAACAATTTTGAAAATGACCTCTGAGAAATACAAAGAATCAAAATCAGCTTTCAGGTATGACTACAGCAACTCATTTTGATAGAGAACTTTTAACACCATAAAACAGCTATAGATTCATTGGAGGAGAATTATAAAGGAAAATTTGGTACTAAGCAATATTCGGATAAATGACCAAACATTTGATCGGGTATAGGTTGCCAAGAAAGTCTTGAAGGAAAAAGGTGGAGAAGGGGATAGATTTAGGGAAGGAATTCTGGAACTCAGGGTCTAAAAGCATCTGAATCTACTGCCACAAATGTTAGGGCTGTTGAAGTTTGAAATTCTCAAGAGGCCCGAATTAGGTTGGTACAGATTTCTCAGCCAGTCATAGGCCTGTAGGTGACTACAGAACAGAAGGAGATGAGAAGCGGAGGGACTTGAAAACAAAAATAAGAATTTTAAAATCAAGGTGTTGATTTGACTTGGAGCCAATGACAATAACGGTGATGGGGGAAATGGCATCCTGTGAGAGTTATGAAGGAGAGTTTTGAATGACCTCACTTTCCCAGAAGTTAAAACGTGGAGGGAGGTTAGCTGTGCATTTGAATTGTCAAATTGCAGGGACCAACTCGACAGATGAGGGTTTCAGCAACTGAACAGATAAGTTGAGGCAGTAGCTAAATTAGACAGTGTCACGAGGTAGAGGTTGATGGTCTTAGTGATGCTATAGATATACAATTAGAAGCTCGTTGCAGGGTCAAATATGATTTTGTCTGATTCAGCTGCAGACCATTGCTGGAGGGGGAGAGAGAGAGAGAGAGAGAAAAAGAGTTAGTAGCTAAGGTATAGGAGTTTGTAGTGGATACTGGAGTTAGTAGCTAAGGTATAGGAGTTTGTAGTGGATACTGAATACAAATACATTTGTCTTCCACATTTTTTTTGGAGGAAATTTCTTCTCATCCAACATTGGATGTTAAACAAGCTATCTAATTGTTTAGTACAGCAAACTTTACTAGACCTAATCCCAGGAGAGCTGAACTGTCCAAAGAAGACAGCTTGTCAAACTCGAGCTGTACTTTTGGAGCTTAGAAGAATGAGAGAGGTGGCCTCATTGAAACCTGCAAAGTACTTCAAGCGCTAGACAGGGGAGATGCTGGTAATATGTTTCCTCTGGTCACGGAGTCTAGAACCAAGAGGCACAATTTAAAAATAATGGAGATGCCATATGGGACCAAGATTAAGTGCAATTATTTTACTCAGAGGGTGGCAAATAATTTGAATTCTTGACCCCATGGAATTGTGGAAGCTCCGTCCTTGAGTATATTATCAGCCATAATCCTAACAAACAATGAGGAGGGTGTGATGGGCTGAATGGCCTACTCCTTGCCTAAGCTCCCAGCACCGAGAAAATGGGAACTCGTCCAGAATTGGCGAGGGGATTGCAAGATTAACGATGTAAATGGCTGCTGATTGGTACTGATTGTTTGTGCTGAGATATTTTGGTATGGTAGTGACAATAGAAACAATTGGCAATGAGGGATACACTTTCTAATTTTTTAGTGTGGTGCATTGGATATGATTATGTAAGTAATATGCAAAGAGCTGCAACCAAAAATAATCCAGCAGTGAAAACTGAGTCACAAGCTACATAGATGCAGGTAAAGAAGAAATTGTTTCAATCAAATCGAAGGGCATGCCAAATCAAAGCTACATGGCTTTGATTACTATCATAATATTGGCTCATTGTACTCATGACACAAACGAAAAACTTAGGTGTTATAGCTCTCACAGGAGGTACATTGCAAAGGATCCAAACAAGCTTTCTGTTTTTCTACTTAAATC
Source organism: Stegostoma tigrinum (assembly GCF_030684315.1). Classification (NCBI taxonomy): domain Eukaryota; kingdom Metazoa; phylum Chordata; class Chondrichthyes; order Orectolobiformes; family Stegostomatidae; genus Stegostoma; species Stegostoma tigrinum. The sequence goes on along the minus strand of NC_081355.1, from coordinate 62,319,213 downwards.
CCAAAAAGCTGCAGGGTACAATTTTTGGACCGCATGCAAATAGCCTGCACTGCAGCAAAAAAAGCGATTATGAATATAATTTGAGTGTGCATTGCTTCTGCATTGGATTGCATTTGCACAAAGAAAGATATGCATTGGCCACAATGTTGTCTGCCATGGGATCTCTGACAGTTTGTAACATTTAGATGCTATTTGTTAGTGTTTAAAGGAGAAGTTTGGTTATTGCCACTGCAAATACATACACACATTTGGCACATCTGCTATTTTAAAGAAGCTGTCTAGATTAGAAAGGTGCTTTCTAGTTAGGGCTCGAAGTGTGTGAAGGATGCAGTAGAGGCATGCTCCCTAGTCCCAGCAAGCATCCTCCTTTCCTTTGTTTTATCATCACCTTTTTCCACTGTCTTACTGACATGGAAATATATTTTTCCAACAGTTATGTCAGGTTCCCAAACTGTGGGTCGCAGCAGGTATTAGGGTCACAAGATAAGCAATTGTGATAAGGAACTCCAAGACAAAATGGTGCCTGCGGGTTTGCAACCTGACGGCAAGATCTTTTTAAATGCACTGGATATTTTTGTGGTCGATGTTGGCCTGATGAAAAAGTTCAAATACTCCTTGGTTGACAGCAACAAAGTCTGCAAAATGGTAGGTGTCCAATATTATCTCTTTGCAACTCTTCCACTGAATGCTTGAATACCTCCCTACTCCAGCTCACGTTTTCATTCTGGAATTGTACCAAGTGTGACATATTAAAATGTTGTCTCATTTATCATGTGCTTTGATGTGACACCATGAGTGCAGGTTCATGACAGAGTGGTTCAAGGAACTGTCTTCAGGCTTTGACTTTGAAGTAAAACTATTTATTATGCCTTAATACCAAATACTGTTAAATGTGATAAGCATAGACATGCCAGGCTCTGCAGTCCCATTAGACAAGAATTAATCTACCTTCTTTGCGTGTTTGTGCCCATGTATCCTCCAGACACTGTCTTATTCTAGAATATTCAGTGTAGTATATTATAACTCTACCCACTCTGATCTACTCATATTCAGTGATGTTAGACTCAGTGATGTCATTGCAAGATTGCTTCAGGGTCCTTATGTCCTTACAGCATGTAAGGATCCTTACATCCTTACAGTATGTCCTTACAGTATGTCACAGCAGAAAAATGTTTGCAATCCATGGAGCTATATAGTAAGCAGCAAATTGATGGCCACTAATCTTTAAACGTAACTCAGTTTTATTTCCCCCACTTCCTGTTTTTGTTTCAGATTTCCTGCACCTGTAGTTCTTTTTTTTCATCAAAATAACTCAATTTTCCTCTTACAAGCTCAACTTATGTTCATGGTGGTAGTCAGGAAGAGCATGATAGGTCACATGCTCCAAATACCTCAAACACTATCACATTTCCAGCCATCCTAGCACTTACATAGATAGTGAGCTAAATGAGGAAACACGGAATGAAGTGCAGACAACAAGAAGCAATTTACAAATAAAGGGGAAGCAGAGGACAAACGTACCAAATTTAAGGCTTCCAGCCTGTGATTTTAGTAAATTCCAAAAAGAAATTGTAATGCTGTTGAGTCTAACTCCAACAGACAGATATTAGATAGGTAGCATGATGGCTCAGTTGTAGCAGCCTTACAGTGCCGGGGACCCAGGTTCGATTCCACCCCGGGGTGATGTTTGCACATTCTCCTATGCCTACGTGGGGTTCCTCTAGGGGCTTTGGTTTCTTCCCACAGTCCACAGATGTGTAGGTTCAGTGGATTGGCCATGCTAAATTGCTCATAGTGCCCAGTGATGTGCAGGCAAGGTGGATTAACTATAGGAAATGCTGGGTTATAAGGATGGGGGTGGGAGTTGGGTCTGGATGGGATGCTCTTTGGAGGGTCGATGTGGACTCAATGGGCTGAACGGCCTGCTTCCACATTGTCGAGATTCTACAATTTTTCTATGACTGAAAAGCCGTCATAACATCTTTCAGTACAGCAGAAATACTCTGCAGGATCTTTCGCAAATAGCATGAGTACCTCTTTGGCAAACTTGCAACAAGGGGAAAAGAATTGTCATAACCATAGTGCACAATGAAGGGAATAATTGTTGCCTGGGCATAGGTAGTGGAGCCTCTGAGGATAGAGGAATCAAATATTGATATAGCTTCCATCATAAAAAGCCACTTAAAATAATTTAGACCATGTCTAACTGACAGGAGTTTCTTACAAGTGATTCAATAGGCTTGGCTCAAGAAATTTACACCAGCACCATTCCAACCCTCAAGATACTGCATATTTTTCTCATACAGACATCCAGCAGGCGTGTCCAGTATTTCTGGGCATGATGGGAAAGAAGACATACAAAGTGGTGGAAATAAAACTGAGTTAATGTTTAAAGATTAGTGGCCATCAATTTGCCGCTTAGTATATAGCTCCATGGATTGCAGACATTTTTCCGCTGTGACATACAGAGCATCCAATTCTATCCGAAATGGTGAACACTCTCAAACAATTGATGAATTGAAATTTAGTAAACAATGACCATCATTTCCTTACATGTTTCCATCTCAAGCAACAAGTACATTTCCAAAGGCCAACAGTGAGCAAGTGCAGCCTGCAGACTGCTGCCAAATTTGCTTCACCCATTCAAACAACAGTGAGATGTAAAATAATAGAAAAGTACTACAGACTCTGGAGATGTGAAGTAAAAACAGTAAGAGCTGCAGAAATTCAGAAGGTCTGGCAGTACCTGTGGAGAGAGAGCTATAGGTAACCTTTTAAGTTCAATATGACTTCTTCAGAACTGTGTTCTGAACAAAAGTCATTTTGGACTTGATATGTTAACAGTCTGATATAGTTTTAGTTTCAGAGCCAATAGAAGAGAAAATATGGTTAATAAAGCTTTGTTGTAGGGAGCAATTTAATAGCAAAAGCTAAATATCACACAATAACCTGGTGCTGTATGCAAGGCAGGTAGACAACCAGGCCAGTAAAAACGATGTAGCATTAGAGACCCCCATCATGAGGGTGGACAGGAGGAGGAAGTTTATATTTCCATGAGAATCTTAGAACCACTCAAGGACTGCCAAGAACAGCTATGGGAACTGATCATCTTGAAGGTGAACTCCCTTAGTCGAGCCTCAAGTGCCAAACCGCAATGCCTGATGAATTTTAATGACCTCATGTAGGTTGTCAAGGTCAGTGAATGCATCTGCTGCTGATGTCAGTGGCCCACAAACACAGCACCAGCCTCTCACTCTGCTCAATGCACTGAACTCCCATCACTCATCATCGCTATTCCAGGACTGACTCCTAACATCTAGATACTTCCTCTCACCTCCGCATACTTCCTACTGATCTGATCATCACATCCACTTCTTGCTGCTACCGTACACATTTAGCTTAGATGATGCAACCTGATACCATTAAAATTAATTCTTTATTTTTCCTTTATATTAAGGAATGATCATTACTTTAGTGGTTAGTACAGAGTCAGGATCAGCATGTGGTGACTTGTTGGACATGAGTAGCCTCAGACAGGCCTGAGAGAAAGGGTAAATGTGTGCCCACTCCCTTGATGGCAAACCCGTACATGATTTGACTCGTTGGTAACACAAATGAGGATTTTAATGGTGTAACAAATAGGTGAATGCTAATAGAAATGCACACGGGCATACTTGGTGGGTCTACCAGATTGGTTTCAGTTACTGTCAAATGGACTCTGATGTGATGCAGTCAGGTGGCTGTTCCCTCAGTATCCAATGCATCGTGGGTGGAAATCTCCCAAGGTCTCAGTGTTGTATTTGAAGCCCGCACAGAGTTCAGCTGATTCATGTTTGCTGCCCTTCAGGGTCAGACCGCAGCTAACATAACTGCAGGTCTATATTCTCAAATTAATATTCTAGCTCCAGCAGCAGTGTAGTTTTCAACGGATCATTTGAATTTCTGAGGTGCCTTCACAGAGAATGAACCTGCTGTCCTCCGTCTCGATGTCAACATTTGTGTATCATCACTGCCACTCAGTGGTGCCCTTAATGCCAACTATCAGTTAACTAGTGCAAAAGAGTGCTGCCCATACTGAGATGATGCTATTGGGCCTGAGAACTGCTAAAGGTCACCTTGCATTAAGGTGACAGACAACTGCCTTCTGCCCGCCAATTTGGGAGCACCATTTAGGAATGCAAGGGCAGGCAAAAGCAACCTGCAAGACAGGCACTGAGAAATGCACATGGGTGAACCACTAATTTCTGTTTGTACAATTGGACGTGATGTTGTATTAACGTGGCTTTATTACAGGATAGTGACCAAGAGGAAATGGTGGTGTTTTGAATGGATACAACAATGGGAAACAATGGATCCACGATGATCAGGGGAGTTTTCTTGGCTTTACTGAAACCGGAATTGGAAAAACCAATCTCTGACAATCTTCCAGAAGTGAAAGAGTCCAAGTACGTGTCTCCTACTCCTCTTCCTTTTGAGGTGACCTGCAAAATCCTAGAGGCAATAGCTGCAGACTCACAAGACCAATGTTCTGAAGGATGCAATAGACCAGCATGAACTTTGCAACCCTCCCGAGCGCACTGGAGGATTTACCTCAAGCAGTTAAAATGGGGGAGACATTTCTTGACTACACAGGAGCAGATTTTGAAGTTTGTAGTGGTCAGTTGTTAATCCTATATTGTGGATTTTTTAAAAAAGTATGTGTTTTTATCATTAGCAAGGCCTGAGGTTCTTCTCATTTTTTTTGAAAATTGCTTTGAACTCACGATATACAAACACTTGGGAATATGTTCCAAAGTCATATTAAAAAATATTAATTGACTTCATAAGTGCAAATCAAATCACCACATAACTATCTGGTCACCGCCATCATGGCAGGGGGTGTAAATGAGAGAAATCAAAATGCGGCAAGGTTACACACTGCATGAAGTCTAGACAACACACATCCTGCCATTGGCCTTAATCAGCAGTGAGCTAAACCTTCATCAAAAATATGGCATTGTGAAAAACTGTAATCTACTGTAACGCTCACTTTTAATGTTGAAACAGCTTTTGTGCATTTGTGTTATGAAAAATGTCACCTACCTCCAGGCAAATGATGACATAATGTTATCAATTTAATTTAAAACTGTCACAGGCAACAAAGAAGCAAAACGGAGAAAGACCAAGTGCTAACACAGGGAGGAGAGAAGAGATAAAAGTGAATAATAAGGAAGAAAAACTGTTGTACAATGCTGCAGATCAGATTCATGACTCACAGGTCTTGCAGGGCCAATGACAGCCCTGAAGTGAACTTGATCGATTCTATTTCTTGTTTCTATTTGTTATTTGTAAAGCCAATGAACATGAATACCCATCTTTTTCCAGATCTTCCCAATGGCAACCTTATTAATCTGGGCAATTTAAATTGAGGTTGGCACTATTACAGGAAACAGACTGTTGAGAGCCAATGGCAATATTATGGCAAAAGACCAAGGTAAAAGCAGTTAAAGAGAAAAATGGTCCTGATATTTACTAAGATGGGACTTCCAAGTGGGGAGGTGGCATTCTGCTTTCCCTGAACACAGCAGGACTTTAAATTCACAGCATGTGTGTAATCTTTCAATAGAAATTGCACTTAGAGAAACAGCCTGATTGACAACCTTGGCTCTCTGTTGGATAAGAAATGTTGTAGAAAATGTTGCAACTGAGTAGTAGGTAGGTTTCCCATTGTTATGGCAGAGATTGCATTGTGAGGGGGGGAGGTTGGTGTTGGTGAGTACAGAATGCTTGTATGGATGGCAGATAATCACAAGGAGCTGCTTAGGAACAGATTAGGGTTGAGGTGTGTGTAAAGGGGTGCAATTGTGGGCTTGAATTGCTTGTGTGGAAGGGTGTTATTAGTGATTGCATGAGGACAACAGGGGTGTGATTTTACTGGATAGGAATGTGCTCACAAGGAGGGAAGCAGGTTAGTTTGGAATAAAATACCCTGGCTCCATTTGACTGTCAAGCAGTGCTTTTCCACACAATAGTTCTAGAAATTTTTCTCTATTGAATATAAGTTTGTTAATAATTTTATAGCAACTTGAACTAAGCTTTCTACTTTAGTACTGAGTGGGTGTTCAGATAAGTGGGGTATGGATGCTCGGGCAGTTGCTTGCTCCTCCTGCAGAATGTGGCAGGTGGGAGACATGGCACACGTCTCCGCTGGCTACATCTGCAGGAAGTGCACCCAACTCCAGCTCCTTGAAAACCGTGTTAGGGAAATGGAGCTGGAGCTGGATGAACTACGGATCATTCGGGAGGCAGAGGGGGTAATTGAGAGGAGTTACCGGGAGTTGGTCACTCCTAAGGCTCAGGATAAGGATGCAGTTAGGGGGAGGAAAGGGGACAGACAAACAGTGCAGAGATCCCCTGTGGGCATTCCCCTCAGCAATAAGTATACCGTTTTGGATACTGCTGGGGGGGATGACCTACCAGAGGAAAGCCATAGTAGTCAGTTCTCTGGCACTGAGCCTGACACTGTGGCAAAGAAGGGAAGGGGGCAGGATAGAAAAGTACTTGTGGTAGGGGACTCGATAGTTAGGGGAATCGACAGGAGATTTTGTGCTCAGGATCGGGATTCCCGTAAGGTATGTTGCCTCCTAAAAGGGGAGGGCGAACAGCCAGAAATCGTGTTACATATTGGCACTAATGATGTAGCAAGAAAAAGGATTGAGGATATAAAAAGTGATTTCAGGGAGTTAAGGTGGAAGCTGCAAAGCAGGACGAACAGAGTAGTGTTCTCTAGTTTACTACCGGTGCCACGAGATAGCGAGGTGAGGAACAGGGAGCGGGCGCAGCTGAACACGTGGCTGCGCAGCTGGTGTAGGAGGGAGGGCTTCAGATATGTAGATAATTGGGATGCCTTCTGGGGAAGGTAGGACCTGTACAAGAAGGACGGGTTGCATCTGAACTGGAAGGGGACCAATGTCTTGGGTGGAAGGTTTGCTCGAGTAGTTCGAGAGGGTTTAAACTAGTATGGCAGGGGGGTGGGAACCTGAGCTGTATACCGGAGGTGAGAGTTGATACAGGTGAGGCAATAGCAAGAGGTAGACCAGTTAGTGGGAAGGATTTTCCTGGGAAGGAACCAAGGGATCAGTTAAAGTGCGTTTGCTTTAATGCAAGGAGTATCAGGAATAAAAGTGATGAACTTAGAGCATGGATCAGTACCTGGTGCTATGATGTTGTGGCCATAACAGAGACATGGGTTTCTCAGGGGCAGGAATGGTTGCTGGATGTTCCAGGGTTTAGAGCATTTAAAAAGAATAGGGAGGGGGAAAAAAGAGGAGGGGGTGTAGCACTACTAATCAGAGCTACAGAAGCTTCCATTTGTCGAGGAAGATCTGCCTACCGAGTCAGTGTGGGTGGAAATTAGGAACAGCAAGGGAGTAGTCACCTCGTTAGGGGTTTACTACAGGCCCCCCAATAGCTGCAGGGAGATTGAAGAAAGCATAGGTCGACAGATTTTGGAAAAGTGTGGACGCAGTAGGGTTGTTGTAATGGGTGACTTTAACCTTCCCAATATTGATTGGAACCTCCTTCGAGCAGAAGATTTGAATGGAGCTGTTTTTGTAAGGTGTGTTCAGGAGGGTTTCCTAACGCAGTACGTTGACAGGCCGACGAGGGGAGAGGCCATTCTAGACTTGGTGCTTGGAAACGAGCCGGGGCAGGTATCAGATCTTGTGGTTGGAGAGCATTTTGGTGATAGTGACCATAATTGCCTCACATTCTACATAGCTATGGAGAAGGAGAGGATTGGGCAAAATGGGAGGATATTTAATTGGGGAAGAGGAAGCTATGATGCGATTAGACATGAGTTAGGAAGCATGGACTGGGAGCAATTGTTCCATGGTAAAGGCACATAGACATATGGAGACTGTTTAAGGAACAGTGGTTGCGAGTGATGAATAAATATGTCCCTCTGAGACAGGCTAGAAGGGGTAAGATAAAGGAACCTTGGATGACGAGAGCGGTGGAGCTTCTCGTCAAAAGGAAGAAGGTAGCTTACATAAGGTGGAGGAAGCTAGGGTCAAGCTCAGCTCTAGAGGATTACAGGCAGGCGAGGAAGGAGCTCAAAAATGGTCTGAGGAGAGCCAGGAGGGCACGAGAAAGGCTTGGCAGAACGGATTAGGGAGAACACAAAGACATTTTATACTTATGTGAGGAATAAGAGAATGGTCAAAGAAAGAGAAGGGCCGATCAGGGATAGCATAGGGAACTTGTGTGTGGAGCCTGAGGAGGTAGGGGAAGCCCTAAATGAGTTTTTTGCGTCTGTCTTTACGAAAGAAACGAACTTTGTAGTGAATGAAACCTTTGAAGAGCAGGTGTGCATGCTGGAATGGATAGAGATAGAGGAAGCTGATGTGCTGAAAATTTTGTCAAGCATTGAGATTGACAAGTAGCCAGGCCCGGACCAGATTTGTCCTTGGCTGCTTTGGGAAGCGAGAAATGCAATTGCTTCGCCACTTGCGAAGATCTTTGCATCCTCGCTCTCCACTGGAGTCGTACCTGAGGACTGGAGAGAGGCAAATGTAATTCCTCTCTTCAAGAAAGGAAATAGGGAAATCCCCGGCAATTACAGACCAGTAAGTCTCACGTCTGTCGTCTGCAAGGTGTTAGAAAGGATTCTGAGGGATAGGATTTATGACCATCTGGAAGAGCATGGCTTGATTAATTGCAGTCAACACGGCTTTGTGAGGGGCAGGTCATGCCTCACAAACCTTATCGAGTTCTTTGAGGATGTGACTAGAAAAGTTGATGAGGGTCGAGCTGTGGATGTGGTGCATATGGACTTCGGCAAGGCATTTGATAAGGTTCCCCATGGTAGGCTCATTCAGAAGGTCAGGAGGAATGGGATACAGGGGAACTTAGCTGTCTGGATACAGAATTGGCTGGCCAACAGAAGACAGTGAGTGGTAGTAGAAGGAAAATATTCTGCCTGGAAGTCAGTGGTGAGTGGTGTTCCACAGGGCTCTGTCCTTGGGCCTCTACTGTTTGTAATTTTCATTAATGACTTGGATGAGGGGATTAAAGGATGAGTCAGCAAGTTTGCTGCCGACACGAAGGTTGGAGGTGTCGTTGACAGTATAGCGGGCTGTTGTAGGCTGCAGTGGGACATTGACAGGATGCAGAAATGGGCTGAGAGGTGGCAGATGGAGTTCAACCTGGATAAATGCGAGGTGATGCATTTTGGAAGGTCGAATTTGAAAGCTGAGTACAGGATTAAGGATAGGATTCTTGGCAGTGTGGAGGAACAGAGGGATCTTGGTGTGCAGATACATAGATCCCTTGAAATGGCCACCCAAGTGGACAGGGTTGTTAAGAAAGCATATGGTGTTTTGGCTTTCATTAGCAGGGAGATTGAGTTTAAGAGTCGTGAGATCTTGTTGCAGCTCTATAAAACTTTGGTTAGACCGCACTTGGAATACTGCATCCAGTTCTGGTCGCCCTATTACAGGAAAGATGTGGATGCTTTGGAGAGGGTTCAGAGGAGGTTTACCAGGATGCTGCCTGGACTGGAGGGCTTATCTTATGAAGAGAGGTTGACTGAGCTCGGACTTTTCTCATTGGAGAAAAGGAGGAGGAGAGGGGACCTAATTGACGTATACAAGATAATGAGAGGCATAGATAGAGTTGATAGCCAGAGACTATTTCCCAGGGCAGAAATGGCTAACACGAGGGGTCATAGTTTTAAGCTGGTTGGAGGAAAGTATAGAGGGGATGTCAGAGGCGGGTTCTTTACACAGAGAGTTGAGAGAGCATGGAATGCATTGCCAGCAGCAGTTGTGGAAGCAAGGTCATTGGGAACATTTAAGAGACTGCTGGACATGCATATGGTCACAGAAATTTGAGGGTGCATACATGAGGATCAATGGTCGGCACAACATCGTGGGCTGAAGGGCCTATTCTGTGCTGTGCTGTTCTATGTTCTATGTTCTAAATTCTTTAGTGTCAGGTTTCCCAAGAAAATTTGGACAGCTAGCATTAAGACTGGAGAAGAGAATAAATTCGAAGACACATAACCTTATAATAATATTTAAATGAATAACCCGCTTCCTGGGAGCAACTTAACTGTCTGCTGCTGTTTTAACTTCCTTAAAAATGGAGTGGGTAGATTCAATGTTCAGGCTGGTTTGACTTTGAGATTTCTTAATTCATTCATCCCACCTAACTTAAACCCACCTGTTTTGGGTGGATGGTGGAGTGGGGAAGGATTGTTAAAATTCCCCTCAATATGTGTGAGTGAACTGAAATGTGGTGGTGGGTGAAGTGAAGTATAGGGACATAGGAACAATTGAAGCAGTAAACACATGAACAAACAAGAGAGTGGCACCTTGAAAGGGACTTTCTTCTCAACTTCATTACTAAAATCAAGGGACAGGGTTATCAAATGTTGATGTTATACTTATTGTAGCAGTGTCTGAGTATTCCACCCACAGAGTGTTTTAATCTTCCTTACATACTGTAAACATTCAGTGGTTTTTACACAGAGTGTAATATGCAAATTTCTGCCTCTGCTACGTGGGTTTAAATGTCAAAAACTAAGAGAGCATAACCAAAGGCTTACTGAGATGCCCATCATTTCAAGGCAGAGGGGTAAAAACAAGACAACTTCAGTGCTCCTCAATCCTCTGAGTAGTTAAAACCAGAAGGAAAGAACATTAAGCAATAACTGTTTTTCACTTGAATGATTAACTTCATCAATACTACATAAAACAAAATCCCACATCTCTCATCTGGTCTCCTCCCTTACCTCATAAAAATCTGTGTAAAATAAACCGGAATTTCCACAAAATATGTCAGAGTGAGTCCCATACTTGTGCATGTTTTGTACCTGACAAGGAAGCTGGGAAGTTACAGAAGGGCAGAATGAAAGTGGGTTGACAACAATAATATTTTTGCAGCACCACAAGATCTGCACTGAAACCTGGCAACATTTCCACAGAGCTCCACACTTCATTAATTTGGAATAAAGCAGCAGCTAAATCAGCTACTTGCCAATCCAACTTGTATTTACATCTATAAATGAGCCATAAGGGGGCCAAAATTGCTCGATTCTGTCCCATCACTATTTAAGTGTCATAGAGATTGAAACTGCCAATTTCGTCTCATCACCCTGCTGGTAAATTTAAGGTCAATAATTCAAATGGGCTTTAATGCCAGCTGGCTGCAACTTGGCAGTTATGGGTATTGAATGCAGGGTTGGAAAATACAGAACTGCATTACAACTGATTTTATACTTTAGGTTATTCCATTGGCTTTAAGGTGCTGTAGCAGCGAAATGAATATCATGAGAATGGAGATTTGGGCTTGCTGTTCATTGCATGATTGCTTCATTCATCAGTTTGAAGTTTATATGCTAAATGCTATATAAATACAAGTATTTTCTTTCTTTAACAAGAGGGGAAGGAGTTATAGAAAACAGCATAACCAGTAGAAGGTGTAGAGCTGGAAGAACACAGCAGGCCAAGCAGCATCACAGGAGTAGGAAGGCTGTCGTTTCGGGCCTAGATCCTTCATCCAGCTCTACACCTTGTTATCTCGGATCCTCCAGCATCTGCAGTTCCTACTATCTCTCATAACCAGTAGAAGCTTCTTTCGGAAAATGGAGATATATTGATTTTTCATCTGATATGGGACAGAAAGCAAAATCAGCTGAGGAATGGAACAAAAAGTTGATTCAGTACTACTAGGTTTCTGTCCTTGTAGAAGGTGAATATCAGCCATTATAACAAATTGGATTTCAGGAATATCCAAACATTGGACTGTGGACCATATTCCTTAAGGGAATCAGACAAATATCAAGTTAGGGCGGGATAGCAGAGTGGAGAGAGAAGATTAATTATGAGCTACAGAATAGCAGTTTAGACTTAAAACAAATGCCTACTCCCACTCATATTTCCTATGGTGTTATACATCCTCTGAAGCACTTGCAATCCAAACAACAAAACCAAGCAAGTCCCCTGTTTTCTTAATTGTTGACTTCTCCTGTTCAATTTCTTGAATGTGGAGACTTGAAGCAGTTGTTCTTAGCACTATTGCCCAATCAGTAGATGTGTCTTCACTATTGCACAGAGAGATTTTGGTATGCGTTACTTGAGATGTTACTAAATGATATAGAGCATTGATTCAAACTCTCAGTGAGTGCGAGGACGATTTTTTTGTGTGCACCTTAGCAGCCCATGATAAATAAAGATTTGCAAGCAATGGCGTAGAATTTTGCAAAATCTGACCTCCTACTGTAATTTCACCAGAATATCAGTAAAAACTCCAGTGAAATATTTTAATGGCCACTTACACAGCTTCTTCAGATTTCTGACAATCTTCAGCTGAGGTTACCCTAGGAGACCAGGAAAACCACAATAGAATTCACTGCCATATTGCTTTGACCAACTCCTGTTTAAGGGGGACATGCACACACCATATTATTATAAACCTGACAAGGTCATTTTTGAGCCAATGTATATTTCAATAAATAAAAGTGATTTGCAAGCTTTCACTTGCTGGTTGCTTTTTAGCCTCAAAAGCTAATTGATTTCTGATGGGAATTCTCTCTCATGCAACAGGTGGCAACACAGAATGTAAAATGGCTGCTTGGCTCTTTTACCACTCTTGATTTCAACATGAGTGACCAACCTCCAGTGGAAAAACAAGCATTTTGTATCACCAAGAGAGCAGTGGAAAGCAGCATGGGTAAATAAAAAAGTGATTCAAAAGCAGGTGGATCAACTGAAGTAGCCCGTCAGTGCAGTGTATATGTTAGAAACAAGAATGCGATTGCATATTGTCCAATTTCTACAAATACCCTTTGACAATCATCATGGAGGGAGAACTTAGAGTGATGTGGTCAGATTTAATGGTTGAATACATCCTACGAGGTACTAATTAAATAGTACGCAATATTCCAATGGCATTAACTCCTACAATGTCTGAACTTTATGGAACTAACCTTCATAAGACATGTAGCACTTCCTATTTTCTTGGTGTCAGTCCGAAATTCATATTAGAGAAACCTCTAGAGGTTGGTTTGCATACCAATTATCTTTCCCACTTTAGCTGGCAACAGAAACACCATTGAAACACCACAGTCACCACAAATACCTTGACAGTTGCCAATAGCAACATGTAAGCATTGTCTGAAATTTATTTGCAGATGAATATGTCTTAAGGGTATTGCAGCAAGGAGAATGTCATGGAAGTATGTTAAAAGGATTGTACTGCTTCATTAAGAGCTACCGAAATTTTGAGTTTTGTTTCAATAGTTGAAAAATAATATGTAAATTCATCTCTCTTTATTCCTTGGAAGTTACTTGCCCTAAAATGTTCTCTCAGTTTTCTGCCCTTCTGATATTCCTATGGATATCTCCCAGTCTTAGGCTCCAGTAAAATCCTACCAGCAAGTAGTCAAACTAGTCTAAAATTTCAATCATGTGATGATGTTAGCACTGGTGTAATGTAATGATGGCTGAACTCATAGCTGTAAATCAAGTTTTGCCATCCAAACTGAAGTGTGGAAGATTGAGAAAGTGTCTTTCAAAGAGCATAAAAGCCAAACTCCCTTTTGTCTTCATTCAGTACCAATAATGTAGATTTTCCACAGGGATTACTGGTTAGTAACCATGAGGAAGATCCCTAAGTGATTTTTGGCTCCCTATCCAAAGTAAGATCAGTAGCTCTACTCCACCAGGATTCTGCTTGAGAGTGGTTGACACACCCTGGATTGTCAACACAACATGAGAATTGAAGTAGGGACTTCCCTGCTGTATTACTCAGTCACTCCACAGGCCGTGGGGTGGGTAACTGATAAATTATCTCATTAAATATATTCGGAACATAGCATAGTCGTTCAAATGGCTAACTAGAGACAAATTCCTCTTCTCACTGAGGGTAATGATGATAAATTATCTCATTAAATATATTCGGAACATATCAAAGTCTTTCAAATGGCCAGTTAGAGACAAATTCTTCCTCTCACTGAGGTAATGATACTTAAATGTACCTGTGAAGGCATGTACTGTAATATTAACATACATAGCTGGGCAGTAGAGGCTACCTCATTGAACATTTTTAAGGCAAAGATATATAGATTTTTGAACAGCAAAGCAATTAAGAGTTGTGGTAAGTGGGCAAGTGCAGCTGAGTTCACAAAAATAACAGCCGTGATCTTGTTGAATGGCAGAGCATGCTCGAGGGGCCAGATGGCCTACTCCTGCTCCTATTTATTACGTTCTTATAGTGACCAAAGGGATCACTTGACAGCTGAACGGCTCACTTATACATGAAAATCAGCAAGATAATTCGTCAGTGTTTTTAACAAATGTAATATGTTTGTTTTAAATTGTAAAATTATTAAATTCCAACAGAACACCTTACAGGGTGGTGAAAAATAATTTACAACTTTTAAAACTAAGAATTCTGTAATTAAATTTCAGCCACAAAATTAAAAACAACCTTAGGTAATGCAAAGTTGTCACACCTACAGAGCAGCCCATGGAGTACCTGCCTCCAAACCAGATGGTTCTCAGTTTATATCCCAGAGCTGCCTGTCACTTGAACTCACCTGACACTACTGGAAACAAGGTTCAGAAGAACATAGCCAGTGCTACTAGAAGGAGTGCTGAGCTATGTAGTGAGGACTTGCCTCAAAGGGAATGAAAAATTAATATCATTAGTTTAAACACAACTTCTGTCAGCTGGTTTCAGAACAACATTGGCAGCAATCAGAAAAAAAAATCCACCACCCAGATTGTTGTTAATGGCAATAAAGAGCTTTGAAAGAGAGAGGAGACTGATGGAAACAGAGCAATAATAAAAAAAATTGATCTAAACGCACGTTTTAGAACTAGATGTCAGCCACGCGGACCCTCCAGCCTTCTCTGCTATCCCACAAGATCATGGCTGATCTCCACATTCCTCACTTCCCTGATGATCTATGATTCGGTCACTTTATCAAGAACCTATCTACTGCTGCCTTAAAAAGTTTCATAGACTTTGTGTCTATCACCTTTTCAGGAAGTGTTCTGAAGACTGATGGTTATCTGTGAGAAGAAATTTCTGCTCATCTGTATTCTAAAAGGACATACCTTCATTTTGAAATGGTAGCCTTGGCAACGCCCCCAACCACCTATTCCCAGGTTCTCTCACAAGATGAAATAAAAATATCCTTTCTATATCCATTCTGTCAAGACTTCTCAAATTCTTACCTGTTTCAACCAAGTCATCACATACTCCTATAAAGTCAAACAGATACAAGCCTAGCCAATGAACATTTCCTCATGAAACAATCCACCCATTCCAGGTATTAATCTCATAAATTTTCTCTGAGATGCTTCAAATTCATTGACATTCCTCTATATATAAGGAAACCAGTACGCAGAACTCCAGATGTAGTTTCACCAATGCTCTGTTTAACTGAAGCATAACCTCCCTATCTTAGCATTCAAATTCTCTCAGGATAAATGACAGCATTCTACTAGCTTCCCTAATGACTTGCTGCAAACACATAATAACATTCATGTACTAGGATGTGTGGATCTCTCTGCTGCTTAGAGCTCTGCAATGCTCACCATTTAGACAGCGTATCTCTTTTTTATTCTTTCAGCTAAAATGGATTATTTAATGCTTTCCAATTTCATATTCCATTTGCCAGATTTTTGTCCACTCACCTCACCTGTCTGTAGCTTCTTGTAGCCTTCTTGTGGTATCTTAATGTCTTCAGCAAATTTGGCAACCATTTCCGTAGTTCCTTCATCTTATAACTTATGAAAAGTTGAAGTCTCAGTGAAGATTCCTGTAGCATGTCCTTTGTTACATATTGCCAACCAGAAAAACACCCATTTATCTTTATTTTCTGTTAGCCAGTCAATCTTCCATCCATGTAAATATGCTCTCCCCTACACCGTGAGGCTTTACTTTCCGTGATAACCTGTGATGTGTGAAATCTAACTGTGGAACTGAGTCTTGTAAATTTCCTGAGAAAGTACTATATAAAAGAAACTAAAGCTCCATTTCTCATCAGCTATTTTTGCCATGCAATGTTAAATATTATAAGCATATTTATTGTTCGCTCCTCTGTTCCCGCACAAAATACTAAGCTACCTACAGAGAGAAGTGAAACAACCTGACCACATCTTCACATAGCCATTCTTCATGCATCAGGTAGACAATAACGTTTAGCAAACTAATCAACTGTAGGATCTTCTCTTGCATCTATTCAACACACTTCTAACATTTCACCAAATGTCATTGATACCAATCAAAAATGGAATGCTTGGTTGACATTTAGAGACCCTGTCATGATTTGGATTTCTGGCTATGCACCCAATGAGACTTCAGTATCAGACTTATAGCCATTGAGCTAAATGTAGCTCTCAGGAAGATAATCCAGGCTGATCCTGTCCTGGGTGAAAGTCTGCCTTACTGTTAGCTTAATATAGAGACATACATCCTCCATAACCCAAGACTAGTTCACCCCTCTCCTGATATGTGTAAGATATTGAAATTTTTAAAATTTAGCCTTGTTTTGCTCTCAGGTGACAGACAACACAACGTGAATCTATTTGCCCTTCATTACCTCCTGCAAATCTCCATCCAGTTTGCTCCTTCCATTCCCCAGAAACATAGTGCAGCTCCTGACAATCATGCCGTTCAAGTCCCATTCTTTTCCTTTCCTTTCTATCAGCCCACCTGTCTGTTCTCCATTTTGTCAATTCCCGTTTTGGGCTGATACCCCCTTAGTTTCACCACCCCCCCCAGTTAAGATGGTCCTCCATTATTGTTGAACAGAGCTTGCCTGAATATGTGCTGAAGTCAACTAGTGAGGCTGTTTTACATGGGCAGGCTACTAGGCTCATTGAGCCTTCATCTGTAACACTTCAAGCTCAAAAATCATAAGCCTGTGGTGCAGCAGTAGTACCCCTGCCTCTGAGCTAGGAGGCTAGGGTTCAAGTCCCGCCTGCTCCAGCAGTTTGCAATAATGTCTCAGAAGCAGGCTAACAGGAAAAGGTATCTAGAAAGAACAAGCTAGCAGACTGCAAATGAATTAAACCTCTTTTGAAGTCATACACATGGAGAGGTTTGAGAGCTAACACTAAGCATTTTCTCAAAGAAACAGCATTTCTACTGAGGCAACCTCATAAAAACTAGTACCATTCTTCACAGGTTGGATGAAACAGTTGACCCCAACCAGAACTTGTCTCGTATACAGGTCGGGTATTTACACAGATGTTTCTCCTGTTTCTGGCTGACATGTTTGTGCCTGTGAATGTAATTACAGTGGGATGTAAATGACATGTTAATAAATGCAAAGTAGGTTCCCACTGATTGTGGTTGGAAAACCTGACAGGCCTGAAAAGTTTTGAGAACTCAACAGCAACAAGTCTAACTTACCCTAGGGAAGCTGACATTTGGTCTCCCACCTTCTAAAAAATCAGGATCAGGTTGATTTAGGAAACAAAAGACTACCGGTGCAAAAGGTCTGAGCTAGCAAAATTCAGGGCTTCAGTGTCTTATACCCAGTTGTTGTACAGATGGTAACCTCATTCTGAAAATACAAGCAAGTCAATCAACTAACGTCAAAGATCCATGAGGTCATTTTGTTAATGTTCACAAAACAAATGAGTGGAAACGAAATTTTGATTAAGAGTGATACTCTATGTGCATACGCTACAAAATAAAGCAACTTTAAGTTCATAAAAGGCGTTGACTTACCAAATGTTTCCTTCATGTGCTTCTGTAAAAATTGAAGAATAACACCTACAAAAGTCACAATTATCAACCTCCGATACAACATAATTCTGTTGTTAAGATTTTATGTAACACTGTCATAATAATAGGTACAAGGCAGTTTCAGATGCAGTTTTAGTCAACTCCGCTCTTCCTGCAATTTCAAGGTGTGTGTTTACGAGGTAGCCCTGTGGAAGATGTCGATAGTTGGACATAGATTCATCCTCCAGATTTTCTGTCTTACACACATTGAAGGTTAGATACTTTCCATGGTATCACTGGTGTCTATTGTCTCCTTTTCCCCTTCTGGTTCCTCCTTAACTCATTCTTCTCCTTGGTTGCACATTTAATGGTTTCTTAAGGAGCATCAGAAATAGTTTCATAGGTGGTTGCATCACTTGTTTTGACAGAAACATAATTCATGAACATATGGCTTCAAGCTTGGGATCTGAGGAGATCTTATCAAAGTCAGCACTGTCTTAGTACAGAAAGCATTTGGCAAACATTTCTATTTTGTTTGGGGAGGGAGAGGAGCCATATTCCATTTTCGTTGCAATGAGGTCAAATGCAAATAGTGCACTGATGAATTGCGAAATGAATCATATCATTGCGATTTTTAAAATATATTTTCGAATAAATGAGAAATGAACACAATGATCTAGACTTTATGGCTGCAAAATGGATATCACTCTCCAATACCAAGTGACCATATAATATGGCTTGATGAAGTCGAGTGAACATCATAATGCCAGCCTGAAAAACAATGGAAGGTGAATGGGCACAGAAATCCAATGCGAGCCTACTGTTCTAAGATTACTATTTAACAAAATAAGGACAATTGCATACAAGGGCAAAAATCAGCCCTACCAGCAGCATCATTGCTGACTGTAGCCATGGATTCTGCTGCTGAAGTGGCTGTGTCTCAACTTTATTTTAACTAATAGCTTTATACCATTTGGGGCCTACTAAAAGAAATAAAGAAAGATTGAGCAAGCAGGACACCTTTCAATTTACAGCATAATGCTGCACAATGACCTAACCTATCTCCTGATTTGCTATGGAGACCCCCTGTCTTCACATTGCTAATTGTCAGACTTCCCATTGGACAACCTGCGGTTTTCCATCCAATGCTTGAATTCAACAAACAGAGCCAAAGATCAGCCCAATGACACAAACACTGCTCTTCTAGAACTGAACTAAAAGTTGTGACGTAGGTTAATAGGGGACTAAAAATACAATATACATTTTCAAAGAGATATAAATGACAAAGAGAGAAGTTTTGTTCAACATGTGTTGAATTTTTGTGAGACCACATCTGTAATATTGTGCACAGTTCTCGTCTCCAGTGATTAAGAATATATAGGAGGTGAGCACAGATTTTGAGGAATAGCAGAAATACCATCAAAAGAAAGTACACAGGCTGTAGTTCTTTAGTCCAGAAGGGAAAAAAGAAACTGAGGAGTGACCTGCTAGATTTCTTTAAGGTTATGAAAGAGTTCATTTGGGTAAATGCAGACTGGATGTTTTGAATTGTAGGACAGAATAAATCTAGGACTATAGATATTAGCCAATCATCCATGAGGGAATTTAAGAGAGTGTTCTAGACCCAGATGGTGCTTGGAACCTTAAACTTACTACTAAGAGGGATAGTTGAAACAAATAGCACAGATCTATATAGATAGAAACTATATTAGCATACAAGGTAAGAAAGAAACATAAGGCTATGGTAGTGGAGTTGGATCAAGAGTGATCAGAGGGCACTTGGTATTGTTTCATTGGGCTAAACCATCTATTTCTGAGCTGTTGAATCATTTTTTTCAGGTGTTGCGGTCTCCAAAAACAAAAACCATTGATAGGAACAACATCCACCCCTTTTACTGCCTCTCCAATCACATCAGCCCTCTGATATTTAATGCTCCATTGACATCAATCAGCTGGCAGCAGGATTTTTACACATCACTTTGGAAGTCCTGCCTCAGAAAGACGTTGGTCTGTTCATTGCACTAGATCCTCAAGCAGTTCCATCAGACTAAATGCTGGAGTCTTGTAGGACCAGGCAAGTCTCACACTGGGGCCAGGTGGGTAAGCCCAGGGGAAAAGTGGATGTGGTGTTGTGAAGACAAGGCCAAGTGAGGTAGGAGCACGCAGGCAGTGAGGCAGAGGTGGCAGGGTTTGAGTGGGGACCGGGCCCAGATGTTAGGGATGTGCCTCATCTGATATTGAGGCTGGCTAGTAGCTATTGATTGAATAGTTCAGGGCTTCAAAACTTATGAAGGGTCGACCACTTTGGACAGGCCCACTTGGCAAGGACACTAGGAGATTTTTACAGGTCTTGTGCCTTGTAAATTCAGCCCTTGTAATTCTATGGAATGAACTGTGGTATTTGCTTAAAGTGTATTGGTGGTCTGTAAATACAACTGACGCGTAGTGAACTTTCAACAGCATCACTCGTCAGTCGTAATTTGACTGTCTCACATCTTGAGGCAGATTCTGTGTTTGGTGAGTACTTGTGTCTTCAGAAATGGGGTAACATGAGGAGGATCCTGGGTCTAGCAACATGGAGGAGACTAGTGTACAATGTACTTGTAGAAAAAAATTATTGCAATCAAAATTACAATTGGATTATGTATCAACGTTTTGCTGTAGAGATTCAATCACAAAAGGAAATATAAAAAGAAATTAGATGGGTTTGCAAAACAGAATAATGCAAATAAATCTGGGGAATCGTCTTCTTTTTGATGAAACTGTGGCGTAGGCACGAAGCAGTTTTGTTTCAGATCACGCTCAAGTTACATAAATTAAATTTGGATCAAAAGTGAGGGCTTCTCCTGATATAAGGACCAAAGAAGGACAGAGAGTCATGAGCAGTGGGAGTATCACCCTCCTGTACTTCAGGGCCAGTTTAGGCTTGATTCATTTCATCAACAAGTCACAAAATGTTACACACCACTTACACTGTGGATGCATCAATAGTGTTTTCTCGGTGAAGTAAGAATAACTTTAAGAAAAGCACATGTCAGTAACTCCAGTTATAGACTTCTCAGGGGAAGTTACGAGAATGACAACTTAAACTTATGTAGCAGTCTTAATGCAATGCAATGCCTCACGGCAGGGGCATTATTAAACAAACATCCAAGCCACTTCATCAATCAGATGACCAAAGGTTTGGTCAAACATGCCTTTCAGGATGAGAGCAAGGTGTGTAAGTGGAGAGGAAATTCCAAAGCTTGAGCCTTAGGCAAATGAATAAATACTTTTATTAGAATAGTTAAAATTTGCCACGCACAAGTGAGAGAAATGTTTGGTTGCAGGACAAAGCAGAGACCAGGAAGGATTTGAAAACAAGAAAAGAATTTTAATATCCAGATGTTGCCTGATCAGGAGCCATTGTAGGTCAGTGAGACAAGAGGTGATAAGGGAATGTGATTTGCTGTAAGTTAAGGCATGAGCAGTGGAGATCAGATGATTTCAAGTTTATGAAGGGTGCACCAAGTTTCTCCAACATTTTCTGCTTTTATTTCAGATTTCCAGTGGCAGTCCTTTACTTTTAGTTCGAGGTGCTTACCATTACCTTCACAAGGACAACGCAGCAATGGCAACACCAGTTGGTTTAACCAGCAACACCCATATCCCAAGAACAAATGAACAATGAGAAAAAATGAGCTGATACAGAGATGAAGTCAGGCAATGTTACCAAGGCAGACATATGCGGTCTTAGAAATGGCATGAATAAGACTGGATGCTCATCTCAGGATCATATATAACAAGAAGGTTATAAGCAGACTAGCTTACAATTTGTACAGTTACTAGGGAAAGGGTTGGTATTGGCAGCTATGGAAAAGAGTTTGGAAAGTTGACTATAAACAACGACTTCAGTTTTCCTAACATTTAATTGGAGAATATTTTTACTTATTCAGCACTCCTTGTTAGATTAGCAGCCTGATAATTTAGCAAATGTAGAACAGTCAAGGGAAATGGTGGGGAGATAGTGCGGAATCTTGTTCACATGTTTATAAAACTGATACTTTGGCTCATGTTGCAAAGGGGTCAGCACACAGATGGCAACCAAGGTAGGGGGACAGAGGTGAGTTAAGGATGAGTCCTCAAAGGGTACGAGAAACAATGGTGCAGGAGCAGAAAAATAAGGCATTACAAGTGATTCTCTGGCTACATTTAGGCAGCGAAGAAAAGAAGCAAGTGAGTACAGTTCCACACAGCTGAACAGCAGTGGAGAGGCATTTGAGGGAGAATGGTGCGGTCAACCATGTCCAAGACTGCAGACGGGTCAAGGAGGATTATAAGGAGTCATTTGCCTTTGTTGCAGTCAGGTAGGATGTCATTTGGGACTTTGATATGTTCTCTTTCAGAGCAGAGGCAGAAATTTGATGGAAGGTTTCAAACATAGAGTTCCCAGAAAGAATGGATTTCAGAAAACTTGCAAGGATTTTGGAGAGGAAGACAGGATAATAGTTTATAAAGATGACAGGTCAAGGATTGTTGTTTTGAGAAAAGGGTGGATGATGGTAGAATTAAAGATGGAACAAACAACATCTGAAGACAGAGAACTGTCTATGTAATAGGCTCACATGAGCAGCTAAGAGAGGAAGAATGATGCTGCAGAAGTAGGAATGCATGATGAAAAGCTTCAGCAAAGTTCAGCCTCAAGGGAAATAGTATCAGGCAAAATATCTGAAGATATATAAACAAAAAAGAAGGCAGATCCTGTGGAAAAGTAGAGATCTAGAAGTGAAAGAATAAGGAGACTCCCAGAAGTAGGAGAGTATTCCACAGCGGGAATATTGTGAACAGTTTTTTTTTAATCTAAGGCATAAGAGACCGGCATTGGAAGCAGTCCAGAAAAGATTTACTGAGTTGAAACCGAGCATGGAGAGATTTGCTGATGTGGAGAAGTTGAGTAGGTTGTGCTTGAAGTCACTGAAGTTTAAAAGAATGAGAAGAGGCCATGTTGAAAAATAATAGATGAGGTCGACCTCATCCTAAAACCAGCCCAGTTCATCCCCACCTCCTTGACCTGTCCGTCTTTTCTCCCACAAATCCGCTCCTCCCACCTCACTGACCAACCCCCACCCCCACCTCCTACCTACCAGCCTCATCCCCACCTCCATGACCTGTCCGTCTTCCCTTGACTGACCAACCCCCATCTTAACTCCCCACCTACACTCACGTTTACTGGCTCTTTCCCTGCCCCCATGGCCAGTCCATCTTCTTTCCATCTTTCTGCACCTTTATCCACCTTCCATCGCCTCCCCGTCTATCTCTATTTATTTCAGAATCCCCTTTCCCTCCCCCATTTCTGAAGAAGGGTCCAGACCCAAAACGTCAGCTTTCCTGCTCCTCTGATGCTGCTTGGCCTGCTGTGTTCATCAAGCTCCACATCTCATTATCTCAGATTTTCAATCAGTAAGGAAACAAGGGTTATCAGGAAAAGGCAGGAATGTGGATTTGAGGTTCACCAAATCATCTATGATGTTGTTTAACTGTGTGGAATGTCCTACATCTGCTTCTCCACTTTATGGTCTTATTAATTTCTAAAATTGTCTGGACAGGTTTCTTGAGGACTCACGAGTTTACTTTTGCTTTGTTAATTGCTTACAACAAATGGATAAAAATGAAGTTTTAGTTTTGCCTATTCTACATTGTCCACAATGATTTGTTTCTGGCATTGCATCCAATTCCATCCATCCCAATCTGTTCCAAATTCCAACCCCAATGGATGATTTTCCTATTCACAGGAAAATCTCTAAAGCATTAACAATGACCACCAACACCACCTCACTCCTGACTTCCACACCAGTGCTTTCCCCAATTGTTGGCATTTTGTATATCTTAAGTTACCCTTATTTTGTGGCCTGAATTGCCCACCCCAAGCACTTGCCTCTCTCTTCATTTCTTCAACAGCTGATATCTTGAAAAATGCATCCTGTTTACCTTCATCCACTTGAACTTTCCTTCCTTGGTCATTTCTTTTCCATTAGCTGGCTTTCCCCATGTCCTGCCCTCCCTTTCTCTCCCAGTGGTTGGATTCCTGTGTGTCAACTATCACTCCCCTCATTAGTTGACTTTACTACTTCTATCTCCATTGCTAACTTCTGTGATATTATGCAACTATCACCACACCTACCTTCACCAAGGATGCAGACAGTTCAAAAGCAGCCTTGAGTCCAAGCCCTGACAATTAAAGACATAGCTTTGCAAATAACCCAGAAAGGCATCTGAATCATATATTTGCATACTGACCGTTCATTTGAAAACATTGAGATTTAAGTCATAAAGTAGGAAAGTTGTGAGGCTTATGAATATGATATCAGGATTAATTGGTGAAACTGAGACCATATCAACATTTAAGGAAATATTCGCGAAATTAGGAACAGAAGCGCTAAGAAATACTGACAAAGTAGCTGGAGACTATACCTGCTTCCATGTTGTAGCTTCTATGCAATTTCATGTTACATTCTTTAATACAAAAATTTGGATACAGTTCTTGTTTTAGCATAAAAAACGTGTCCATTTTTTCGCAAACCTGTGACAATTGCATGGGCATTTTTGAATAATAGCAATTTCTAAAAATTTAGAGTTCTTAGCAATGATAGAGAAAACAATTTTTTTTTGTTTTAAGAGGGATTTCAGCTTAACATTCAAATATTTTGTTAGTAATAATATAAAGAATTTTGGCTTTGACATCCCAGTTTCCAAAGAGTATATACATGTCCTTTTAATCAAATTTGTTACTTTACATTGTTGCAGTGAAAAACTAAGACTATTCTTCCTAAAACCATGGTATTTAATATACCATTTTCCCTATCTAACTGCCAGTGAAAATTAGATATGACTCATTGCCAAAGGTCAAGTGGTTAATTTTCTGTTGTTCAACTGATAATATCTAACATTCGATTGGATGGATTATTTCACCACCCACTTATCAAGAATTAAGAAAATCCTTCATACTTACAGAGGTCTTAACTCCATTTATGTCCCTGCTGAATAAATGAATAAATTTAAAAATGAAGATTTATAGTCACACATATCTTGAAGATAGTGAAAAGTGTTTTATTGCCACAATTCAACATCATTTTGAGTGACAATAGGATAAAAGGAAATAACTTATATGGGAATTCACCTTCTGTTCAAATTGGGGCCTTAAGCATGGCTTCAGGGCTTCTGCAAGATGTCTACAAGGTGTTCTGATTTTCAACGAGTCCTGCTCTGGGAACTGCGACAATGATACCGACACTCCACAGCGACTCTGGCTCTGCTACCAATATCACCACATCAACACTACCAAGAGTCCAGGCTCTGGTATTACTGCTGCTAGGAGACCACCTCCCAAAATCCAGGCTCTGAGCCCATCACCACAATCTACCATCCCCTGAGAAAAAGAACAGGAAATGACATCACCAACCCAAGGAAACCTAACCAGATAAATAGAAAGAGGGACATAACACCAGTGCTTTGTCGGAGGCTCACTGATGATGTTACCTAGAATGGTGATGAAACGTCTGAAAACGAACCTTCCAGCTCAGCGAGCAAACTCACATCCAGAACCTCAACCTGAGCTAAAATCTTCTCAAAACTTGCTGCCACCAGGAGTCCTGATCCATGCCACTAACGCCATAGCCACTGCCCTGCGACACCGCTCCAGCCTCAAAGATGAAGAAGAAAAGGAGAAGATAAAGAAGAAAAACGAAAACGCGTAGAGAAAACAATGCCGCTGGCTGAGAGCAGACTCCCTAATGTGCTGGAGCCATCTTGAAACATAACCATTAATTCAGTTAGAGAACCCCAGCTCTATTGCATTTAGGATCAGACTCACAGAATGATACAATACAGAAGGAGGTCATTTGGCCATCATACCCATGCTAGCTCTTCGAAAGAGCTATATAATTACCCCATTCACTGGTTCAGCCCCTAGACACCTGTACAGTTCTTTCTCTTGGAAGTACTTATCCAATTCCCCTTTGAAAGTTATCAATGAATCTTATTCCAAAACCTTTTCAGATAGTGTTTCCAAATCACAACACCTCAAAATGTTTGCTGACATAAAATCCAGACATGTAACTCAGACGAGGTACCCGGTGGCTGCTGCTTACTGGGTGCTTGTCATAGCCATAATCTGACTGTGTCTGCAGCATACTGTCCTTACATGCCCCAAGACTCTTGTTCACATAAGCCAGCATCAGGAAGCTACCAGCCTCAGATTAACTCCCACACCACTTTACCTCTTCAAAACTTTACCACGGAGCTCAGGGACACTTATGACTCACATACTTCTGCCAGCTCATATTGGCAGGGAGATGCACTCATCTCTCGCATTTACAGAGAATGCATATTATGGCTCTTAACTTGCTTTCTTTGCTCACTTTGAGTTTATTTGAAGACTGCCAATCTCTGTGGCTTGCATTGTTTTAGCACAATGGCTCCTCAGAACTAAGCTACAGGCTGCCATCCTTTGGGGCTTGTATTTCATTTGAGCATAAAGGCCTTGGCTGTTAGCTTGTGACATTGGGGTTACTGTCTGGCATAGGGCTATGTCAACATTGTGCCTGCACCACATGACAGCAGGTTACACAGTGAATACACCCAACTTGTGTTTCAAAGAAATGGTAACATGTGAAAGTCAAAGGGGAAAAATCCTTAGTCTGGTAAAGGGGGACTGCTTCTTGTTTTAATTCATTCATGAGTTGTGAACGTTGCTGGCTAGATTAGCATTTCTTGTCCATTCCTAATTGTCTGGGGCAGATAAAAGTCAGCTGTGGGTCTAGGGTCACAAGTAGGCCAGACCAGGTAAGGATGGTAGATTTCCTTCCCTGAAGGGCATTAGTGAACCCAGTTGGGTTTTCACAACCTCATCAGAGGTGGCGATAGGGCTGAGGACCTTTGGCACTGGTCTCGTTCTGATGGAGCTTCATTGGGTGCTACTGGTACCTCCATGAGACAAGAGAGAGCCAGCTGCATAAGATGGAGAAAAGCATTGAGAATGGGAGAGGACTGGTGGGAATGGGATAGCAGTACAGCATAGCACAATGACGTTTACTGGTTTAATTGCCCTTTAAGGTCTCCGAATCCCCACAAGAAATGTCAAGCCTTATGTCCTTCACCACCACTGCCCTGGTCTTTGCCCTTTTAGTTCAACTGTGGGTCAGTGTTTCCTGCAATGGCACAAACCAAGGGATTAATTGTGATGGAAGTGCATGGGAAGGCATTAGTGCTGATGCAGAGGCAGGAGAAGGTGTGAGGTGTCCCCAGTGAGTGAGTAGGAAGCATGTGGGCAGAAGGGTTAGGGTTTGGGAGGATGAGGTGGGTGAGCATTAAGTGGACACGATGCATTCTATATAGAGGGTTGCAGTCCATTGGGATAAATAAGATGCACTTTCAATAGCAGTTAAAGTAAGCAGTGGCACTGTGAGTCTGAAGTAGAAAGACAATGGTGGTAGCCCTGTTGAGCACAGAAATTAATGCTACTGCAGGGCATTACTTTTAACTTGGGACACAGCACTAGCCCCAGTAACTGCCTGTGTCCAGGCTGCCTCTGCCTGGTGTTATGGACTCCTTCAGCAATCAGCTGAGAAAAGCACTGTCCTTCTCTCCACCACCCAATCCACCTCCTGGCCCCTGTGTTACTAAGTGAAGAGCCAGCTTGCCTTTCTGGGCCCTGTCTTAGGTGGTGATGCTAAAACAGGTTGGAGTGGGTTTGCAGCATCTGAGATGCTGTGCTGTCTCCTTTCAATATGAAGCCAATGATGGGAACGCTGCAAAGTTTTGGCAATAGAATGCACTTCTGCTTCTCCTGCAATACAGTTCCACAACAAAGGTACTGAAGTTCCTGGTTGCACAGTTAACAGGTGAAAAGATTGTGTGAGAAATGTCATGGTACAGCAGACATATGAATCTCACTCAACAAAACACTTTAAACTGAAAATGGGAAAATTCTATGCATTGTGTATTTACTCACTTACTGAGAATAGTTCAGTGAAGCAATTTCACCTTCCATGAATTCAGCCTAGTAAACAAGTGAGCTTTTACATATCCTGTGGCCCATGTTGCCTGCCCACTTTAAGTTAACAAATTCAAATTGAGTTCTGACGTAAAATAATTGAATTAATAAAGCTTGTTCTGACACACCAGAGCAGTTTATCACTCAGTGCATCTAGACTATGACACCATCTTAGAAGTGATTTTGACAATACACATAATTAGTCCTGTCACAGCATGGAATGTCTACACATTTACCAGTTCCACTGCTATAAGGTTTACGGGGGAAGAGTGGAGGGATGGTTTCACAATGTAAAATAATCCACAGTGTCAGACTTTGCATTATCATTAGCATACCACACACTCATTTTCCTTATTGTGCATAAACTGTTTTCAAATTTTTTTCCCTCCTCAGCTAAGAGGGCCATTATATAAATGTCCTTACATTTTCACATCCTCTCATCTTTGAAGTTAAGAACATTTTAAGGCAGTCTCTACACCCATGATGCCAGTACATGCGGCTGGCAAAGCAGTTCCACATTATGACTAGATGCATCGTGATATGCTTTGATTGAATTCTGTGTTCAACAGAATAGTGAACCATCTGTTAAAAATGTGTTTATGTTGAACATGCATCCTGTTTGGTTAAAAGTGTTAAATGTAATTAAATATCGAGGACTGACTCCTGACTCAGGAGGAATGCACTGATCTGAGAAGCACTAATCAGCAGTAAATTCAGCAGACTATTGAAGTCAGGTTTTTTTTGTCAGACAATAAGTATAAATGTTGGTATACAACTTTACAAGGGATGGTTGACTTTTAACATCACTCAGCATGTGGATAGATAAAATCTTGAATGCAAAAACTGCAAGTTAGACTGGTTTTGGAAATTTAGCAATGATGCTACGAAAGTTATGAAAGAATAGAATCACCAGAAAGCTGGTGACAGCAAATACTTATTAAAATGTATAGAAGATAGGGATTCTCTGAGTGCATTGGAAGATAAATTTTGAAAGAATGTTATTCAATGCTTCACAAAATCCAAGTATGTCAGAAGGAATTATCTCCAATCAAAGAGAAATGAAAAATGGCAAAATAAAGTCAGACAAACAGTTAATAAAGCTCATAATTTTAATTTTTTTTGTATTTTTTTTTCCCTTTCATCTTCTGTAATGAATTTTGGCCCCCCAAAAACAAACATGCAAAATTGGATATATTCTTGAAGTCCCATTCCATGGTCACATCTTCAAATGAATGACATCTGAGTCCACCTTAATAGTTCTGCTACCTGCTTTGTGGGAAGCAAAGTTATTATTTGAATATTGGAAGGAATAAAACATGTGGGAAAAGAACTTTAGAAGCATCTTTTCCCATGACATTAACTTACCAAGTCTTGAAGTATTCAGCTTGAAGACCAGAATTGGCTTATTGATGCAGACAACATGTCCCGTGAGCTTGGGAACTGCTATTGAGAAATAACGAAATATTGTGTTAGTAAATTGGAAGAAATAATGATAATAGTGAGGGCCCGAGGTTTGAACATGGAATGGTATGACATTTGCTGTTCCTTTTCGTATGTCTTATGTCTTTTTTTTAAAATGGCAAAACTATTGAGTCACAGAGTCAAACAGGACAGAAACAGCCCCTTTGGTCCGATTCGTCCATGCTGATCAGGTTTCCCAAACTAAGCCAGCATTTGGCCCATTGTCCTCCAAACCTTTCCTATTCATGAACCTATCCAAATATCTTTGAATGTTGTAACTTGTACCTGCATTTATTATTGCTGTCTTTTATCTGGCATTTTATTCACAAATTCAAATATGGGATCACACAGTTGACCGGAATGGACACCGCAGAACACGACTTTCCTCTAGTAAACTATTTTAGTTATTATTTCAGTAACAATGCAAAATAAAATTGTACTGGGAATCATGTATTTAATTCTTTAAAAATATCATTAGCAACACCTCCCCCCAACAACAAATCATCTACCATGTTGATTGCTAGTTTAAGTTCTGTGGCCAAAACAATCTATTGGTTATAATCCTAGTGATTACATCCTCCAGAACTAACACCACCACAGTTTGTGGAGTTAATAATGTGACATTTAACTCCCTTTACATGACGACTCACTGAGATTTTTAAAAATCAAATATCATCTTAAGGAGCCGATGCTGCTCCCTTGACTTGCCTTTCCAATCCCTTCCACCCTCAATGCCCACCAACTCCTCATCAAGTCACTTGTGAACCCAACTTGCACCATTTTTCTTAATGTTCAAATCTCAGGTTTTAGTTAACATCTCTGGTGTAAAAGTACAAATTCTCACTAACTTGGTGGCTTTGGTGTCTGTAAGATAGAACTGTAGAAGATAGGAGCAGGAAGAGGCCACTCAGCCCTTCAAACCTTCTCTGTCATTCTTCATGATTATGGCTGATCGTCCAACTCAATAGCCTTATCCGGCTTTCTCCCCAGAGCCTTTGAACCCATTCATTCAAATGTTATATCTAGTTGCCTCTTGAATACATTCAATATTTTGGCAGTTCCTTTGGTAATGAATTCCACAGGCTTACAACTCATTGGGTGAAGAAATGTCTCCTCATCTCCATCCTAAATTGTCTACCCTGAATCCTCATACTGTGACCCCTGGTTCCGTTTCTTGCAATATTGCTCAGGAAATCCAAATGTCAATTGGCACCCTGTTCATTCAGCTTTCTGGCTATTTCCAGAACATTCTGCTCGTGATTCCTTGGGAGATTAAAAAAATGAACAGTTTTCAATCAGTTGATTGCACAATGTTCGTTATTAAATGGAAGATTCTCTTCCACTTAAAATCATGCAAAGACATATGTTGACTAAATGATTGCAAATGCTGCTACTATGAGAAATTGTTGCTAAATGCTGCCAGCCTTGTTACTTGCAGACTGATAGCCAGCGCTTGTTCCAATCAATGGACGTGCTCAGTTACTAATAACAAGTGAAGCTGGATTTTTCTGTGTAACTTACACCCAGATGCTAATAAATCAAGAACCAGACTGTGGCATGCAAATTCACCACAAAAAATCCTCACCAAGCAGAAAATCCATTCTATGTAAGTAGGCAGCTTTTTCAGACATTTGTTACAATTATAAAGCTTACAATAGTGCTGTGTTTTGGAATTGCATCTTTAACTTAATGTAAGATAAAGAGGGTTGTGCAACCTGGAGCTGGAGGAACACAGCAGGCCAGGCAGCATCAGAGAAGCAGGAATGCTAATGTTTTGGATCAGGATCCTTCTTCAGAAATGGGGGAGGAGAAGAGAGCGCTGAAATAAATGGGGGGGGGGTGCGGTGATAGCAGGTAGATAGCGGAGCGGATAGGTGGGAGAGAAGATGGACAGGTCAAGGAGATGGGGACGAGGTGGGGGCTGGTCTTGGGAGGAAATCTTCCCACCCCTGACCTCATCCCAAGACCAGCGCCCACCTTACATCCCCACCTTCTTGGCCCGTCCATCTTCTCTCCCACCTATCCCCTCCACTATCTACCTGCTATCATCGCTCCCCCTCTCTATTTATTTCAGAGCCCTCTTCCCCTCCCCCATTTCCTAAGAAGAGTCCTGATCCAAAACGTCAGCTTTCCTACACCTCTGATGCTGAGCTCCTCCAGCTCCACACCTTGTTATCTCAGACTCCAGCACTGTCGGATCTTCCTATCTCTGTTCTGTAGTTTGTTTGACCGCAAACCTAAATTGGTTTGTTGCTGGCAGCGTTAACTGGCACTTACAACTGTAGGCAACTAGGCATTTGCACTAATTTGGGAACATGCATGCACACAATTCCAAACACAATATGTCATCGTGTTGGATTTAGGTGTAACATCATGCACAAGTGCAGTGGAGCATGGCGAGCATGTGTTGGTATCACCAAATAGAACCTAGAGATTAATGGAGGCCAAAGTACTTTCTTGGAAGAAGACACAGCTGGTTATACTTGGAGGCATGTGTGCTAGACTGGGACTACAACGTTTACTAGCGTGGAAAGCATTCCTGTGTGATGAAAATGCTAAAATTTGTCAAGAACCTCAAGCCCCAGTCTCAAACCTGGTCCCCCTCATTTGCACAATGCCATGATTGTGTGTGGGTCATGCTTTACACATGCATAGTTCTCCAGTTTTGGTTTGGCAAGGGATATTGACCTGGTGCTTAAATTTAATGAGGGAATAGTTAAACTGCATATTGTTTCATTTGAGAAAATTGTTACAATGTTACAGTGGCCAAAATAAATTTGCATGATTTTATTACAAAACCTTTCAGTGGAAAAATCTTTTCAGATAAATAGTCTATAGATTATGATATAGCGAAGGTTGTTGTATCCAAGGTATACAGGTTAATCCCAGAAGAATAAAGATCAAAGGTTGGAAATCTGAGCACTAAATATGATCTGACTTTTGTGGATTTTGCTGGGGTAAATTGAATGGTGTTTGATTCATGATATAGGGCAATGAAGCTTGATCAAGATTGTGAAAAACTTAGGGAGGTATTAATAATGGAAGAATTTATAAGCAGTTTCTCTTTAAGAATTGGTTCCACCTAGAAGACCAGCATTTTCAAAAATAAGGGAAGCACCAGCTGATAGTGACAAATGGTCACTCAAATACATCAATGGCAGTAAACGAGCTAGTAGGAACTGCAGATGCTGGAGAATCTGAGTTAACAAGGTGTAGAGCTGGATGAACACAGCAGGCCAAGCAGCATCAGAGAAGCAGGAAGGCTGATGTTTTCGGCCTAGACCCTTCTTCAGAAAAGCATTTCTAAAGAAGGGTCTAGGCCCGAAACGTCAGCTTTCCTGCTCCTCTGATGCTGCTTGGTCTGCTATGTTCATCCAGCTCTACACCTTCTTATCTCTAATGGCAGTAAGCCTTTGTTTGCAAATCCATACAAGAAACTGAAGAGGTGAAAGAACTGAAAGTGAACAGAACATGAATTCCAATGAAGGGGATAACAAACAAAAAGGCAAGTATTTGTTGCATAGTAAAAATGCCTGTGTGCGAAATATGTATAATTCAAAGAGACTAAAATATGACTTTTACCATGAGAGGGCATGAAGGGCAGATTGCTGGATATTGTCAGTGGAATTGGGAGGAGTGTGTTTCTAGCTTCTACTATGTTTCCAGAAAATACAATGCCCATGTCTGGAGCTGGTAGCAGGACAGTAGCATTGGTGTAACTGTGCAGTTCTCATTTAAAAACTACTATTCTAGTGAGTGGGCCTCAATATAAGCAGGTGGCTTCCTCCCTAAAGAGAATCGGATCACTGAGCATTAATAGGAGTTTTATTCTGCCAGAGAAGTATTGCCCTATTCATCCAGTTAAAAAGGGAAGCAAATTAATATTTTGAGAGACACTGGGGAAGCACAGTCAATGATGGTAGCAGGTGCTCTAAGCAGCGTCACAGCCACCAGATGTATTCACCTATTTCCCACACAATTACTAACCGACAAGTACCTGCCTTACTACAGGACAAAGTTTAATTTATAATAAGGTATTACTGAAGGTTCCTTAGGGATAAAGAAATAAGTTTATTCACTAGAAATTACAAATACAAAGATAAGAACAAATACTGAATAAGTCAAACGAAAACTTCTAAGAAGAAAGTGCCAATCCATCTCTGAGCAATATATTGGGGGCCCATTGATTGTGTTCCTTATTATGGAAACAAAGAGGTTAGAAGTTGATGTTAAATATTGCATCTGTAATGCAGGAAGAGAGACAGTATTTTCTTGTAATATTTGATTTGATTTGATTCACTGGCACATGTATTTTGTTGCAAAGTACAATGAAAGTGTTGTATAATGACACCACTCTCTAGCACCATCCTAAAATACAGAAAATAAACCAAAACGTGGAATAACAATGCAGAAAAAGAAAGAAAAAGTATTCAACTTTACAGTCCTTCTTGTTAAGTGCTCCCACATGGGCCATGTCGCCACTACTGGAACAAAACTCGTCACTCTTTAGCACCATCTCACCTCCACCAATGCCCTTACTACTAACTCCTAGCTGGACCCCGCTAGAGCAATAGGACAGCAAATTGTGTGAGGCAGGGAAGATCTGTCATCAATCTGTGGCTCTGGCGCTTTCACATGGACTGACTTTCCTTCAACAAAGCAGTATTTGGTGTCTTGCATCTGTATGTTCAACTTTTCTTTTTGTCTTCTCTCAGTCAAAATGTACCGTGAAGATGATTCGCAAAGCCCTCTTCTCAGAGCTCTGCTCACTGGGTTGGGTGGTCTCAACCAGGTTTCTTTAGACAATTATGAAATTCAAAAGATTGGTACGTTAATTGTGAGGAATCAAGATTTCCACAAACTGAAATCAATAAATGCTGAGACATGCTTCTTCACGTCTGTAGTTTATCTCTGAAATTTATCAAGGAACACTACATGGAAGAAGCAGACAACTCAAGTGTGCAGATGGGGTTCGCCAGACCTGGTCATTGAGGGAATGGTTTATGACAAAAAGGGGCAACTTGAGCGAGAAGAATTTTTCATAAGGAAATAGTCTGGCTAGAAGTAATATTGAAATCTCCAAGCATTTTGGGAAAGCTAGGTACAGTGACGGAAATGGAGCTTTCGCAGGAGGAACCTGCCAGATCATGCCTGAACGTGTTATAACTGCATCCTGGGTTTGTGTAGCTAAACAAGATGAGGCAGTTTCACCGGAGGCATAGACATTTCAGGTGTCAGCTTAGCGCAGAGATATTTGAGGAAATTGGATAGACCTGAAGACTCTATACACAGTGAGGTAGAAATATTCAGCAGATCTTTCATGATTGAGGTCCAGCAGTTGGACAATGACCTGCTGGCAATATCTCAGACAGCATGCTCTAAAGCCAAGTCTGAGAAAATCCTGGAGTGTTAGCATGTAAAAAATGACAATTTGATGAGGAAGTGAAAAACTCCTTAGCAACAAGAGGATGCGGATTGGTCAACAGTCCATAAGCTTATTATCCCTCCTGGTTATCACCATTGAAATTCTAAAGACTGCCTATGAAATTTTAATGGGTAGATATTCAAAAGACTCAGGTTAATGCAACATTATTGCATCTCGATAAGGTTAAAATTTGCAGGACATGCCATTCATGTCAGATGGTTGGAAAGCCACAGTCGTTGGTCAAGCCAACTTCATTAATACCAATCTCTGCCTTTGATGAACCAGCTAATAAGGTTCTGGTGGATTGCATTAGACCCCTACTCAAAACCAACCAGGCTTAGATATCTCTCAATTATGGATTCATCAACTTAGTTCCCAAAAGCAATCCCATTAAGAAAGATTAGAACAAGGGTTGTAATTGAAGGGTTAATCCAATTTTTTTCACTAGTTATGGATTAGCAAGCCTGATTGGGGATTAAATTTCATATTGCCTGGTAGTCTAAGAGATAATACATTGCTTCAGAGTGGGGTAGCAAATCATTTGCTTATCACAAGGTATTCTGAAAAGTTATTAATCACTAAAAGTAATGGTTAGTGCCTAATATAAGGATGAAAGGATATGATTCTTACTATTGCCACAACTGACACATTCAAATGTATCCCTGGCTTCAATCCCTTCGAGATAGTCCATGGACATGAAGGGCAAGGACTCCCTAAGGCTATTGTAAGAAACATTCTAAGACATGGAGAGGAAACTACTCTCTTAGATTCTGCATCCAAATTTGGAGAAAGATTTAGGAGTGTGTAATATCTCAAGAACACCATAGATTGTGAATAACTGAACAGTTAAAATAACTAAGAGCTATACTTATAAACCAGGGATTCGATGCCAATTTTGTTGCCTTTTCTTAGCAAGCACTGAAAGCTGGTTTTAGTGGACATTATCAAGCTAAAAAAGAAATGAGGTAAATTCTGTTATCAGTATCCAGATAGAGGGAAATCAACAGTGGAGATTTTGAAGAGATACTATAATTTCATACACTCTTTACATAAGATTCCTGATCTGAAGGGCAGCTGGAATTGAAATTTAAAATCGATGTGTTTTTTTATTGTGACTTTGTGAAAACTGAATTATTTTTATTGTTGCTACTGGAGTTTTCTCATTTCAATTCCACAATTTGCCATGGTGGGTTTAGAGCTCATATTCCTCACACCTGCACCCATAAAAATAATTCCAAAGTGCGGCTCATAATTTAGCAGTATGAATTCCCAACAGAAGAGGCTTTATTCAAGGAATGAAGATTTGTAAACTTTACTCTCAGTAATTTGAGACATGTATAAATTGTAGAGTTACATATCAATATCAGTGCACTTACTGTATAAATCAATTTCCAATTTTTAACACATTCAAAGTGTCAAATCTTGCGATTTGACAAGAATTGGGAACAACAACCATAATTGATTCCTGATATCTTCATGCCTCCAAATCCACTAAATAAAGCATTGGACACTATCATCGTAAAGCCTCTGTTTCACTACTTTCCAGTGGCCCCTTCTGGAAATTGTGTGCGTGAGTATAAGGGGTTCCGATACTGAAAGACTCAAACTTCAGTCTGAGAAGATGCCTTCAGGACAGGAGGGAGTACAAGGGAAAAAGAGAAGTCAAAGCACTATTAATTATTTCTGGAAATTTTAAATTTCCTTTTACATAGGTTTTGCGCAATTATTAGTTTTGGAGTTAGTTGGCATAATAGTTTATGTAGCTGCAACCAAACAACTGTAGATACTGAAAAGGATTCATAAATAACACTATTTCAAAATATTTTAGGCCTAACACCACACTGGTCTTGTGGTTTCACAGAATTTAAATAGGAGTGTTAGTTCACGCTTAAGGTGGGAGAGGCTGTGATACAGAAGAAAAAGAGCAGAGACTAGAAGTCTTGCTAAGAAAAAGAATTAACACATTTTGATAAATAGCAAATGGAGTAAATTATAATGTGCAAAAGAAATAATAACAAATATCACTGCCATAAATTAAAACAGAAAAATGCGAGAAGTACACAGCATGCCTGTCGGTGTCTTAAAGAGAAATCAGGTTAGCACTTCACGTCCAGACCAATCACTGGAACTGGGGATTTTTGGCATAAAGCAAGGTTGGCGCCTGATGTTTCTAATCATTGTGCAATATAGGGCTACCACCAGTCTTATCCCAGAATTATCCTTTATGAATTATCCTCTACTGATTTGATATCAAACTGATATTAATAAATGCGACTGACTAATCTTCTGCATTCTTCTCACAAGCAGCAGAGATTAGTGAAGTGATCATATTTTTACCATAATCCTCTTGTTGTTACCATAGTAATGCTGCCGCCCAAAGAGTTTCAATGTGAGCTCACATCTGCTATGTTCTAATGGGAGCATATTGCTTCAAATTAATTGCCCCTCTTTATTAAAGCCACAGCTTTCAACATAATATAATAATTTAATTTAACAGGAATCATACTAAATGGGACTTCATTCAATTCACTAAAACAATGAAACTGTGGGACATGATAGCATGCAGTTTCTTTCCAATAACTCTTGTTTCCAAGAACAATAAGTAAGGACTTCCTCATTTTGAGGCAATTCCTAGCACAAAGAATACTTTCTACATAATTTGGAAGTGAAATTTGATGGATAAGACCAGAAACGTTTTGTGTCTGGCTAACTTAATATTCTTTTTGGTTCTCAAAGTGTAACAGAATGTTATATCGTGGTCTTAGTGTTGAACAAAATGTCTAGGAAAAATCAGAAGCATGGATCCTCTTTTGAAGAAAATTGAATCTTTTTGTTTCACTGTAATTTGTAACTCACCAACAATACGGTAAGAAAATATTGTTTTTGTACTGATAATAAAGCTGTTAATCTTATGCAGCAGAAAATTGAATTTTATGCTTCTTAAGCAGAGAACAAGGTGATTGTTCAGTAGAAATTTTAAAAGTTTGATAATCTTTTTTGAAAATCAGTCAGCGACCACAGAGAAGAGCCAGATTTGGCAACTGACTCTATCATATTACAGAGAAATAAAACAGCAATGTGATGTGGGCGGATGGTCTTAAATAAGATAGAGGAATGGTAACTTGTGAACTCCATTTCAATAACGCAAATAATCTGGCAGAAGAAATCCTGAAGAAATAGCACAACTTAAAGAAGCACAGGAAAGATAAGG
Source organism: Stegostoma tigrinum (assembly GCF_030684315.1). NCBI lineage: Eukaryota > Metazoa > Chordata > Chondrichthyes > Orectolobiformes > Stegostomatidae > Stegostoma > Stegostoma tigrinum. The sequence goes on along the minus strand of NC_081355.1, from coordinate 62,281,359 downwards.
AAACCTTATTTGTACAGAACTAATGTTATATAGATATGAAGGGATGCAGTTGTTGTTAAAGTACAGCGGAATATCTGGAAAAATGCATAGCAAGTTCAGTAGCAGAGTGACAATAGTGGCTTCTGGCAGTGTATATTGTATATATCAAGATGGCAAAGAGAAGCTACTACTCGGTTCACATCTCCAGTTCTACGTCAATGCCAGCAGAGGCAAGCTATTTATAGAAACATAGTAACGAGGAGCAGAGTAGGCCATTCAACTTTTCAAGTCTTCTCTGCTGTTCAATATGGTCATGGCTGGTTATCTGACTCAGTTCCACTTTCTCCACGTACCCTTTGATCCCTTTAGCCCTGTGAATTGTATTTGACTGCCACTTGAAAATTTTCTACGTTTTGACTTCAACCATTTTCTCTGACAGAGAAGTATAGGTTCACCACTCACTGGGTGAAGAAATGTCTCCTTATTCTCAGTCCTAAATGGCCTACCCAATATTTTTAGACTGTGACCTCTGGTTCTGGACTCCCTAGTCATTAGGAACATCCTTCCTGCATTTACCCCGTCTCATCCTGTTAGAATGTTGAATGTTTCTATGAGATTCTGCACTCACTGCAGTGAATATAAGAACAAAGAACAAAGAACCAATATAAGAGAGAAACGGGCCTTTCAGTTCTCCAAGTCTGTGCCAACACATTTTGCCCTTCCACACTAAAACTGTCTTCCTCTACAGGATCTGTATCCCTCTATTCCCTTCTTATTCATGTATTTGTCCAAGTGTTTCATGAACGCTGCTATTGTGTCTGCTTCCACCACCTCCTCTGGCAGCGCATTCCAGACACTCACAAACCTGGCATGAAAAAACTTATCACACACATCTCTTTTAAATATCCCCTCCAACACCTTGAATCTGTGTCCCCTAGTAATTGACACCTCCACACTTGGAAAAAAGCCTCATTCTTTCCACTCTATCCGTGCCATTCCCACTTTTATAAACTTACATCAGCTCACCCCTTAACCTCCTGGGTTCCAGAGAAAACAAACAAATTCTATCCAACATTTCTTCATAGCTAAAATCCCCATATCAGGCAACATTCTGGTAAGCTTTTTCCATACCCTCTCCTAAGCATCCACACCCATCTGGTAATGTGGCGACCAGAACTGTATGCAAAATTCCAAGTGTGGCCTAACTACAGTTCTATAAAACTGCAGCATAACTTATCTATCTTTATACTCAATGCCCCTTCCAATAAAGGCAAGCATGCCTTCAGCCTTTTTCACTATCTTATCTACCTGTGCCGCCACCTTTAGTGATCAATGGACTTGCTCACCCAGATCCCTCTGCATGTCAATACTCCTAAGGGTTCTGCCATTTGCTGTATAATTTCCACCTGTACTGGACCTTCCTCACATTTATCCAGATTAAACCCAATCTGTCATGTTTCTGTCCATGCCTAGTCCTACAGTATAGTCTTAAGTAACCCAGACTTTCTTCATACATCAGTCCCGTAATCCCAGGAATTAGTCTGGTAACTTTTTGTTGAACTATGCCCGTATGCTCATCACCTTTCCTCAGATAACTGCACACACCCTGTTCAGGCCAAATATTGTAATCAAACTGTGGAAGGACCTGCAGTAATTTGTAAAATAAACTGAAAAGGTTATGATATTAAAAGTAGACATTTCTGGCAGCATAAAACAGGTGTTTTCAAACTGGTTGCTCCTTGTAGTCCCTTCATTATAACTGAATATCAAATGATGCAGGGTACATGGAGCCAATTCGACAATGAATTGAATTTAGCTGAATTGAGTTGGCTTACTGTCACATGATCCAAGATGCATTCCATGTCATACCAACACCACTCCCCCCACATCTTATCCATATAAGTTTAAATGTAGTCATATTAGGCATAAGCATGTTATTTAAATATATATGTGGAAGAAGTGAATATAAGGAAGAGATATCCGACATACAAAAATTGACAGCTAAATCGTACATTTTAAGTTCTAAATTTAAATTTAAATTATAAATATTAAATCTTAAGACAGCAGTAAATGGAGGAAGGTAAATCCATTACATTTCAGCAATGTTTTTAAAAAGTAATTTTTGGAAAGCAAATCTGGGGTCTTAATGGCTTCTTATTCTTTCAAGTGGGAAAACAAGGACCAAAATACAAATTTCTTGGGCAATTGCTCATGTTCCAGGCATATCTTTTAAAAACAGCTACTTAATGCCATATTTGTGATGTTTTAGGAATCCTTGGCATCACCCTAGAATGGTCAGATGTCCCTTTACATATGTAAATGAAGAGAATGGTACTTGTTTGTAAAGCAATAGTAACTTGCATTGATAACAAAGTGTGAAGCTGGACGAACACAGCATCTCAGGAGCACAAAAGCTGACCCTTCATCAGAGAGGGGGATGGGGAGAGGGTTCTGAAATAAATAGGGAGAGAGGGGGAGGCGGGCCAAAGATGCAGAGACAAGAAGATAGGTGGAGAGGACAGTATAGGTGGGGAGGTAGGGAGGGGATAGGTCAGTCCAGGAAGGATGGACAGGTCAAGGAGGCGGGATGAGCTTAGTAGGTAGGAAATGGAGGTACGGCTTGAGGTGGGAGGAGGGGATAGGTGAGAGGAAGAACAGGTTAGGGAGGCGGGGACAAGCTGGACTGGTTTTGCAATGCTGTGGGGGGAGGGGACGAACTGGGCTGGTTTTGGGATGCAGTGGGGGAAGGGGAGATTTTGAAGCTTGTGAAGTCCACATTGATACCATTGGGCTGCAGGGTTCCCAAGTGGAATATGAGTTGCTGTTCCTGCAACCTTCGGGTGGCATCATTGTGGCACTGCAGGAGGCCCATGATGGACATGTCATCTAAGGAATGGGAGGGGGAGTTAAAATGGTTCGCGACTGGGAGGTGCAGTTGTGCCTTTAACATCATAAAACACAAAAGGTGCTTTAGGGCCTCTCACTGAATCTCAGCACCTACTGCTCTACTGAGAAATCTTAAGCATCACTGCAATTGAGCAAGAGTTTTCTCTCTAACTTTCTCTTCCCACTGGTAAGGTAGGGGAGCACAACAGGCTTAGCTCATCATTTTTCTTTGTGGCACCCCTCAGGTAAGCTGCATTCACGTTTATATTGTTTGAGTATTAGTGGCTAATGCCCAGCAGCACCCCACTGTTCTGTTTATTCCATTTTCACAAATGATCTACAAAGGAAATGGCAGCCAGATTTCACAGCCAGCTTTCTATTTTCTGGAACTGTTGAAGTGACACCTGGGCAGAGTTTTGTCTTATAAGACATTGGTTAAAACACTGAAAGGAAAATTGACAGAGAGGAAGGGGGAATGACACATGCATAATGGAACACAATCCACATTTCTGTCCATAACATTCCATTGTTGTTAAGTATTAGTGACAAAACAAGTTACCCGATTTTTAGATAACAAAGTGTGGAGCTGGATGAACACAGCAGGCCAAGCAGCATCTTAGGAACACAAAATCTGAACCTCTTGCTTGTTGTTTTATCGCCAGATCTTTATTTGATTCTAAAAATACTGTTGGGAATAATGGCAAGAAAAGAAATCACATTTTTATTATCAGGCACCGTCATTAATATACTGAACTTTGAAATGTCACATGATGGCATCAAGTGATCATCTAATGCTGTGATCAGCAATATGATCCAGATTTTTTGAATGGGCCATTGAAGAAAAAATGTAAAGCCATGGTAAAATCATGTCAAAGTCACCAGGAAAGATGCTTAGTTTGAATGATCAACAAATCTGTTACATTTGGCACTGAGTGCTCCAATACACTGACAACATTTACTCATTTCATTACAAAATAGTGATGTTTTGTAAGACCCAGTTCAAAGAGGGACTGCCTGCCATTGTTTAAGTAGTGTCATTCTCACAAGTGCATCAAAAAAATACCTTGACCAAATCTTCATCATAAAGTCACAGAAATGTAATGAAGCTCCCACCTGGTCAATTCCAATGATCGCATTTCAGTGAAAAGCAAGTATAATTTTAAGATAAATATGATCAGATACCATTTCTGGATTTACAGTTTTAGTGACAATCAAACGGCACAGACTTCTTGAAATCTACACTTCATTGCAGTTTCTGTTAACAGCACTTCAAGTTATAAAGCTGAGCACAGTGTTTGAGCTCTACACAGTTTATGAAATATATTTGAAATCGACAAAGTAAATATACCTAAAGGACGACACAGATGATTTAATATATTTGGGCAGGCATTCCTTTTAAATTGGAATAGATTTTAAATTCTATTGACACTCAAATACGATGACAAAAGCCCAAAACAGAATAAAATGACCTTTAACTAAATTAATACACATGGTTGCTCGTATGCACTCTGGACTGATACAAAACATATTAAAGAAAACTATAATGCCACATTAAATGACTAAAGCACTGCTACTGGTAACTCTGAGCCAATTAACTATTGACAATGATAGTCAAGTGATTGTAATAAAAAAATCTTGTGTTCACCACTGATTTTATTAGTAAAAAATAGAACAGACAATACAGAAGGAGATCATTTGGCCCATTGAATCTTTTCCAGCTCTTTCAAAAGGCAATCTAGTTAATCCCACTTGCCTGTGCTCTCCCCAAATCCCTGATTTTTTCCTTCATCAAGTATCTATTTGATTCCTTTTGAAGGATATTATCAATTATGCATTCACCATCCTATCAGGCAGTAAATTCCGAATCCTAACTTCCCTTCGTTAATAAGAATTATTATGAATCATCAGCTGGTGAGGGATTCTATCAGTCACTATTGGTGGATTCCCTGGGTTGACCACCTGGCAGCCTTCTAGCCACTTTTTCTTGATTTGGGGCTTTTAAGAGAACAATTAAGGCCCACTTCCTGCCTGACCTCAATTCTGTGGCTGATAGGATGGGGCCAGAAGTGGTGTAGGGAGCTGTCCAGATCCCCTTGCTCAGACCATGAACAGGAAGTCAGGAGCACCTTCCTTAAGAGTTCCAATTCTACATCAGGTGGCCAGCCCAAAGTCCGGATCCCACGGGTGTTCCCTGTCCTCAGCTTCCTTATCAAGGGCCCCACCTCCTCTCCCCACCACATCCCAGTGCTCAGCTCCCATACATGACTTGTGTACCCCCTGTATCTATTTGGACCTGAACTCAGGATTTGTAGTTTGCTTGCAGTCTCCAGTCCCAGTCACTGTTGTGATTGGTGCTGATGGAGCAATAGGTCTGCTGGCAAAATCTGGCAAAAGTCCCGTCTTGAGTCAGTTACTGCTCTTTGGTGTGTTACATGGCTGTGGAGCTGATGTCATCATTGGAAGAAATGCATAGGATATCTTAGTCTCCGAAAGGCCCTGTTCCTGTACTTTGGCTGCTCATCTTAAATTTGTGCCATTTGGTTATTGACCTTCCAATCATTGGAAACATTTCCTCTTTATTTACTAGACCAGCTCAAATAAATCTCCTCTATGCCTTCCATTTTCAAAGGAGAACTACAATAAGTCTGTCAGCCCTGGAACTATTCTAGTACATCTTTTCTCTACCCTCTCATATCCTTTGTAAAGTGTGATCGACAGAATTGGACATAATATTCCAGCTATCCCAAACTCATGTTTTAGATAGGTTCTTTAGATCACTTCTTGATTCTTGTACTCTATATTTCTATTTATAAAGGCAAAATATTCTAAAGGCTTTGTAATTACCTTGTCAGCCCATCTTGCCAGTTTGAAAGACTTGTGCAAAAACCCTTAGCTTTGGCTTTCCCGTTTGCACACCCAAGATGGAGAAAGAGCTTTGATAACTCTCTTACAAAAGCAAAGTGCCATGGGTGCTGGAAATCCAAAATAAAAACAGCAAAATGCAGGATATACTCTTGAGGTCTGGCAGCATCTATGAAGAGAGCCAACAGTGTTGGATTTCATGTTGATTTTTATCAGTCTAGGATTATCTGCCAAAACCTGCTATTTGTATTGTTTCTTGGATTTCTCTTTGTGCTGCTTTGAGGTCTAAGCTTTCTATTTGATCTGGGAAGTGTTACAAGCTCTGAGCATCATTATGTCAGATCTGCCACTGGTGATATGACCCCACTTTATATCATTCCCATCTATCTGAGATATCATCTTTTCAAATATATGATAAGGAGTTTCCCTTGGGGTGTACAGTCAGAGCAGTTTAGTACTTTATTGTTTTAATTTGCCTGAGTCTCTGAATAACTTTGGAAGTTCTTGTTGATATTCACTTGCAATATATTGTGCTGTTTTCTTGAGAGACCTAGGTGAATTCATGCATTTCTACTTAGTAAAGAAGCATTCTGAGTTTTCAGTATGTAAAGGATTTCACTGGTCTCTTCTCCATTATGATTGAATTTAGTCACAAATTAACCACCAACCAGAAAGTCTGTGCCCCTTGAAAAACTTGCAATTTTATGTTCACACGTTGAACATTCATTGTCTTTAACTACCAAGTATTGAAACCAATCAGTATCGGAACAACTGCCTCTTTATCAATTTTAAATTCTGTTTCAAAGTTTTCAGATGATGGTCCAGAATCACTGCTGGTTCTCTTTGTCCTCAACTAGGAATTACATTTTTGTTTCTCATCCTTCATCAACTTTGGACTTTTTAAAATTTTCAATATGATTTCCCGATGTCTGGCAATTTTCCTTCAAATAGACTTGAAATGTCCCAATCGTCTATATTGTTAGTACTTAACTCCCCCTGCTGGGCACTATTGTCCTTGTGGTGTTGCCTTGACCCTCATCTTGTGCAGCCTAACATGTTCAATGACATCGATTACCCTGTAGGAGTTTTGGCAGACGGCAATGAATTATCATCGGATTTTCCAATATATTATAAAGACATGCTCTGCTTTGAATGAAGTCAACACTGAGTCCAATCTTTCAGTTATTTCCTATTGTCTTGCCTTTCATATGGCGTGAAACCTACTACATCTCTAATCTTTTTCTTGCCATTGACAGAAATGTTAATTCTGTTTCAGGTTGCTGACATGAAATGTTAACTTGGTTTCTCTTTCCATGGATGCTGTCTGACAAGCTGATTAGATTCACCATTTTTTTGTCCTTTTTACAATGTTTTTTTCTCACTTTTAGGGATGATAACAGCATATCAGAGCAATCCCCAGAAAGCAAAGTAATTTTGTTTGTCTCTTGTGCCAAGATTTCATGGAATTACTACTTTCCAGTAACAGGTTTTGAATGTGCTAGAACTGTGGGTTCTCAGGGAAGTCCAGGCCATCATTTAGATGAATGCTAGTAAATACCTGCCAGAACATATTGTGCTAGACACTGTCAGCTAAAGACCACAACACTTTCATTTCATATACAATTTCCACCTGTTGAAATCAATCAATTATTATGCTCATCATTTGTTTCTCACCTGACTGTTAAGTATTGCAGTTTAAAATTATTTATTTGTTACAGTAATTAAACAACATGTGTCCTATTTCTACTTCTCTGTTTACTGTTGTTTTTTCCCATTAGTTATGGAGCTGATATTGAGAAAAAAGTTTGCTCTCAAGGCTATTCTTTCTTACACCATTTAAGATTTACTTTATTACTTGGAAGGTGCAAGACTAGATGGGGTAGAACGACAAAGTGATCTCTGAGTAAAAATACACCAGTGGTCCTGGATGTTAATAAGGCCACACATACAAAAAAACACTAAGCTCCACCTATAAAAACAGAAGTTTATGGAAAGGTTCAGCAGGTCTAACTGCACCTGTGAAGAGAAAATCAGAGTTAATGTTTCAGATCCAGTGGCCCTTTCCCAGAACTCGAGCTCCAACTATTACTTCTAGAAGGACAGAATTGAAAAGGAAAGAAGTTATGTTCAATCTCTGTTGAATCTTGATTAGGCCACAGTTTAGGATGCTGTGCACAGTTTTGGGTAGCCAAGATTTAAAGAGGGTGTAGAGACACTTGACAAGTTACTCTTATTGCTTGAGCATTGTGGCAGAGAACATCTACAAGGATGATACCAAAGTTGCTTGGATATACATATCACAAAAGGATTGACAGACTAGTTCTATCATCTCTTGAATAAAGAAGGCTGAAAAGTGATCTAATAAAAGTCTTTAAAACTATGTAAGCTTTTGATACATGCTGGTCAAATAACCTTATTCTGTGCTTACATCTTATGCAATATTATGTAAACATTTTGTTTAATATGGTTGCAATCAACTTCTGATGCCATTCTAATTAAATCAAACAAAGAATGTTTCTAAATTCTTTATTATGCCCAGGATATATGTCATACTTTATGAGGTTATATTTATTGCTTGAGTCTAGTTGTCTTGAAGAATATTGAGCAATACAACAATTTGGAGACGCTCTGAAGCATAAGGAAGATATACAAAAGAAGAGGGAGAAAACAGGGAATGATAGTAAGAGATATGAACAAATATGGGGTACTTAACAAGACTGAGGAATAACAAAAGCTCCATACATTCTGAGCAAACAATATAAAGAAACCTTAATTGTCATTTTTTAAATTTAAAACAAAACATCAAAGTTCAGCGGCATCAATTCAATACTCATTTCAAAATTTCCAATTAAAATTTCTGTACCCTTCATGGATTATTTTCTTCAAGTTGACTAGGTTTCAATTATTATTTTATACAGAACCTATTCTTGGCAGAAAATCTTGAGGGATGTAGCTGTCTGCTCTGATGAAGTTATTGCTTCACAAGAGAGGGAAAAAAAGGGCAGAGAGACAAATGGACAAAGAACAAGCTATGACATACTGCTGAAGATGAATATGTTCTATCTGGCACAGACAGAACAATTGTCTTCTGTTAAATAGCAAGCATTTTCCTCTTTTCTGCCATCTGCCTTTTCAGTGCCTGAATTGAGTTAATTACTGCAGTGTCGAATCTTGTGGAGTGATCCTTTGCTAATGTGCTTGTTGTGAGACACAATGCCAAGTGAAGAGGATTGAGACCAAGTTCTGGGAAAGAAAAGATAATCAACTAATGAGAACATTAGGGTTTCAGCTAACAAGCCAGGTAAGCCATTAAGTCTCACCCTGTAAAGAAAACCCACAAATTAATGGTTCTCTGAGGGTTATAGAGAAAATACAATAAAGCAGTGATTTTACATGTTCATTAAGTAGAACATTATTAATCATCGGCTCAGAGGAAATCTTGATTTTGCCTGAGATACTCAGTTGGTTGAACTCTCAGAAAGGCAAAGGTATTAAGGCAACAGTATCTAAATGAAAATATCATTTGGTTGCTCAATTCAATCTTGTGTTCTGCCCAGTTCCGAACTGAGTTACATAGGCAAAGAAAATATTCAGGTTTGATCACTATTCAGTGCTGAATTATCCAGATGCGGGCATGATAGCAATTGAAGAATTAATTATAATTATCTTTTGTATCTCTGGTCAGAGTGAAAAAGGAACAAGCTATGTTTTGGTCTTAAATTATATTCTGCTGAGAAATGTATTGGACTTGTCAAATACCTCATCCAGTATTCACACTCAGGTTGACACATGAAGATTGAGCTCCGGTCAGGCAGTGGTTAGCTCCCATTGCCTGAGGAACTATGTCAAGCATTAGGCAGTCTTCTGCGAGGAGAAAAATAATAGATAAATAACTTCCTCCGTTTACTTTTGTTTGAGGAGAATATATTGATTTGTTCATATGTGCTTTGATATAAGAATTTGTAAATTGTACATGCATTTTTAAAATTTTGCCAAGAAGTTTGAGTACAAATTGTGACCCTTTCTTGATTCCTGTTTTGTCAGATTAGGTGACTTAGTTCATGTATAGTTGGCTTCCTAAATCCATTTATTCACCTGGTGAAAGGAAACAAATGAATTAGTTGATCCAGTTTTCCCCAACCACTTTGGATTCATAACAGCAACAAAAACAAAGTGAGTGCATGCAGAAGAATTCAACCTGTGAATATACCTCAAACATAACCGTCAGCAGAATTAGATTAAAAGTTATGTGCAATGTCATTGATTTCAACTACTGTCTCATGACAGAGGCTAAAGTGGATAATCCTTGAAAACGGGTGTAGGGATATTGATGAGGGATTACTCCATGTCCCTTCATAGAAATGCAGGCAGCGTGACAACTCATGTTTAAATAGGTGACACATAGTCGGTAGGCAGATTCAGAGTGAGATCAGAGATAATGGGAACTGCAGATGCTGGAGAATCCAAGATAACAAAGTGTGAAGCTGGATGAACACAGCAGACCAAACAGCATCTCAGGAGCACAAAAGCTGACGTTTCGGGCCTAGAGAGAGTTGTGCAGGTTGTGAATCTACCCTGGAAAATAGTGAAGAATGACACAACGTGGAAAAGAGGGGCGGCAAAGGTTTATGAATGCTTGCACCGAATACCTTAGTGGAGGTGATGAAATGAAGAGAGATATGTTCTATCTGCAGAGACGGGGTAGCCACATATGCTGAAAGCATTGGAAACAGACAGCAATGAAGGCTGATGCACCAGGAATCAAATCTCAAGGGCTTGGAAGGTTTCAATGATTTTACATAACAATCAAGATCAGTAAATGGAAGATCAAATGTTATGTCCTATGAACTGCACCACAAGCCTCAGCCAGTCATCAATTCACCAATCCTATTTTGCTCACCTAACCAAAATCGCTATTGATCAGGCCACCTATTTCATATTCTTTCACCACTTACTCACACACTTTGCAGTGAAGCAAGCCTCACATTCACTTTTGTCACTCTGCTCAGCCGTGGTAGTTACCTCAGTAAAACAACTTGCATCATATTCACTGAGATAGTAGGAACTGCTGATGCTGGACAATCTGAGATAAAAAGGTGCAGAGCTGGATGAACACAGCACACCAAGCAGCATCATAGAAGCAGGAATTCGGGCCTAGCCCCTTCAGAAAATCTGAAGAAGGGTCTAGGCCCGTAACGTCAGCTTTCCTCCTCCTATGATGCTGCTTGGCCTGCTGTGTCATCCAGCTCTACATCATATTCACTGAAATGCTTTCAATCTCTCTTGAAGGGTGGAGTCTACACATCCAGAGGCAACAGGAGTAAATCAGAGGGGCAGAGAGAATGAAATACTTTGAATAGAAAGTTCAGCAACTCAGTGACTCCCTTTACATAATTTTAGATGACAAAGTCAGAGATGATTATTGATTACACATACATTGTACTTACTATCCTCTCTCAATTCATTCTCCTGCCAGTGCCACTCCACCATCAGTTTGGCTGAAGCCTGGCAGCTAATTATCCCGGGCTGCTGCTACCCAGATGGTGCAGTCAGGGCCGAAGCCTGTGAAGCTCAGATTTGTTCAAGGTAGTCCTTCCTGCAAGGTTATCCACAGTCTTCCCCACTGAAAGATCAACAGCCTTCCACTAGCACCAGGTAGCACTGTGCAGAAGCTCTACGGACAGGCAGAGGCACATGGACGCCTGATGCTAAGGGAATGCACTGTGATGGTTAGCTTAATTTTATACACAATATGGCCTAAACAAACATATCAACTTATTTCAAATGTTTATTTTGCTGGTACTTATCGGCTGCATTGTTGCTAAGCTGACTCTTCAATGGTCAATGACAGAGCGAAAAGTAAAGTGTAGGAAAATTGGTACATGGGGCTTGAGAATACAGTTCCCAGAATCAGATATGAATTGGCCTTCCATTAACAGGCTGTGCAGAAAGGGCTGACTATGTTGTCCTCTTCTTTGCTCTTCATCCTCTTTCTCTTCCTCCCCCTCTACATGGCTCAGCTCCTCAGCTGCTCACTGTATAGGGAGGGCTTTATCCTCCCCATGGTGAGGTTGTGTATCAGACCACCCAAAATCTTGACACCCAATTGGTTAGCACAGTTGCCTGGGCAGCCAGTTTGCAATGCTAGAACAATGCAAACGATGTGGGTTCAATTCCCCCATTGGCTGAAGTTACCATGAAGGACTTTCCCTCTCAACTTCTCCCCTTGCCTAAGGTACACTGACCTTCAGGTGAAGCCACCACCAGTTATCCCTATTTAATGGGAGTATGGAGACTTTGCTTTTATTAAGTCTGCTCATATTCCCTGTCCAAGAAGGATGCAAAGAACTGCATCCATTATAGAAGCGATTGATTTGGGCAGGTCCTTGAAGACAATGGGAAGTGTTTCAGAATCCATCACATCACTACATAGAGGCTTTTACAGCTTAAAAGATCTATGGGAAGTATCAAACACTAGTAACAGTTATAGCAAGTGGCAATAAAATTAATCATTAGCTGGGCAGGAAATGTTTGATTTTCTGTGGTGTTGTTTTGGGGTGGTTTTCTGCATGTTCAAGGTGATGACAAGATCCTGGCTTGACTGTTGAGTTGTTGAACAAAGCCATTGGCATTAAGTCAGTCTGGTAACAGAAGAATGTGCTCACACTTGGGATGTCATTTTGATTCCCAGCAATACCCAGAAACCATCAAAACAGCAGGCACTACTGAGACCAATTTTGCTCCCCACTTTGCTATGTTACATGGGCCTCAGACATATTCTTACCAGGCAGCACAAATCAAAATCCATCCAAATTCAATGAAGTACAGGATACATTGCAAACAAAGGGCTCTTGGGATGCAGTGGTAATGTCTCTACCTCCTGGTCAGAAAGACCATATTCAAATCTTATTTGCTCCAGAGGTGTGCATTAACATATCTATAATTGGTTGATTAGAAACTGTCTATAAATATCAGCATAAAACTTTAAAAAGTATCAAACCTCAATATTCTGCTGGCTTTTTCCAGGGTAGGGGCAGGAAGCAATCAAGCAAAAGAAATCGAAAGCAATGAAGAGTCATAAACTCTTGTTAATATAGATATAATTTCTCTAATGACTGTTACATAATTCACCTAGATTCAGTGAAAAAAAATTGTGTTTCAACTAAAATGCAGAAAAAATCTGGAACTCCCCTCCCAGATGCCTATGGATGCTATAACAACAATATTTTCAAGAATGAAATTGACATCTTTTTGTTTGCTGAGCATATCCATGACCTTGGATGAAACGCAGGTAATGGAACTGAAGGATAGTTCAGCTATAATCAAACTGAGTAGCAGAACAGGCTTTTATTTATTCCTTTGTGGGGCATGGGCATTGCTAGTTGGCCAGCATTTATTGATCGTCCCCAGTTGCCCTTGAGAAAGTGATGGTGAGCTACCTTCTTGAACCACTGCAGTCCACACATTGCAGGTCAACCTACAATGTCATTTGAGGAAGAATTCCTAGATTTTGACTCAGCGACAATGAAGGAACGACAATATATTTCCCAGTCAGGATGGTGCAAAATTTGGAGGGGAACCCACAGGTGGTGGAATTCCCATATATCTACTGCCCTCATCTTTCCAGATGGAAGTCATTGTGGGCTTGGAAGGTGCAGTGTAAGGATATTTGGTGGATTTCTGCAGGGCATTTTGTAGAGTGTACACACTGCTGCTTCAGAGCATTGATGGTGGAGGGAATGGATACTTGTTGATGTGGTGTCAATCAAGCGGGCTGCTTTCCCCCGGATGGTGTTAAGCTTCTTGAGTTGCTGGAGCTGCACTCATCCAGGCAAGTGGGGAATACTCACCAAGTAAATATTCCTAGCCTCAGACTCACTTTTATGGCCACTGTGTTGAGTTCTTTCAATTTTGGGTCAATGTTAACCTCAAGGATATTGATAGTGGGGGATTCAGTGATGGCAACAACATTGAATGTCAAGAGGTGGTGATTGGATTGTGTGATGGTCATTGCCTGGCATTTTTGTGGCGTGAATGTTACTTGTCACTTGTTAGCCCAACCCTGGATATCATCCAGATCTAATTACATTTGAACATGGACTGTTTTAGTATCTGAGTTGTGAATGGTGCTGAACATTGCACAATCATCAGTGAACATCCCCACTTCTGACTTTATGATAGAGGGATGGTTATTGATGTAGCAACTGAGGATGATTGGATCTAGAGCACTATCCCGAGGAACTCTGCAGAAATGTCCTGGAGCGGAGACGATTGACCTCCAATAGCCGAAACGATCTTCCGTTGTGCCATGTACGACTTCAACCAGCGGAGAGTTTGCCCCTGGTACCCGTTGATTCCAGTTTTGCTAAGACTCCTTGATGCCACACTCAGTCAAATGCAGCCTTGATGTTAAGGGTTGTCTTCTGACCTCACCTCTGGAATTCTGCTCTTCTGTCCATGCTTGAACCAAGGCCAAATAAGGTCAAGAGCTGAGTGGCACTGGTGGAATGCAAAATGGGCATCACTGAGCAGATTATTGTGGAGCAAGTGCTGCGTGATAGCACTGATGATGACACCTTCCATCACTTTACTGATGATCAAGAGTAAACTGATGGGGTGGTCATTCGCTGGTTTGGATATGTCCTTTTTATATATAAGACATACATGGGCAATTTTCCACATTGTCAAGTAGGTGCCAGCGTTGTAACAGTGCTGGAACAGGGGAGCTGCATGTTCTTCATCTCAAGACTTCAGTGCTAGTGCTGGAATGATGTCAGGGCCCATAGCCTTTGCACCAGTTCATGCTTCCAACTGTTTCTTGATATCACACGAGTGAATCGAATTTGCTGAAGACTGGTATCTGGGATACTGGGGACCACTGTAGGGGGCCTTAAGGAGTTGAATGGCCAGCCTACTACTGTTCCTACATTGCTTTTTTTTCAGATTTTCCATAGTGTTCACTTCCTGCAATCTTTATATTCAAGTCATATTTTTCATTGTTAGAGCAACAAGCATTTTTCTTTCTTTGCTATAACTTAAAAAAGTGATGTTGCCAGAGAGGTTTTGATTAAGATGGCACCAATGCATTATTCAAAAAAATCATTTTGTTAGCTTAACAGGTCCATGATGAAAATAGGAAAAAGTGAATCCATGAAAGCCTGGAAAATTTAACAGAATTCTTCATAATTATTACTTGTACGTGTGTTCTTTTATAGAATAACATCAGAAAATGGTGCTAGTTACATTTGAGAGGTGCTCATCAGTTATTTTTGATAGCTAGATGTGCTTTCAGAATGATTACTATGAAGACAAATTGATCATTACATAATCACAGTGATGCAAAGGTTCTGTGTTGAAGTGGAGGTTCACTGGTTAAGACTGGTTAATATTAGTGTGCGCTGACATTGAGTTAATTAATTTCAACAATTGCGAGCATTCAAGCTGGAATCTACCAATAAGGATTCCTGCTTCTGATCAGTATCCAGAGTCTCCTCGAACTTAGATCATAGACACCTTACAGTGAGGAAACAGGCCCTTTGGCCGAACAAGTCCACACCAACCCTCAGAGCAGCCCAGCCAGAACCATCCCTCTAATCTGAACACAATGGGCAATTTAGCATGGCCAATCCACCTGTCCTGCACATCTTTGGACTGTGGGAGGAAACTGGAGCACCCAGAGGAATCCCACGCAGAACGGGCGGGAAGAATGTGCAAACTCCACACAGTCGCCCGAGGCTGGAATTGAACCTGGGTCCCCGGCACTGTGAGGCAGCAGTGCTAACCACTGAGCCACTGTGTCACCCTAACTTGTACGCCTGTGGTATTATTTGGAAACATAAATGGCTTTACCCTGATATATCCCTGGCACACAAAATTTTATTTTCCCACTGATAGCAGACAAAAGGTTTGGGTAGCTATTGAGTGAAATTAATAGAAAATAAAGACTATAATGATGTATTAATGTTCTGCATACAATATCCTGGCCTCCTGCTGGGATATCATTGCTCCATCATTTCATTCACATAAATTGGAACCCCATAAAATGGGTGTCAATGGTTGCAAAAGTCTAAGTTCTTGACAGCAATGCATTTAAGAAGCCCTGCTTGAAAACTGCAAAGATCATTTACATCTCATTTGTTAACATTTATTCTTGTCCTTTTTTTTCTCTTCTCTTGCCATGTAGGTGTGCAGGTGCCTGCATGGGAAATGTCAGTACCATATTTGCACCAAACCCTTTAAAGCAGCAAAAGGTGGCCTGTTCCCACCCACAAGTATTCTTGCACCTTAACAGAGTGAGATGCAAATATCTACAACTGTCAGAGGAGCAGTACTTGAACATGCTGTGATTCAACGGAGGCTGTGAATGAGTTGCTGCATACCACAAAGTGACTGGCAGCCAGACTCATTTTCACAGCACTGCCACTGGCTGTGAAAGAAACATCCGTCCTCAACATCTATGCCTCGGGATCATTCCAAAATGCCACTGGCAACATTGCCCACATTAGTTAATAGTTACTTAGACTTAGTGAAGAATAAATTATAGAAGCTTTGCTTGCTCAAACATGCAATTACAGCTCTTTTCCCTGGATGATCAGTAGTGGTATAAAATTATCTATGTAATTTTCCAGAAGGTTAGAGATTACTTAGAACTACATGGCACATACGGGACAGTGAAAGGCCATTCAGTCAACTGACTTGTACTTTGCATGAGTGTCTGCCCACTCTTCTTCTAGACATATCAGAATTGCCTTCTATTCACTTTCCCTTATGTGCAAATGTAGCTTCCTCTTCAATGTGTCTGCGCAATTTGGTTCTACTACTTCTATGTGGAGCAAGTCTCACGTTCTAACCATTCTTGAGGTAAAAGTGCTGTTACTGATTTCCTGATTGGACTTATTACATTTATAATCCAAATTTTGAGCTACTTTACAATCAGCAACATCTTTTTCATAATTGCATTGATCAGTGAATAAAGCCATAAATGAAGAGATCATTTGCAAATGTTAGTGGTCATATCCAAGCTTTCTATCCTGGCAGCTGTGCTAATGTCTTATTTTTCAGGTAATCCCTGCCTTCAATTGTATTTAGTAGAAATATAGAAAACCACAGCGCAGGTGGAGGCCGATCAAAGCCTCATGACCCCTGTCGTGGGTTGTGTGGAGGTTTATATGCTCCCTCCAAAGCCTCAACACTGCCTTTGTATGTTCCCAACATGGTGTCTCATTGTGTTCAGGGTTTTCCCGAATGAATCTTCTCCACTTTGGTCACTCACAAGCCAGGGCCCGCATGAGTCAGCAGCTATGTCTGACCTCTTCAGGAATGTTTTGAGGATATCCCTATCCCTGTAAACTGTCCTCCTGGAAGTCTCCAAATTGTGAGTGCAACAGTTGCTTTAGGATTCTGATGTCAGACATACAAATGACAGTCCACTTCAGTGAAGTTGGTTTTGATTGATTAGCACCTCAATGCTGGGCAAAGTGACATGAGAGAGAATGCTGCTATTTGATTGCTAGACTTGGAGGATCTTGCGAAGGCGCCACTGATTGTTCTTCTCCAATGCTTATTGGTTTCTGTTGTAGACTGTCCATTCAAGCATATGGGAATGTCGCATTCTCTGCTGCCAGGTAAACCATACAAAGTCACAAATTTGAAATCCTGGTCGACAAACGTACTTTTTCACAATCACCTGAAGCTGGTACATTAGAAGTGATTTTCCAGTTTTCTTTATCTACATCTGCCTTTAATGAGAGGAGATTTCAGGGTATGAAAAATGATCCACATTTTCCAGGATCTCACAGTTGATCTTAGTTAGTGGTGCAAGGCACTAAGCAATGGGAACTGATTGTAAGAGGACCTTAGTTTATTTCAGGCAAATGTTCATTTTTCCCTATACTTTGCAGGAGGAATGAACAATGACATGGAAATCAGTTTCTGAGTGAGTGCAGGCACAAACGTACACAGCTGGAGATTAAAATTGTATGATGGTGCTTTTGATTAAAGAAGAACGAGAAAACATCCAAATTTCTGTCTCCTCACTTTTTTTAATTGCCATTGTCCCTGTTCTTTCTGCATTTCACCTCAGTTTTAGAACTAGCTTAAGGACAGACTGACAGCTGTCATTCTGATCAATAGGTTTTGTAAGGTAAAGACCAGTAGGAAATGCTTCAGACAAACACACAAAAACAATGGTACTGTCTCACAAGACAGCAGGCCCCGAAGCCATTTCCTTTCAATAAATGAATGTACAACAAGGGCATATGAAGACTATAACTGCCCTTGGTGTCTGTGTAATCTTTGTTCTATGATGTTAAGCAGTTTGTTTCTGTATAATTAGATCCATCCCGCAAATTGCATGCAACTCAAATTAACACACACACACACACACACACACACACACACACACACACACACACACACACACGTTATCTTACCAAAATCTTAGATAGATTTGCCATTATTTCTGAATTTTCATATTCTATATGCGAAACATTATGTAGCTGTTCTTTCTCACTTGAAGTACTGCGTTGCATACCTTTGTAACTGAACTTCCAAATTCTTCTACACTTCACATCATCCAACTTTTTATATTTAAAGAGTTTTTTTTACAACAATGTACCAACCCATTGAACTTTACCCTGCTTTATTTTAGCCAATGTCACCATTTTATTAAGATTTCCTGGCTTCCTTTGGCTCTCCAATTGCCTCCATGTATAGTCATACTTAACACTGTCATTACATTGGATACATATTCCTCTCATCCAAATGCAAACAGTTGACATACATAGTTAGTAAAAGCAATCCCAAAGAAGAACACTGTGAGATGTTGATTCCCATTTCCAAATACCGAAAACCATTCTAAACACATCTTTTCTATTTCCTATTTTCTAACAGGCTTTTAATCTAATTCTGTATTCTTGCTCTAATATCATACTCTTAATTTTCTCCAATTGTTTCCCATATGGTGCCTTGTTAAATGCTTTCTAAACATTGATGGACACCACATTCATTATTGACCATACCTTTCACCTCCTCAAATAAATCTGTCTTGTCTGCAAAGTCAGGATATGCTAAGCACCCTTGCACAAATTCCATTCAAAAAGTCAAGCCATGGATATTCCTATGAAGCAATGTTGGGTGCAGAAATATTGCCTGGAGAAATGGGCATCAGAATGATTGAAACAACCAAAAATCCTCAGTGGCAGCTGTAACAGCTATTAAAGCACATCTGGATTTAACAGACTATGGTTGTCACCACAGCCTTAACTCTTTGCACACCTTCATGTTAAATAAAACTAATCCTTGCATCTAATCATATTCCTAAAGTATTATAATGAATTAGCACTCTTTCCCACTACTTGGTTCTACATGCATGGATCATCTAATTGAGTTGCGCTCATTCGAAATACAGATGATACAGTAGTCTGGTCTTGTGCTACTATGGCTTCTAGGGACAAAAACAAGTTCTGAGGAAAGGTCACTGCACCCGAAACATTAACTCTTTTTTCCTTCACAGATGCTGCCAGGCCTGCTGAGCTTTTCCAGCAACTTCTGTTTTTGTTCCTGATTTACAGATTCCACAGTTCTTTCAGTTCTTATTTAACGGTTTCTTGGGACTAAGCTGGTTCACTCTTTCACTTATAGCAAGGAGGCAATATACTCATCGTATTATCTACTATTAGCTATTAATCTAGAGATTCAGGAAATATTCTGGTGATCCACATTCAAATTCCCATTTGGCAGATGATGGAATTTGAATTCAATATAAATCTGGAATTTCTTATAATGACCATGAGACCATTGCTGATTGTCAAAAAAATCTCATTCAGTTCATGAATTTTCTTTAGGCAAGGACATATGCTGTCCTTGCCTGGTCAGGTTTATACGTGACTTCAGACCCACTGCAATGTGGTTGATTCATAGCTGCCCTCTAAAATAGCCTAGCAAGCTACTCATTTGTAACAATCACTACAAAGTCTCAAAAGTGGAATGAAATGATTTCATCACCTGGCATTGACCTAGGCACCAGCACTATAAATGACAACAGCCAAAAAAGCCCCATCAACCATGCTAGTGCCAAAACTGGAACAGCTGTTTCACAGACTTGTCAAGCAACAGCCTGATGTAGTCATATTCACAGAATTCTACCTGATAGACAACATCCCCAACACCATCATCACTATCCCTTGATATATTCTGTCCTACTGGAGGACAGGCCAAGCAAAGGCAGTGACACAGAGGTATACACCTGTGAGGGAGCTGCCCTGGGAGTCCTCAACATTGACGTAGAACTCCATGAAGTCTCATGGCCTCTGATTAAACATAGACAAGGAATCCTCCTGCTAATTTATCACATACTGCCCTCCCTGAGCTGATGAATCAGTATTCCTTCCAGTTGAACAATACTTGGAGGAAGCACTGACAGTGGGAAGGGCACTAAGTGTACTCTGGATGAGAGACTTCAATCCCCATCACCAAGAGTGGCTCAGCAGCAGCACCACTGATCAAGTTGGTCAGGTTCTAAAGGATATAGCTGCTGGACTGGGTCTATGGTAGGTAGCGAAAGAAGCAACAAGAGGGAAAACATACTTAGAATCATACTACGTACTTCTTAGCTCATCCTTCAAACTTCATTCATTTTTGCCATTAAGAATAGATTTTCCAAACGTTGATATAAATTGTGGCTGTTAAAATCACATGTGCCAGTGGGAGTTGATGCAGGTTGTTAGCCAGGGGCCGACAAGGGAAACAAATGAGTAATGCATCCCAGACTGAACTGCTACCAGGAAGTGCATTTAAGACTGTCCCTTGTATTTTTGCTGTCAGGGTGGGGCCATTTAACAAAGATTACTAAGGCATTACTAGGGGTGATTGAAGAACGTGTATCACATCAAATGGGTCACTGGATGCTTGCTATTTCACCAAGTCCATGTGCACACGGCACATCACCTGGCCAGCCTTGCTGCCAGGAGTAAGAGCTGCACTAGGCTGCATGAGTTAGGAGCATTCTCAATCATTGTCAAATACACGCAGTCAGGGAGCTCTTAACAATTATCTGACCAATAGTCCATTATGGTTCACGAGTCATTGGTCACGTAAATCTAAAATCATTACACTCTTTGAAAGATAAACCTATAGAGACTGTTTTTCTTAAATGGTTTCTGTACATTTTGTAGTAGGTTACTGAATGTGCCAGTGGTAGGAAGTTGAAAGTGGCAGTGCACTTGTCTGGTTGCTTCTAACACCCAGAGGAATATGCATTACTTCACCCATCTTTTCACTCTGCTGTCACTGTGAATGCCTTCTCGTGGACTCATCCTGCTGTGATTGAGCATTGCAACATGTTTCACGCCTCTCTGATTAGTCCATAAACCAATTAGTGCTTTGAAGTAAATGATACGTATAAATTGCGGGATAGTAAGTTCAACACAAGGTCAGGCTACGCAGCTCAGAGTCAATAGGAAAATACGATGGGTTACATTCTCATCTCTATTGATTCTCAGATTTGCTTACAGGCTGCTCTCACTGAAGTAGTACATGTTATTTCATTTTTTTGTTGATGGTACAGAGGTTATACCAAAGCAAACATTGGCATCTAATACTGAAAGGTACTTCAACTCCATGTTACTTGCGTGAATTTTTCTCTGGGAAAGGAAAACAGATCAAATTTGAAAAGAACAGTTGATGTAGTATAACCCATTTGGTGCTGTTATCTAAGACTGATCAAGATGCTTCAGGTGCCATGGATAGATCTGAAGGCTTTCTCAATGCTGGTGAGGGTCTGCAGAATAATTGTTGTGCACTGTATTCTGCACAACATGTCAAAGCATCACACTGCTGGAGTTTCAATACCTGTTGCCTGCTGATAAATACAATGTAAATGAGAAGGTGAGCAAGGCTGCGGAGGAGATGGTTGAATCTAGTGCCCATACACAGCACTAGCCACTTGCCTTACTTCCCCGGAAGTATTGCAAAGTTAGGTACAGTACTTCTGGATTAGAAGGCAGGATGTTTGAATTTGTTTGTAAAATGATAAGGGGGAAGATTGCGTGGTCCCTTTAAAGGCTGAAGTTCTTTTTCTAGACTAGGAGATATAAAAAAAGATGCACAGAAAGTTGAAATATTTGTATCAAAAGGAAGTGTGGTTAGCAACCCAGCCAAAAGTCTTATTTCGTTATTAAGGCAACCAGTTTGAATATTCAGCACACTAATTTAAACCAGGTACTGAGAGACTTAAAACCAATTCAATTTAAATTTGTTTATTTTGATGACTCAGGACCAATCCTATCGTAAGAAACTGATAGATCATCAAGGGTACAAAAGAAGAGGGTATTTGAAAATTGGTGTGAGATCAAGTGCCATCTGTTAGAATTAATGACCAGCAGCCCTAAAGAGAAAATCGCTAGCTCTCGCAGAATGCTAAACTCTCTGAATAGCATCATCTGGCTAAAGTATAGTGGCACTCTTAAGTAATATTCCTGACAGAAGACGTTGATGGAGAGAGGTGTTCCTGACATAAGAATTCAACAGACAAAGATGTTCCTGACCAAGGATTGGTAAAGAGGGCATGGAGCATTCCAGAAGATGCATCCTGGCTGTAATGTTGAGAGATTAATTTCTAATTTTCTTTTTGGTTTACATAAGTGGGACTTATATAAGCTCTGTTTTATTTGGGAATAATTAGTAGGTAGGGGTTTGTTCGGTTTGTTAGGAATACTGTTTATTTGTTCACTGTTAAAGTTACATCAAAAAATTGTTACTTGTTGATTATAGTGTGAATGAAAGGATTTCATTGCAGTTAACCACTTCTTTATGACAGATTTGGGGGTTGGGAGGCAGGTTATACCGCTTTTCTTACTTCTTTTAACAAATTTTGAGGTGAGGCGAGCCTCTCTGGTTTTAGTTATCATGAGGGGTTGACCTCTGCTTCATAACAGATGGAAGGATTCGTTTTATTGCAAAGGTTCAATGAGTCAAAACATTTGAATAATGAAATCAGCCCATTCAATTACCAGTTTCCCTCACGTCTCCCAAGTCCTCTCCTCAACCTCCAACAGCTCAATCCCAAAACCACCAAGAGAAATCAGCCCAGTAACCAATCAGCCCAACCCACACTATACTTATTCAGTGTGCATTCCCCATTGATGGTGTGGACTTAATGTGATAGAATTTGAGGCAATAGAGTGTAAGGGTCGGGGTTGTGTGAAAATAATATAGGTCACTGTGAAACAGTTAAGCCTTTGTGAACCATATCTCAGGCATTATTTTGAAAGTGTGTGCCTTAGTGATGATATATTTTCTTGTTCTACAGGGGCAGGATCCCTGCTGGAAGTTTGCCAAGGTTGGATTAGAGATGAATCCATTGAAGGTTCAATTTCACTGGTATAATTTGAGCAGGTTTCAGGTTTGGAAAGCTATTAGGGGCCATCATTGTATGGGAGGGAGTGCTGAGGCAGAGGAACGTGTGGGAGTAGAGAGATCTACAGCATATAAAGACATCTTCCCTAAATTCCATGATAGAATCATGGGCAAGGTTAATATTAGTTCTCCGTCCCTAATAGCACTTGATGAGGGTAGAAATGAGCTTGAACTGTAGAGTGGGTACATTTAGAGATGTGTTTCTTGGAGAGAAACAGACGGCCATGTCCCCATGCATCAGCTGCCCTTGTCCTTTTTGGTTGGGGGATTTGTTTGGTAGATATTATTGAAGGAGAGTTGGTGAGTTGCTGCAGTGAAACTTGCACATCATGTATACTACAAATCTGGTGCATTGGTTTTGGAGAATGGGAACGTTAAGCTGAAGAATTGGATGCCAATCACATAAACTGCTATGACCTTGTAGTGATCTTAAATGTTGTTGGAGCTTTCCTCATAAAAGCATTGACAATTTAGAGCACAGAAGGAGAACATTAATTCCACAGTATCTGTCCCAATCAAATAATTCATATTCAGCTTAATTCCACTTCCTAGCTTTTGGTTAATTGATCTCTAAGTTACCAGTGCATATCCATGACTTTATAATGCAATCTATATGTTTCTGCAGTGAATTCCACATAACCACTACCCTCTGGATAATAAAAAAACAAATTATCCTCAGCTTTCCTCCATTGTACCACAAAACATATTGAACCTAATACAGACCTCTGCAAAACCTATTGTAAGCAGCATTCCAGTCGCAAGAAAAACTACTGCACATTATTTTCTGTCACTTAGCAAAATCTGCATCCAACTCGCCAATTACTCTTAAATCTCAAGGCCCTTAACTTTCATGACCAATCTGGTTGTTGGGACATTGCCAAAGGCTTACTGAAAGCTACACAGACTGCATCAAGGACATTACTCTCAGCAATACTCCTAGTTCCTTATCATGACAATGGATCATAACCCTAGATCATCTACAAATAATTGAACTTTTAATTACAGTGTGTGTTTTTCTTAAAAAAAAGGTCATAGAGTGAAAAGATGACTGTCAATGTAAATTCAGTAACTGTTGAGACAATAATCCTGGAGTGTCACATCTGAATGGACCAAGTGAGCTTCAAATGGCAATCCCTCTATGGGAGAGAGGCAAGTAAAAGCAAACTGGACTAAAATCTTCTGTGGCTGGAGAAAACAAGGGATTAGTGACCTGACATGCTCGTATGTGCGCTAGTATGTGAAAAGTAAAAGACATTCTATCATACTTACTAGAAGCTAGGCACCATTGAAAGGAAACACAACAGCTGAGCAGCAAAACCAAACCTTTCAAAGTCAACTGCTCATCTACAAACATTTTTACTACTATAATCAAGTAACATACCGGCCATAGCATCCCCATGTCTACTCTTCATAAAACTTAGACATTATTCTGAACATCTTTTATGTATTTTTTTTGACTAGTCTGTCATTTCCAAACTGTGAATAATTATGATATGCCATTATTTCTCCTCATGTTTAGTAATGAGTTAATTCGTTACTTTGTCAACCAAAGAAAGCCTGGCTTAATCCTTTCTGAAGAAGGGCTTCGACCAGAAACATTAAACTTTCCTGCTCCTCTGATGCTGCTTGGCCTGCTCTGTTCATCTAGCTTCACGCCGTGTTATCTCAGATTCCCCAGCATCGGCAGTTCCTACTATTTCTGGCTTAATTGGCTTGTTTTATAACATTAATTAATTTAGTTTGGGAAAAAGGCATCCACAATGAAAGGGCTCCTTTCCAAAATAACCTTCTTGTGACCAATTAAGGGGCAGGTTAATGAAGAAGAGAAGCCAATTCATCCCCCTGCAGCTGGGAGCTTGACAATTTGGGGTATCTGATGTGGAACCGTGACCAGTTGAGGACCATTGCCTGGAGATTGGTTATAATAAATTATTAGTTGATATCCATGATTTGAATCCACACTAAAAATGAGGCAAGGCAATGGCCTAGTGGCATTGTTGCTGGATTGTTAATCTAGAGACCTAGAGTTTCGGGGCATCTGGTTCAAGTCCAGCAACGTTAAGTGGTGGAATTTGAATTCAATAAAAATATATGGAATGAAGAATCTAATGCTAACCACAAATCAATAGTAGGGAAAAACCCATTTGGTTCACTAATGCCCTTTGGGGAAGGAAACTGCCATCCTTACCTTGTCTGGCCTACATGTAACACAAGACTAACAGCAATGTGGTTGACTCTGAACTGCCCGTTGGGCAATAAATGCTGCCTAGCCAACAACACCATCATCCTGTTAATGAATAAAGGGAAAAAAATTGTATTGACAAATTGCTTCTTTGAAACCATCTTTTAAAAATTGCCTGCAAATTTGTATTTGCGATAGTACAGAAATATCCGCATTCAATGCTACTTTTTTACTCAGAGGATTAGAGGAAGTTACCTTTGAGAATTTAAAAGTTCTGTCCCTTAAACAGTTGAAAGGCTTAATGAGGGACTTAGGTAATGAGAAGTTTATCCAAAAGCCAGATAACCCAAAGATTTAAGAGGCCAGCGATTCACAGGTAAAAATTGAGGGGGTGAATTAGAAAGAGTAGCGGTAAAGATCTGAAAATCAGAGCAGCAGAAATTGGAATTTTGAGATAAAGAGAATAAAAGAGGAAAAGTGAGAGAAACGTTGGGAAGGAGGGGAAAAAGCAAGAAGAAAAAAATAAATTTCAAGAAAAATGGCAGGAGTGGGAGTCTGAATTAAAGCAGGCCATGCTGAGGGACAGAGGTGATATTGTATCTCTTGAAATCACCAATGGCTCAAACTGAAGAGCTGCAGCAAATCAGTTTAATTAGTTAATGAGATAATGGGAACTGCAGATGCTGGAGATTCCAAGATAATAAAATGTGAGGCTGGATGAACACAGCAGGCCAAGCAGCATCTCAGGCGCACAAAATGAAGGGTCTCTGATGAAGGGTCTAGGCCCGAAACGTCAGCTTTTGTGCGCCTGAGATGCTGCTTGGCCTGCTGTGTTCATCCAGCCTCACATTTTATTATCTTATTAATTAGTTAATGCCCAGGTTTGAAGAGTCAGAGGAGAAAGCCTTCATTATTTCTTTTGAGAGGGTAGCACAACAGTGCAGGGGATTAGTCCAACACTGGTTCTTATTACAGCAGAAAGCTCTAAGGGAAAGCTCTCAAGATTTGCAGTGTCACTGATTTCAGAGCCATAAAAAAGACCCGCTAATGTGTGTACCAGTTGCATTAAAAGGCATACCATCAAAAATACCCTACGTGCAGGAAACAGCCTGACCAGACATAGGTGGGATTTGATACTGCTTTTGACTGTGTGTACTTTAAAAACTTTAGTGAACAATCCATGAAATCATTCTTCCCTTGAAGTGTAAAAAGCTCCACCTTCTTCTCAGTAAGAATACACAGAAAGAATCAGAGAGTAATTGGGATTCGACAGTTGGCTAATGATTGCGAGCTGATCTGCACAGCATTCCCTAGTCAGAGTCAGGGTAGAATCATAGAGTCATATAGCATGGAAATAGACTCTTCAGTCCAACTAGTCCACACCAACCATATTCCCAAACTAAACGAGCCACACCTGCATATGACCCATATCCTTTCAAACATTTTATATTCATGTACTTATCTATATATCTTTTAAATGTTGTAACTGTACCCGCATCTATTACTTCCTCCGGACATTCACTCCACACATGAACTACTCTCTGTGTAAAAGAAATTGCCACACATTTCTTTTTTAAATCTTTCTTCTCTTGTCTTAAAATATGCTCCCTGTTCTTGAAATCCCCACCCTTGGAAAAAGACATTCCTCTCATCTATACTTTTCATGATTCTATAGACTCCTATAAGGTCACGCCTCAACCTCCAATGCTGCAGTGAATAAAGTCCCAGCCTATCCAACCTCTCCTTATAACTCAAACTCTCCATTCCTGACAACATCCTGGTAAATCTCTTCTGAACCCTCTCCAGCTGAATAATATCCTTCCCATAACAGGGTGACCAGAACTAAACACAATATTCCAGAAGAGGCCTCATCAACGTCCTGTACAACATCAACATGACGTCTCAACTCCTATTCTCAAAGGTCTGAGCAATGAAGGCAAGAATACTAAACTCCTTCTTAACCAGCCTATCTATATGTGATGCAAACTTCAAAGAAATATGTAAGCGAACCCCTCTGTCTCTCTGTTCTACAACACTACCCAAGGTACGACTTTTAACTGTATAAATCTCTCTCTTGTTTAGTTTACCAGAATGAAATATCTTGTCACTTAATCAATAAACTCAATCAATACCTAGTTACCCCTAACCCATTGGTAAGAATGGAGGCAGTGAGAGTAATAGCACCCATTTGAGGGGGAAATGCTGCGGACCCCTCTTCAGGATAGAAAGAGTTTTACAGAGATGAAAACGGAGGCCGAAAAGCATCTGGAGCCGCCCACATGTCCTTGTGCCCAAACTGGATGGTTCTGCAAGGCTCTACATTGACTACTAAAGTGGTCATGCAGTGACCAGAAACCTGGAAGATTGCATGCATACAGTAGGCAAAGCAGCTTACAATACAAGGAAAAAATTATTCAAGGAGTATTGGCAGAGTCCCTTGATTGCCCATGTGAATGTCATCTCCACCTTGTAACTCTGGAAAGTTTGTACCAGTATAGAGTCACGCCATTTGAGCTCAGGAATGTCCCTGCCACCTTTAAGTCAAATAAATTAGACGGTGGCCAACTGAAAGGCCTCTTTCAGAAAATACAGTCAGATGACCTAATGGTTCATCTGCATGAGTGAGTTTGCTAATTAAGTGGGTTATATAGAGCAAGATATGGATTTAGGACAAGTAGTATCCGAGGCTTCAAAGATACAAGCAGTAGCTCTGTTCTCCATATGCAGGAAATTACAGGAGGTTCTTAGGAATGTATGGGTTATACTAAAAGTGCATTCCAAAATTCAGCACAGTAATTGCCTTTCAGTCAGACTATTCCAGAAAAGAAACAAAAGTAGAATGGACTGAAAAATGCTAGACAGTTTTTGAGAAGCTGAAGGCCATTTTAACAGCAAGCTTGTATTTTCTGCTCTGAACTGTAGTGAAGTTTTTAAAAAGCCATCAATACCATCAGGGTCAGGACTGTACTGTTTCAAGACGACATATCTGGAATAAAAAGACTAATCAAGTACTCGTCCAAGAAAAAAACTAATCAGGAATCAGACACAGACACAGGAGAGAGGGAATCCCTCAGTTAGTGATCGGTTCTCAAACTCTCTGAAATATATCACTGAAATGGTCTACAGAGACACCATGGTCTAACCTTCCTGGAAAATCTATGTCCCAGTGCATCAGCTCTTTTCATTGGAATTTGCTTCTTTGGCCATACCATCTAAAACTCAAATGCAGTTGCCTGACATTCTTTCCAGAACTTAAAAAGATCCAGTTAGAACCGAAAAGATAATATTGATTGAGGCTAGGAGAATGAATGCAATTATATAGTGTTAGAGATAACACAGTATAGAGTTGAATGAACACAGCAGGCCTAGCAGCATCAAAGGAGCAGGAAAGCTGACATTTTGGGTCGAGACCCTTCTTCAGAAATAGGGGAGGAGAAGGAGGTTCTGAAATAAATAGGGAGAGAGGGGGAGGAGGATAGAAGATGGATAGAGGGGAAGATAGGTGCAGAGGCGATAGAGAGGTCAAAGAGGCAGGGTTGGAGCCAGTGAAGGTGAATGTAGATGGAGAGTCAGGGAGGGGATAGGTCAGTCCAGGGAGGACGGACAGGTCAAGGAGGTGGGATGAAGTTGGTGAGTGGGAGATGGGGGTAGGGCATGAGGTGGGAGGAATGGTTAGAGAGGCAGGTCGAGCTGGGCTGGTTTTGGGATGCAGTTGGGTGAGGGGAGATTTTGAAGCTTGTGAAGTCCACATTGATACCCTTGGGCTGCAGGGTTCCCAAGCAGAATATGAGATGCTGTTCCTGTAGCTTTCGGGTGGCATCGCTGTGGCAATGCAGGAGGCCCAGGATGGACATGTTGTCCAAGGAGTGTGAAGGGGAGTTGAAATGGTTCGCAACTGGCAGGTGTAGTTATTTGTTGTGAACTGAGCGTAGGTGTTCCGCAAAGTGGTCCCCAAGCCTCCGCTTGGTTTCCCCAATAGACGAGGCCACAATGGGAACAGCGGATACAGCAGGTCACATTAGCTGATGTGCAGGTGAACATCTATTTGATGTGGAAAGTCCTCTTTGGGCCTGAGACGGGGTTGAGGGGGGAGGTGCAGGAGCAGGTGTAGCACTTGCTTCAGTTGCAGGGAAAAGTGCCGCGGGTGGTGGGGCTGGAGGGGAGTTTGGAGCAGACAAGGGAGTCACGGAGAGAGTGGTCCCTCCGGAAAGCACATAAGGGTGGGGAGGGAAAAATGTCTTTGGTGGTGGGGTCAGATTGCAGATGGTGGAAGTGTTGGAGGATGATGTGTTGGATCGGGAGGTTGATGGGGTAGTACATGAGGACGAGGGGGATTCTGTTTTAGTTGTTATGGGTACCCACATGGGCCAAAGCTATGCCCGCCCCTTTGTAGGACACATGAAACAATCCCTCTTCCAAAGCTGCACTGCCCTATTCCCCACCTCTTCCTCCGTTACAGTGATGACTGTATCAGCACCACCTCGTACTCCCACAAGGAGCTCAAACAGTTCACCCACCAGCCCAGCTTGTCCCCGCCTCTCTAACCTGTCCTTCCTCTCACCTATCCCCTCCTCCCACCTCAAGCCGCACCTCTATTTCCTACCTACTAATCTCATCCCACCTCCTTGACCTGTCCGTCCTCCCTGGACTGACCTATCCCCTCCCTACCGCTCCACCTGTACTCTCCTCTCCTCCTATCTTCTCCTCCATCCATCTTCGGTCCGCCTTCCCTTCTCTCCCTGTTTATTTCGGAACCCGCTCCCCATCCCCCTCTCTGATGAAGGGTCTAGGCCTGAAACGTCAGCTTTTGTGCTCCTGAGTTGCTGCTTGGCCTGCTGTGTTCATCCAGCCCCACACTTTGTTATCTTGGATTCTCCAGCATCTGCAGTTCCCATTATCTCTTGACCTGAAACATCAGCTTTCCTGTTCCTCTGATGCTGCTTGGCCTGCTGTGTTCATCCAGCTCTATGCCGTGTTATCTCAGGTTCTCCAGCATCGGCAGTTCCTACTATCTCTGTATAGCGTGTTTGTACTTTTATACATTTAAATCTTTTTGCTCCCTTTGTAATGAAATGAGAATGGCTCTCATTTCATTCACCATGTGGGAGAAGTGTCATGGTGGTGATTATAACTCTTTTTCACTTACAGACATTTTGAATTTCTGATTACACGTGTTTTTCTTAAAATGACATTCAATCAAACAATGACTGCAGATGTAAATTCAGTGGCTTCCTGTGGAGGAACCCTGAGTGTCACACTGGTGGGAGTCAAGGGAACTTCTAAAGGCAACCCTTCAAAGTGAGAGAGGCATGTCAAAACAAAATGTACTGTGATCTCCTGTGGCTATAAGAGTTATCAAGAGTTTGTCTAACACTTATACCCAGCGGAAAGTGAGCTCTTGTGAATTTTGCCCCAAACAATAGACTTGCTCATGTTTTCCCTTTTGAAGAATAAATAAGAACAGGAATTAAAAGTCAGTTCCACCAATAGTGTCCATGCATTAGTGACCTGAGAGACTAGGTACTATGTGGACTATCACGTGCTGTGAAGATCACAGTTTCAGCCAGATAAAAAACACACCGAACTCCAGATAAAAAAATAGGTACTCCCTTGATTTTTAATGTTGCAAGCCAGTCAGCATTAAAACAAAACAAGACGAAAGCCTTTTCGCTGACCAGCAAAGGGATGTATTTTCAAACAAACAGCTCATCTACAAATATATTTGTAATTGTTATCATCCACATTATAGCCAGCAAGTCCCATCATCTATTCTTCATGGAACTCAGAGACTGATCTGGATATCTGTTTATAACTTTGATCTTTTGGGTCTCACCTTTCATTTCTAATCTGATTTTATGTGTGTTGTGTTATTATTGCATGTTTATTTCATGTTTAATAATTGATGAAATTACTCACTGGGTAAGGCAAGAAAACCTGGTTAAATTGGGTCTTTTTTAAAAAAAAATTAATTAATTTGAGCTGAGAGAAAGGCATCGACAAGGGAAAGGTTCCTTTCTAAGATAATTTTCAAGAGCATGGGTGAATAAACAAGGTAGGCCAGTTCATCCTTCATCTGAAAGCGTGACAATTTGAAGTATCCCATCTGGAACCATAATAAATTGTGAAACCTCACCTGGCACTAGTTGTAACAATCTCTTAAAAAGGATCAATTAACTTGGTCAGATATAACCTTCCCTTTAACAAATATATTTGTGATTCATCCATGCCTTTCTGCTGTTGATCAGTCATTTGTCCAATAAATCTTCTACCACTAAGGTTAGACTGAAAAACCTGGAATTATTCAGTATATTCAATCCAGGCTTTTTAAATAATAGTGCAATATAAGCAGCTCTTAGGCTATACATGTAGCCGGAAGGGATTACAGTACGATGGTCTAAATCTCCTGGATTATCTCCTTTACTTCTCTCGGCAGTTCAAGTTACATGTCAATAAAACACTATGGATTCTGGAAATCTGAAACAAACACAGAGAATGCTGGAGGAACAAGTTCTGAAGAAGAATCATACTGGGTTCAAAACATTAAATCTGTTTCTGTCTCTACAGAATCTGTCAGATCTGCTGAATTTTACCAGCACTATCTGCATGAATCCCTTGTAACAAATCCTTTTTGACATTCACGGTTTGGACGAAGGCATTGAATGCAATATCTCCAAACTTCACACAACACTGAGCCAGGTAGCAGTGTGTGGTATGAGGAGGATGCTATGACGCGTAGGCTGACTTGGACAGACTGGCTGAGTTGGCAAATGTAATAAAATGTGGATAAATATGGTGTTATCCACTTTGTTCACAAAAACAGGAAGGCAAATTATTATCTGAATGGTGGCAGTTTAGGATATGGTGAGGTGCAATGAGATCAGGGTGTTTTGGTGAAACAGTCACTGAAGGTTAGCATGCAGATTCAGCAGCTAGTGAGGAAAGCTAATGGCATGCTCTTCTTCATCACGAAAGGATTTGAGTATAAGAGTAGGGATGTCTTGCTGCAGCTATACAGGGCCTTGCTGAGGCCACACCTTGTGCATGTGCGCAGTTTAGGTCTCCTGGTCTAACGAAGGACATTATTGCTATTGAGACAGTCCAGCAAAGATTCGTCAGACTGATTCCCAGGATGGCAGGACTGACATATAAAGAAAGACTGAACTGACTGAGCTTGTATTCACTGGAATTTAGAAGAATGAGGGGAAGGTCTCATAGAAACATATAAAATCCTGATGGGACAGGACAGGCTAGATGTGGGAAGAATTTCACAACGTTAAGAAAGTCCAGAAGTAGAGGTCACAGTCTAAGAATAAGGAGTAAGCCATTAAGGACTGAGATGAGGAAGAATCTCTTCACTCACACAGTTGTGAACCAGTAGGAGCTGTTGGGGCCAATTCAATAGGGAGTTGGATGTGGTCCTTGCAGCTAAAGGGATCAAGGGGTATGGAAAGAAAGTGGGAATGGGATATCAAGATTGCATGATCAGCCATGATTGTATTGAATGGTGGTGCAAACTTGAGGGGCTAAATGACCTATTCCTCCACCTATTTTCTATGTTTCTTTACAACCAACTACGGATGTTGCGGATGGAAGAAAATCATCTGAACTGGAGTAGTCCCAATTATGCTCATAAAAAGACTAACCTAAACATTGGTGATGGATTTAAACCAGTATAGCTGCAGTGAAAGATTAACAAAACAGCATTATGGCTCACTGGGATAAGTACACAAGAAATCAAGCCCCTTTTTTCCAGAAGTATCATACATGTCAGAATTTAATAAAAGCACCTAATTGCCTATTTTTACATTATGCTAAAAGAATAGGTACACCAAGTTTATGTTTTCATTAACAAGAATCTGTTTATTGTCATCAAACTTTTTTTAAGATGACAGAGAAGACAAGTTTTATCGCTATACTACAACTCTACAAGTTAAATTCTTGCTCTTTTTAAAGAACATACAAATAGGCACACAAAGGGAAAAGACAAAGTAAAAATCAGGGAAGCACATCAGGCATCAGTCTGGATTGCATACAACAATGAGTGGTACTCTTCTAGGTCCTTGCAATTCTATCCATTCTTTTCTGATGATATATTTTTGTAGATACACTCATTCTCAGTTTCTCAACAGTGTTTAAGTGCCTCTTCAATGTGCCTGAAGGTGTTTTAGCCTTTTTCCTTGTAATAAAGGATTAACAGAGGAAACACCTTATTGAGGAAGAGCAGCTAGCTGCTACAGTTTTTTTTGGAGGGTTTGAGTTATAGGGAGAGGCTGAATAGGCTGGGGCTATTTTCCCTGTAGGGTCGGATGCGGAGGGAGTGACCTTATAGAGGTTTATAAAATCATTAACAGCATAGATAGGGTGAATAGCCAAGGTCTTTTCCCCCAGGGTAGGAGAGTCCAAAACTATAGGGCATAGGTTTAAGGTGAGAGTGGGAAGACTTAAAAGGTACCTAAGGGGCAAATTTTTTCATGCAGTGGGTGGTGTGTGTACAGAATGGGCTGCCAGACGATATGGAGGAGGCTGGTACAAATATAATATTTAAAAAGCATCTGGATGGCATATGATTAGGAAAGATGTAGGGAGATAGGGGCCAAATGCTGGCAAATGGAACTAGATTAATTTAGGCTATCTGGTCAGCATGGATGATTTGGACTGAAGGGTCCATTCCATGATATACAGCTCTATGACTCCATTTACTTCTTCACACAGAAGCGAGAGAGAGAGAGAGACAGACAGATGCATTCTGTTCGCAGGCTGGATTTTTCTGCTATTTTGACCACATCCAAAGCTGAGGCCAGCTGCCCGGGAGCCAATCAAGTGGTTGTTAGTTTGCTGAACCCTCCTGAGCCTTTCGCACTAGTCTTAACTGATAAAACATTCAAAAGACTGTCTCTGGGAAAAGTTGCCCTGAACACAAAGGCACTGCCATTCTGTTTAGTATTCTCAGTCACTGCTTAAATAAAGCAACATTATAAAGATAAGCCAGAATGTGCGCCAGTAACTGGTTTCTAAAACTGCAACCATCTTCTTACAGTCGCTTTGCTTTAAAGTGTTATCATTTTCCAGTTTTAATCTACAGTCCAAAACAGTGGACATTGCAAATGAATGCAGATTATGAATAATTCAGAAACTAAAGATATTAAAAAGTGAAATAAATTGTCGTTATGTGAATAAAATGAATATAAGTTCTAAAATGGGTGATTTTGAATTCCTGGTACCTAGGGAAGAAATATGTGCCCTGATACTAACTGAAATCTCATTGAAAAAAACTGCTGATTGTCTATTTGATTTGCACAGCCATCTAGTTGGTCCTGAATCTTAAGGAAGTGTATTGACATTGACTAGATTGGGTCGTTTCTCTCTATTTTCTTTTGATAAGTGAAGACTAACTGGACATGATATAGTATTTAAAATTATGGAACATCTAGACACATTGAATTCAAGTGACAGTCATAATTGCGAATTATAGACAGCAAAAGAAAATAGGAAATGCATTATAAACATTTTTGCTGAAACAAATTATTGACATGGTTAGTGAAACAAAGAAACAATTGATTTTAAGAAGTAACTCGACAGGTTATTGTCAACAAATAATATGAAAGGCTATTGGAAATATACGAGGGGAATATTGGGGTCAGGTGGGCTAGAAGGGCGGTGGTCTTATATATGAAACTATTGCTATGTTCTCCTGTGCTTACAGGATTTGATGTGATGACCTGATTAAACTTTGAGAACATGCCCTTATATAGTCCCAATAGGGCACAAAGGTTCACAGGGAGCAGGGGTTGATTTGTTGCCACAACTATATAGCATTGACTCCCTGAGCTAAAAAAAATGTAAATACTCTTCCCAATATTTCGAGTGCATCGTAATTTATGTAATAAAAAGGAGCTGACTAATGTCTCTGCCTGTAGTATGGATTTATAAATAAAACTATCATACAATTATGGAAGGGATAGATTGATAGGCCAAATGTGGCATGCTTTAAGTTTTTAATAGCATAAAGAAAAATAAACTTGGTTTGCAGTGGAAACCTGATCTTTTGTTATCTTTTTGTAGTTAGAGTTGCTACATCACAGAGCTATGAAAGTGCACAAGCCCATAGATAAAATCATTGCATGATGGTTTCCTTTAAATTGATAAATGCGGAAGAGGTGGGCAGCCTTCTCCAGCGCAATGTGAATAACACAAACAGTGCCTTTGAAGTTTACTTAATTCAGGTCTGCTGATGGTTCAGACAAATTTTAAAGAGGACAAGAAATCATCAAGAAAAGTTAAATATTAACTACAGATTATTGGATAGTGGAGTGGCCGGCCTTTACGTCAGGGCTTTTGACCAAATTTGGTATTAGAGAACTCTGGCAAAACTAGGGTCGCAAAACAGGGGTAAACTCTCCAGGGAGTAGACTGGAATTCATATCGTGTACAAAGGAAGATGGTTATGGTTGCTGGAGGGCAAACATCCCAGTTCCAAGACATCTCTGTGGGCATTCCTCAGGGTATGTCCTCGACCCAACCATCTTCAGCTGTTTCATCAATAACTTTCTCTCTATCAAAAGGTCAGCAGTGGGGAGATTCATTGATAGTTGCACACCATTTGTGACTCCTCAGATACTGAAGTTGTCCATAGTTCATATCCAGCAAAATCAGGATAATGTCCAAACTGCACCTGACAAGTGGTAAGTCACATGTACTCCAGAGAAATGTGAGACAACAACCATCTTCTCCAAGAAAGAATCTAATTATATTTCCTTGACAATCAATAGCAATATCATTGCACAATCTACATCCTGGGGGTTACCGTTGACCAAAAACTGAACTGGGCCCATCATATAAGTACTGTGGCTACGACAGCAAGTCAAAGATTGGGAATTCTGGCACAGGCAATTCATCTCTTGGCTCTTCAATGCATGTCCACCAGCATAAGTAGTGACTGTGATGGAATAATTTCTACTACCTAGCTGAGTTGTTATGATTAGATCCCAGGCAAAGTTCTCAATTTATCATAGTTCCAGATGGGATACCCCAAATTGAGTGAGAAGTGAACTGGCTTCCTTTCATTATTAACCCGCTGCCTTGATTAGTCACAACAAGGTTAACTTATGAAATATCCCCTTTCTTGCGAGTATCATTCTCCCAGGTGAAATAAATTTATCTTCAAATCAATGCCAATTCAATCAGGCTTTCATGAGTTAATGAAGATTGAGTTTATTTGTTATTAAACACATAAGAAGAAATAATAATGTATACAGAGATACACATTAGAAATAACAGGTGGGTCCAAAATAGTTGAAAGTTAGAAGACTGGTTAACCATGCCCAGCACTCGGAAAGTGATAGTGCTTTACTTGTAATGAAGGAGTAGGTTTCGAGCAGTGACTTTCACAGCACACACACCTGTACAAATGGGAATATGTGGAAATATGTCAGTGACTCAACCTAGTGGCACACATGCGCACCTTCTTCCACAAACGCACACAGACCAGCATTGAAGTGACATTTACCTCCCTTTCTTGCATATTGTTGAAAGACAGGCAGAAAACATGTTTCTTGGTTAGACTGTTGGCTTCTTTCCCACTATGTTCACAGTCTTAGATAACTCTCAGAAGATTACAGCTCAGTTTGATATGTATTTTTTTCCTTTTATCTCCATCCATTTGAAGCTCCCTTAACACCAACTTGTGTGGGATATCCCAGGATCTCTTTCTCCTCCTCTTCAGACAGTCACTGAATTTACATCTGTAGTTGTCTTTTGGTAATGTGTCCTGTCATCTTGATGATAGAGTTAATCTCCAACAACACTCAAGAAGCTCGACACCATCCAGGACAAAGCAGCCCCTTTGATGGAGAACATTTCCATCAATTCAAGCATTCACTCTTTCCACTAATGTACTGTGGCTGTGTGTGTACTATATGTGAGATCTACTGTAGACAGTTACCAGGGTTTCTTCAACTGAACCATTCAAACCCACAATCTCCACCACTTAAGTAGCTAACAAGGGCATGGGCAGCTAACATAGAGGAAGCATAACCACTTGAAAGCTACACTGTCCTATAAACCATACCACCCTGACTTGGAATGTTGGGACGAGATTTCGGGAGGAGTCAAGGGTGCTGTCTGCCATTTGGAGATTCGGCAAGTGACCAACATTGCCTCTTTCTGGGAAGGCCTGTTGAACCACAAGACATTCAGGCAGTGATGAGGCCAGCAGTTGACCTTCTTCCTGAAATCAGAACCCTGGAGCAGAATCCTCAACCACTGAGAGCTGGCAACCAATTAGAGGCTGGCAACTCATTTGCTCAGCAGCATCACTGAGGGAGGCCTTGTAGCTGCTGAAAGATTTTCAAGATCGGAGAGAAATCCAGGCACCAAAAATAAGCAGTTTGAGAGTGAAGGGCTTTCGAGGGATGGAGTAGGGGGGTGGCATGTGGAGAGTGGTGCAGGCTGATCAGCAGGAAGTCTTACCTCTCAAAGGGCTAGCACCATCCCCGATATCCAGTCCCTCAATCAGGCACTGAGTAACCTTGATTGAGGGACCCCATTCAAACAGAAACGAAAAGCCAGTTGCACAGTTTAAGTTTCCACACATTCCACAAAGTGAGAGGCCCACCTGAAACTGGTCAAATATGAGTAATGATGAGGTGAGGCCCTTAGGTGGTCATTAATTAACAATGTAAGGGCTGCAGCTAGGACTGGAGTAGTAAGATTGAGCATAGGCCCACCTATCCAGACCAGAATTCTGGTGGAGGTGGAAAGATGGGAAGGAAGTAAAGGTGACAGGTTTCCAATAGGCCCCCATCCTTCCTAATTGGATGCCCTTCCCCCTGCCAAGTGTGCCACCAGAGAAAGCTGAAGATTCCACATGACATCACTGATATGTGGTCAAAATGCTGGGATACCCTTACCAGCATTGTTGTGGGTGTACCTGCATCAAATATCCTTCAGCAGTTCAAATAAGCAGCTCACCATCACCTTCTCAAGTGTTATTAATGATGGGCAGAAAATTCTGGCCTAGCTAGTTGATTCCCACATCCCAGAAAGGAGCAAAAAAAAATCTTTATCACATGATGGTGGTTATACATTTTGAGATGATTTGGCCAAAAGATATTGAACTAGTTGACTTATTCACTTGGAAAAGAGAAGGAATTATTCCTTCTGCGAAAGATTAGTCAAGAAAGATGCTATCTCAACAACTATCCTCCCTCAAAAGATTTCTGTGGCAATGTTACTACTATTGCTTTCAAATACAGTGCCTGTGTTTTAGAGATGGAGTAGGATCTAACTGGTAAAAACATATTGCCTGAAAAAGCCTTCCATATAATGTACTGTGACAGATGTTTAACATTGCAAATGTCAACCTAGGTATCACTTAACATGGATAAAATATTTACTATGTCCTTTGTCATTTAAAAAGGCTAACTGACACAATTTTAATACATCTTGAAATGAATCACTGCCATATAATTAACACAGTGAATGAATAATCAATAAATAGTTGTTACTTTATCAGTATTGAAACAGGACTATAGAAGTGTGACACAATTTTTTTTACTTATCTAATGGTGATAAGAAACTTGTTGGTTAGCTTTCTTACTGAATCAGAAGACATGAATCAAAAAAGGGTTGCACTTTGTGGGCATGTAATCTCCATGATCTACCAAAATGGGGAGGAGTCCCTTTACAATCACTTGAAATTGGAGAGTAATTGCATCTTGAAATGTTCATCTTTTACATAAGATACAGCAATACCTCGGGAATAGAATTGAAGACAGGTACAGCACACATATGAGAGAAACATTTATGTAACAGGGTCTATGCTTGTTCTATAATGTTCTTGTGGAATGTGTTGAAAGTGGTCTATTCACCAAGGGGATGAAATATGATAAAAAAAAAGGAAAATGTGTAGTTTAGTCAATTGGAATGGGAGTGTAGAAAGTGGAACTGTTGAATTTAGGATTTGGTCTTTTTAACATTTTTGGCTTTGCTGTTTTGGAATACTCTCAGAGGCTTTTCCTTGATGCCCAAGGAAACATCCAGGATTATAAACTTGTAACCTTGGGAATTTTTTAAGAGAAGCACTCGGAAACTGCTATCCATCATAATGCAGCTAAGGAAAAGTGAAGTGCTTCTTTGGTTAATCTGATGGAAAGTTTGGCTCATGTACAGGTAGATCACTGCCACCAGTGAAATCACTTGATATTAAAATCTACATATTACTCATTCAGATTACACCACACGAATTTTTCTGTTGTTTCATAACAAAGCCACATAAATTTTGCACATTTGTCTTTATGTTTGTTTCCTGTTGAACTCACTTAATAGCAAAACTGCTCATTGTTCTAACTCCATAGAGCTAAATGGATTACAGTAATTCTGCATCAGCTATAATATTTGTGATATATAGAACAATACAGCGCAGAACAGGCCCTTCGGCCCTCAATATTGCACCAACCTGTGAACTAATCTAAGCCCCTCCCCCCACACTATCCCATCATTATCCATATGCTTATCCAAGGACTGTTTACATGCCCCTAATGTGGCTGAGTGTTGTCTTAACTTCATCTGACACCAATATGTGTAAATGACCAGCACTACTACAACTGCCACATTTTCACTTCAAACCTTAAATGGAGTCACATTATTGGATTCGTTACAAGCCTGATTTGCTCTTTTAAGATTACTTTCTTCAAAAGATCAGTTTATCTTCTTTCCATCTGCATTCAGTTTGGACAATATAGTCTTTCATTTACCAACTGAATGTTACCTACAAGCTTTAGAGCAGAGTGTGATTGATGTTGACACCAAACTTGGCAACATCTAAATACTTGTCAGGAAGGCTGCCAAACATAATAGGTATTTAATAAGCCACAGTAAAGAGGCAGGTAAATGCTTATATTGATACATTACAAAATGTGTCTAAAAAAAATTGAATTGCAATCATTTTAATTGCTTACTGTTTCAACGTAATCATTCATGTAATTTAGTTTTACATATTCGTAGTATTTTGTGTCTTCAAATTTTCTCCTTTTAGAGTTTCTTTTCTGAAAGCACAATGTCAGTTTTCCTTGGTGAGAATGGGCATCTGGCATTTTCTTCTATTTTCTAAAAATGTGCCATATTACAACTGGACTTCAGATGAAGTTTCCAATTTGTTACATTTCCAGATGGGGTACTGCAAACTGTTAAGCTAACATGTGAGGAGGTGATGAAGTGGCTCTTCTTCATTCACCCACCCACTCGTCTGGCTGCAGCAAGGTTAATTAAAACCCTTCCAATAGGAATATCTTTCTCCCAAATGGGAGAACTTATGTTTTAAAAGGAGACAATTTAATTTTGCTTTCTGGAATAAACAAAAACACTGAGTTTATTAATTACTGCATGCAAGATGAGACACTAATGCAGTACACCTACACAGATTAGAAACAATAGGTGAGTGTAATGAAGTTACACGGATCTGAAGGGATTGTCAGCTGTTTAGTATCTTTGTACTCACCAGGCATCACAGGCCAGTTTGTTTGAAGTTTCTTTGACACATTCCATCATTCTCTTTCTGCAGATAGCCACTTAATCGACATCTGCCACCATTTTTGTCTGTATCAGCCTTCTTTTAAAAAATACCTTTGGGCCAAAAGCACTCATAATATTTTGGAGTTCTGCCTCATTGTTGTAGTACCTGTGAAGTAAGCATGACATATTTGATAATGCTGTTCCTTTTGATTTGGTTTGATTTATTATTGTCATATGTACCGAGATGTAGTGAAAAATATTGTTTTGTGTGCTAGCCAGACAAATCATACCTTACATAAGTACGTAAGGGTAATAGAACAGAATGCAGAATATAATATTACAGCTAAAAGAAATAAATATTTGTTTTTATACATTGCCTTCTATGACCTCAGGATGTCCTACAGCAAACTATCAGCCAGTACAATATAACAAGAAGTGATGTCCTTTGGATGAAAGTCTTGAAGTCTTAAGTTTGAGCTCTGTCTATTCAGACAATGGTTAATGATTCTATGCCATTTTTAGTTTCTTTCTCCAGTGTCCTGGACAATATTTATTTCTGGCTATGACCACAAAACAGCTCAAACTGACTGACCATTACCCTTTAGGATATATTCAGTACGTAAAGCAATATTTCAGTTGCTTAGTTTTGCTACCTAGTTTGTTACCATCAAACATAATTTCCCCTCCCCTCTCTTGCCAACTTCATGCAGGAACTGTTCCTCTGGGATACTCTAACCCATTCTTCCATGACTCTGACAAATTCCTCACTTCCCCTCATCACCCTTCCACGCAAACACAGAAGATATAACGCTTTCCCTTTTACCTCTTCCTTTCTCAGTGTCCAAAGTGCTAAGCACAACTTTCAGGTGAAGCTGTGCCTTACTTGGATTTTTTTTAGAATGGTCTATTGTATTCACTCCTCTGCATTGACGAGACCAAACACAGCCTGGATGTCTTTTGCCTAGAACACCTCCATTCTGTCCATAGAATGAGCTCAGGTTGCTTGCCACTTCAATATGTCCTCTTGCTCCCTTGCTGTTATTTATGTTCTAGGCCTATTGCAGTGTTGCAGCGAAGATAAAGGAGCTGCGCCACAATTTCTGCCTAGGCATGTTGCAGCCTTCAAGATTCAACATTGAATTTAACAATTTTAGAGTCTGAACACTATCGTTGATTTTGATTACATCCTTCCCAGTTCCCAGCGTCTTGTTTGTGTGGATTGGTTTTCAGCAAAGCCACCTATTTTCAATGATTCACAGCTATCACTAACACATATTTTGTATCTATATCACTCCTCTACTAACATTAGCACTCTGTTTGTATTTTGCTCTGGGTGCCATGACT
Source organism: Stegostoma tigrinum (assembly GCF_030684315.1). Taxonomy (NCBI): domain Eukaryota; kingdom Metazoa; phylum Chordata; class Chondrichthyes; order Orectolobiformes; family Stegostomatidae; genus Stegostoma; species Stegostoma tigrinum. Next base: position 62,239,181 of record NC_081355.1, on the reverse strand, counting down.
GTGTTCCATTCATTCCATCTCCCCATTTTCTCAACAAGATAAAAACCATCATTTTCCAGCTCTCTTCAATTCCAATAAAGAGTCATTGGACTCAAATCATTAACTCTGCCTCTCTTTCTCTGCAGATGCTGCCAGACCTGCTGAGTTTCTCCAGCCCTTTCTGTGTTTATTTAAGTTTTCCAGCATTCACAGCATTTTGCTCTTATTTTGGTTACATTGCACGCACTTATCAGAACAGCTGTGTTTCAATGTGAAACAAGCAGCATAATGTGTCAATATTAAAACAATGTGAAAACGTTGGCCTTTTCAGCCCTGGCAGCAGGATTACAGCTCTTATGGTAAGATTCCAGCCAATATGATAGATCAGTAACTTGCATCCCTTCACTTCTGAAATACTCACTGCATATGTGCATATTTGCCTGGGATGACTGCAACGAGGGTGGAAGCAAATCAGATGAAAAATCATCACCACAGAGATTGGTGAAATAGGATGTGAGAAACAAGCTACAAGTAGCATCTCAGAAGGTTTGTGCCAGTGGGCAGCAAATTTAATACTGCGTTCCAGCTTTATGTTTGCTGATGCTGAAACCCTAGCTCTAGTCTTAGCCAAAGTCAAAGCCATCTGTGAAGGTGGTTACCAGGAATTCTCCGCTTTTCTGTATTACTTAAAAAAAAGTAAGGCCATTGTAGAGAAAGAGGAAGAAAGATTAATATTGATTAAATGTAAAAGCCCCATCTGTTAGCTCTTAAATTTTACAGGCAGTGGGAGAGAGCTGAGCCCAATATGTAGCCTGGAAGATTTGACCTTGCAGGTTTCCACCTGGTGAAATGGGATGTGCTATCTTTCTGGATCCCAAGTGCAAATCAAAAGCCCTCCCTGCACAGCTTTCTACCTTTGAATTCACCGTTCTCCTGGCCTGGCCAAAGAACTCCTGAAGTCTCCACATTGGGGTCTGTAAGGTGGCACCAACAAGACCTTGGATTCGCCTGGGTTTCAAGAAGCCCATGGTATTGGTATTGACAATCACTTTTATTGGCACAACTAGTATTATACAGGTGCTGACTGCACTATGAGGCATGAAGTCCCCTGGAGGGGGATGGGGAGTCTGACCTTATAATAATTTAATGGCAATTGGATGAAGAATTAAACCGGAGGACACCACCACATCCCCCCCCGCCCCAACCCTGACATTAATGAGGTAAAGGGGGGCCTGCCCTCATCAAGTAATCCAATTCCAAAGGCATTTATTGCACAGAAGGAGATCATGTGGCCCATCAAGTGTACGCTAACTTTTGATGGAACAATCCAGTCGTTGCCAGTATCCCACTGTATCTTCAGAGCCCTAAAGGTTTATTGCTTTCAAATGCCAATTGGTTTCATTTTGAAGTCACTGATCATTATTGTTTCCACCATCGTCAAGGCCAGCAAGTTCCAGATTCTTGCCACTCACTGTATAAAAAAAGTTCTTCATTACATTCCCCACACATATCATTCCCAAAACCTTAAATCTGTGTTTCCTATTCCTTGCACCATTAGCTATGAGAACAGTTTTCCTTGCAATTTCAATGAAACCTGTGATAACTTCGACATATCAATCAAATCTCCTTTCAATCTCTTTGGCTCTATGGAGAAGAACTCCAACACCTCTCACCTTGTTACTAAAATTTCTCATCCCTGGAATAATTTTGGTTAATCTCATCTGCATCATTTCAAGGACCTCCACATCCTTCCTCAAGCATGATGACCAGAGCTACTTGCATCTTAACCAGAGCTTATAAAGAGTCAGCATTAATCTCCCCATCTTTGTACTCAATACCACGGTCATGAAGCCCAAGATCCCATATGCTTTACTAACCACTCTCTCGCTATGTCCTGCTGCCTTTACTCTAAGCATGCCTATACCTTAAGGACTGCTGCATTCAAAAAGGCAGGTCATCATCACCTTCTCAAGGGCAATTAAGGATGGGCTATAAATGCTGGCATTGCCAGTGAGGCCCACATGACGTGAAAGATTAAAAACTGCATCCTCATGTCCTCTGTTCCTGCACTCTCTTCGGAAATGTGCCATTGAGTGAGAAGGGGAATTTGCCCCACAGGTCAGGCCAATACTTATCAACTAACACCTAAAAGCAGCTTATTTGGTCATCACATCGTCATTTTTGAGGATTTATTATTGTAATCTGGATGCTACATTTCTTATTTAAAGCAAAGACAACACATTAAAAGTACTTCATTGGCAGCAAAACCATTTGCGGTATTCTAAGGTTGTGAACAGCACTAAATTATTGCAGAACTTTCTTTTCTCTTTCTGTCATGATCATTTTGTATTTTCCTACCCCATATTTTTAACCTTAATGTTTTAACTAAAGGTTTCTGTAAGTGCTACACTCAGTGAAGAATGGGCACTTTATGCATCAGAAAAGGTTGATAAGGGTTAATCTTGCAGTTAGAAAAAGCCCTGCCTTACACCTATTGTCCCCTTTTCTATTGGATTTTGGCCTTGCTCTTGCCTCTGAAATGGCACTCTGAGGTTACATAAGCTTGACATGTAGCAGCATGGTTTTAACAAGTTGGCAGCCAGCTTGGCCATCACAGGACTTCCACAATCAAATCAGCCTGAGACAGCAGACTTCTTCCAGCAGATTAATCATAATGTAATTTTAATTAAAAACCACAGTGTCAAAGGGTTTAGCTCTTTGAGAAGTGAGTGCAGATTGGTAGCATAGCAGCAATATATTCACAGTCACTCAAAAGGTGATACTGTGCATTATTAAGTGAACAAGGCTTTGATGAAAGGTTACTGTAGAAATTATATTTGATCAGAAAGTGGATTGGGGGAAACATGCAAACTCATAATGTTGGCACATAGCAAATAAGCTTAATTTTTACACCTTTTCAACAATGTTTTAAAGATGAATTTTGATCATGATTGTAAAACTATTTGCATGAAATATGGACTTTAAAACCACAGGCAAATAAAGTAATGACAGCGTGTTAGTCATATCTAAGTAAAGATCGAATAAAAATGAAATAGATATGAAAGAATATGTGCTTTAAAGTATGCATGAGTATTTAAACCACAAAGTTTTGGTACTCACGTGTTAAAACATAACTAATGTGGAAACGATGTTCATCCTTAGGCAAGAGAATTCTCAGAAACCATCTTATAACTTCAGGCAGGATAAACAGATTACTAATTAAAATTGCACTGGAGTTACAAATATGGAAACTCCTTGCTCAATTCAACAAATAACTATGAAGAATACAAAAACCTTTGTTTCGTACCAAGAAGTTACATTATGTCAGTCTGAATGGTCATTTTATTAGCTTTCAATAGAGAACAAGGCATTCATTTGGACACTGACATCTCAGACAAATCTTAAATTGAAGGATTACAAATTTAGCAATTGTTTTTCGAACACACTTGTGTTTCAATGGTGTAATAAGGATTATACATCTTAGCTTTTGCACACTCTTTCTCTGCACGTGATGTGTGCCATAAAAAGCGTATTGCCACAGTTGGCATGGTCACTCAGGCATGGAATAACAAGCTTTAACTTTGCTAAGCTTTCTGCCAGTCCCTCAGCTTCCCACTGTTCTGTTATATTGAACTTTAAGCACCATAACTCTGTCATGCTCACCTCGAGCCATTGCGTATTACTTCAATAAAGATCCCGCTGTGCGACTAGTGTAATGATAAGTGCTGGGGAGACCCTGCTTTCATACTGGGCTCAGTTTATTAAATTCATCATTGTGGAGGCAGGGTGCTTGCTCCCAGGTCTGTGACACTCCAGCTCTGTCCAACTGCTACTGACAGACAGAAGCTATAAAAAAACCACCGCAGACTCTGGCAGGTGTTTCACCACAGCCACGAATCTGTGGTTTCAATATTACCAGCTTCTCTGCTCGGCATTCCCCTCGGGGTGTGGTTGGAAGGTTTGATTCAAAACATTCTGTTAAAACTGGACCTTGTAAGGCTTGGTTTAAATGGTCAAAACACTTTGTATATTTTGTCATTACATTTGGTCAAGAAATTTAGATTTTCTTGTCCAGAAAATAATAGTGGAGTTAAAGAAATACTGTTTAAACATTCATCAAATTCACAACAATAAAATGTACCACAATTTTATCTCAAACCTTTCTACTGGTGTCAACAGCCCCTGGTGCCGTGTACAAATAACCCCGTCATGTGTGAATCTTATTAATGTCACGAGGCTCTTCAACAATGAAGGAGGCACTATTACCCAATCCAATTTCTATCATTCCCAAAAATCCCACATAAAGGTTTACATTTTCCACCACTCTACTTTCCCAAATCAAATTGGACAGTGGCAAGGGTAGTGGAAGCCTTGAGTGGTTAACCTCCATCTCTTCTTCTGAACTGTAATCTTGGCCCCACTACTTTGTTTGGTTAGAACTTACCAAAGACATACCAGCAATGGCAGGAAACTGGTTGACATTTTAATTACTGCCATTCTCTCCAGCCTCACTGACTTTTATAAGGAAGAGATGCGCTCACCTGTAATCTTTTCACTCTGTATAATGGTGGCAAAACATTGCCAAATGTTGAATTAAAGGAAGTATTTTAATCTTCAGGGTGCTTCTTCTTCTTTAAATCCAATACCCACTTCTGCAAGTGTGTCTTGTATGGGTTTCTCTTAATCCAGCTTTCAGGGGCTCTCTCCCTCTGGCTCAAATCTCACTAGAAACCCACCCTACACAGCTAATAAATCCTAATTCAGAGAAATGGTTTACGGATACAATAGATTCAGAAGTTCCAATACTCCTCCAATGCAAAGAGGAAAAGCCAGGCAAAAAAGTAGAGAAAGAGTCTTTTCATTGCTACTGAGGTAATTTAAAGTCTGAGATAACAAGGTGTGGAACTGGATGAACACAGCAGGCCAAGCAGCATCTTAGGAGCACAAAAGCTGACTTTTTGAGCCTAGACTCTTCATCAGAAAAGGGTCTGATGAAGGGTCTAGGCCTGAAACATCAGCTTTTGTGCTCCTAAGATTTTCTAATGAAGGGTCTAGGCCCAAAACGTCAGCTTTTGTGCTCCTAAGATGCTGCTTGGCCTGCTGTGTTCATCCAGCTCCACACTTTGTTATCTTGGATTCTCAAGCATTTGCAGTTCCCATTATCTTTGATCACTAATTTAAAGTCTGAGCAGTTTTACCCTTTCTAGCTCTAGAGTGCATTTATTCCCTTTCTGGGATGAGCTAGCAGCCCGGCCATGGCCGAAAAGCAGAACATTCAAGCTTACATAACTGAGGCATCAGGAAGAAATAGAGCATGTTAAAATGCTGGAAACACTAAAAGAGACTTTTAATATTGTTAAGTATCTTCAGTTTTACATTCATGTGTGGAGTTTGCAATGAAAAGTCTGTGATAGTCTAAAGGAACACATTTGTGTATCCTGTAACATTAATATTCATGGTCTTATCAAATTGTAGATTGCAGACCAGGCAGTTCTGTTAAAAAAAGAGACAGGTTTAGTGGACCAGGTGTCTTTTTTGGTTCCTAAATTTAATGCATTTTTAATTACAAATAGAAAAGGTCAGCATTGGAGATGTGAGCTAATTAGAGGCGTCAGTTTTCTCCAGATATTTCAAAACAAGATATTGCATTTGTGGACAATTCTTTTTTAGCTCAAGTGGGTCTCACAGCAAGTAATCTGATCATGTTGAAAAATAAGAATGCAACAATCAGCCGGTTTCCATTTGTAACATAGTCTGTCAAAAGTGTTAACAGAGCCCAAGATCTATGCTGCTTCAAAATGTCGGTTTAATATGCTTGAGAAGAACTTATTGGTTGGTAACAGTGAAATTGCATTTGCCAGAAGACTTTGACGACATATATTTGAATTTTGTTTCTGTTTTTGAATTCAGAAGGAGGTGTTAATGTAGATTTGAGGCAGGTTTGGTTTTATTGAAGGAGGATTACCTACTCCCAACATTCATGTACTGACCCAGGTAGGTTTATCCATGAAGATCTGAGCACAATTGCCTTTGCAGATTGTACTTCACTACAAAGACTAAATTGTGCCATCTGCTGGAATCTGGCCTGCAGGCAAGATAAACACGAGACAGGGATAGAGTTCCTCATGATGTTGAAAATGACTACATTGTTGAACCTTATTGCCTCCAGTTGATTACCAGTTCATTTAGAAAACATCAGCAACATTTGTTAATTTCTAATAACAGATGTGAGCTGCTGGTACATGTTATACACCAAGGCAAACACATATTCACATGGAAAACAATAGGTGATTGGGAAATCCTGTAGGAGAATTGTAAAGTCTGGAACATTACTTATATCACCCATATAGTCATGGAGGTTTCTTGTATCCCATCCCATGGCATTCACAACCCTAAAACTCTTGCAATGTTTTAATGTTCAAATGGGCAATGTCCAATAAAATAGGATCAATTCAGTACTTAGACCTCCAGATGCAGCCAGGATTTCTCTGTGTCAACACCATCTTCTGAGCATGTGTCATTTGAAGAAATTGTGATAAATGACATTGTAAGGCTTGTGACACTCTTCTAATAGCCAGGAGAGTCAAATTATGTAAATACAAAGTAGAAACAATACAGGAGTAGGCTATTTGGTCTTTCAAGCCTGCTCCATCATTCACTGTGACCATGGATGATCATTCAACTCACTATCCTCTTTCGCTTTCTCACTATACTCTTTGATCCCTTTAAGAACTATGTCTAACCCCTTCTTAAAAATGTCAAATGCTTTGGCTCAACCACCTGCAAAGAATTCTGCAGGCTCACCACTCTTTGGGTGAAGAAACTTCTCCTCATCTCACTCCTAAATTTCTAGACTCCCCGGACTTCAGGAACATCCCTCCTGCAGTTACCCTCCATGAGAATTTCACACTCTCTTTTCTTAGGTCAATATGGCCTTTGTAACCACGAGAATTAATTCAGAACATATTGTAGGCAGGCTAAAACAATGTTTATAAGAGATAATGCAGTATTTTGCGTGATATACACAATTCTTGAGGATCATTTCTGTTTGCTGTAATTTTTTGTCATCCAATGGGATCTAATCAGAGAGTGGAAGTGGCTTAACTACAGAAAAAGGATAAGTGACAATGACCTTGATAGCAATTATTGTAATACCTGGAGGTTTCAGTCACTTAATTTACTAGCTTTTAAGAGTGCTTGGCAATACTTGAAAAAGCAGAAATAGAATTAATATTTCTAATAATATTTACTTGCACCAACATGTCCTCAGCACTACCTCTATTTTCATTGATGCCTTCCTTTGATGTGCTACATCACCAAAAGAAAATGGTCTAGACTAAACTGAAATAAAGTGCAATTCATTTCACAAAAAATTCTATCTTGAAGATGATTATGATGTCTAAGACTGTTACTATGAAAAAAATCAACATCTTGGGGAACTGTGGCCACAAGCAATTACAAGAATTAGGAACATAAAATAAGCCTATATTGTTTCATGAGACAAGAGGATAAACAGAAAACTCAAACAAATATACCATTGTTCTATTGTTGGCACCACTTTCACTGAGTGCATTTAGAGCCTCCTGTACCTATATCTCTCACTTCAGTTATCCTGTGACACATAGCACAGACTTTTCACCTAACTTTTTCTCAAACTTCTTGTCGGCGTAATTCGCACACAATGTCCGCAAGTGTTGGTTCACCAGAATGAATAATCCCACTTTAAAACAGTCCACACTGGATTAAGAAGGGTCCAGACCCGAAATGTCAGCTTTCCTGTTCCTCCTGGCCTGCTGTGTTCATCCAGCTCTACACCTTGTTATCCCACACCGATTAAAATGCCATGGAATTTAAAGGAAGACACTCTGTTTTAACAGATTGTGAAGTTGAATGTTTATTCCCACCATCATGTTAGCATTTAAGCCCTTACACTTTTCCTGGGTATTCTCGTGAAGAAAAGTACAGGCACTCACAGACTTTCATTGTTTCCTTAATCTCAGGAGCTCTGAGCTTCTCAACAATTTGTAGTGAAAACATGTTAGTCTGTATTATCCATTAGCAGCAACGTCAGAGGAGCTTTATTTTCTGTTGCAGCTCCCATAGTGTATGGAAAAACTTCATAAGAAACTGCAGGGCCTTAGCTAAGAAGCAATAATCGACCAGTTGGTGTCTCCATCTTTATGAGAGGACTTTTGGAGCTTCAATGGCTATAGGAGAGGGATGTATAGTGCCCAGCATTGCAGCCACCTGGCTCTGTGGCATTCTGCTGTCTCTCAGGATCTGATAATTGTCTTTAGATCGGGCACTCAATTAAGGGGCAGATGTGGTTGGGTGATGACAGGAGTTATCAAAGATCAGCCAATGGATGGGGTCAATCTGCACGATATTGTTGTTTGTCAGGACAGTAACACATGTTGGGCCTCTGGCCTCTTCCCCTCAGAGCATCATACCATTCAAATGTGAGAGGTCGCAAAAATGCCTAACTTTCAGGGGTCTTTTCTCATATGTCAGTATTCTGTGGCTGGATTTCATCTTTACAGCTCTTCTTAAATTGCTCCTAGAGCATCAAACCCTTACATGGTACCTCCAACGTGGTTTGACCACAGCACTATACAACTTGTACATGATCGCCCACACTCTTCTACGTAGTGTACATAGTTCAAAATTCTACTTGCTTTGTTGATAGACACTCTACGTTTTTTGACTGGACTTATTGATCATAGAGCGACTCAGTGGTAGCACTGCTGCGTCACAGCACCAGGGACTCAGATTTAATTCCAGCCTCTGGTGCTTGTCCATATGGAGTTTGCACATTCAACCCATCTCTGTGTGGGTTTCCTCCTGGTGGTCCAGTTTCATCCCACAGTCCAAAGGTGGGCAGTTTAGGTGGATTGGCCATGCTAAATTGCTGGTAGTGTCTAGGGAAGTGTGACCTAGGTAGGCTAGCCTTGGGAAACGTGGTGTTACGGGGATAGGGTATGGGGCTGCGTCTGGGCACGATGCTCTTTGCAGGGTCAGTATGGATTCAATGGACTGAATGGTCCGCTTCCACATTTTAGGGATTGTATGATCTATAATAGTATCCCTAGATCTCTTTTAAATTCAAGGGTGTGTAATTAGGCACCATTCATTCCCTACTTCTTTGTTTTTTTTTCTTACACATCGTATTTTGCTTTTCTCTTTAAATATCACTGGATGTTTAACTATGATGATCACTGATCTATCTAGATGTTTAAGTAACTCATTTGTATTTCTCGCGTTCACTTGTCAGGTTCAACTTTGGCATCACCCATGATTTGTGGCATTGAACATAATGCCATTCGCACCAGATATTAATGTAGGTTATCAAACCGATGCAGAATTAATAATCCCAACAACAGCCTTATTACTTACCCCCCCCAAAATAATTTTTCTAACATGTATGTTAGCATTGAATTTCTTATCTAACCTCATTTTTTTGCGTGAACACCCTCCACAAATTTAATCATCAGTTTTTCATGTAGAACTTATTCTACAAATAGACTTAACCTGAATGCACTTAGAACATAGAACATAGAACATAGAACAGTACAGCACAGAATAGGCCCTTCAGCCCACAATGTTGTGCCGACCATTGATCCTCATGTATGCACCCTCAAATTTCTGTGACCATATACATGTCCAGCAGTCTCTTAAATGACCCCAATGACCTTGCTTCCACAACTGCTGCTGGCAACGCATTCCATGCTCTCACAACTCTCTGCATAAAGAACCTGCCTCTGACATCCCCTCTATACTTTCCACCAACCAGCTTAAAACTATGACCCCTCGTGCTAGCCATTTCTGCCCTGGGAAATAGTCTCTGGCTATCAACTCTATCTATGCCTCTCATTATCTTGTATACCTCAATTAGGTCCCCTCTCCTCCTCCTTTTCTCCAATGAAAAGAGACCGAGCTCAGTCAACCTCTCTTCATAAGATAAGCCCTCCAGTCCAGGCAGCATCCTGGTAAACCTCCTCTGAACCCTCTCCAAAGCATCCACATCTTTCCTATAATAGGGCGCCCAGAACTGGACGCAGTATTCCAAGTGCGGTCTAACCAAAGTTTTATAGAGCTGCAACAAGATCTCACGACTCTTAAACTCAATCCCCCTGTTAATGAAAGCCAAAACACCATATGCTTTCTTAACAACCCTGTCCACTTGGGTGGCCATTTTAAGGGATCTATGTATCTGCACACCTCTGCATGCCTCTGTGATTGTGCCTTAATGCTAATATTTAAATAAAATCTTCCCCAAATCAACCATCCAAACCAGTTGTTAACTGGAAACTCAGACAACCATCCTAGTTCAGCTGTTCTCAGTTTGCCAGTTGAGTTATTTCCAGCGTGACCAATAAGCCGTTTAAAGTTAATGTCCGAGCTACTTCCATGAGACTGTATGCAGGGTGAATAGCTTATGAAAAATGGCTATAAGTAATACTTTGATTTTAGAACTAGATGCAGTCACCTTGATGATGAACAAGACAGCAAGAGGTAAGTATTTGGGGACAGGATGTAGGGAGATGATGTCGAGTGGACTGAGGAAGGAGTTCTTGAGGTAAGGACTCTCACAAAGACTTAGAACTTATCTTATTGAATCTTTACTCTTGAACTGACATACTCAAATGCTGTCCCATTTGAATCACTCAAACTCAGTCTGGATACTCCAGGGATCAATTCCTGACAGGCTGTCCTGAAAAACACAGAACAAAAGGTGTTCCTTATGGGACAAACAGCCAATCAACAATCCCTTAAATTATGGGGGAGGTCACCTGCAGCTAAATACTAAAAATGTGTGAAAGTGAAATTCTAGAGAATACGTTCACCTTCTCCACTCTATAAATACCCACTAATAATTTTCTTTTAAATGATCAATTTGTCTATGCATCTGCGAGGCAATGAAATACAACTTGACTGGACTGCACTGTGTTTCGAATTTTATCGTGAGGCATTAAAATACTTCAAGGCAAAATTAAACAGTGCGGAAAACAAAAGTTAAACATGATGTGTAAGAATGTTCAATTGTAGCAATCAAAATTCTGAACTTAAGTGTTTGCATCCAGATGTTGATACATCACCAGATCTTTCTTTTACATTGAAGTCCTGATTTTTTTTCAAATATTATTCATTTTCTTGAGCTCTTTCTTGAAAGCCTCCAACTAGGATATGACATAAAGAAAAAGGAAAAAAATTAAGCTTGAACATAGTTGGGTACTTTCAGAGCAGACAACAAGATCCTCCAAACAGATTTCCTGCTCTATTAATTGCATCCTCTATACTATCTTCAATAAAACAGACCATTTCATTTTGTCAGACCACCACACGCCAATAGCCAAAGACTTAATAAACACTTGATTCATCTTTTAGATATATGCCTGATTGTACACCACTTGGCATTTTTACCTGTGAATAAAATCATTGACATAACAGCATTCTACATGTAAAATTTCAAGGCAGTGCAAATTCAGACTGTAGACTCGAGATGTGGTTATTCAATTGTTCAGTCTCAAAGTATGACAAGTCATGAGTGATGGAGCCAGGTTTAACATTACACTACTGACATAAGGATTCATCACATTTTGCTGAAACCATTACTAATTATTTTTCTAAAAAATAATTGTAAGAATTATTCTCTTGCCATCAACAGCAATGCATAACTGCTCATTAGCCTCATTGAGCTTCATACAATGGATTTGCTGACACTGCCTGGATGGAGCTAGGAGTGCATGACCAACATGTTTTCTTGTGTGGTGCCAGCAGTGCATCATCTTCCCTAGGAACATGATGAAAAATAATTGGCATTGTTCATGTACCAGAGTAGAGAAGCCATTTCCACAATTCCATTGTTCTTGTTGAACCTCCTCAAATCTAACTCTGCCAGAAAGAAAATAGTTTTGAAATAATTCAGCAATGGTTTGAGATTCTGGATGTGAATTTGCTCGCTGAGCTGGAAGGCTAGTTTTCAGACGTTTCGTCACCATTCTAGGTAACATCATCAGTGAGCCTCCAACGAAGCGCTGGTGTTATGTCCCGCTTTCTATTTATCTGGTTAGGTTTCCTTGGGTTGGTGATGTCATAACTGGCATAGCATTCACAAAAGAGGAGGAAAACAACAACAAACTGCCATTCCTAGGTGTCACAGTAGAACGAACAGCCAATGGGGAACTTCAAACCAGCGTCTACAGGAAAACAACACGTACGGACCAAATACTGAACTACAGGAGCAACCATCCCAACACCCACAAACGAAGCTGCATTAGAACATTATTCCAACGAACCACCACACACTGCAGCACAGAGGGACTACGCAGAGCAGAGGAAAATCACCTAAACAGCGTATTCAAAAAGAATGGGTACCCTATGAACACAGTCCGCCGATTCCTCAGCAATAAACCCAAACAAACAGACAAAACGGGCTCAGAAACCATAACCGCTCTCCCCTACATCAAAGACATTTCCGAAATGACTGCCAGACTACTCGGACCCCTTGGCATCAGGGTAGCCCACAAACCCACCAACACACTAAAACAGCAGCTAATGAACTTAAAAGACCCTATACAGACAACAAGCAAAACGAACGTCATCTACAAAATACCTTGTAAGAACTGTGACAAACACTACATTGGACAAACAGGCAGAAAGCTAGCCACCAGAATACATGAACATCAACTAGCCACAAAACGACATGACCCACTATCACTTGTATCCTTACATACAGATGAGGAAGGACACCACTTTGATTGAGACAACACATCCATCCTAGGACAAGCCAAACAGAGGCACGCACGAGAATTCCTAGAAGCACGGCATTCCAACCGGAACTCCATCAACAAACACATTGGCTCCAAATCAATCTACCATCCTCTGAGAAAAAGAACAGGAAATGACATCACCAACACAGGAAATGACATCACCAACCCAAGGAAACCTAAACAGATAAATAGCAAGCAGGACATAACACCAGCGCTTTGTCGGAGGCTCACTGATGATGTTACCTAGAATGGTGATGAAACGTCTGAAAACTAACCTTCCAGCTCAGCGAGCAAACTCACATCCAGAACCTCAACCTGAGCTACAAATCTTCTCAAAACTCATTGGTTTGAGAACTTATAAACCATTCACAAGAATATATCTACCCCAGTTGCATTTGCTTCAGAGTGCTCACTTAGTCCTCACCAGTATAGGAGACATTGTCAACACTGCTGCTGTTCTTGACAGAGTGCCCACAATCCTGACACTGTAAAGCATAAGTCATGCAGTGCCCTTAGTCACAATATATGTTCTGTCTGATCTCTTCACTGGAGTCTATGGAACAAGGATGATGTTACAACATAACAACATTACATCTTATGTAATAACAAGGTGTAGAGCTGGATGAACACAGCAAGCCAAGCAGAATCAGAGGAGCAGGAAAGCTGACATTTCGGGTCTAGACCTTCTTATGTGTTTGATCTGTGTTGGAGCATTAAATCATGCAAATAAAAATAAACTTGGTCTCAAGACAGACTGTTAAGATTCACATAATCTCCTTGGTCCTTTTGCATGCCACATCTTTGAAGCACGAGTTTACTCAAATCTTCCTCTTGTACTGCACCATTGTTTGACAGGCACCATTGGAACAAGCAGGGATTTGGTTGCTGTTCTCAATTCCATAGATTATTATATAGAACATAGAACATTACAGCACAGTACAGGCCCTTCGGCCCTCGATGTTGTGCCGACCTGTCATACCAATTTCAAGCCCATCTAACCGACACTATTCCATGTACGTCCATATGCTTATCCAATGACGACTTAAATGTACCTAAAGTTGGTGAATCTACTACCGTTGCAGGCAAAGCATTCCATTCCCTTACTACCCTCTGAGTAAAGAAACTACCTCTGACATCTGTCCTATATCTTTCACCCCTCAATTTAAAGCTATGCCCCCTCGTGCTCGCCATCACCATCCTAGGAAAAAGGCTCTCCCTATCCACCCTATCTAACCCTCTGATTATTTTATATGTTTCAGTCACCTCTCAACCTTCTTCTCTCTAATGAAAACAGCCTCAAGTCCCTCAGCCTTTCCTCGTAAGACCTTCCCTCCATACCACGCAACATCCTAGTAAATCTCCTCTGCACCCTTTCCAAAGCTTCCACATCCTTCTTATAATGCGGTGACCAGAAATGTACGCAATACTCCAAGTGCAGCCGCACCAGAGTTTCGTACAGCTGCAGCATAATGTACAGCTGCAGCATAAATATCAAGGAATCATAATGCAAACTCAAGATAGGCATTGAAAAATAAAGTGAATGAGTGTGTCCAGCTTGAGAAGTGGAGCAAAGATGTTTTATGAATGTTTTATAAGTGGCAAATCAGCCTCCAATACCAGTTTTCTTCTTGTTCTTTCCATTTTTCCTGTGTTACGAGGTCACCAGAGTGACGGGTGATCATCTTGATCTCAATGCTAAGTTATGGATTTGGAAATTTACTTTCTAGCGATAAACCTGTCCAGCTATTTAGCTTCCCAATCCGGCACCGGGTGCAGGAGCATGGCCGCAGGGGTCTCCACTGCCCTACTGACAACCATAAGAATGTTGAAAGAATTTATAGATCCACACATGAACATAAGATTTCAGAGCCAATTAGCCTCTTCAACCTGCTCCAATATTCAATAAGATCATGGCTTATCTGATTATGACCTCAATTCCACTTTCTGCCTATACCTGATACTCTGGGTTAGTCTAGATTTTAACTAACTCTACACTAAATACACACAGTGACCTTTCCTTTACATATCTCTGGGGAACAGACTCACGGCACTCTGTATGAAAAGAAATCTCCTCATCTCTGCCTTAAAAGGGGACCCTCAATATTTTTAAACTGTGCTTTAAGAGCACCTCTTACAATAGTACTGTGTGTTTTTGTTTTCTGTCTACCATCATTATGGTTAAAATAACAATGCTGACATCATGCAAAAGTATACTTTGACAGAGGCTAGAAACTGGGCTGAACTTGGCTGAAACCCATCTCACGTAAGACTCTTGCAGATTGAAAGAAGTTCTTAAGCCTATGATGCCAATCCAAGATAAAAGGTATGTTCACATCAATGCAATCCATTTGATATATTTGTTGCTTTTACTTTTATTGTTCATTTCTGTGGGTTTTTTGCATCTCTCATATTTGCTACTCATGTATGCTGTGTTGCTATGATAGATTTTAAAGGTTTTGCTTTCTTCGTTTTTATTGTGATTTCTATCAATCATCCTATTGTGGCTTTATTCATTTTAGCATTCCTGTGACTGAATTCCTTTGTTTCTGTACTAGCAAGATTCAGCAACTTCATATAGACTTCAATTCCTGAAGCAGTTTTGCCTTATGTTTCGACTTTTCTCAATTGTATACATGGTGCCTTTTTAAGGAATGTATTTAACTTAGGTTTCAAGATATTTGTATTTTTCATTCTGTCTTTGTTTCCTTTTTACACAACTCCGACAAGCCTGCTTCCCACTGCTGTGAGTTAGATCTCACTTGCACGGTTTTATTCTGGCTTCGGTTTTGTACTCAGACATTACCCTCATTATGTACTCATCTTTGGCCTTAAAGGTTTTTTAGTCTGTCAATTTTCTTCGGCTTATTTGTAGCATTTGTTCAGCTTTCAGTTTCTTGACTTTGCCTTCTCTGACCTAACTTTGCAAATTTCAGATTCTGATGAAAATTGGATTCCTTTGCCACCACAAACCATGCAGGGAAAACAAGAAGTGTTGAAATATTCCAAAGGCAAAGAACTAGGTATTGAATGCATAAACATGAAAATAAAATTTACAAAAACATCGCAGGGATAAATTTATTATAAATTCTTGCCTAAGTCAAGAGTATATGTCAATATTACTTCAGGACAAGCGTATAAAAGATATATTTGCTGCAGGGCACCATAACCAAAAGAACTTAGAGGACAGTGCAAGAATTGTTTGAAACAGAAGTGGATGCTTTCTGAAAAGTGTAGGGAAGTAAGATGAACTTTAAGTTTGAACTTTACAGATAATAACAGTGTTGCATTTTGATTATTATAAAAGGCTGTAGTTTCTATAGATTCAATCTAGTTAGCTGGATTAATGCAAAAGATGAGTGAGCCAGATGGGCAGGACATCTCATTTCCAGGCGAGAGATGGTATGATTTTATGTTTCATATAGACTAATAACAATCATGTGGGATTAAACTGGTTAGTTTTCCAATGGGCACAGGAAATGGGATGTGTGATTAACGCATGCCAAACAGTGTAATGCAGGTAACATTTGACTTTGTGCCTCCCGCTTGTTATATGATCTCTGTCAGTACATACTGGTAGCTATTTCACATGGCATCAACATCACCCAAACAGATTGTACAATACTCACTTACACACTTACCTCTCTGAAATACAGTTGCCACAGTGAATTGTCAGAGAATGAATGTTGTATTACTGCTACTAGGCCAGGCATGGTCTTGCATATTATCTATGCTCACACATCACTGTAGGAGGATATTCCTCTCAGTCAGGCACATGCACACAGTTAATAAGTCACACATGGAATTAACTGACCCTGCACCACAAGGAAGCCTGCAATCCAAGTAAAACTCTTGCACCAATGTTGCCTTCATGTGTCTGACAAGTGGGAAATGAAATGAATTTATTTGTCTTGGCACATAGAACTTCTGTCAGATTTACAGTACCAGCCTAAAAAGAGTCAAATGCATAAAAATTCATCATACAGCCACTGTCTCCAGCAATGCACACCTTTCCCTGCTCTGAGGTGAAAAGTTGTGGCTGTGATAGTTGGGCAATTTTCAATTAAGAGATCTTCAGTGAAGCACAGGTATCTTGAATGTGGCTTGTGGTTGATATTTAGGTTTGACAATAGCTCCTCAACACCTTGCATATATATGGCTACTTCCTGAAGGCCTTTCTCCTTCTCCTCCTCACTTTTCCAGCAGCTTGCTCTGCTCTGTATAGTCTCTACTTATTCTCCAAATCAACACTTTCTCTCACTCTGACAGAAAGTGTTGCTGGTGGATCACTTTGGTGAGCAACTGGTTTACGTAGTAAGTCCTTCAGCACCTGCCACAACTCTCTTTATAATCATAAAATTTTCAGAACAAGTAAAGAAAATTTCGATAATTACTTAAGAATTTCAGTCAGAAGAAATAAACCAGCAACAACCTGAAATTGTAGATGATCCCCTTAGATTGCTGGTTGAGTTGGAAGAAATGGTCCTTCCTGACTGTTTAGCTGAACAATGTTAAAAGATAGCATTAGCTGGAATGTGATGCTGTAAAACGACACTGCTGGTCAGCTCAGCATGTTTGGAGATAACAGAATGGTAGTGGTTGGGGGCCCTTCCATCCTCCCACTTAAGAGACTCATTTTGGCAGGTTTGGTATCTTTTACACTCAAAAAGCAAACATTGTTAGTCTCCCAAATGGAGGTCTCATTCACAAGCATTTAGTGCCTAATTGAGGGATCCAACACTGGAAAGTAAGATACCAACTGAGAAACATCTCTTCATGCTTGCTGTTATCGACTCTCCTCATTGACGCCCACCCTATGTCTCCCTTTTTGCCATTACTCACTTTTGCTCGAGTCCCATGGCAATCCTGTGTATTGGATGGCTGTAGTACCAGCAGCTGACACCAAAATGCCAGTGGAGCTGCCAAACAGTGAAGAGTTGTCAGTATCTGATTGACTGTCAGCAGTCAGTCTTCCATTGGATCTTGGGTATTCAACTGGCCTTCCCAAAATCATGTGACAACTGCTCTCGTTGGTTCTTAAGTGGACAGTTAAAATCCTAAATTAAATTGGGCTCTTTAATAAGCCTTCATGCTAGGAGTGTGTATGTGCAGACTCCAATATCAGGCAAGAACTTGAAAGGATTTTATAAAGCCCCTGAACTTAATTTCACTCCAAAGTCTCCCAATTCTTTAATGAACATTTGGTGAATAATTTATTAATAAAAAATAACGGTTAAGATTTTACATATTCAGTCATTTGTAATAAAAATTGATAATTGAATGGCAAATGAAATTCAATAATAAAATTGTTGAACAATCAACATTTAATAGCTCTTCCATTGACTTATATTGGCAACTAAAAACCAAAAGAACTGCAGATGCTGTAAATCAGGAACAAAAACAAAGTTGCTGGAAAAGCTCAGCAGGTCTGGCAGCGTCTGTGAAGGAGTAAACAAAGTTAACATTTCGGGTCTGGTGACCCTTCCTCAGAACTGATGGTGGCTGGGAAAACATTGGTTTATATGCAAAAAATAGGGAAGTGGGTGGGATAGGGAGTAAACGATAGGATAGAGCCCAAAGAGAGAGAAAGATGGTTGGACAGAGAAAGAAGTTGCTAATGTTTAGACTGGGAGGGTGAATAGTTGTTAACGGAGGTTGTAAGTGATTAACAACAGTGGGTGTGTAATGGCAGGCTATGTGATAACAAGGTCTAGTGTGTGGGGTAGGGGGCTGGGACATGGGAGAGTTTAGGCCCTAAAATTATTGAACTCAATATTGAATCTGGAGGGTTATAGGGTCCCCAAGCGGAAAATGAGGTGTTGTTCCTCCAGTTCGTGTTGGGCTTCGCTGGAACACTGCAGCAAGCCAGAGACAGAGATGTTGGGCAGGAAGCAGGGTGGTGCTGGGCATATACTGACCATAATTTCCATAAATTATTTTTGGTGAACCTTTTGTGAATTTAGTTTCAAACTAAAAAAAAGTGCAAGGTAATTAATGCCTTTCCTGTTAAACAAATTTGAATTATACCTTATGTAGATTGCATTTACTTCCCATATTTTACACTGGCTGCAAAATCTGAGAAATGTTCCATCTAGCAAATTATGGACATTTTTATTTGTCACAATGCCCATGTCTTGATGCTGTCAAAATTATTATCAATAATTGCAGCAGTTCTTGCACTTTAGATTTATACCCATTGGGAACTGGGTTAAGACATTTCAAATTAATTTCACTTAGGCACCTTAGAGGGTGATTATAGCCAGGAGATTTTCATTCTGTGTTTTTCAAGTGGATTCTAGGTCTCAGTGGAAGAAGGTCAGAGATCCCAATGGACGTGTGCTTCACTAGAATTTGAAACAAACTCAACACTAAATACATTTCTGCAGCAGTAAGGAAAATAGCTCTGACAAAGGAAATAGAATGAGGAGACAGTATAGTGACCCGGTGTTGTAGTTAACATGAACAGGACAAACCTTAGTACCAAAGTTATATTTGCAATTCCAAACATTTTTTTCTACATTTTACTTACAAAGCACAAATTGTTTCTGAATTATATTTGAATTGACTGCAAATAACTGCATTCCACCCAACTGAAATCACTATTATTAAGTTGTGCTACACCGGAATGGCATGAAGGGTACACTCTTTCCATTCAAGAAAAAAATCACTAACAGCTCAGTAGTGTTATTGGACTGTTTCGCCCTTAGTTTAGAGGTTTTAGCTTAGTGGTGTCCTCAAATTAAGACATCTGAATATTAAAAATCATAGGCATAGACTAAGTTCTTATCAATCTATTGTAGAAATTACAGAAGTGAAAATTCTACAATGATTTGTTTTCACCTTCTTTCTAACCCTACTGTTATCATGTGTGTTCCTTTTAACAAGAACTATTTATTAACAGACTTTCCAAATTACTCAGTTTAGAAGTCTACATGAGCTTGAAGCATCTCCTCCATGAAAACGTTCTCCAGAGCCTCTCCTAGTCATGTGATATTGCATCATGTTATCTTAGATAAATGCTGTTAACCCATGACTCCATATCTTTCCCCAAGTCTTTGTTCCTGTTGTTTACACTTACCCCAACTCCTCCCAAAGTCTCAGATGTTACAGAGTTAGTCTCTAAGGTTGTTTTACAACTCTCCCTGACTTCAAATGGATTTGTTTCTAAGGTTGATAGTTTGCTGCATTCTTCCCCCTTTAGACTTGAGTGTGCGTTTTTTGGATACTGGTAGAGTTTCCAGTGGGTCTCTACTATTCCTCGACTTCAGGGTAAAATGTTTACGTTCATATTGGTTTTCTTATCAGAATACTAAGGCTTCAAATTCCTTCTTGTGATATTTCCATCAAATATGTTCTATTGTATGTGTGCTATTTTCTCACAACAGTTTCTCTTGATTGCAGATGTGGATCCACACACTTTCCCTTGGATCATGAATTGGTAACTCTTCCACGCGATGGCAATGATTTAAGTTCCTGATTTGGTTTTCTGTTTGGACTTCCTCACTTTTCCTTACTCAGTTATGGTCCTCTATGGTAATGTGAGAGTTGAACTTTTCTGATGAAGACAGCTGCACTCTGGAGTTTTCTTCATCAACATTTCTGTTGGAAACAATCTGCTTTTCGATGGCGGGAACAAAAAATGCTAGAGATCACAGTGAGTCAGGCAGCATCCATGGGGAGAAAGCAAGCTAACATTTTGAGTTGAGTTGACTTCATCAGAGCTCTGTAGCACTCAAATATCATTGATTTCTGATGAATAAATGGAAGGTCTTACATTCTTACTGTGGATTTAAGAATTATTTTGCAATCTTATATTAATTTCACAACTTACGCCACTAAGGATCAAAGTGGAGAACTTAAAGGAAACTTATGAGATAACCATTGATCCAACTGATTACACAATGAAATATTCTTTTGATGCACTTAAAAGAAACAGTTGCCTCTAAAACATGTTCTGCCAATTGTTAGAATTTAGTGAAGACTGTCAAGGAAAGAATATCATATTGCGGGTTTGATTGATTTGTAGAGTTATGGGCTTGGAATTTTGCTTTTGAGCCAGATACACAGACTTGGCAAATTTTCTGGTTTGCTGCACCCAAATGCCAGAATTGCAGGGCTTTCAATTCAGTTGTGGGAGGGAGGGTTACATGTTGGAGTCAGGCCCACTATTGCCAGAAGCATTTCAGAAGTGGATATAGAGCAGCTGAGTACCAAGGCAGATTGGTTTAACTGTCAGCTTGGGTTCTCTGGGATTATGTCCCATTTGTGTTGTTCAATATTAAACCTCCAGTTATTACCTATATTCTTCACTCCCACCACACTCGTTTCCAAGCCTGATCTATGCCAACCCATGCCCCCACACCCATCCCCAAATGGCAGCTCATACTAACTATGCTAACTCCACTTATCCATGTAGCCCCTTATAGCTCTTATGCTATGATAGTTTATGTGCCAACTTAGTACTGACTCATGCGTTCCACCTCCTTCTGGCCCCTTATAGCCCATATGCCAACTTAGTGCCAAATCATGACAACAGATATCTCTCCATCCACCACCCTTTGCCTTTACAACATTTGTGACAATTACCCAGTCTTCACCATGGGTGACCTTAGGATATAAGTTGAAATTAAATAGAATTCTGAGTGCCTATTACAGACTTCACTATATAAAAAAGCACTATCATAAAGGCCCATTAAATTCATGTAAATCCCATCAAGTATTGATAATTCCTATATTCCTTGTTTAAAAAAAGGTTTTCCTGACCTCACATCAAAGAAAGCTAATTTGTAAATAATCTCTTGGAGCTATCAAGCGAATTGTAAACTTGTAATATTGAGAGGTTGTGGAAGCAGTCAAATAATAATAATACTATAATGGTAGCACTTAACATTATGTCAACAAGTAGCTGTTGATACCTAATAGCGTAGACAGGCTAATATTTTTCATTATTTAAAGGGCAGGAGATTTAAATAAATTGACATGTTGGCAGTTCTGTGGGCTTTATCTGCTTTCTGAGAATTTATGTCTATTCTAAAAAAAGTCATAAATCACATTCTGAGTGACGAAATGAAGAGGTCATGGCCTTGAGGTATTATCATTGGACTGCTAATCATGAGATCCAAGTCATGTTCTGGAGACCTAGACTCAAATCCCACCTTGACAGAATTTGTAATTTGAATTCAGTAAAAAATATGGAATTAAGAATCAAATAATGACCATGAATCCATCTGATTCACTCATGTCCATGTGACTTCAGATCAACTGCAATGTAGCTGACTCCCAACTGTCCTATGGGCAATTACGAATGGGCAATAAATGCTGGCAATGCCCTCATCATGTGAATGAATTAAAAAGAAATTGCAAGGCCCTCACTCAAGTCAAAATGGGGACTGTTTGAAATCGGCTCTAAATTTGGGATTCACTGAAGCGTAAGTCATTTTCCACTTCAGTTCACAAACAGGGAAAATAGGATCTGTCAGAAATGAGCATGGAACTTCTATTTCCAGAGTTCAGGTAACATTTGGATGAGTTATTTTGGAAAATCAAACTGAGGATGATTTGTCGAACATCATGATATGTCAAAGGAAAACTGGTCTTCCGATGTAACAAAGTGTGGAGCTAGAGAAACACAGCAGGCCAGGCAGAGTCAGAGGATCAGGAAAGCTGATGTTTCGGCAGTTCTTGCTATCTCAGGTATTCTGATGTGGTTGGTAAATTACAGTGCAGTTCACAAAAGCACTGACATACCAGAACATGTCACTGGTGGTTTGAGGACAGCCTGAGCAGGTAGCTTCTTTTATCCCTACTTGCTACTCTTCAACAATAAACAACCACTGCAGCACTGTGAATCATCACAACATCCCACTTTTGGCTGGGTGTCAGGCCACCCTTTTACGAAATTACGTCAGGTTTTCAACTACTAAGTACATGTCACAATTGAAACATTTTAAACAATTTTGCTTTAATGAAGCATAACACGGAGAACACCAGTTTTATATTGTAGAGGAATAATTCATTAATTACAGGAGAGATCTGAGCAAGAAGATTCTGAATAATACAATAATGATCAAAAAAGTTTGCCTCAGAGAACTGATAGCTAACAGCTCTGTCATCCCTGGAACACATTGGGCATCAGTGGCCAGTTTTGGGTCAGTGAGCAGTCCCCAGATTCTGAGTCCTGGACCAGAAAATGTAGGTGAAGGGACATGATGTCCCAGCAGGAGAGGATTGAGAGAGGAGGATGAAGTGGCCAAAGGGTTTTTATAAAACCTGGAAGGGGCAGACCTTGTGGGAGATGCCTAATGTGGCCCTTTGCCTCCTGAGACTTGAGCAGATGACCTGTCAGGTTTCCCCTTTATTCTTGAACTCCTTTGCTGGCCACATAATTAATTCTGGATGCGCTGCTAATCATTACCTATCCATTGTTTGAATGCTTACCGATGAATAAAGACCTTTCAGATTCTCAGAGTTGATGACCTTGTTCTGCTAAGGATAAATCAGACACAACAACATCTTTAGTATTTTCTCCTGCTAACCAAGTTGTCTCGATCTCACCACAGTAAAGGACTGCACTGAGAACTCAGGCTTGATGAACTGGCATTTTGGTGTTGCCATGCAGTTTGCTGTTTTGTAACCTTTTGCACACAATAATTGCAACCTTTGCGATGCATGTTTGATTTCAATATCAAGTGACAAATTACTGGTGACTGTGAAGCTATCAATAACATCCAGTTCACATTGTCAATGCAGACAGATGGTGGTATGGCAACATCCTGAACCATGACATTCATCCTCCTAAGGCTGACGCTGACATAAAATTCCTCATAGGCAAGATAAAGACTGGTCATTTCTACTGAACATGTTCTTTGCTATGGAGTGTTAGTGAAGATTCGTCAACACAGACCACCTTTCTGATTTGTCTTGGATTGCAGAAAAGCAAGGTTGACCTGCTTTCTGTCAGTTCTGCTATGCAGATGATATTCTCTGTAGCTGACCTGAAGGGACATATCAGAGAAGAACAGAGCACAACTCTGTTTGACCCTACTGCAATCTCAAAGAGATCCAACGTTGCCCCAACATATCTGACCTTCATACCGATCATGTTATCGAGAAAGAAAATACAAATTTTGAACACATTTGGTTGAAGTACTTTATTCATCTATCCAATGACTTTTGGCAAAGGCTACCTTTATCTTTGTTTCAATGAAGTTCTTCTGTTGCTGGTGGATCCATTGCCTTTATGATCCCTTCATGCACGTTTCCACAATTCCTAAGTCATAGGACATCTGGATGTCTGACAAACGTAAGAACATAAGAACTAGGTGCAGGAGTAGGCCTTCCAGCCCTTCGAGCCTGCTCCGCCATTCAACAAGATCACGGTTGATCTTTTCGTGGAAACAGATCCACTTACCCGCGCTCTCACCATATTCCTTAATTCCTTTACTGTTCAAAAAAAAATCTGCCTTAGCTTTAAACTTAGTGTCAACTATTACACTGGGCAAGGAATTCCATAGATTAACAACCCTCTGGGTGAAGAGGTTCCTTCTCAATTCAGTCCTAAATCTGCTCCCTCTAATCTTGAGGCTATGCCCTCTTGTCCTAACTTCACCTGCCAGTGGAAACATCCTCTCTACTTCTATCCTATCTACTCCCTTTATAATTTTATACATTTCTATAAGATCCCCCCTTAATCTTCTGAATTCCAATTAATATAATCCCAATCTACTCAGTCTCTCCTCATAAGCCAACCCTCTCAACTCTGGAATCAACCTAGCCAACCTCCTCTGCACCCTCTCCAGTGCCAGTACATCCTTTCTCAAGTAAGGAGACCAAAACTGCACACAGTACTCCAGGTGTGGCCTCACCAGCACCTTGTACAGCTGCAACATAACCTTTCTGCTTTTAAACTCAATCCCTTTAGCAATGAAGGACAAAATTCCATTTGTCTTCCTAATTACTTGTTGTACCTGCAGACCAACCTTCTAAGATTCATGCACAAGGACACCCAGGTCCCAGTGCATTGCAGCATGCTGCAACTTTTTACCATTCAAGTAAAAATCCATTTTACTATTACTCCTCACAAAGTGTATGACTTCACATTTATTTACATCATATTCCATCTGCCAGACCTTTGCCCATTCACTCAATGTATCTATGTTCCTCTGCAAAGTTTCACAGTCCTCTGCACACTTTGCTCTGCCACTCATCTTAGTGTCATCTGCAAACTTTGACATGCTTCATGTGGTCCCCAACTCCAAATCATCTATATAAATTGTAAATAATATCAAAGTTGTCATTGATGCATTCCCAGCAATCTGCTGGATCTTATTTTGAGCAACATTCAATGCATTCAGAATCTTCTTGCTCAGAAGCCTCCTGTAATTAACAAGAACTGACCGATTGGCTTCAATGACAGTTTTGTCAATAATCATTCAGCTTATCAAGTTCCATGTCAATCACTGCCTTTCATGCATTATCAATATGCAAAATATCTGTGAATCTCTTGCACATTCAAGTTGGCAATGAAATCTTCTTTCATTTCATTTGCTTGGTTTATTTGCCTGGTACCATGGAATCTTTTCACTTCTTAAGACTGTAAGCTCCACTTCTGTGAAGTGTCAACATCCTTTCCACCAGAGGCTGCTCAATTTGAGGTGGGCGGTAGCTAATCAAATGGCCACATTGGTCTTTCCTGCCATCAGTGAAAGCCTGCAGCATCCTTTCCCTATACCAATTGAATTGGACTTATTGCTTGTAACTGTTGCCTTCTGTTACAGCTCTGTTTGATTCAGTCCATGCTCAAGACTAGGCAAAATACAGCAACTCTTCACAGTCCAAATGTCTGGATCACACTCTTGACCTCCTCCGTTGAATGAAAAGGAACAGAAAGCACTCCATTTGGAGTTGGCTTGATTCCAAGTGTTGCTGTAAAGATAATGTATTTTGGCATCAGTTCACTTTTGTGCTCCACTCCAGATATATTTGTCAGCCTTTATTCCCTGAGCCTTCAACTTCCCTCGGTATCCATAAGGCAATGGAGCTGTTCATCCATAATTAGGAGATTAGTTCTTGAATGCTAGGATGTGACCACATGCCTGTGGGTCTACTCATTGCATGTTTAGAGGCAAACCTCTGATGTTTTAGCTTGGCACTGGAAGGGATCCAGTTTCCATCTGTCTCCACGAGAAGGCACAATTGCAGACTTGCTGATGGAGACGCTGTGCACTGCCTGGGAGACACATATATTTGACTCTCTTTAATGCTTTGCTTATAGCCAGGGGTATAGGCTGCACATTAGAATCAAATTAGAATACAAAAATAGAAAGAATGCTAAGGTTAGGTGGATTGGCCATGCTAAATTTCCCATAGTGTCCAGGGAAATGAGGCTAGGTGGATTAGTCATGGGAATCACAGGGTTACAGGGAGAAGGTAGGAGGGTGTGACTGAGTGGGATGCTCTTTGGAGGGTCAAGTTGGATGCGATGGACCAAATGGCCATCTATTCCATGATTCTAACTCCCTTCATTCAAACATTAGGCATATTACATCAATCTGTTGGATATACAAATACAGCAAACACACTACCTCTTCTCTTCTACATGCTTGATACATATCAAGCTGTTGGACATAACTCTGTTATCTTTTACAACTCTAAATGTAATTTCTCTAACACTGGCCTCTTACCTATCCTAAAGTACCAATATGACAGTGCTGATATTTTTTAGCATGTGCTTCCTAGTCGACATATTTGGTGTCCATTTAGCACTCAAAACACAGGCACAATCGAGCCTAAATATTTTAACACTGAGCCTCACTTTATTTGTCCTGTATAGCAGATATTTAATAGATAAAGTTATAGAAATTTGAGTTATTTTATTTTAGGTGAGTCTGCCACGTAATTGCTCATTTTGGTGCATTTGGTATGCACTACTGCATGACAACGATAGTCAACCCACTGTGGAAAATTAATGTCTGAAATGCAGACCGCAATGTTGAAGCTCAACAAGAATAATAATAGGTAACCAGGGAGTAGCTGCCTTAAATGAGAAGATTTCAACAATTGAGAAGGTTTTGTGCATTTCAAATAATTACTAGCAAATGAGAGATTACTTAAATTTAACTTGAAATTGAAGTGGCAAAATCTGACAAGATGCATCGTTTAGTTTTAAAGAGATGTGAACAATGTTAACTATGAGTAAAATACCTCATTGAAATGTAAGCAGCCACATTGTTAGACAGCTAATAACTAAATCCAGTGAAATATAATACTGGTATTGCTTAGAATTGATGGAGACCATCAATGACATAATAAGTAACTTTCTCCAAATCTGTCTCTGGCACACTTGATGGAATAATGAACTAAAAATAATCTGAAAGATTTCTTTCCTTGGGAATATGATGAAGGGTATTGAATTTAGCAGTATAATTAAGGAACTGTGAATTTTCAGATTGGTCTTTTAGTCAATTTCTACAGTGCAAATTTCTCATGCAAATTGAACAGCTTCAGTAAAGTTAGTTTTCTTTCCTTCCTCCATGATATAATGCTGAACTGTCCACATACTCTGTACTTTCTTCTTCTTTTCAATTTTTGATATTGTTGTACTAAGTTCATAGAGTGTATAAGGTTAAATTCTGATTCCACAAAAAAGTTTAATTGTAAGGTGTCAGCTGCATGCAAACTGTGAAACCACGAGGTGTCTTATTGCCAAGTATGTTAACAATAACTAAAACTATTTGATACTTTGCCTCCAGCCACAAGTTGCAGACACTTAAATAGGTGGACTCTTGTGATGGGTCAACAAACATAGCATTATACTTCTGTAAATTGAAGTCATAACCTAATGACCCCAACTACAACCAAACCAGGCAACAAAACCCGACCTAGGTCTGTGACACCACCACCTCCTCCAGAACTTCCAATTCCCCATTGCCCAACAGGTCATTTTCACTATGGATGCCCAGTCCCTATACACCTGCATTCCCCATGCAGATGGCCTAAAGACCCTTTGTGTCTTCCTGTCCCGCAGGCCTAACCGGTCCCCCTCTACTGACACCCTCATCCGCTTAGCTGAACTCGTCCTCACCCTCAACTTCTCTTTCAATTCCTCCCACCTCCTACTGACAAAGGGGGTGGCCATGGATACCTGCATGAGCCCAAGCTATGCCTGCTTCTTTGTAGGTTACGTGGAACAATCCCTCTTCTGTACCTACACAGGCCACAAACCCCACCTCTTCCTCCGTTACATTGATGACTGTATCGGCTTCCACAAGAAGCTCAAACAGTTCATCCACTTCACCAACACCTTTCACCCCAACCTTAAGTTCATCTGGACCATCTCTATCACCTCTCTCATCTTCCTGGACCTCTCTGTCTCCATCTCAGGCAACCACCTAGAAACCGATATCAATTTCAAACCCCCAGGCTCCCTCAGCTACCTAGAATACATCTCCTCCCACCCACCTTCCTGCAAAAATTCCATCCCCTATTCCCAATTCCTTCGCCTCCACCGCATCTGCTCCCAGGATGAGGCATTCCACTCCCATACATCTCAGATGACCTCGTTTTTCAAGGACCGCAACTTCCCTCCTGCAGTGGTCAAGAACGCCCTCGACTGAGTCTCCCGCATTTCCCGCAATTCATCCCTCACACCCTGTCCCCGCAATAACAACCAAAAAAGAATACCCTCCTCCTCACGTACCATCCAACCAACCTTTGGATCTAATGCATCATCCTTCGACACTTCCGCCATCTGCAATCCAACCCCACCACCAAAGATAATTTTCCTTCCCCACCCTTGTCTGCTTTCCGGAGGAACCACTCTCTCCGTGACTCCCTTGTCTGCTCCACACTCCCCTCCAGCCCCACACCTAGCACTTTTCCCTGCAACCGCAGGAAGTTCTACACCTGCCTCCACACCTCCTCCCTCACCCCCATCCCAGGCCCCAAGATGACTTTCCATATCAAGGAGATGTTCACCTGCACATCTGCTAATGTAGAATACTGCATCCACTGTACCCGTTGTGGCCTCCTCTACATCAGGGAAAACAAGCGAAGGGTTGGGGACTGCTTTGCAGAACACCTACGCTCGGTTCGCAATAAACAACTGCACCCCAGTCACAAACCATTTCAACTCCCCCTCCCATTCGTCAGGCAACATGTCCATTCTGGGCCTCCTGCAGTGCCACAGTGATGCCACCTGAAGGTTGTAGGAACAACAACTTATATTCCTCTTGGGAACCCTGCAGCCCAATGGTATCAACTTGGATTTCACAAGCTTCAAAATCACCCCTCCGCCTTCCACATCCCAAAACCAGCCCAGTTTGTCTCACCTATCCCCTCCTCCCACCTCAAGCCACACCCCCAATTCCTACCTACTAACCTCATCCCACCCCTTTGACCTGTCTGTCCTCCCTGGACTGACCTATCTCCTCGCTACCTCCCCACGTACACTCACCTTTGCTGGCTCCATCCCCACCTATTTGACTTGTCTTCTTCACTATCCATCTTCTGTCCGCCTCCCCCTCTCTCCCTATTTACTCCCTTCCCCATTTCTGATGAAGGGTCTAGGCCCGAAACATCAGCCTTCCTGCTCCTACGCTGCTGCTTGGCCTGCTGTGTTCATCCAGCTCTGCACCTTGTTATCTTGATTTAACACAAGTACTTTCTGTGAATATCCATAAGGCTTCTTGTGGGCAAAGCTGTTTTAAAAATAATTGTATGAGCTAAGTCAATCTGGTATTTTACAAATGTTCTTTGAATGGTCAAAACTACAGAATTCTGGACTTATCATTTTTGAATTGCCGATTTCAACTGATGAAGTGTAATTTTGGTGTTGAGGTGTAAAAGTTGAAAAATCAACTTTAAACTACATCAGGGAAAAATGAGAAATCCAAACTTCACATTTGGAGAGCTATAAAAAACCTTTATTTGAATCTCAAGCTCAAGTTTGATTTCTCCAAAAATGATCACATCTCTTTTGGATTACATGGTTGATTATAAGCTTGATCTTCTGGGCCAATGGTTCAGATTGTGTTGGTACTCTGAGTAAGGCTTTTGTTTTGCTTATTGCCTGAAAAATAATTATTGTACCCCTATTCCTGAATGAACTTTACAATATAAAGAAGCAATTCACACCAGCACATTATGTGTTAACCTGCTTTTCAGTTTAATAAGCTAACTCCTTAAAAAATATCCTTGCTGTGGGATTCCTGGCTTATGCTTACAAACTGGCGTGTTTATCTAGACTAAAATAGTAACTCAGCTGTGCTGTTTTAGTGCAATTCCCTGTCATGCCAGCATGTCAGCACTCAGTGTTCAGTGAGAATGACTGGCTTCTCGCCCTCTGACAATACAATATGGTTTCAACATTCTGTTCAAAACAATCTTGGTTCCAGCAGGGACAGGGCACAGGCAACTTTGATATTCCCAGTCACTTTAATACCATAACCCATGGATTGTAATATCCACTCAACCTGTCATGTCCTATTGGAGCAACTCTCTAGTGGTTTAAATATTAGTAAGGACTTGTCACTGCCTTTTAAGAATGACTCATCCTTTCATTAGAAATGGTGAAGCTTATTTATGTGGAAAGCCAGCTGCTGACAAGAGATTGTTGGAGAAATATCCTAGTAGGCAATACAGATTAAAATGGTTATGTCAGGTTTATGTGATTTTTTTTGTCTGTTTGGTTTTATCTCATCTTACACTATCTGATTTGATGCAATAAAGTGCTGTTTCAGAAAATAATGTCAACCAGGCATATGATTCACAGGATATAACTTTTCAGGGATGAGACACCATATCATATTAAGAATATCTATATCACACTACAAATTGTCTTGCTTATTTCATATGTTGATTACATAAAATTCAGTTCATTACAGTTGATTGAACAGGAAATAAAGCTATGCATTAGACTATGCAATTAATTCTTCTTAACGTTGAAAGAAATGCCACTGTGCACAGTATGTATAATTCCTTTTAAAACTGGACATAATTGAAATTAAGTTTTGGAAACTGAGTTTCTTCTTATAGTCATATTCTTTATCATTTAAAAAGAAACAGTAATCATAATTACTTCTGAATTGTTTTAATTTAAAGCAAGATGCAGCAACCATATTAAACAAAGCAAAATTTGATAGTCAAAAGTAAGAATTCTTATTTAGAAATGTCTAGATGTATGTGTGCTATTGGTAGGATAAAAAGTACTGTTGTTGTTTTTTGCTATTTAAGACTGTTAAGATGTTCTGAGGCTTTTGTCATTCAGTTATGGGTGAATAATGATACAAGTGACAGGACAAAAGGGTTCATGATCACTGGAGATCCCTGCAGCTGAAAACTGTCCATCTGAGTTTAACTGTTTATTTCACATAAATAGAAATGAATGTGGAGTGGGGGAGGGAAAGAATGTCTGTAAATACAAAAATTGTGGTATATTTTGGAATGTTTATAAGCGACTATCTACATCTGTATTCAAAAATACACATGCCAGGGAGCATGGCCAAGACCTTCGTAATTTTTAACCTGTGTACATGGTACTATATGTTGGACAAATCAAACTTTAGCATCACATATCCCATGCTTTATGCCATAATCATTACCATTAGAAACAGCACTGTAATACAAATGACATGTTGCTACTATTTCTAAAATCCTTTTTGTGCCATTTATTGGGGTGCAAGACATCAGGTTCTCCAGGCACAGGCCTTGTAACCAGAGGAATCCAGAAACTCTCACTGGATTTCCTAATGCCTGTGAAGACCTGATTTAATTGAAATACAAAGTTTTTTCACTGAGATGTAAATATTATTACATATATAAATACAGAAAAATACACAGAGCTATACCATGTCTATGCTGACCCATAAATGCCAAGTTACACTAATCTCTTTTACCTGCACTTGGCCCATCAAATTCCAGGGCATGGTATGCTAAGTGTTCAATCAGATACTTCTTAAATGTTATAACAGTACCTGCTTCCAACACCCACTCAGGCAGTGTGTTCCATATTCCGACCACTATCTGGATGAAAAAAAAATCCTCAGATCCCCTGTAAACCACCTACTCCTCAATGTTAAGAGATAATGGGAACTGCAGATGCTGGAGAATCCAAGATAATAAAATGTGAGGCTGGATGAAGACAGCAGGCCAAGCAGCATCTCAGGAGCACAAAAGCTGATGTTTCGGGCCTAGATCAGAGAGGGGGATGGGGTGAGGGTTCTGGAATAAATAGGGAGGGGGGGGGGGGCGGACCGAAGATGGAGAGTAAAGAAGTTAGGTGGAGAGAGTATAGGTGGGGAGGTAGGGAGGGGATAGGTCAGTCCAGGGAAGACGGACAGGTCAAGGAGGTGGGATGAGGTTAGTAGGTAGATGGGGGTGCGGCTTGGGGTGGGAGGAAGGGATGGGTGAGAGGAAGAATAGGTTAGGGAGGCAGAGACAGGTTGGACTGGTTTTGGGATGCAGTGGGTGGGGGGGAAGAGCTGGGCTGGTTGTGTGGTGCAGTGGGGGGAGTGGACAAACTGGGCTGGTTTTGGGATGCGGTGGGGGAAGGGGAGATTTTGAAACTGGTGAAGTCCACATTGATACCATTGGGCTGCAGGGTTCCCAGGCGGAATATGAGTTGCTGTTCCTGCAACCTTCGGGTGGCATCATTGTGGCAGTGCAGGAGGCCCATGATGGACATGTCATCTAAAGAATGGGAGGGGGAGTGGAAATGGTTTGCGACTGGGAGGTGCAGTTGTTTGTTGCGAACTGAGCGGAGGTGTTCTGCAAAGCGGTCCCCAAGCCTCCGCTTGGTTTCCCCAATGTAGAGGAAGCCACACCGGGTACAGTGGATGCAGTATACCACATTGGCAGATGTGCAGGTGAACCTCTGCTTAATGTGGAATGTCATCTTGGGGCCTGGGATAGGGGTGAGGGAGGAGGTGTGGGGGCAAGTGTAGCATTTCCTGCGGTTGCAGGGGAAGGTGCCGGGTGTGGTGGGGTTGGAGGGCAGTGTGGAGTGAACAAGGGAGTCACGGAGAGAGTGGTCTCTCCGGAAAGCAGACGGGGTGGGGATGGAAAAATGTCTTGGGTGGTGGGGTCGGATTGTAGATGGCGGAAGTGTCGGAGGATGATGCGTTGTATCCGGAGGTTGGTGGGGTGGTGTGTGCGAACGAGGGGGATCCTCTTATGGCGGTTGTGGCGGGGGCGGGGTGTGAGGGATGTGTTGCGGGAAATACGGGAGACGCGGTCAAGGGCGTTCTCGATCACTGTGGGGGGAAGCCGCATCTGCTCCCACGATAAGACATTCCACTCCCGCACATCCCAGATGTCCAAGTTCTTCAAGCTCCCACGATAAGACATTCCACTCCCGCACATCCCAGATGTCCAAGTTCTTCAAGGACCGCAACTTTCCCCCCACAGTGATCGAGAACGCCCTTGACCGCGTCTCCCGTATTTCCCGCAACACATCCCTCACACCCCGCCCCCGCCACAACCGCCAAAAGAGGAACCCCTCGTTCGCACACACCACCCCACCAACCTCCGGATACAACGCATCATCCTCCAACACTTCCGCCATCTACAATCCGACCCCACCACCCAAGACATTTTTCCATCCCCACCCCTGTCTGCTTTCCGGAGAGACCACTCTCTCCGTGACTCCCTTGTTCGCTCCACACTGCCCTCCAACCCCACCACACCCGGCACCTTCCCCTGCAACCGCAGGAAATGCTACACTTGCCCCCACACCTCCTCCCTCACCCCTATCCCAGGCCCCAAGATGACATTCCACATTAAGCAGAGGTTCACCTGCACATCTGCTAATGTGGTATACTGCATCCACTGTACCCGGTGTGGCTTCCTCTACATTGGGGAAACCAAGCGGAGGCTTGGGGACCGCTTTGCAGAACACCTCTGCTCAGTTCGCAACAAACAACTGCACCTCCCAGTTGCAAACCATTTCCACTCCCCCTCCCATTCTTTAGATGACATGTCCATCATGGGCCTCCTGCACTGCCACAATGATGCCACCCGAAGGTTGCAGGAACAGCAACTCATATTCCGCCTGGGAACCCTGCAGCCTAATGGTATCAATGTGGACTTCACCAGTTTCAAAATCTCCCCTTCCCCCACCGCATCCCTAAACCAGCCCAGTTCGTCCCCTCCCCCCACTGCACCACACAACCAGCCCGGCTCTTCCCCTCCACCCACTGCATCCCAAAACCAGCCCAGCCTGTCTCTGCCTCCCTAACCTATTCTTCCTCTCACCCATCCCTTCCTCCCACCCCAAGCCGCACCCCCATCTACCTACTAACCTCCTCCGACCTCCTTGACCTGTCCGTCTTCCCTGGACTGACCTATCCCCTCCCTACCTCCCCACCTATACTCTCTCCACCTATCTTCTTTTCTCTCCATCTTCGGTCCGCCTCGCCCTCTCTCCCTATTTATTCCAGAACCCTCACCCCATCCCCCTCTCTGATGAAGGGTCTTGGCCCGAAACGTCAGCTTTTGTGCTCCTGAGATGCTGCTTGGCCTGCTGTCTTCATCCAGCCTCACATTTTATTATCTTACTCCTCAATGTTAACTTGTGCCCCATGCTCTGAGACAGATCTGCCATGGGGAAAAGATTCTCACAATCTACACTAACTATACCACTCATAACTGAATCAGATACAACCCCCTAAGCCCCACCTCAGACTCCTCTGCTCCAAAGCAAACAACCCAGCCTATCCAGTCTTTCTTCATAACTGATTCTATCTATTCCAGGCAAAATCCTGTTGAATCTCCTTTGTACCCTCTCCAGTGCAATCACATCCTTCCAAAAGGGTGGTAACAAGAACTACACACCTTTTTTCCATCTATACTGCAGAAATAATCTGCTTACTGACTTTTCACTGCAAGGAAAGCCTAAAGATTTGGGGCCCAATATTAAAAATAACCCTGCATGACCACATTTACTTCAGTTGTTGAATTATATAATAAATAATGTGAATGACCACTGAATACACTACAGCGCTGACATGGTTGGCATTATAGCAATGCTTAAGGGAATTGTTAACCAACTAATATTAACTGTGTATCGAAATCCTAAAGCCATGCACATAAAGAAATGATTCCACCATATTTTTCCACAAAAAGAGAATAAGAAAATACGAACAGGAGTAGCTCATTTAATCTCTGAAGTTTGTCCCGCCAATCAAATAAATCATGGCAGATCAACATCTCAATTGCCTTTACCAATCTTAGATCCATTTGCCATGAGACTCATACCTCATCAAAAAAATCCATTAAACCAACACAAATCACATTGTTGTGCTGTTGTAAATTGACATCAAATCCTTTTGCTCCTCCCGTTCCTTGCTCTTTGCTAAAGGGAATGTTTTTATTTCATTGAATCCAAGGTGGATAACTTTATATCTCCTCATGTTGTACTCCATCTTTCACAATATGTCCCCATTATTATGATCCTTCAGTATTCCTTTCGTAAATTTAAGCACTCCAATCCAGAGTATTTATTGTATTTTCTAACTTAATAGACTGTAAACATGAAATTATAACTGTGTACTTTCATCCAAGGCAATCCAATATGGCTGAAACAGCTGAGGCCTTGTGCAGATTGCTGAGGAACACCATTTAGGTTCCTAGAACCTGGCACATGTTGGATGTGGAGAGCATGACCTGAGACGCGGGTGCCCGAGTTTCAACATGGAGGTCCATTGGAGCAAGGGACAAGCTAAATCCGAAACAAGCCAAGTCAGATGTTCATTTTGCATTCCTGGTTGAGTATTCCCGATGTTGAGTTTGTTTGGCGAGTTTGATAAGATGGGAGTCTGAATATTAATGAGGTGAGTTGTGGTATTAACAAGGCTTTTAACAAGAACTAATCCCTGTCAATTGCCATTGGGTGCTGCTGCCTAGCGAGGATCTTGCCACACCAATTGTGCAAAGCATAAAAGCTGGAGCAGGATGTTCTCGACGATAAGGTGGGCACCTGATTTTGCCACACATGTTGCCATAGCGCACATCAATCAGATACCAGGTCTGCCCAAAGACTGAGCTTTCACAGCCCTTTGGGGGTGAGAATTCCAAAGATTCACAATCCTCTAAGTAAAACAGTTCTCTTCATCTTTGTTCTAAATGGCATCTGTTTTAATTTTAAACGGTACCCCCGTTTCTTGACTTCCTAACCAGGAGAAACATCTTACCCACATCAACAGTATGGATCCCTTTATGTAGGGGCTATATTTTAAGTTTTCATTTACTCAGGGGAGAGGAGGCTTGGGGTACAGTGAGCCAATTTTGGAAAGACAAAAGTTTAACACAGCATATAATTTAAAAACAAAACAAAACAATAAACTGATAATTTAAATAAATGAATAATTAGTAAAAACATCCATTAAAAAGGTGCCAAGCAGCAGATCTAACTAAAGCATCGTTTTTTTACCATCTTGGTTATGAAATAGAGCTAGAAAGAGACAGAACAAACCCCAAACTCTGATCACCTGGGAAGGGGCCTGGGGACCAGCACCAAGTTAAATACTTCAGTTTAACTAACACTGAACTTGTGATCACATTTGGTCGTGTACAGACTGTGTAGGCCTCAGTGAAATTCTTGTGAAAGTGGAGGTGTGAAGCAGATTCTCTTTGAAACTGAGGTTTCCTTATCTCCCAGTCTGCTTTGTGGCTAGTTTACAGGGAGGCCGAGCAGGAAGTGGGGGTGGTGGGGGGGGGGTGGTGGTGGTGTGTGTGTGTGGAAAGTGGGTGTGCATTTTGCTCCCTTCTTTCCCCACACACTACCACTACCAGTCCATTACTGCATCCCACACACCTCTCTCCCTTCCATTCATCACACAATCACAGTCACTCCGTCACAGCCTCCCACACACACACGTACCGTCTTTCACTGCCACCTCCTCCCCTCAACACAGATGCTCTCTTTGACTTTCACCACCTCCCACACACGCTTTGTGTTTTTCACTCCTTCCCACATACACTCACACACACTTTCTCTCTTTTCCACTGCCTGTATCTTTCGCTTTTTCTGTCTCTCTCACACTCACAACTTCAACATGGGCTCAACAGGCCCAATCCAAAGACTTGAATGCAGTTCTACAAGAGGTCAATGCCTATTTGTGAAGAAGTTTCATTTTCCCACAAACAGCCCCAAACATTGACATAGGCCCAGTTGGCACCCCAAACCAGGGCCTGCTTGCCAACCCAGTCCCACTCACCAACTCAGCCTCAAATTCAACCATTGCCTCAGCCTTCATCCTACCCATAGACCTGGGCCCCACCTGTCAATTTCGCCTCAGGCCCTGCCACTGTCCCCAGGTCCAAGCCTTCTTGTTGATGGATCTGGCCACTTCCCAAACTGCTTTCCCACCCATGCACCTAGCTAATATCCTCCCTAAAGCAGCCTAATCCAGCAGAATCACTGCTGCTCCCATTGTCCAGGCCCCAAACTGAATGGAAATGGAAATGGAAACATTCATACAGCTTGATGCTCTGCCAGATTCAGTCAGGAAACTTATCAGCAGCAAACGAAGAAAAGAAAAAGCCTCTAATTGGATGAGCACTGCCTTGCAGAAACATGTTGCACTTACTTCACAGAATTGTTATGGTGCGAAAGGAGGCCATTCAGCCCATCATGTCAACACAAGCTCTTTGAGCATTTTAACTGTGTTAGTTTCCTGTTTTCATTCTATACCCCTGTACAATAGGGTCAGCACAGTGGCTTAGTGGTTAGCACTGCTGTCCCAAAATGCTAAGGACCTGAGGTCGATTCCAACCTTGGGCGACTGTCTGTGTGGAGTTTGTACACTCTCCCCATGTCTGTGTGGGTTTTCTCTGGGTGCTCTGGTTTCCTCCTACAGTCCAAAGATGTCCAGGTTATGTGGATTGGCCATGTAAAATTGCCCATAACATCCAGGATGTGCAGGCTAGGCAAATTAGCCATAGAAAATGCAGGGGTAGGTGGATGGGCCTGGGTAAAGTGCTCTTCAGAGAGTTGGTGTGGGCTTGATGGGTCAAATGGCTTGCTCCCACACTGTAGGGATTCTATGATTCTATTTCTATTTAAATACTTATCTATCATGATGTCTGAACTTGAACTAAGTAGTGCATTCCTGACATGAACTACTCACAGTGTGAAAAAGATTTCTCTCACATTGCAGTTTGCATGTTTTGAAAAACACTTTTTTCTGATGAAGGGTCTAGGCCCAAAACGTCAGCTTTTGTGCTCCTAAGATGCTGCTTGGCCTGCTGTGTTCATCCAGCTCTACACTTTGTTATCTCGGATTGTCCAGCATCTGCAGTTCCCATTATCTCTTAAAACTGTCCTCTTTGGTTCTCTATCCTTTTACCGCCACCAGCTACTCTGTCAGACTCCTTATAATTCTGAAAATATCTATCAAATCTCCTCTTAGCTTCTCCTCTTTAAGGAAACAGTTCTAAACTTCTCCAATCTTTCTTGATAATTGAAGTATCTCATCCCTGTAACTATTCTCACAGCCCTTTCCACACTCAACCCAATTCTTTCTCACCCTTCCTATAGTACAGAGCCCAAACTTCTACACAATATTGCACCAGAGGTATAAACAGTCACTTCCACAAGTTCATCATAACATCCTTGCTCTTATATTCTATGCTCCTACTTATGAAGCCTAGAATATTGTATGGGTTATTAAGAGTTCTATCCAATGTCCTGCCTGTTTTAATGACATATGAACATGTACTCCCATGTCTCTTTGCTCCTGCACACTTTTAGAGTCATACCCTTTATTTAGTACTGTCTCTGCATATTCTTTGTACCAAAGTGTATCACCTCACACTTCTCCATATTGAACTTCATCTGCCACCTGTCCAGCCACTCTAAATTGTTCATGTCTTTTTGAAGTTCAACATGTCCTCTTCACAATTTGTAATCCTCTCAAGTTTCATGTTGTTTGCAAACTTTGAAATTGTCCACTGCTCACCAAGATTTAAATTACTTATATACGTCAGGAGAAACAATGGTCCCAATAACGATAATTGGGGAAATCCACCACAAACCTTCCAGCCCAGAAAACACCCATTAATCATTTACTCTCAGTTTCATACCCCTCAACTAATTTTGAACCCATATTTGTGCTGTCCCTTTTGTTCTACGACCTACTTCTTATCTCACAAGTCTGCTGTGGGGCACTGTATCAAATACCTTTTGACAGTCAATGAAATTGATGTACACCATGTCAACAGCCTTCCTACATCAACATCTATACTACCTCCTCAAAAAATTAGTTAGACATGACCTTCCCTTACCAAATCCATGGCAACCCTTCCTAATGAACACATAATTTTCCATTTGGCTACCAAGCTATAGTTTCTTCCAACAATATTTGGTTCCAGCCTAAAATACAACAAAGTCCTGCAGATGTTGAAGATCTAAAACAAAAATAGAAAGCGCTGGAGATAGTCAGCAGATCTGGCACCATCTCTTGAGAGAATACAGAAAGGTAACATTGATCGTTCATCAGAACTTAAAGTAGCTGGGGAATTGAACTATTTACGTTGATGCTGGGGTGCACTGTTGGGGAGAGGGTTGGTCGAATACATGGATATGGTGTCAAAGGGCAGATAGACAAAAGGACAGGCAAACAAAAGGATTGCAGACGATAAGCTGTAAGGGAGATAAACACTGAATGGGTGCTAACAAGAAGTGCTCTGAAATTGTTATACCCAGCAATAAGTCTTGAAGGCTGTAAGGTACCTAGGCAGAAGTTCTTCCAGTTTGCATTGGGCTTTGCTGGAGCACAGCAGCAGGCCAAGAGAGAAATGTTAACATGGGAACACAGTGGTGTGTTGACGTGGCAGGCAACTAGAAGCATTCTTACAGTCAAAGCCAAGGAGTTCTGCAAAGCCAGTGTGTGTTTCATCGCCATAGTGTAGAGGTAACACATTGTGAGCAGGGAAAACAGCATACTAAATTGAATGAGTACAGGTAAATTACTGCTTCACCTGGACGGTGTGCCTGGGCCTTGAATAATCAGGAGGGACGAGGTAAATGGGCAGTGTTTTCTGTGATTGCATGACAAGGTGCCATGGGAATTGTGAGGTGTTGTTGGGAGTAGAGGAGGAATGGACCCGGTGTTCTGGAGGGAACTATCCCTGCAGAATGCTGACAAGGGAGGAACGGAAATATGTGTCTGTAGTGGCATCGCATTGGAGGCAATGGAAATGGCAGCTTATGATCTGTATGATCCTTTGGATGCAGGGGCTAGTGAGGTGAAAAGTGAGGACTCAAGGAACCCTATTATTGTTGTGGAAGGGAAGGGAAGAGAAGGGATGAGGGCAGAAGTGAGGGAAATGAGACACATTACTGAGGGTCCTGTCAACCATGATGGCTGAGAAACCTCAGCTCAGCAAAAAGATAAACTTTTCAGAGGATCCTGCATAATGATGCAGCAATGAAATGAGCTGCTTTGTCCTAGATGATGTCAAGCTTCCTAACAGTTTTTAGAGGTGCACCCATCCAGACCAGAGGTGATATTCCATCATTTGACTCTTGACTTTTACTTTGTACGTGGTGTACAAGCTTTGGGGATAACAAAGGCCATCCTGCCTGCCAAGAGCTTTGTGATTGGCTCCTGGATAGCTGAACAGCTTGTGGGTGGGGATGATACTGCTAGAAGCCTTGTACTTCTGAATGAGAGGAGATGGTATCTCTTTCGTTCTGCTCTAAAATGTCAACTTGCCAGGACTGTTCCAGAATCTAGAGAATTTTGGAAGATGACAACAGAAGCATTCATTATATTCACTGCTACCTTCTTTTGTAACTGGGCATGCTGATGATCAGACTCATGGGATATATCATTTTTCAGTCACACTAATTTCTCCAGTGCTATTGTTTACTAATATGAATAGTAACATATAAACATAGGAAAAGAAGTAGGCCATTCAACCCCTCAAACCTACGCTGACTATCTTTTCCACTTCCCCCCGCCCAATAATCCTTGGTACACCAACATTTCTGCAATGTTATTTGTCTATTCCTCTTTGAACACAGATCTAAAGTAATTGTTTAACTGCTTTGAAGATTCTTTTTCTTCTCAGTTATCGATAATACAATTTCACACAGTAGGGGCCTACATCTGTCTTCACTAAACTTTTTTTATATACAAGACG
Organism: Stegostoma tigrinum; assembly: GCF_030684315.1. Classification (NCBI taxonomy): domain Eukaryota; kingdom Metazoa; phylum Chordata; class Chondrichthyes; order Orectolobiformes; family Stegostomatidae; genus Stegostoma; species Stegostoma tigrinum. The sequence continues at coordinate 62,198,292 of NC_081355.1, read as the reverse complement.
TGGTCCAAGATGCATAAGAACAACTTAGGGGACCATGGTGGGTCATTGGGGGAGGGGGAATGTCTATCACGGTGGCTTATTACCAAACTTCCATTCCCTGAAAGTAACATGAACATTTTAGTTATGTAAGACACATTTGGATAAGATTACATAACTCAGAGCTCCTTTTCAAGGCATGACATTGAAGTTTGTCACTTTGTGAAGTCTCCGTGCACAGAATATGTGACATGTATATCTCTGTGGTTGCAGTACTTGAGGCATCGTTTCATGTGTGAAGACAATGTCAAAGGAAAGAGCAATAACAAAGTCATCAGCTGAGACAGCAACATCCAGTGGCTACCACAAAGCCTCTTGAGGGAGAAACAGTAGGTGAACATCTCCTGAAGAGACTGAAGAAAATGGTGTGACTCCACATATACAGACCTTTCTGTCAATTTCGACAGCTTTTGGGAAAGCAGTGCCAACACCAATTAAAGATAGAGATAGTAGGAACTGCCGGTGCTGGAGGCTGAGATAACAATTTGTGGAGCTGGAGGAGCGCAGCAGGCCAGGCAGCATCAGAGGAGCAGGAAAGCTGACGTTTCAGATCTGGACCCTTCTTCAGAAATGGGGCAAGGGAAGGAGAGGCTGAAATAAATAGAGAGGGGGAGGCAATGATAGAAGGTGGATAGTGGAGCAGATAGGTGGAGAGGAGGAGGACAGGTCAAGGAAGCAGGGATGAAGCCAGTAAAGGTTAGTGTAGGTAGGGAATTGGGTTGGGGGCTGGTCAGTGGGGAGGGAGGGGCGGGTTGGTGGGAGGGAAGACGGGCAGGTCAAGAATGCGAGGATGAGAGGGGGTGCTGGTGTTGGGATGAGTTCAGGGGTGGGGAGATTTTGAAGCTTATAAAGCCACATTGAGACCATTGGGTTGTAGGGTTCCCAGTGCTGTGGTACATTGTATCCGCTGTTCCCAATGTGGCCCCCTCTACATCGGGGAAACCAAGTGGAGGCTTGGAGACCGCTTTGTGGAGCACCAATGCTCCGGTTGTGACAAACAACAAAACCTCCCAGTCGCGAACCACTTCAACTCCCCCTCCCAATCCTTGGAGAACATGTCCATACTGGGTCTCCTCCAGTGCCACAACGATACCACCCGAAAACTGGAGGAACAGCACCTCATATTCTGCCTGGGAACCCTATAACCCAACAGTCTCAATGTGGACTTTACAAGCTTCAAACTCTCCCCACCACCGAACTCATCCCAACACCAGTGCCCCTCTTGTCCCCGCCTCCTTGAACTCTGTCTTTTCTCCCACCTATCCACTCCTCCCATCTCACTGACTAACCCCCAGCCCAACTTCCTATCTACACTCACCTCACCACTACTAGCCTCATCCCCGCCTCCTTAACCTGTCCATCTTCCCTCCCACCCACCCGCCCCTCCTTCCTCACTGATCAACGCCCATCCCAACTCCCTACCTATACTCACCTTTACTGGCTTTGTTCCCACCTCCTTGACCAGTCCGTCTTCTCTCCACCTACCTGCTCCACTATCCACCTTCTTTCATCGCTTCCCACTGCCTCCATTTATTTCAGACCACCCTACCCCTCCCCCATTTCTGAAGAAACGTCAGCTTTCCTGCTCCTCTGATGCTGCATAGCCCGCTGTGTTCGTCCAGCTCCACACCTTGTTATACCATTTAAAGATATCTTGGGCCTTCGTCACTAAGTTGTGTCACCAACTGATTCAGGACTTGTGCTCAGAAGGACAGGATGTTCATGACATCCTGTCCATGGAGGCTGCTGCATAAAAACGTAGAAACTAACAGCAGAAATAGATCATCTGTCCTTTTTAGCCTTCTTCACTATTCAATATTATCATAGCTGCTGCTCCATCTTAATTCCATTATTCTGCTTTCTCTCCATACTCCTCAATGCCTTTAATATCTAAATAAAATCTATTTCTTGAATATACTCAGTGACCTGGCCTCCATACCCTTCTGTGATGGTGAATTCCAAGGTTGGGTAAAAAAAAAAGTTTCCTCATCTCAGTCCGAAATGGCCTCCCCATATCCTGAGATTTTGATCCTGGATCTAAGTACATCAGCCAGGAGAAACATCCTCCCTACATCTGGTCTCTCCAGCCCTGTTACAATTCTATATGTTTCAATCACATTCCCTCTCATTCTTCTAAACTCTTGTGAATACAGCCCACTCAAGCCAATCTCTGCACATACTGCTATCTCTAGTGAACCTTCACTGCACTTCCCCTTGAATAAGGAGAACAAAACTGCACACAATATTCCAAGTATGATCTCACCAAAGCCTTAATAAGGCATCCCAATTTCCGAACTCAAATCCTCCTACAATAAAGAGCAACATACGATCAATTGCTTTTTGTCTATGCCTGTTTACTTTCATTGACTAAGAGGACACCCCAATTCCTTTGTACATCCACATTTCTCAAAGAAGCATTTAAATAACACTGTTCCTTTCCGTTTGTCACTTTGAAGTGTACAACTTCATATTTATTTCATTAAAGCACTAAATTAAGCTGGTCACATGATTTTTCTTCAACAAATACAAACTGACTTACATTTATAAGCTATACTTTTCCAAATTTTTTTCAGGATTATTGCCACTAACCAGATTGATCTGTAGTTGTGAGGTTTATCTTTAACCCCTTTTCAAAATAGGGGTGTAAAATTTGCAATCTTCAAGTACCTTGAATAAGGATTGAAAGACTGCAGTCAGAACTTGTGCAATTTCAACCTTTACCTCCCTCAATATCCTAGGATACATCCCATCCTGACCAAGTGACTTTTCAACTTTGAAGATATTAATATTTTATGTAACCTACTCATATCTATTTTTATCTGTACTGCTGCTGACGTGTATGACAGAAGTGTATATACTATTGACAAGTTTACAGATGACACATAAATAGGTGGGAAGGCATGCAGTGTGAGTGACACAATGAGTCTACAGAGGGATATAGATAGGATGAGTGAGTGGACAAACAAATGGCAAATTGAAACATAATGTGAAAAAATGTAAGGTTGTACACTTTGGCAAGAAGAATAGAAGAGTTGAATACTTTTAAGTGGGGAAAGACTACATAAAGCTACAGAATAGAGGGATCTGAGGATCCTAATGCATGAATAACAAAAAGCTAGCATCGAAGTTCAATTTGAAATATAGATGGCAAATCGTCTGATAGCCTGTATTTCAAAGCGAACGGAGTATAAAATAGAGAAGTCTTGTTAAAATTATACAAGACAGGAGTAAGGCCACAGCTGGATTGCCGTGAAAAGTTTTAGACCCCTCACTTAAGGCAAGATATACTGGCACTGGGTACAGTCCAGAGAAGGTTCAGTATGTTGATTCTGAGTATGAAGTGATTTCCTTACGAAGACAAGACTGAATAGTTGGGCTGGTACTCTTTGGAGTTTAGAAGAATGACAGGTGACTTCATTCAAACATATGAAATTCCTAGGAGCTTAGCAGATCAAAAGCTGAGAAGTTGATTCCCCCTTGAGGGACTGTCTAGGGCATTCTAGCCATCAGAGATGAGAAGGATTATTTTCTCTCAGAAGATAATGAATCTATGAATTCTTTACTGCGGAGGCTTGTCAGTTTTAGTCATTAAGTATATTCAGGCTTAAATAGGCTGATATTTCATCAGTAATGGAATCAAGAGTTATGGGGATAAGACAGGAAAGTAGAGGAAAGATTGTCAAATCAATCATGATCTCATTGAATGACAGCCCAAATTTGATGGGCTGAATGGCCTACCTCTGCTTAGTTTTATAACATGGTTTTTCAGGTGAGGAGATTTAGTTTAATATTTATAACTGAGAAATTTGTGGAAGTGCTGCAGAATGTTTTCAAGAACTTGAATTTGGCAAGAAGCATTGGTATATCCTTATACGGAGCGCAGAAGATTTGATGAGCTGCCCACATAATAGGCATGGGAACTGTATTTGCAATGCCACTGGATCTATAACACAAAAAGAAAATGAAACACTGGCTCAATAAGAGGAAGTTGTGTGCAATGGGAGAAGGAAGAGGAAGAGGGGAAAAAAGGCATTAGGAGCATCTTTGCTCCCAATACGCTGTCTGACCATGTAATCATACACTGGTTTCCTAAGGACAGCATCTTCTCACTACCATTACTCTGCTTTACTCAACCTTCCCATTTCTTTGTGATGCGCCGTCAGAGCATCTCTTGGCCAAAAACTTGTAATAAAAGCAGTTAACAAAAGCCGAACTCTTGTATCTTCCTCCAGCTTCTCTGCGACTATCCCTCATCCCTAAGCTCATGTTCATACCAAGATAATAAAATGTGAGGCTGGATGAACACAGCAGGCCAAGCAGCATCTCAGGAGCAGATTGGCCTGCTGTGTTCATCCAGCCTCACATTTTATTATCTTGGAATTCTCCAGCATCTGCAGTTCCCATTATCTCATGTTCATACCGAGTTTACTTCTTTCATGAGATCCAACTCCTCACCTATCGACCCTATTTTTCCTTTAAAGTACTGATCACCTTAATTCCAATCTTGCTTTCCATATCAGCTGATATTGTTAACAGTTCTTTAAGAGCTGCCATCATACTTCCTTCAGAATTGACCACACTATCTTCACAAACTACCTTCATTTCTCAAATTTCCTTTCATCTCCAAAGGCTTTGAATGTGTTATAAACTTCTACATCTGTATCCGTCACTTGCATCCTCCAAATTTGAATTCTTCTAGTTAGGTTTCTATCCTTGACAGCATATCAAAATGACTCAAAGGTGTTCCCATACGACTGAGGCAAAGATTAATCTTCTCTTTGCTCAGCTCAGCCGCTCTGCCTTCTTTGACGTGGTTGACTACCCTATCTTCTTCCAACATCTCTTCAATGAAATCCAGCAGGGTGAGTCTGCCCTTGTATGTTTCAAGTCTGTAATCATAGCTACACTTGCAATAGCTTCACTGCCCACTCCTACAACTTTATAAATGCTGTCTACAAAGGATTGATTCTCCATCCTCTCCTAGTTCTAAATATGCATTTTGCTCCTCAGCAAAGTCTTTCAAAACAAATAGTTTTCACATGAAGCTAATGACAAACAGTGCTAAATAAAATGGAAAGAATTGCAGATGATGGATATCTGAAACAAAAACATAAATATATAGAGGAACTCGGCACGTCTGGCAGTATCTGTGGAGAGAAAGCAAGGTTAATGTTTTGGGTCCAGTAACCCTTCTTCAGAACTGGACCTTAAACATTAACTCTTCTTTCTCTTTACAGATGCTGCCAGACCTGCTGAGTTTCTCCAGTTATTTCTGTTTTTGATTCACGCATCCAGCATGTTTGCTTCACCACTACCTTTCTCCACTCCTCTATTTATGTTAACTTATCAGCAATTGATTTTGGCCCTTACTCCAAACCTTGTTCCCTGGACACTGACTCCATCTTTCCTTCGAAACTACCTGTGGTTGAACCACACTCTCTGTAATGTTGATGTCATATCTGATCCTAAGATGAGGTTCCAACCATGTATTTGTGCCATTACTAAGATTTCCTATTTCCAGCTCTGTAACATTGCTCAATCTGCCACCATCCAAGCTCATCTGTTGCTGAAATACACATCCATGGCTTTGATACCTTTGTACTTGACTGTTCCAACACACTCCTTGCGGTCTCTCGCACTCTACAGCCCACTCGTGCTCAGTGATTCATCATGTGTAGATCCCACCTCTAAACTTGGCTGTTCAGTCTGCAGAGTGCCAGCATCCAAACTGATGGCTGTTAGTGTTCGAACAACTGGTGATGCTTCTGCATCAAAAGTGCATTGTTGCTCTCTCTTCTTCCTGTGGCTGTTGCGAGTATGTATAAGCAAGATATCGAAAGGAAAAGGCTGAAGTGAAAGATTGGTGTTGCAATGCATCATGAATTCACAGAATGGTTACAGTACAGAAGGAAGCTATTCAACCCAAAGAGTTCATGCTAGTTCTCTGTGAACACAATCCAGGTAGTCCACACCTCTGCCCTTTCTCTGAAACTCTATAAAATATTGCCTTCAAATACATAGCTACTTCCCTTTTTAAAACCGTGACTGAATCTGCCTCCCACCACTCTTTCAGGTAATGCATTATGAATCATAATTAGTCACTGCTGAAATATATTATTCCTTATCTTGGCTTTGCCAACTACCTAAATCAGTGCCTTTTGGTTGCAGGTCATTCTGCCGACTTATACAGATCTGAACATCCTTTCAAATCTCCTTTCAATCTTCTTGCGTCATATTCTCTAGCTACAATCCCAGTTTCTTCAATCCATCCATATAAATTAAATTCCTCATTCCTGGAAGCATTCTACTAAATATTTTTTGCCTTCTGTGAAGAGTTCACATCCTTCCTACAGTTCATTGTCCAAAATTGGACACAATACTTCCTTCCTTTTGTACTCTATTCCTCTATTTACAAGGTCAACATTCTACTTGTTTTTTTTGGCAGCTTTCTCAATCTGCGTAGCCACCTTCAACAAATTATCCACATGAGCCCTGGGTCTTTCTGTCCATGTACCAGTTTAGAATTGTACCCTTTAACGCCTCTTCCCTTTTGTCCTACTAAAATATATCAGTCCCCAATTCTTTCTATTACATTTAATTTGCCATGACCCTGCCCATTACACACGGCTGTCCATATCTTCTTGAAGTTTATCAATGTTCTCCTCTCTATATATTGCAATGCCAATTTTTCTGTCATCAGCAAATTTTGGATCTGTTCAATACAACCAAGTCTAAGTTATTAACATATGTTAAAGAAAGCAAAGGCTCTTAGTACCAAACCATAAGATATCCCACTTTATACCTCTCTACAGTCCAAAAAATAACTGTGTACTACTATTCGCTACTTCTGTGCTTTCAGTAAATTTCATATCCATGCTATCGTTGCTTCTTTTATTCCACGGACTTCCAATTTGCCAACATGACTTATAAATGGCATAAATTAACATGTTTTGTAAATCTGTATATGTCATATTAATCACATTGTACTCAATATCCCTTTGTTGTACTTTATCCAAAAACTCAAGTCACTTATCAGAATTTGCTTGTTATAAATCCCTGATGGCTTACCATAACTAATCCGCATTTGTTGAAATGACTGCCCTAGATGACCATTTCTAAAAGTTTTCCCACCACTGAGGTTAAACTGATTGTTCTGTAGTTGTTAGGTCTATCCTGGCACCCTTGTCTTTAATACTTGCAATTCTACATCTTGGCATCATGTTGAAGGAGAACTGAAAGACTGTGGTCAATAACTCAACAATTTCTGTCCCTACTTCCCTTAGAAACTGAATTACGTTAGCTACACTCAACCCTCTGACCATGTCTTTACCTCCCTTTTTGCTCTTTTCTGAGCTTTGTATTTTCAGCTTGCTTCTCACCTGCTTCACGTTAATCTCCATCTTTTCCAGCATCAAAGGAGTTCTGGTTTTGGTTGCCTTCCTTTCTCCCTCAGGAGACTATATCTAGAGTCCTCTCAAGCCATCTCCTCCTTAAAGCCTGTCATTGCATACAAATTTTGCCTTCCAATCTTCAATTCCAATTTATCCTGGCCAAATCTGTTTTCATTCCACTAAAACTGGTGCTCCTTCAAAAAAAACTACTTTTTTTTAAACTCTATGCTGCTCCCTCTCCATTACCATTGTTACCTAAACTTGGCAATATTTTAATCATTATTTCCTAAATGCTTCTCACAGACACTTGATCCTCTTGAGCTATCTGAATCTTTAGAAGCAGAGCTGACAACATTTGTTTCCTCATTTGGCCAGAAACATATTGATCAAGGAAGATCTTCTAAACACTCTTCAGAAATTCTTCATAATCTCTGCTCTTTACGCTATTGTTATTTCATTCAAATTTAGGATAATTAAAACCCTCAATTATCACCACCATATAAGTCTAGCACCTCTATGAAATTTCTGACAAAATTTTTCCACTTGTCGATGTGTTTTAGCATACACCCTGTACCGCATTGGCACCTTATTGTTTCCTTAATCATAGAATCATCCAGATGAGGCCTTTTAGCTCATCAGGTCTGCACTAACAAAAATATACTACTGTAAATCTACATGGTTCCACCTTTTAGCACTCAGCACATAGCCTTGAATGTTACGACATTTCAAATGTTCATCCAAGTACTTTAAAGGTTGTGAGGTTATCCTCTTCAATTACCCTCCCAGAGGATATTCCAGACTACCACCACCCTATCGGTGAAAAAGATTTTCTTCAAATCTCCTCTAGACCTCCAGCCTTTCACCTTCAAATTATGCCCCTTGTTGTTGACAATATTGACTAAGGGGAACAGCTGCTTTCCATCAACACTGTTTCCATTGACAGAATGCAACTCTCAGTGCAATTAAATCTTATTTGTGCCGTAATAGATGTTAAGTAAATTTATTCCAAGGAGAAGTACTCAGCACGTGCAAAAGCAGTTATGTCATAATGACATCAGATCACAATGAGCTAGAGTCTGAGTGTAAAGGCTGCAGCAGTATGTCCTCACTTACCATGTAAATAGTTACATTAACAAATTCTGTTAAGCCTCACTCACCAAAGTGTAGACTTTGTACTACTACAATAAGAAGCTCATCGATTTCATCATGGTCCATAAAAGTGGGACCTTTGAGACAGTGCTGGTTAGCCACAAATCAGAACCCTCCAGATTCCTCATTTGCCATCAATCTGTCACTTAATGCTGCCATCAAAATGCAAATTGTAAAAGCCGTAGCTATTCCATCCAAGCTAAGTTAGATTGCACAGAGCAATCAGCTGAAGAAGATCAGACTGTGAGTTTGTAAAACCTGCGCACTCCTCCACAGTAGCAAGACCAGGACAACATGTGCTCAGCAGAGGAAAAGACTCAACAGCTTCAATCTTTGCTGCTTCAAAGATATCCTTAGCATCTCTTAGTAGGTCTAGCTGACCAATCAGAAGTTCTGTAGCCTGTGAATTTCAGACAGCATATTGTTACAGCAAAAATGTTTGATAAATGGATGATGTCCCAGTATGCAGGACCTTCTGGCCCATGAACAAGTAATGGCCTCCTGAGTCGCCATATTTTCACGAAAAGGGCAATATGGAAAGATGACAGATACTGGTACAGACAACTGCCAATGTCTGGAAACTCAGGAGGCTATTTGGAAGAACATTGGAAGCAGCAAGGAGAAACAAATAGTTCAGCTAGCTGAGGACAGGACCTAGTGAAATCAGAGGTCAGTAAATCATGCATCTTTTCAGTCCACTATTTTTATCTGTGCTAAAGCTGCAGCGACTGCCTTGTCAGAGTGGGTCTTCTGAGGCATACTATTTGACGATTAACACACAACTGGCCACCAGAACACAAATCACTGTCTCATGAGATGGAAAGCTACAGGCTATCTTGATTTTAAAAAAATATAGCTTATTATCTTGGTTACTAAAATCCTCATTATCTTGCTGTCTTATTGGTTTCTGTATATTGCTTAACTCATGACCAAGTTAAGCTAGTTTGTGCACAAGAGTCTGGTAGCTACTTTTCGCTTTGAAGTGACAGAAACGCATGTTGAGAATCCCACCAGTTCCCCAGTAAGCAAATGACCATAATTAAAGTTTAATTGTTAAACACAGGCATGCTAATGTCTGCATAGACATTTCTGTCTTGCTGAGACTATGAATAAAGCTTTAGGTAAAGGGAAAAAAAGACTGGAAAGAAAAACGTGAACATTAATCCTTTCATCGCAAGTTCAAGTGGAGGTTATTGCCTAAAATGTTAATATTCTTTTTTTTTCATCTAGTAATGTGCACTTCCATAATTTTGAATTTGTTGTTGCTAGCTTTCACTCGTCTATTCACTTGATAATCCAGTCTATTCTACTCTTAATTCCAACATTGTGTGTCCCTTATATTTGAAAGGATAGACATGACACAGAGTTTCGCCAAGTAAGTGTAATCATTGTACCTAATAAGTATCTGTATTTATTTTACCTGTGGAATGACTGTGAAAGAAATAGAGTGGGTAGGATAGGAAACCACCATCAAACTAGTATCTGAAACTCTTTGTGATGTGGTACTCTGACCACAGTGGCAGTCATGTTGTCCTTGCTTTAGCGTTCAGACAAGCTGTTAGCAGTAAAACTTGCAACCAAATTTTATTACTACCTTTTTCTAATTCATTCTTAGGATATGGCACCACTGGCAAGATAAGCATTCAGTATTCATTCCTTGCTCTGAAGAAATGGTGCTGACCTTCCTTCTGGAATATGTCTGGGGGCTTGGTGGGCCATTTCAGAATCAAACACATTGCTATGGATTTGGAATAGAGTCAGGAGGATAAATTTGCTTCCCTGAAGGAACTAGGAAAGTTTTTACAACAAACTGGTACCTGCTGCTTTCAAGCTGAAGGCCCTCCTACTGGCCATCCAGTTTTGAGAGCCCACCCACCACCATTAATTATCCGACATCCATACCTGGTTTAGCCTACATGTGACTTCAAATCTACAGATGTACGCTTAATTCTGGATGGCCTCTGGAAATGGCCTAGCAAACTACTTAATTGTATCAGTGATAATAGGAACTGCAGATGCTGGAGAATCCAAGATAACAAAGTGTGGAGCTGGATGAACACAGCAGGCCAAGCAGCATTTCAGGAGCTCAAAAGCTGACGTTTCGGGCCTAGACCCTTCATCAGAGAGGATGAGCCCTAAAGGGCATAGTGGCTAAACTGTTGATATGATGAGAGATCCATCAAAAGAGAACTGTCTACTGGACTTCATCCACATCAAACGACCTGTTGCAGATTTGTCTGTCAATGAACTGTGTCAGGAGGAATGATCACCACACAGTCTTCTGAAGACAAAGACCTGTATTTCTACTAAGGATATCCTCCAAGATGTTGTGTGGCACATGCTAAATGAGTTGGACTTCAAACAGATTTAGCAACTCATAAGCATCAGCAGCAGCAGAATTGTACTCATTACAATCTGTAACCTCATGGTATATGCCACATTCTACCATTACTATCAAGCTAGGAAGTCAACTCTGGTTCAATGTGGAGTGCATGAGGGTATGCCAGGAACTGCACAAGAACTAGAGGTCCAAATGGCTAGGGAAAATGAGAGCTGAAAGCAGTTAGCATCCGTAAGAGTACTGTACTGAAGAAACTAATGGGGCTAAAAATGGATAAATCCACAAGACCTGATAAGTCTACATGCCAGTGTTGAAAAAGATGGCTATGGAAAGAGCCAATGCCTTGATTATTTTCCAAAATGCTATATTTCTGGAATAATTCCAGCAAATTGAAGGTAGCAAATGTCACCCCACTATTTAAGAAGACTGCAAGAGTGAAAACAAAGGATGACAGACCTGTTAGCCTCGTATCAGTAGTAGGGAAAATGCTAGAAGCTATTGTAAAGGATAGAATAACTAGACACTTGGTTGATAATGATCTGATTGGACATGGTCCACATGAATTGAGTGAGATATCATGTTTGACAAACCTTTAAGATTTTTGAAGATGTTACAAACAAAATTAACAAAGTGGAGCTGAAAGACATGGTGTACTTATATTTTCAGAAGGCTTTTGATGATCCCCCACAGGGGAGTGGTTAAAAATATTTAAACCACACAGTATAGGAGGTAATGTAGTGGCATGAATTAATGAGTGGCTAACAGATAGAAAACAGTGGGTAGGAATAAATGGGTCATTCTAGCATTATCAGACCATGACTAGTGGTACATTGCAAAGATCAGTACTTAGATTCCAGATGTTCACAATATAGCTCATAGAATCCCTAGTGTGGAAACAAGCCCTGTGGCCCAACAAATCCACGCTGGCCCTCAGAGCATCCCACCCAGACTCATCCCCCTGTAACCCACCTAGTCCACACATCCCTGAACACTATGGATAATTTAGCATGGGCAATCTACATTTTTCGACTGAGGGAGGAAAGCGGAGCACCCAGAGGAAACCCACACAGACACGGGGTGAATGTGCAAACTCCACACAGACAGTCACCCGAGGGTGTATTGGAACCCGGGTTCCCGACGCTGTGAGGCAGCAGTGCTAACCACTGAGCCACTGTGCTGCCCAGATTGAGCAATGATTTGGAATTGGAGGCCAAATATAATATTTCCAAATATGGGTGTTTGGAAGTTTAAGATAAAGGTGAAAGGAGGCTCCAGTGAAACACTGAACACAGAACAGTACAGCACAGCACAGGACCTTCAGCCCACAATGTCGTGCCGACCTATTATCCTACTCCGAGATAAAAGTGCCCTGCATACCCTACATTTTACTACTATCCATGTGCTTATCCAAGAGTCGATTGAATGTCCCTCATGTATCCGACTCCACTACTGCTGCTGGCAACGTATTCGAAGCATCCACCACTCTCGGTTTAAAGAACCTATCTCTGACCTTCCGCCAATCACCTTAAAATTATGCCCACTCATGATAGTCATTTCTGCCCTGGGATAAAGTCTTTGGCTGTCCACTCTACCTATGCCTCTCATCATCTTGTACACATTAACATTAAACATCAAGTGTTTAAATACCTCTTTCTTTGCTGAAAAGTTCCATTTAACTTTATTTCATAAACAATATTACAAATAAACATAAAATTGAATGTAAAGTTACAATTAAAGTGGCATTTTGTTCAAACAACATTTCAGCGCGTGGCAGATATGCGTACTGAAGACCTTAATTTCCTAAAATATATAAAAGGTTGGCTGCCTTTTTAGCAGAAAACACTGCATCAATAGTATTCAATGCTGCTCTGCTTTATTAAATCATCAAGTTCGTGCAAATTGTTTGCAATCTCGCCACATTAATGACCACACTTCAAACATACCTCACTGACTGTAAAATTGTTTGCAAAGTCCTGAAGAATTGAAAGTGCTTTAGAAACACAAGTCTGCGTTTCTTTAATCTTCTTGCACTGACGTTAAAAGCAAAAATGGATATTGACAGCTGGTGCTCTGGTGAGCGTTGCTTTTTTCTAATCTTAAATGTTGAGATAACTTCTGCCTCAAGCACTAATCCTGGGAGTGAATTTCACAGCCTCACAACCCTCTGTGTGACAAAGTTTCTCCTGCCCTCAGTTCTAAATCTGTTATATTTAATCTTATATCTATTGCCAATAGTTTTCAACCTTCAACTAATGAAGACAATCTGTTTGTATGTCTTTTCTCACCCACCATCATTTTAAAAACTTCAGTTAAGTTGATATGTCATCTGTGCAGATCTAATTGAAATATTTCTTGCATGTCTATCTTGTACAGTGTTTATATTTCCTCATGCTAAGCAACATCCTCATGGTAATAAACCAAAGAACTGCAGATGGTGAAAATCTGAGACAAAAACAGAAAGTGCTGGAGAAGCACAGCAGGTTTGGTAGCAGCTGTCAGCACACTATCTTGCATTTCTTTCTCTCTTGGTTTAACTGCTGCTATTTCTTTATTTGCCTATCCCCTTTCCCCATTCTCTCTGGGCTCCATCTCCATGTACTCTATTCGCTCCACCACCCTTACCAGCCCTTCACCCCCCACTCCCCAACCCCACGACCACCTGACCCCATCACCAGCATAAATACCACCCTTTCCCAGCTATTTTCAATTCTGGCGAAGCGTCACTGGACATAAAACATTAACTCTAATTTTCTCTTTACAGATACTGTTAGAACTGCTGTGTTTCTCTCGCACTTTGTTTTTGTTTTATGATGTTGATGATGTTGCAGTGTATTCTTTATAAATCTTCTTTATTCTTCAATAGCAGAAAGACAAATATGTTCTCACTCTGTTCTAGCTGAAGTCTTGTCTAAATTTTGGGTAAGCATGTCATTAAAACAAACCAACACCTCAACAACTTTCACTACTACAAATATTAACTAGCCCGTAATTATATAGGTGCTAACTTTGTCTTTTTAAAATATGGGTACAACATTGGCTACTTTCCACCAGATCACATCTATTCTCAGGATCCTGAAATGGGTTTTTTCGGACCTCTGCTATTCCTCCCTCACCTGGAATGATCAAATCTGGTTTGACACATTCTTGGAGATTTGATCACAGAGCATTTGATCTAAGAACACAGCTCATGTGATATTTGACCACATGACACTTGTCTATAGTTCATAAATATTGCTGTATTTACAGATGTTGATTGATTTAATACATGCAACCCTTGAATAAAATAATGGATTTTGTTGTTCTCGTTCTTGTTTTGTAATAAGAGGGTAGTTTATACTTCTATAAAAAATTACCTTAAGCAAATGAAAACTTCTATGATGAAACCATCAAGAAAATACTTTTAATTTAACATAATCATCATCAGTATTGAAGTGCAAACTGTGGGGTTTACAGGTATAATTTTGAAATACATTTGATGCTAGTTTGGGTCTGTTTTTGAGATAGTAACCAATGGATTTTTGTGTGTGTCTGAAGTTAACAATGAACTTGTAGGTATTTCTGTAACCACTGTAATTTATTTTAAAACAGTGTAGGGGAGATATCAGAAGTAGGTTCTTCACACAGAGAGCGGTGAGCATGTGGAACGCGCTGCCAGCAGTGACAAACAATAGACAATTGGCGCAGTAGGCCATTCAGCCCTTCAGGTCAGCACCACCATTCATTATGATCATGGCTGATCATCCACAATCAGTATCCTGTTCCTGCCTCAGCCAGGTAACCCTTGATTCCACTGGTAGTTGATAGTGGAATCAGATACTTTAGCAACTTCTAAGCGACTCTTAGATAGGCACATGGAGGATAGTAAAATGTAGGGTATGCAGGGTGGTTTGATCTTAGTAGGATAATAGGTCAGCACAACATCATGGGCCGAAGGGCCTGTAGTGTGTTGTGCTGTTCTATGTTCTTACCTGTAGACTAAATGGGACTGTGTAGCAATGGACATGTTTAGTTTAGAGCGTGTGGGTCCCAGAATGGCAAATAACGTGGTCTCAAAGGTTTGTTAGAGTGTTCTGGAGTTTCGTTATTTTTTTTAAACTTTAAGGGAAACACCCATAACTGAAAAATGTTTCATTTCACTTTTAAATTTGTTTTACGTTGGTCCCGTGAAGGCCTTCGAACAGGGTGGCTGTATTAAGCAACTCTCTTGAGAAGGGAATGGCAGAGATAGTGAATTAAATTACCTGCAGTGAAGAGTCAGAGCCAGTCACACACCAGGAACCCTGAAAAGATTACTTAAAAGCTGAGTACAGTGAAGCTTGGGTGTGGGATAGCTCCAGGAAGATGCTATTGGAGTTCCAGTTTGAAAACTGAAGTCACAACTGACTTAAACATACCAAAGTATTAGAGGTAGGAATTCTAATCTGGGTATTTTATGATTGGTATTTTTGGGAAGCATACCAGGACTGGTGTTCTGGGTACTATACAAAAGCTGTTTTGATTTTTTTCAATCTATACAGGAGTGTTTGCGGGTTAATGGAATTAGGGTTTTATTGCGTGGTTGAAACCTTTGAATTTGTATTAGAAGTGGATACTTTGGATTATTCAATTTTATCTATGTTCCTTTTTCAATAAACTTCTATTTTATCATTCAAACAAAATCTGCAGCATTGTGTGTTTGTGGTACCGCGTGATACCATTTTGTTAAAAATAAAACAAATAAAATTATGATCTTTCAAGCCAGTTCCTAGATGTTATCAAACTTATCCGGTAATAACATCAGCTGGGATGGTAACTGTATAAGTAATGTCTTACTAAAGTTTTTGTATAATTTTAATAGTTAGAGTATATATTATAACATATCTACTGATAAATTTCTATAGATTATAAAAAGAATCAATAAACTATCTCCCACCATCGAAATCTGCCTGACTTGCACAATAAAACACAACACACCATGCATCACAGCTAACATCAACTATATATCTGCATAGTTTGCGCTATTCTCTCACAGGTATATCTTGTCCTTGCTCCAGTTTATATTGCTCTTCTCTTCTCCATATTGTGCTTCATCATTTCCTAAGTCTTACTGCTCTTTCTATTTCCCATCACAGTCCTTCTCCCAGTCTGTTTCTTTCTCCTGTCCTTTTCTAATATATGTTGTTCTTAGCCTTTCCTCCAGTTTGTCCTTCTCCCACTCTTCTCCTCACTGCTAAGTTTGTCTCTCCACATTCCTTCTTCAATGAGCCCAAAAGCTGACGTTTCGGGCCTAGACCCTTCATCAGAGAGGGGGATGGGGTGAGGGTTCTGGAATAAATAGGGAGAGAGGGGGAGGATGGAGAGAAAAGATGGAGATGGAGAGAAAAGAAGATAGGTGGAGAGAGTATAGGTGGGGAGGGAGGGAGGGGATAGGTCAGTCCAGGGAAGACGGACAGGTCAAGGAGGTGGGAGGAGGTTAGTAGGTAGATGGGGGTGTGGCTTGGGGTGGGAGGAAGGGATGGGTGAGAGGAAGAACAGGTTAGGGAGGCAGAGACAGGTTGGACTGGTTTTGGGATGCAGTGGGTGGAGGGGAAGAGCTGGGCTGGTTGTGTGGTGCAGTGGGGGGAGGGGACGAACTGGGCTGGATTAGGGATGCGGTGAGGGAAGGGGAGATTTTGAAACTGGTGAAGTCCACATTGATACCATTAGGCTGCAGGGTTCCCAGGCGGAATATGAGTTGCTGTTCCTGCAACCTTCGGGTGGCATCATTGTGGCACTGCAGGAGGCCCATGATGGACATATCATCTAAAGAATGGGAGGGGGAGTGGAAATAGTTTGCGACTGGGAGGTGCAGTTGTTTGTTGCGAACTGAGCGGAGGTGTTCTGCAAAGCAGTCCCCAAGCCTCCGCTTGGTTTCCCTCACCCTCAACAACTTCTCTTTTGACTCCTCCCACTTCCTACAGACTAAGGGGGTGGCCATGGGCCCCAGCTATGCCTGCCTCTTTGTAGGTTACATGGAACAGTCCCTCTTCCGCACCTACACAGGCCCCAAACCCCACCTCTTCCTCCGGTACATTGATTACTGTATCAGCGCCGCCTCTTGCTCCCCAGAGGAGCTCGAACAGTTCATCCACTTCACCAACACCTTCCACCCCAACCTTCAGTTCACCTGGGCCATCTCCAGCACATCCCTCACCTTCCTGGACCTCTCAGTCTCCATCTCAGGCAACCAGCTTGTAACTGATGTCCATTTCAAGCCCACTGACTCCCACAGCTACCTAGAATACACCTCCTCCCACCCACCCTCCTGCAAAAATTCCATCCCCTATTCCCAATTCCTCCGCCTCCGCCGCATCTGCTCCCACGACAAGACATTCCACTCCCGCACATCCCAGATGTCCAAGTTCTTCAAGGACCGCAACTTTCCCCCCACAGTGATCGAGAACGCCCTTGACCGCATCTCCCGTATTTCCCGCAACACATCCCTCACACCCCGCCCCCGCCACAACCGCCAAAAGAAGATCCCCCTCATTCGCACACACCACCCCACCAACCTCTGGATACAACGCATCATCCTCCGACACTTCCGCCATCTACAATCCGACCCCACCACCCAAGACGTTTTTTCCATCCCCACCCCTGTCTGCTTTCCGGAGAGACTACTCTCTCCGTGACTCCGTGGCTTTGTGAGGGGTAGGTCATGCCTTACAAACCTTATCGAGTTCTTTGAGGATGTGACTAGGAAGGTTGATGAGGGTCGAGCTGTGGATGTGGTGTATATGGACTTCAGTAAGGCATTTGATAAGGTTCCCCATGGAAGGCTCATTCAGAAGGTCAGGAGGAATGGGATACAGGGGAACTTAGCTGCTTGGATACAGAATTGGCTGGCCAACAGAAGACAGCGAGTGGTAGTAGAAGGAAAAGATTCTGCCTGGAAGTCAGTGGTGAGTGGGGTTCCACAGGGCTCTGTCCTTGGGCCTCTACTGTTTGTAATTTTTATTAATGACTTGGACGAGGGAATTGAAGGATGGGTCAGCAAGTTTGCAGACGACACAAAGGTCGGAGGTGTCGTTGACAGTGTAGAGGGCTGTTGTAGGCTGCAGCGGGACATTGACAGGATGCAGAGATGGGCTGAGAGGTGGCAGATGGAGTTCAACCTGGATAAATGCGAGGTGATGCATTTTGGAAGGTCGAATTTGAAAGCTGAGTACAGGATTAAGGATAGGATTCTTGGCAGCGTGGAGGAACAGAGGGATCTTGGTGTGCAGATACATAGATCCCTTAAAATGGCCACCCAAGTGGACAGGGTTGTTAAGAAAGCATATGGTGTTTTGGCTTTCATTAACAGGGGGATTGAGTTTAAGAGTCGTGAGATCTTGTTGCAGCTCTATAAAACTTTGGTTAGACCGCACTTGGAATACTGCGTCCAGTTCTGGGCGCCCTATTATAGGAAAGATGTGGATGCTTTGGAGAGGGTTCAGAGGAGGTTTACCAGGATGCTGCCTGGACTGGAGGGCTTATCTTATGAAGAGAGGTTGACTGAGCTCGGTCTCTTTTCATTGGAGAAAAGGAGGAGGAGAGGGGACCTAATTGAGGTATACAAGATAATGAGAGGCATAGATAGAGTCGATAGCCAGAGACTATTTCCCAGGGCAGAAGTGGCTAGCACGAGGGGTCATAGTTTTAAGCTGGTTGGTGGAAAGTATAGAGGGGATGTCAGAGGCAGGTTCTTTACGCAGAGAGTTGTGAGAGCATGGAATGCGTTGCCAGCAGCAGTTGTGGAAGCAAGGTCATTGGGGTCATTTAAGAGACTGCTGGACATGCATATGGTCACAGAAATTTGAGGGTGCATCCATGAGGATCAATGGTCGGCACAACATTGTGGGCTGAAGGGCCTGTTCTGTGCTGTACTGTTCTATGTTCTATGTTCTATGTTCTACTCCCTTGTTCGCTCCACACTGCCCTCCAACCCCACCAAACCCGGCACCTTCCCCTGCAACCGCAGGAAATGCTACACTTGCCCCCACACCTCCTCCCTCACCCCTATCCCAGGCCCCAAGATGACATTCCACATTAAGCAGAGGTTCACCTGCACATCTGCCAATGTGGTATACTGCATCCACTGTACCCGGTATGGCTTCTACTACATTGGGGAAACCAAGCGGAGGCTTGGGGACTGCTTTGCAGAACACCTCCGCTCAGTTCACAACAAACAATTGCACCTCCCAGTCGCAAACCATTTCCACTCCCCCTCTCATTCTTTAGATGACATGTCCATCATGGGCCTCCTGCACTGCCACAATGATGCCACCCGAAGGTTGCAGGAACAGCAACTCATATTCCGCCTGGGAACCCTGCAGCCTAATGGTATCAATGTGGACTTCACCAGTTTCAAAATCTCCCCTTCCCCCACCGCATCCCTAATCCAGCCCAGTTCGTCCCCTCCCCCCACTGCACCACACAACCAGCCCAGCTCTTCCCCTCCACCCACTGCATCCCAAAACCAGTCCAACCTGTCTCTGCCTCCCTAACCTGTTCTTCCTCTCACCCATTCATTCCTTCCACCCCAAGCCACACCCCCATCTACCTACTAACCTCATCCCACCTCCTTGACCTGTCCGTCTTCCCTGGACTGACCTATCCCCTCCCTCCCTCCCCACCTATACTCTCTCCACCTATCTTCTTTTCTCTCCATCTCCATCTTTTCTCTCCATCCTCCCCCTCTCTCCCTATTTATTCCAGAACCCTCACCCCATCCCCCTCTCTGATGAAGGGTCTAGGCCCGAAACGTCAGCTTTTGTGCTCCTGAGATGCTGCTTGGCCTGCTGTGCTCATCCAGCCTCACATTTTAATATCTTGGATTCTCCAGCATCTGCAGTTCCCATTATCTCTTCCTTCTTCAATCTTGTGTTTTTCCTCTTTCTGGTTGCTTTGCTGTCTCTCTCACTCAGCCTCATTTTTATTTCTTCTGCTCTTCCTAAAATGTTTATGCCCTGTTCTTGTTCTGTTTGACGCTTTATTTCGATTAATGTTAAGTACAGATTTAGCAGTAAAATAATTGTTTCCAATGCACCCATACTCCAATTTCAACACCCGCACGCTGCAATTGATGCACTTGATGTTTGTACTTTGTAACACTACTTCACTGTTTACACACTTTCTCATGTTAGCCTAACTTCATTTCAGTCTTTTCCCTATCTACAATTTGTCCACTTATTTTTAATCTTTGGTCCAATATCACTCTTGCTGTATTGCTTTCTGCTGTGCAATAACTTGTCTGTTTGACCTTCTCTATTAACTGATTATTCCTAATTTCCCCAGCTACCAACTCTTACTATTTTGCTAAGACAGTATATTAATCTGTTATCATATTGGTAAGTTCTGGAAGAGGTTCAACTGACTTGAGTTGTCATCCACTCTTGAGAACAGTCCCCAGAATCCGAACTTTGCCCACAGAAAAGTAAAGCTTTGAACATGTTTGAGACTATGGCTGGATTTTCGCTCAGTGTTGGGAGTGAAAAATTAGGCCTCATTCTAGGTCCTTACCCCATTAGGATCTTGAATGCAGTCAATCAAGTGCCAAGTGGTGAGCTCACCATCTAATCAGAGATGAGGTCCAATGGGAGACTCACTGCACTCAGCTATCGAGCGATCGATATGGACATTGTCTACCTGACTTGCAAAGTACAAGAACAAGTAAGTTTCTCCTGCTGTCATAAAACAGTCATAAGTTGCCTGACCATATTCCCGCAAGGGCAGCCTCACTAAGGGACAGCCAGTAGCCCAGCAGCTATTATGAATTGAGAGAAGGGTGAATGGGAGGGATAGTTTTGGTCGTCCCTCACATGTCCATTGGTGTAACACACTGGTCCCAGTTAAGAGGTAACAATTTGTTTGTAACTGCAAAATTAATGCAGCTTCTATTTATTACATTCCTGTTAAATTTTGGAACTTGTTAATAAAATATAATCGTTGAATTTGTTTCATTCACAGAACGAATGCTGGTTTACACTGGATATTGGGAAAAGAGTTATCATAAGTTGGATGGCATCAAGAAGGGATGTGGCTCAGGGCCAGTAAGCTGTCTGATCCGGTCATTAAGCAGTGTCTGGGGTAAGAAGGTGAAGTCATTTATGTGACAGAATGTCACCTCTTTACCATAAGAAACATGGGTTTGCTGTTGCTGTGTTCAGTATATTGATGGTGAATGGCAACTCCAGACTGCTAATGTTTGTCTGGGTATTTTGTCAGGGATCCAAATTGATATCAGCACAAGAGATGCTGGAGTATTCTGGGCTAGCTGGGCAATGGCAAGTTCTTCTGCTAACATCAGATGAGAAAAGTGCCAGAAAGGGAGGTTAGGTAGTTAATGAGTTTAGGACAGTAGCATGAGAAACTGCACAATCTCTTGCAGAGAAACTTTCCATGAAACGCAATGAAAATAACACAACCAAAGACTGTAAGATTCAATCCCGTGTCCCAGTTTAAATGTATACATATGTTAAAATAAGAGACTACTCTAGTTTTCTGACCAAAAAATTGTGTAGAGGGTCAAATACATAACTGTTGCAATTGTTTCATTACGTGAATGACAGACGATTACTTCTGAAAGTAGCTGGCAGGTATTCAAATCCAGAAAGCATTGACAACGTGTTTTGGAAGATATTTAATGAGCTGAAGTTGTTTAACAAGCTGATTTGAGTTTAGTTGATGCAAAAGAAAAATATTGTGGATGACAGAAATCTGAAATATAAACTGTGATAAAGGCTCATAACGTATTAGTATTTGTGAACTTAGGTTCTCAATTGGAAAAACAATGGATTTCAGTTTTAAGTTCTGAGAAGGTGTAACTCGTTTTTGTTTCAAAAGATCAGAAAGGCAGCTGGATCTGTTTGCTAAAAACATCTCCAAGTAATCATGTGATTTTAGCTAAATAATTAGCAATTTCTGCGTTCCAAAAAGATATAACTGGGAAGGATTTTGCTGACTAGAGTTTACAATGCAGACAGGGAGTTAGAAGCAGGTTCATTCGCAGAAAAGAGGTCTTTAACATAAGATGTGTAATTAATGGCAGTCTCCAAAGCATTCAGCACAGACAGTACCTTCCAAACCCATGATCACTTCATCTAGAAGGTCACCAGCAGCAGATACCTGGGTACACCACCAATTACAAATTCCCTCCAAGCCAGTCCCCATCCTGAATTGGAAAAATATCACCATTTCTTCATTATTGCTGGTCAAAACCCTGGAACTTTCTCTCTAAACACACTGTGGGCCAACACACATCATGTGGACTGCAACGATTCAAGAATGCAGCATCCCCACCTTCTCAAGGGCAGCTGACCACAGCCAATAAAACACTGACCAGCCAGAGAAGTCCACGTCCCATGTGTGAATAAAACAAAAGACAATCGACAGGATGCCACAGGGGAATTAAAGGAGAATCAAGTTAACCAACACTTGGTAATGGTATTAGAAGGACACACCAGGACAATAATTGAAATCATCCAAATTAAAAGAGATGATGACAGCAGGCAGCAGAATCAAACCCTATGTAGTATCTGTGGGTAGTGGATGAAAGCACAGTTGAGGGAGAACCCTGAGCAGGCTAGCCAAGGGCAGGTTTCATTTTGGATTGGTGATGACCAAATAGAGCACTTGTTCTGCAGGAAGAGCCACTTCAATATTTCAAATTTCCAGTTACAGCCAACTAAGGTCAGTTTGACAATGACTGCAAGGGAATCCCAGGAAAGGCCTTATGCACAGTACTAGGTATCCTGATTATGATGCCGAACAAAAATGGCTTAAAAGTCTTTGAGGTTGAAAATATCGGCATGATCCAAGATATAATTAGATTATGATGGCACCCTACCATATGCTATATGAGAAAGGAGGAAGGCTTAGGTAGCACTCTGGATAAATGTCAACAAACCAAACAAGTAGGTGCATGCCCCGATCTGTGTATTCCAATGAACATGCGTTGTATGGTTTTCAGATAAGCATTAATTTAAGCAGTGGTGTAGAGCTACAGTGTAAAGGCTAATTCTCAGTGTAGCGGAGTGCACCTAGGCTCTAAAACTAGCATGAGACATTTGAAAGATGGAAGTGAGTGACGATGATTTTTGCAAATCCATGGAAAAGATGTTGAAGAGCCTTGGTGCATTATTAATGAGGTGAAGAACAGAAGCTTGCCTGAGAAAAATCTCTCCCGCCATGGTGCACCAGACACATTGAATTTCACACAACAAAACGCTCTAAATAGAGATGGGAAAACTCCACCCTCTGTTTCTCTCTCCACAGATGCTACCAGACTTACCAAGCATTTAACTGCATTTTATCTTTCCCTTGGAAATGGTGGGACTGTTCTCCCTGGAGAAGAGAAGCTTAAGAGGAGATTTGTCAGTGGTATTCAAAATCATGAGGAGTCTGGACAGAACAGAAGGGAGATACCATCCCACTGTGGGAGGCTCGTGAACCAGAGGACATGCAATGAAAGCATTTGGCAAATGATGCCGAGAAACATAAAGAAAACTTTATCAAGCAGTAAGTAGTTAGGATCTGGAAGACACTGTCTGAGAATGTGATGGAGTGAAGACCAATTGAGGCTTTCAAATTGAAATTGGATCATTATCCAAAGAAGAAAAAAAAAATTAAAGTCTATTTGGAAAAGTATGTGAGTGCCAGCAGCTGAGCTGCTCCTCAGGAGACCAGCACTGACATGACAGGCTGAATGGCCTTCTTCTGTGATGTAACCATTTTATAATTCTATAGTTTGCAAACTAAAACCATCATTAGTGCAGAAAGTATGACAATATCAATTGAACACTGGGATACCTTAGGTTATTCAAAGGTTAACTGCTTTTCACCAATTAGGCCAAATAATAAAATGGGAGGTTATCTCAGATAACCTTAGAAAATGGCCTTGAGAATTCTAGTTTGAGACCAACTAATGCCTGTGTTACAAGCAGCAAACCAAATTTATACTGGCTGCTAGATAACAAAAGCTTTTGTGCTCCTGAGATGCTGCTTGGCCTGCTGTGTTCATCCAGCCTCACATTTTATTATCTTGGAATCTCCAGCATCTGCAGTTCCCATTATCTCTTATACTGGCTGCTGTTTTAATTGATTGTTTCAAGTTGCCAGTACCACCCACATTGTTCATTACTGGCATTCAAGAGTGGGCCCAATGTTATTTGTGTTGGGAGCCATTTTGAAGAGACTCTGTATTTCTTGCATTGCTATAAAGCAATTACGTGGTAAAGTAACCATCCAAGGCTTCATACGCACCTTCACGTCAAACTGCATTGTACTTGTGCTTCTTTTAATCTAGTCTACTGTATTTGCTGCTCACAATGCAGTCTCCATTACATTGCAAAGACTAAGCATACACTGGGGAGCTGCTTTGTGGAACACTTCCACTCTGACCATAGGAATAACCCCAATCATCCAGCTGCTTGGCAATTTAATAAACCACCTTGCTCCTTTAGTAACATGTTTGTCCTGGGCCTACGAGAATGTTCCAGCAGAGCTCAATGCAAATTGGAAGGGAGTTGTTATGGTGGGCTTCACTTGAAGTGAAGTGGGACCAGTATCCTGGTAAATTGAGTAATTAATACTGTTGAGAAAGTTTTATTCTAATTAGAGGGATAGGGTTTGGAAGAGGGGAAATGGAGGCATGCAAAGTAAAAGGATAAAGCTACATTGCAGGGCAACTATTTGGATACTAGGAGTGGGACACGAAGCAATAGAGTGTACAAAAATTGAAAAAACAACAGCACAATTAGGGGGGAAAGTAGTCCTTTACGTAAGTGTGCATAGCGTTACCAGCAAAATAAATGAATTAATGGAATGTATAGAGGTTAATAGGTATGATCTTATAACTGTTACAGAGACATGACTTCAATGAGATCAAGGCTGGGAACTAAATTTTCAGTGGTATAAGACTTTTCAAAAGGATAGCAGAAAAGAAAATTGGGTGGGATAGCTCTGTTAATATGAGATTAAGTACAATATTAAGAAATGATCTTGCATCAGAAATGAAGACTCCATATGGATGGAAGAAAGAAATGATAGCAGAAGAAGATACTAATAAGGGCAGTCTATAGACCTCAAGCAGAACAGAAAATATATTAGGAGACAATGAAGACATGTAAAAAGGCAGCACATTAATCATGGATGAATTTATCTGCACAAAAGATTGGAGAAATCAAATTGACAGAATTAGCCATGTGGAAGAATTTACTGAGTGCATGTGGGACAGCTTCCTATATTAGCATGTTGTAGATCCAACCAGAGATCAAGCTATTTTCGATGTTGGAATTGGTAATGAAGCAGCTTTAATAAATGATCATCAGTAGATCCCCGAGAAAACAGTGGACATGAGCTGCAGCTTACTTTTTTGGTCCAATGCATGTTGCATCAGGCATTTTGGAGGGATTCTCACGTAATGGGGTCCAAGAGGATGGGGGGGGGGGGGTGGGGCTCATTGGGATGCTCTTTAGAGGGTCAGTGTGGATTTGATGTGCTGAATTACCTGCTTCCACACTGTAGGGATTCTATAATTCAAAGGTCTTAAGGAAGTGGCTGCAGAGCTTAACACTGGGTAAAATATTCCATAATTCACTGGACTCCAATGGATTGGAAACCTGCTAATGCGATGCCCCTGGTGAAGAAAGGAGGGAAACAGAAAGCATGAAACTATAGGTCAGTCAGCCTAACATCTATTGCTGGGAAAATGCTACAGTCCACATTAAGGAAGAAATAGTAGGCTATTTAAAAAATTAATGCAGTCAAACTCAGTCAACATGACTTTGTGAAAGGGAAATCATGTTTGACACATTTGTAAGAGTTCTTTAAGGATATCACAGGCAAATTTGATAAAGGGAAACTGGTAAATGTAGTGAATTTGGACTTCCAGAAAGCATTCACAAAGGTGACACATAAAGGTGACTGCACACTTTATGAGCTCATGGTATTGGGGGTAATATATTAGTATGAAATGAAGATTAGTTAACATTCAGAATCCAGATTGATGGACTTTTCTCAGAGTGTAATGTATCCAAATTTGTAACACAATGAATGTTCACCCTGAAAATTTCACAGTTCCAAGAAGCTGGGCCACCACACAGATTTCACAATTAACATTTTTGAAATAACAACACGGCGCACCTGTTAGCATGACTGGTCCCCATTGAAGGAATTACCTTTGCTGTAATCAACGATGCTTGTAAACCACTAAACCCCGAGGCAAGGACTGATTTAAAACAATGCTACTTGCTTGGGATTAACACCCTGTCATCATTTGGAATCTTCCTCATAATGTCACATACAGTCATAAAGAATCTGTTTTTACTGAGATGCTGGTATGCAGTTTAGTGCACAGAGGTATATGATTTTGACTGCATCTCTGCATGAGATAGCTGCAGAAAGCAGAGGTGCTCTAAGGTTGCTACTGGCAATTCAACTGACCTTGACTGTGAAGCTTGGATCACACTCACATTAGTCTTCAGCACTCTTTGCAAGCCAACAGTAAGTGTAAGTAACCTCATCAATAAAGCCGACATCAGCTAATTTGGTTTCCTGTCAAGCAATAATGTTGACACAAAGCTTATGTTGCTCAAGAACAACTTCAGGTGTCTTGCATACACTTCCTGTGGAGTGTTGATCATTGTTCTTGCCAGCGTGTATAACCCTTACATTCTAGCTTTCAACCTGAAATGTTACATTTCTTTGCTGGGTACAGCATTGTTTTAGGAGGTGCAGGCTTGCCTAGCATATGTATTCCCTCATGAGTTCATTGGCTGATATACAGAGAAAAAACAAAAACTTATACAGTTACAAACTACCTGGGAAAGTCTGTTGATTCTCAAGCCATCCAGATTAGTCCCAGTATTGTTACAAAAATTACTGCTTTATTCAAAGTATATGGGGATTAATCAGGCTTAGTCAGCATGAACTTATTAAAGGATGATTACGTTTGATAAATTTGAACAATCCTTTTGGGGTGGTAACCAGGAGCATCTGATGTGGTCTACATGGACTTTAACAAGGCTTTTGAAAAGATCCCTCATGGCACATGGGTCAGAAAAGTAAGAGTGAATGGAATCAAAAGCGAAGTGGCACAATGGATTCAAAATTGGCTGAGGCAGGAAGCAAAGGATAATGTCAGAGGGATGTTTTTGTGTGACTGGAGGTCAGCTGTAGGTTTCCACAGCCCCAATGCTGGGGCTCTTGCTGTCTGCAGTGTTCATCAATGATGTGAACTTAAATGAAGGGGGGTACGATCAATAAGTACGCAAATGGTAGAGTGGTAAGTAATGAAGAGGATAACCATAAACAGCAGGAGGATATCAATGGATTCATATATATCGTATATTTTTACAGTGTAGCCAGGGGAAATCATTGATGGGCTTCAATTTCAATTTTGTGCCAGTCAGAATTCAGCTGCACCGGGCAACCATATGGTTGAAAGATGTGTGACCAGTGGTCCTTGGCTGTGATCGTGACCATCTGGTTCTTTGTTGACAAAGCCAAAACGTTTTTCATGAAGTATTTTGTGATTATCAGCACATTTGTGCTTGGTAGCAAACTTATCAAGCATGAATTAGTTCATGTCTATCAGCTACATGGGGAACAGGTCTGGATTTTTACCCTAGGTGCCAGGCAGCTGACAATGGGAACTTTAATGCTTTCTTGTTTACAGGATTGTAATTGTAAATACCAGTAACAAATATCCTCAAAAATGCCATGATAGAGAATCACATGCCCAACGTGTTCTAGATATTTTCTGATCAACTTTTTCAGAGTTAGAACCAACATATCCAGCTTCTGCACTGATTGTTTCAGGAGATTGAAATGCTTTGAGATCAGTTGAAGAATGCGACACACATCAAGTTCGAGAATGGAGGTATTTAGTTGGTCAAAGTAATTGATTTAGAACACTGTGCAAGTGGTCACCTTAGGAGGGATATTTGAGAGCGAGGGGCCCCAACCTTTTGTAGCATCATCCCAGTACAGCAAGAAACATCGTAGTAACACTAAGCTGTTGGCTCAATGTCACACAATTTAGCCAATAGTTCAAGTGAGTCCAAAGAACTAAATATGAAAATTGAGATTTCTGAACTCCACAAAAGGATGAACTAATAATTATTCACTAAATTGCCCTGAATGTTGTGTTTTGAAGGAAATCTCAGTCTGGAGTGCTGATTGCAAACTCATTTAAATCAAGTGCTTTCATTTGGGAAAAAAAAGCTTTTTATTGAATGATTTGGCAAACTTTTTCCTTTTCATTCATCTTACCCACTTTCCTGCAATTATTTGCAGAAATATAGTTTGTGGTGACCTAGATACAAGGGTTGCTAAGAAACAGCAGACTAGTAAAGAGTGTCTACACATGACTCCTCCTCTAATAATCTCTACCATACCTCTAAAACAAGGAGAAAATGTAAAATACATATTCTACACGTGGGAAAAATTGAATTTTTGCTGCAAAAAAAAATTGATTTTGAAGTGAAACACATTGCAGTCAGAGTTATAGCTATCATTTGTGCCACTTCAGGAACCAAAAAGGTTTACAGTGGTAAATGAAACATTTTGGCTTTTTAAGGTCAGTACTGGTTCTTTGATGCAGCAATTTAAAAAAAACTCACTTCTTAGCTGTCTTGTCTTATTTTTCACTCCCTCATCTTTTAAAAACTTTTTTCTTAATTGACACAGTGATATTTGTCTCAGAGTACTCCTTTCAGCAAGACATTTCCTACTCCAAAAACTCAAAGGAAGAAACTTCACCAACCTTCCCCTTAATTTTCAACTGTTAGCCCTGATAATTGACACTCATCCTGGGGAAGTTTTTCTGTATTCACCTGGTCAAACCCTTCATATTTAAACATCCTTTCTTGTTAGCCTGCTTTGTTTTTGTAAAATAATTATAGTAGCTCAAGTCCCTCTTCTTGTCAATTAGGGCATAACCTGAGATGATTACCCATGTATTTTACACTCCTATTTATTAAATCCAAAATACTGTTGCCTTCTTTTTTGTTAGTGTCAATCCACATTTACATATTCAAAGAATTTTGAACACCATGTCATTTTGCTAATCTGCAACTTGAAACAGTTTGCCATTTGGTGTATATTCCACTTTGTTTTTCCTCCAGAACTGCATCATTTCACTTTTTGATGGTGAACTGTACCTTCCAATAGCTTCTTGTTTGCCTAACCTGTTTACATCCCTGTGTCTTTTATAATTTGCAAAACACCACACTCCCAATCCATGCGTATATCATTAGCAGGTTTTGACACTACGATCTCAAAATCCAGATAATTTAGATAGGTTATGGTCAGCCAAGTGGGCTCAAATTATTTTTGAATCCAATCAATATTCAACATCCTTAATCTTTTACAAACACAAAGTATTGCAAATGTTGTAAATGTGCATGTGTTGGAACGAATCCCTATACTTCACAGCTCTGGCAGCATCTGTGCAGTGCAGGTAGAGCCAGTGGCCAGAATTTTTAAATTATTATGAGGTCAGGATCAAAAGAAGGTAGGCACACAATTTGGCACTGCTGGTGCTGGCCTTCATACCGGTTTGCTGTAATAATCCTGCCTTTAGCACTAATTTTCAATGATGACGGCTTAGGTCTTGATTCCTGGCAGGCAGTTAACTATCGAGAATTACAGGATCTATTAACGGCTGGCTGTGCGCTGACTGGGATTCTCAGTCAGCCATGCCAGTGGCGCATGTCAGCCTGGCTTTCTCCTTCTGTCTCTCTATCCTCAGATCAGTAGCTCTGACCTCAGCTGGTATGGCTGCCTCCCACTGGTTCTCCTGCAAAGGGAGTGTGCCTGTTGTCCCCGATTTAACAATAAGCCACTGCTTGATCTTGAATTAGCTACAACTTTGAAAATCCCAGCGGATAGAAATAAAACAACACGGATCCAGCCCACAAATCTTGATTAAAAAATACTGTCAAATATTTCTCATCATCCATCAGAACTAGGAAATGTTTTTAAGCAAGTGTAAGGGTGAGAGGTGAAAATTGACCAAAGAAAGAGCTGTAATTGCGTGGAAAACAGGAGAGATTACAGAGACTAAAAGAGTTGGTGGTGTAAGACAAAGACTATTAATGGGACAAGAAAGAAAAGATTGGCTAGATTTTCCAAAGTAGCAATGATGCACAGTTGAGGGAAAAGAATGACTTATTGGAAGCACTGATATGTCTTTAGAACATATGTGAAAAATAGTGAAACTGAAAAGTTAGCTTAATGTCTTTACAGGAAGTAGGATGTGATAAAGTATAGTCAAATCAACTGTGGAAGTCAGTGTACAATAAATATTTGTTGATAATTTATCCCTGAAATAGAAACAGAGATGTTAAGGAAATGGTTAAGAAAGAATAGGAAATGGAGCATGGAAGCAAAGTTGAAATTTTCCAGTTTATTGTGAAGAAACAGCACTGATGCAGTCAATGATGTACAGAAAAAATTTGAGGGGCCCTGATTAGGAATGATATAAGGAATAGTTATCAAAGGAAATATATGTGTATCTAAGATCCATGTGTGTAATGAGTGGAATTGAAGGAGAAGGTCTTCAAGTGAGAGAAATTAGCCAAGTGAAGTTCAATGGGCATTGGTTGGAGTTGAAAGATGGAGATACATAAAGATATACATTTCTGATGAGAAGGAGACAGTGCCAGGAATTTGGAAACTGTTGGGAAATCTTTCACCCTACTGTAGACTTTCTCTTTCATCTTGTCCCCACCCAATCTTTAAAAATACTGACAATGTATTACATTTCTAACTTTTCCCACTTTTGCTGAAAGGTCAACAGCCTGAAATATGAAGTTTTTTCAGGCTGCCTGTCCTGCTGAGTGTTACCAGCATCTACTCTTTTTTCAGATGTACGACATCTGTTTGTGTTTTGCTATCATTATATATCTATCATACAGTAATATAACAAGCAAACAGACTCTTCAGTCCAACTCATCCATGCCTACCAGACATTCCAATCTGACCTAGTCCCATTAGGCAGCATTTGGACCATATCCCACTAAACCCTTCCTAATTATATACCCACTCAGATGCTTTTTAAGTGTTGTAATTGTACCTGCCTCCACCCCTTCCTCTGTCTGCTCGTTCCATACACACGCCATCCTCTGCGTTCAAAAGTTCTCTCTCAGGTCCTTTTTAATTCTTTGATCTTTCATCTTAAGCCTATGCCATCTAGTTTTGGACTCCTAGCCTGGGGAAAAGACCTTGCCATCCACCCTAGGCATGTCCTTATGATTTTCTAAATCTCTATAAAGGTTACCCCTCAGCCTATGACACTCAAGGGAAAACAGTCCCAGCCTATTCAGCTTCTCCCTCTCAAAACCTCCAGTCCTAGCACCATCCTTGCAAATCTTATTTGGAACCCTTCAAATTTAACAGTATTCTTCCCAAAGAAGGGTAGACAGAATTGTACGCAGTATTCTAAAAGTGGCCTCACCAATGTACTGTACAGCCACAACATTATGTCCCAACTCCTGCACTCAAAGTTCTGACCAATTATTTGGAAGCCAAAGCCAAAATTGGGTAAGCTGTCCGTGGACTAGTCAAGCAATAGCTTGACAAAGTTATACTCACAGAATCATACCTTGCAGACAAAGATCCAGACACTACCACTACCACTACCATCACCTTCACCTTCACTTGATACGTCCTGCCCACTGACAAGACTGACCCTCTGGAGGAAGTGATTTACTCTGGAAAGCCTCAACATTGACTCCAGATAGCTTCAGGTTTAACATGGGCAAGGTAATCTCCTGCTGATTACCAAATACCGTCCACTCTCGGGTAATGAATCACAAACCTCAACGTTGTGCAACATTTGGAGGAAGCAATGCACATGGCAAGGGCGCCATATGAGCGTGCCTTGCCAGATCCCGAGTTGTACGTCTCACAGGTTAACCACCCCCTCATTGCCGAGTCTTTCAATCGCTCCATTCCCTTCTATCCAAAAGAAATTTAAAATTAACTCGAAGCAGTTTCCTTTAAATAAGTACAAACGCAGCAGGATCAGAAAATCAGCCATAAACCAAAACAGACGGCAGAGAAAACCATCAAACAGCCGGAAGTGGGTCCACGTTACTAGGGTGAAAGGTGAAGGGGAGGGGCCTGCTGTTACGGAGCGGTCATGGATCCCGGTGGTGAAGGTAAAGCCGATTCTTCCGTGTGATCTGAGCCCTGTGGGAGCGACCTGGCTCTGGGTATAAACTGACAGGTCTGTCACGGTGAATTAGGGCGATATTTTCCTATAGTTATGGAAGATAAGATCCGATAGCCGAATCTTTAAATATCCATCGCGCCAGCACACGGCATTGGCGTGTGTGATGGGAAGGACTGCCCTCACTTACCATCCTGCACCCTTCCGGCCTTTCCTCATTTATCCCGCACACCCCCAGTGTCTTCCTCTTTCACTCCCTACCCGCCATCGAGGGAGGGCCCTCATCCCCCTGCCCGCTGCCACCTCGGACTGCCAACCCACCCCACCCGGCATATCCTCATCCCCCATCTCAGGACTGACCCCATCCCCTTCTTCTCACTCCCGCGCTGGAACTGTCTTCATTTCAGTCCCCACTGGGGACTGTACACAGTTCTCTGTGTATTGATGCTCAAGTTGCTGATGCAGTTAGATCATGTATCTTCCTGGTTGAGGCTTACTCATGAATGAAAAGGAACGAGCATTTTTGGTAATTTTTTTGAATCTTATGATGTCCTAATCTTTATAATCAGTGGAATAGTCGTGAAGTCATTTCACTGATATAAAATAGGAGATGTTACACCTCAGTGGGAATATTGTGTCGAATTCTGGGTATCCTTCCCATCTTTAGGAAGAATATGAAAGCTTGGGAATGAAATTTCATTTACTTGGCAAATTGGTGAACTGGGACTATCTTCTTTTGAAATAACAAGGTGTAGAGCTGGATTGACACAGCAGGCCAAGCAGCATCATAGGAGCAGGAAGGCTGACATTTGGCTGCTTGGCCTGCTGTGTTCATTCACCTTGTTATCTCGGATTCTGCAGCATCTGCAATTCCTGTTATCTCTCTCTTCTTTTGAGGTGTTTTAAGAGGAGTTTAGATTTAAGTGTTCCCTGAGGGGTCTGAAGAAAGCAGAGAAGGACAACTTTCTATTTGCGGAAAGCTGACAACTAAATTACGTCAACTTAAAGTGTTTAGCAAAATAACCAGAAGCAGTATGAGAAACATCTTTGTTGTACCATGGCCCAGATTTCCACTAGCTAGACAGTTGTTACTCCAGTGTTGATGGGAATTGACCTTACAGAATTCCTATCATAGCAGACATTGAAGGAATTGCCTGGGAAATTGAATTTTCCATCAGGCACTTTCTCTACACCTGGAGCCCTCCAAAACTCTTCATTCACATTGGAGACTTCAGAGAGTTTCAATGAAATTAAGTAAAGTAATTATCCAGGAAATGTTAGAGCATTAAATAGATGACCCGAAGTAACTATTCACCTGATCCCACGTTTACCTCAAGCACCCTCCATTACACCTCTGTTACTACACCTTTCACCCTCAATCCTGGAACAGACACCTGCGGGGACCTGACTACCATCCTATGACCCCAATGCCCTTTCCTCCCCATTTGGACTGGACCTGACCCTATATAATGCCCCACTAGGACTGGCCCCTCCACCTGACACTTGCTCACCTTGTTAGTCCCGACTTAACATAGCACTAGCAGACCCCGCCACTCACCAGAACTGCAGACCAAACCAGAAACTCCATGACACACCAGGCCTGATGCTACCCCTCACCTCCCCTCCCAACTCCATGAACCAATTTCTACAACATACTTGACCTAACCTAACTTAAATACTACATCACTTAAATTGCACCCTCACCAAGTAGCATTTTATCTGACACTCTGCGCTGATTCTTCATGATTTTCAATAGTTTGGCTGATTTCTCTATCAATAGCTCCTCTCAAATTTCCTTAAATAAAATGAAAGGCCATTAGTGGGTTAGCCTGACACAAGGGCAAAAGAAATGGAAAAATACCAAAGGGCGAAAAGACATGAAAAAGGCCACACAAGTAACAATGTGAGAAATATTAGAGAAGGGAAGAAAAAAGCAAACAAGCTGAAAATATGGCAGGTTGTTTTTATTCTTGAGATATGGGCAATGTTGACAATGCCACATTTATCACCAACTCCTAATCTACCTAAAGTACTGCTAGACTTTCTTGAATAGCTGCTGCTGTTTAATTAGAGTTCCTAAGGTAACTGAGGAGAGAAGGGGAGAATTTTGATCAAACAATAATGAAGGAATAACAATATACAAGTCAGGATAGATTGTGTCTTACAAGTTAGTAGTATTCCTTTGATATTGATGCTGTTGCCTTTTTCTATGTTTGAGGTGTGAGATTGAGCTGTGTCATCAAACTCTACTAGGTGAACAAGACACAGTCCAGATACAGTGGAGGTAATGATTATTGACTTGCTAGTTATGGATACTGATCAGTAATAATAAAAACTGTAAACACTCAGTGGGCCTGGTAGCTTTTGTGGTGAGAGAGACCAGAGTTAACATTTCAAGTCTGTGACCTTACATCAGATTTTCTCTTCCTACAGATGCTAGAAATACACCTCAGTTTTTCTCTTTCCACAGATGCTAGAAAAGCTACGGAGTATTTTCTGTTTCAGATTTTCATCATCCAAAGTATTTTGCTTTTATGTAGTAGTAGTTACACTGAAAACAATGTTAATTTCAAGCTTGGGTTAGTATTCCAATATGATTCCAACAAAAAACATTATGCGCTGTGGTTCTTCTCAACCTGTCTATAGTCTGTGACACAGTTGGTCATGCCATCTTTCCAGCTGCACTCAAGAGGTTGAGATTGTGATGGTTTGGCTCCATTTTGACTTGTACAATCAAAACTAGAATATCTATTTCAATTGTTTCTCCTCTCACTTATGCAACATTACCTTGGAGACCCTAGGAACCAATCCTTAATCTTTATCAAAATCCTTGTTTTCATGTCAATGCTGATAATACTTAGCTCCACGCCGCCACTATCTTTCTCGGTCCAACTGCTTTTTTCTGAATTACCAGACTGCTAATCTGACCAAATGAGCAGGAATTTCGTCTAACTAAATATTTGGAAGATCAAAGCTGTCTGAGGCTGAACCAGACTTTTTGGTTATAGAATTGTGTGACGTTATTTTCACCTCTGTAACATTGCTTGATTCTAGCGAGTTTTGAGAAGATTTGTAGCTCAGGTTGAGGTTCTGGATGTGAGTTTGCTTGCTGAGCTGGAAGGTTAGTTTTCAGACGTTTTGTCACCTTTTTTTTGTCACTTTTTTTTATTTTGAAAAAATATACTCGATTCATAAGATGTACAAAAAATAAAACATATTTATACACCTACCCAGTCATGCAAGCCGCTCCGGGTTACCCAGGGGGTACATACACCAACTAAAGGGAAAAAAAAACAAACAAAGAAGAAGAAAAAACAAAGCAAAGAAAATACCCTGGCAGTCGTCACCCCGCACAGTCCCAGTTGGCCCCCTGACCAGTTGGGGAAGGCGCCAGCTGGGCCCAGTTACCAGATAGGGCCCTTTTTTCTATTCTGGACGAGGGGTTTCATACCGTGGTCTTTCCCCGCCGCGCCTTGTCGGCGGCTGCACCAAGCTTTAGCGCGTCCCTCAGCCCGTAGTCCTGGACCTTGGAGTGCGCCAGTCTGCAACACTCGGTCGGGGTCAGTTCTTTCAGCTGGCAGACCAGCAAGTTGCGGGCAGACCAAGGAGCGTCTTTCACCGCATTGATGGTCCTCCAGGCGCAGTTAATGTTGGTCTCGGCATGCGTCCCGGGAAACAGCCCGTAGAGCACAGAGTCCCGCGTCACGGAGCTGCTCAGGACGAACCTCGACAAATACCACTGCATCCCCCTCCAGACCTCCTGCGCATAGGCACACTCCAGAAGGAGGTGATCGACAGTCTCATCCCCTACGCAGCCGCCTCGAGGGCAGCGTGCGGTGGCGCAGAGATTCCGGGCATGCATAAAGGATCTCACTGGCAGAGCCCCTCTCACCGCCAGCCAAGCAATGTCCTTGTGCTTGTTTGAAAGTTCTGGTGATGAGGCATTCTGCCAAACGACTTTGGCAGTCTGCGTGGGGAGCCACACGACGGGATCCACCCTCTCCTTTTCCCAAAGGGTCTCGAGGATACTACGTGCTGACCACTGCCTGACGGCCTTGTGGTCAAAGGTTTCTCCACGAAGGACAGATGGTACGGGACAGTCCAACTACTCGGAGCGTTCCACGGCAACGAGGCCAGGCCCATCCTTCGCAACACTGGGGACAGGTAGAACCTCAGTAAGTAGTGACACTGGTGTTTGCGTACTGAGGATCTACGCACAGCTTGATGCAGCCGCACACAAAGGTAGCCGTCAGGGCGAGGGTGGCGTTCGGTACGCCCTTTCCCCCATTTTCCAGGTCTTTGTACATGGTGTCCCTGCGGACCCGGTCCATCCTCGACCCCCAAATGAAGTGGAAGATGGCCCAGGTGACCGCAGCGGCGCAGATCCAGGGAATAGGCCAGGCCTGCACCACATTACAACAGTACCGACAGCCCCTCGCACCTGACAACCAGGTTCTGACCCGCGATGGAGAGGGACCGGAGCATCCACCTGCCCAGCTTCTGCTTCAATTTGGTGATACGCTCCTCCCAATTCTTAGTGCACGCCCCAGCTCCACCGAACCAAACACCCAGCACCTTCAGGTAGTCTGTTCTTACGGTGAAGGGGACGAAGGAGCGGTCATCCCAGTTCCCGAAGAACATGACCTCGCTCTTACCCCTATTGACATTGGCACCCGAGATGTCCAACAGCCTACTCACCGACCAGTGATCGGTGCAGAAGACGGCGACGTCGTCCATGTACAGGGAGGTCTTGACCTGAAGGCCTCCGCTGCCTGGGATAGTCACGCCCTTCAGGCTCACGTCCTTCCTGATGGATGCAGCGAAGGGCTCCACACAGCACACGAACAAGGCAGGAGAGAGCAGGCAACCCTGCCTGACTCCAGATCTGACGGGGAAACTGTCCGATTCCCACCCGTTGATCGAGACTGCGCTAACGATGTTGGTGGTAGAGCAGCCGGATCCAATTGCGGATGCCCTCCCCGAACCCCACTTTGGAGAGGACGTCCCTCATGTAAGCATGAGAGATCCTGTCGAAGGCCTTCTCCTGGTCCAGGCTGACGAGGCAGGTGTCCACCCACCTGTCCTGCACGTAGGCGATCGCATCCCTGATGAGCGCAAGGCTCTCAGCGATCTTCCTGCCCGGCACAGCACAGGTTTGGTCAGGGTGAATCACCGACTCCAGCACAGACCTGACCCGGTTGGCTATGACTTTGGCCAGGATTTTGTAGTCCACGTTCAATAGTGAAGTGGGACGCCAATTCTTAATTTCTTCCCTCTCCCCCTTCCTCTTGTAAAATGAGGGTGATGATGCCCTTCCTCATGGACTTGCACATTTCCCCTGCCCGAAGCGCACTATCGTACACCTCCAGCAGGTCCTGGCAGGTCCCACAGAGCGGAATACAGCTCGACTGGTAGGCCCTCGCTCTCGGGAGTCTTATTCCTCTCCAAGGAATTGAGGGCTCTGGTCAGCTCGTTCAGGGATATCGGCCGGTCCGGCCACTCAGTGATAGACGACAGGAACGACTCGGAGGCCGTGCTGTCCGTGGGCTTTGTGTCGTACAGTCCAGCATAGAAGGATCTGCTGATCCTCAAAATGTCGGGCCGAGACGATGTCACCGAGCCGTCGTCCTCCTTCAGCCGGCTAAGCACAGCGCTCTCTTTGTGCACCTTCTGAAAGAAGAAACGCGAGCACGTCTCGTCCTGCTCCACGGAGGCCTCCGCGGTGAAGAGCGAGGCTTGCTGGCCCCTCACCTCGCGGAGGTCGTCCGTGACATCGACCCCCATCAACTGCAGAAGGAGCAGGTTCTGCACCCTTTTCTGGAGTCACAACAGCTTTCCCCGCCTCTCTCTTGCCTTCCGAACACCGTTGGGGACAAAGAACCTCTTGATGTTCTTCTTCACCGTCACCCACCAGTCACCCGGAGACTCAAAGAGGGGTTTCACGGTTTTCCAACCGGCGTACTCCCTCTTAAGCTTCTCGACGTTCTCTGGGGTCAACAGATTCGTGTTGAGCTTCCACGTCCCCTTGCCGGCCGGCTGGTCGCCCTATAAGTGACAGTCGGCCAGCAGGAGGCAGTGGTCAGAGAAGAACACCGGCTCGACGCCGGTGGACCTGACCGAGAACGCCCGTGACACAAACAGGAAGTCTATCCTTGAGTGAATAGACCCGTCTGGCCGCGACCAGGTGTACCTCCGCTGCGCTCTGTCTGCAGGGGTGCTGAAGACGGCGAGCAGCTTGGCATCCTTCACTGTGCCCATCAGGAATCTGGACGTGATGTCCAGTTGACTCCCCCCACCCGCTGTCCCCATGCCGGATCTTCCATCTGCATCGATGATGCAGTTGAACTCTCCGCCTAGGATGACCAGCCTGGACGTAGCCAGCAGGGGTGGAAGCCGCTGCAGGACGGCCAACCGCTCACTCCGTACCGCTGGGGCGTACACGTTGATCAGCCTCAGGGGAGCGTTCCTGTAGGTGACGTCAGCCACTAGGAGGTTCTCTTCCCCCCCCCCCCCCCCCCCCCCCCCACCACCACCACCACCTGATGAGAGATGGTGAAGTTGCGCCCCCGCAGCAGAATAGCCAGGCCCGAGGAGCGACAGTCGTTACCCCCCGACCAGATTGAAGGCCCACAGGTCCAGTCGCCGGACCATTTCCCGTACCTGCCGAGGTGCGGTATACCGTACTCCTGCAGAAACAGGAGGTCTGCCTTGACGGTGGTCAGGTAGGCCAACGTGGACACACATCTTGCGGTGGACTTGACGCTGCGCACATTAATGCTCGCAACTCGTACCCCCATTGGTGGGCAGTGACTGCAGTACCCTCCCCAAGTCCAAGGTCCAGCCCCTCCATCTGTCCCTTCATGCCCATTGCCCGGGCTAACTGCTGGATGCTCTCCGGGCTGAGGAAACCATCCGTGCTGCCTTCCGGGTGGCATCCCCCCGTCGGGGGTACGGAGGCAGGAGAGCCCGGCTCTGGGTTAGGCTGGGGACGCGCTGCTTCCTCCTTCCCACCTGGAAGTTCTGGGGGGCCCTCCAGGGCCCCGGGGCATGTGACTGGGTGTCGGAGGGAGCCTCAGGATGCCTCCCGTCACCTGGAAGTGGGGTGCTGCTTTCCTTCTCCCTTGAGATCTTTAGCTTCTGCTTTGGGCGTGCCCTCTCCGAATCCCCCTCGTCAGAGGAGCTCTTATAGCCCCCCTGTAGCTGCCTCTTCCCGCCTGATGGTTGCGGTTTTTGGGCCCGCCGACGCACCTTCCTCCTCGCTTTTGGACTGTCGTCCACTCCCCTGGGTCGCCTGTCGCCGCCTCCATTGACTCCGGGTTGTCGGTGGGGGGGAGCGGAGCCTGCAGGGGCGCTTTCCTGGCCTCGGGCCCATCCTGCGGGGCTGGGCCCTCCTGCACGACCTGGCCCTCCTGCACATTAGTGGGGTCCTTGCAGGGCCCTGGTGCCTTCCTCTCCTCCGGGGGTGGCTGGCCCCGCATTGCCCCTGCCGGCGACCTGGGCGTAGGTGGTCCCCCGCCGCGGGCATGCCCTATAGAGGTGGCCCTCTTCCCTGCAAAGGTTGCAGCTTTTTTCTTGTGGGCAATCCTTTGCAAGATGTCCCTCCTCCCTGCAGATGGTGGCTTTGCAGTCGGCCGCCACATGACCTGACTTACCACAGGCATGGCAGACTTTAGGTTGCCCTGCATAGGTCAGGTAGCCCTTGCTCCCGCTGATTGCGAAGCTGGACAGTGGGTGTACGATGTTTCCGTCCGCGCCCATCCTCAGTGTCACCTTGACCTGTCTCTTACTGGTTCAGATGCCAAAGGGATCCACAATGTCAGTTAGGTCCCCTTCCACCTTCACGTACCTTCCAGGGAAGGTCAGGACATCAACTGCTGGCACATGCGGGTTGTACGTGTGTACAGTCACCATACGGCTCCTCTGCTCTGGCATCACAAACAGCAGGGCAGCGGTCAATACAGAGGGGGGCGCCCTCACCTCCTTTCTCCTTGAAAAACTCCAGGAAGCGCTCGCAAAGCTTGGCACTCTTGAAGGTTACATCATAAAAACCTCCTCTGGGAAAATCCTGCAGGCAGTAAATGTCCACAGCAGCAAATCCACAACAGTCCAACAGGACCCTCTTCACGAAGAAGGTGCGGTCCACAGGTGCACCTTCATCCACCTTCTTCACGGAAACACGGATGGTGTTCCGGACCCCCTGACCTGGGGCACGAGAACTTGCCGCAGCTATCGTTGCAGGTTGGCTGCTCCCCTGAACCAGCGTTAGGCCAAAGCCAGCATTAAGATCCACCGGTTGCAAGGGTGCACAGCCAACCCGACGTCTTCCTTCCACCTCCAACACAGCGCTCTCCTCCTCCTCGGTCCACAAAAGAGTGGGTCTTTATTTTGTTCTGGATGTAAGCTGGTTCACTGAGCTGGAAGGTTTGTTCCCAGACGTTTCATCACCATTCTAGGTAACACCAACAGTGAGCCTCCAACGAAGCGCTGGTGTTATGTCCGGCTTTCTATTTATCTGGTTAGGTTTCCTTGGTTTGGTGATGTCATTTCCTGTTCTTTTTCTCAGGGGATGGTAGATTGGCTCCAAATCAATGTGTTTGTTGTTGGAGTTCCGGTTGGAATGCCATGCTTCTAGGAATTCTCGTGCGTGTCTCTGTTTGGCTTGTCCTAGGATGGATGTGTTGTCCCAATCAAAGTGGTGTCCTTCCTCATCTGTATGTAAGGATACAAGTGATAGTGGGTCATGTCGTTTTGTGGCTAGTTGATGTTCATGTATCCTGGTGGCTAGCTTTCTGCCTGTTTGTCCAATGTAGTGTTTGTCACAGTTCTTGCAACGTATTTTGTAGATGACGTTCGTTTTGTTTGTTGTCTGTATCGGGTCTTTTAAGTTCATTAGCTGTTGTTTCAGTGTGTTGGTGGGTTTGTGGGCTACCCTGATGCCAAGGGGTCCGAGTAGTCTGGCAGTCATTTCGGAAATGTCTTTGATGTAGCGGAGAGTGGTTATGGTTTCTGAGCCCGTTTTGTCTCTTTGGGTTTATTGCTGAGAAATCGGCGGACTGTGTTCATAGGGTACCCATTCTTTTTGAATACGCTGTATAGGTGATTTTCCTCTGCTCTGTGTAGTTCCTCTGTGCTTCAGTGTGTGGTGGCTCATTGGAATAATGTTCTAATGCAGCTTCGTTTGTGGGTGTTGGGATGGTTGCTCGTGTAGTTCAGTATTTGGTCCGTATGTGTTGTTTTCCTGTAGACGCTGGTTTGAAGTTCCCCATTGGCTGTTCGCTCTACTGTGACACCTAGGAATGGCAGTTTGTTGTTGTTTTCCTCTACCACTGAGGGTATTACTGATGGTCTTGAAGGTTTCCTCTAATTTGTTTTGTTTGGTGATGACAAAGGTGACTACAGGAGCATTGATTTGAGAATTGCTTGATTCTGCTACTGACTCTTCTCAACTGCTGCAGAAACCCTCATCTATGCCTTTGTTCCCTTTCAGTTTGACAACTGCAATGCATTTCCATGTGATCTCCCACATTTTATTCTTAGTAAGCATGAAGACATTTAACAATCTCATTTATGTCCTTACTCTCACCAAATCCCGTTCACTCCTCATCCAAATGCCCACTGACCTGAACTGGCATCCATTGAGCAACATCTCACTTTCATGACTCTCATTCTTGTTTTCAAATCCATCCATGACCTGCGTCCTCCCTCTAGCCCAGAACCCTTTGTGATATCTACATACCCTGGAATCTGGTCTCTTGAGCATCCCTAACTTTAAGTGAACACAGTGGTTTGGTGTCATCCAGAGATGAAATAAACACGCTGATAAGTGCTGTCATGTTCCTATGGCTAGGTTTTTATTTGTATGTAACTTTTCCACTGAATAATGGTACACATTACTTTTGTTTTTTTTCCATAAAGGGCCAATATATAATTCATTCCACACTGCGCGCCACAACACTGATATCTGTGAATTTTGTGAATAGTATCACAAAAGATATCGTAATGGTGTTGAATTATCTTGTTTAACTGCTGTATTCAGGATATTTTTGTTTATTTAGAATGAATTTTGGTGGTTCAGATTTGACAATCCGTTTCCACACCTTTTTTTGATATGTATAATGCTATATCCTACATTTAAATGACAGAGGTGAGTCATAAGGCTTCATTTACACTGTTTACAAGTTCACATCTGCATCTTGCACCATATGTCTTTATCATGTTCCATCATTTTGTTCACTTCCAATATTACAGTTCTAGTATTTGCGCTGTGTAGCGTAATATGACATAATAATAAAGCAGCTGATGTGTAGTGTATCTATGAAGAGAGTGTCAAATGGTTTCCAATCCCCAAAGCTAATAGAGTCATACAGCACAGAACCAGACCCTTCGGTCCAATCAGTCCATGCCAAACATAATCCCAAACTAAACTAGTCCCATCTGCCTTGTCCTGGCCATATCCCTCCACACCTTTCCTATTCATGTACCTATCTAAATTTTAAATTTTGCATTTGTACCCATATCTACCACTTCCTCAGGATGTTCATACCCTCTGTATAAAAGAAAATTGCCTCATATCCTTTTTTAAAATCTCTCTCCCCTCATCTTAAAATCTCTCCCCTAATCTTGAAATCCCCCAATTTCCAGAAAAGGCAACGAGCATTAACTCTGTCTATACCCCTCATTATTTTATAAACTTCTTCGAGGTTGCCTCTCAACCTCCTACACTCCAGTGGAAAAAGTCCTAGCCTGTTCAGCCTTTTTAGTAACTCAAAATTTCTATACCTGGCAACTTCCTGGCAAATCTCTTCTAAAATTCTTTGCATCTTAATAATATCTTTGCTGTAACTGGACACAGTCTTCCAGAAGAGGCTTCACCAATGTCCTGTACAACCTCAATATGACTTCCCAATTCTTGTAGTCAAAGAACTGAGCAATGAAGGCAAGCTTGCCAAACACCTTTTTAATTATCCTGTCTGTGTGTGATGCAAACTTCAAAAAATTATGTTCGTCCAAGTCCCTCTATTCTACAACACTACCCAAGGCCCTGTCATTAATTGAATAAGCCTAACACTTTCTTGAAATATCCACAGTTTCTCCACATCCTATTCAAATGTTATGGTGATTATTATAATGTTGTCATTTTTATAATAGAGCAAAATCCTCACCATTGTCACAAGTTGTGATTTGATGCAGCTAAACCATATGGGGTGCCTTGGCTAGATTCACTTCCGTCAGACCACCTTATTGGGATTGGTCTAATTCGCTTATATCTTGGGAAAGGATGATTGCTCAAATACTTCAGTAGATTTTAGATCACTCTTGATAGTACTAGAAGGGTATAGATGTTAGCATAATAGTAATGTCACAGGACTAATAATGCAAAGGCCCTGCCTAATACTCAGGACATCAGTTTGAATTTACCACAGAAGTAGGTGGAATATAAATTAATTTAACAAATCTGGAATTGAAAGCTACTCTTCTTGGTGACCAGGGAGCTATAATTGAGTGTGATTAGAAAAGAAAATCCACCTGGCTACCTTATGCCCTCCAGGGAAGGAAATCTATCATCCTTATTTGGTCTGGCCGACATGAGAGAACCCAGACCCACAGTGATGTGGTTGATTCTTAACTGTTCTCTGAAATACTGTAGCAAGCCATTCAGTTTGAGGGCAATAAATGCTGCCTTTGTCAGTAATGCTCTTTATACATGAAATACTAAAGAAAAAAATCTCGTTAATGTCTAAGATACCTGATGGTCCCTTGCAATACATTAGGCTCAACTTTAATAGTACACACGTTTTTCTTGCTGAAACATCCGAGTTCACACCTCAGAAAACTGAACCACTGCAACTGGTCGTTCGACATTGTGATCTCCAGCATTTGTTGCTTTCAGTACAGATTCCAGCATCTGCAGTAATTTGCTCCTATCTTTCAGGTACTAACTGTCTTAAAAACCACTGATAGTTTGAGAATCCAAAGAAAATGTTTGCAATGCACCTGATAACTTTGTGAGCGAATCATTTCATTTGATGCAAGTGCATTAATGAATTTGACTACATGCCAGTGAAGAGTCTGAAACCCCTAGCGCGTGCATCTTAATAAGGTCCTACCACCTTTCTAAAGTAAACTATTTGCTGTTAATAAATTCAATTTAGGAATTTAGTCAACTCAGATTTTCTCAAAATAATATTTTATTAATAATATAATAATATAATATAATAATATGTAATATATTATCATCTTCAGTACTTTCTTTTGAGAATGTTACACTTGGAAGCAATTTAAGTAGTAGTAAATATGAAAGTTTAATGTGAATTCATTTTATTGTAATGCTGTAATAAGAAACTATATTTGGATCACCTCTTTTTTCCTCTTCAGATACTAAAATGTTTTAAAGCAGGTGTTCTACTAGAAATCTTCATTATAAATATATTGTGTGTAGAGATGTATTTGAATAAATTGAGTATTTTTCATTTCAGTAGATTGTGCGAGATACATATTCAATGCAGACAGAACGCAAATCGGTTGTTCAGTCTTTGCTCCTTCTCTCCAGGGAACTGGTGTTCTGAGAAGATTCATAGAAAGCTGTGTGTGTGACTAACATAGAGTGAAAGGATAAATGTGCTTCATGATGAGACCCGGTTCTTGCTAGATTAGTGACAGTTTGATGTGAAGTCAGATCACTAATGTCAAGAAAAGCCACAGGAAGCTCTGTCTATATTTAAAC
This sequence comes from Stegostoma tigrinum, assembly GCF_030684315.1. Classification (NCBI taxonomy): domain Eukaryota; kingdom Metazoa; phylum Chordata; class Chondrichthyes; order Orectolobiformes; family Stegostomatidae; genus Stegostoma; species Stegostoma tigrinum. The sequence goes on along the minus strand of NC_081355.1, from coordinate 62,153,473 downwards.
TGTTCTATTTTTGGTGAAGTCTTAAAAATCTGTGGTAAAGTTACTAACCTATTGTGTTCCCAAGTTGATGCTTTGAACATTTAGCACATTGCCGATACTCTCTTTAGTAGACTGTTCCAGCCTCTGACATCGATTTTTTTTTCTGTCTTTGGGAATAGTTCATAAACCAGCCAGGATTGCCCTGAAATATCAAACTAATATTGTAACGGCTTTAGAATACAGTGTTTAATATTACTTTTTGGCCAAAAGACATGTTTCTGTATTTACTGTCTTAGAACTTGGACAGCAAAAACAAAATAAGGTTTGCCTCTTTGTAGGGCACGTGGAACCATCCCTCTTCCAAAGCTACACTGGCCTTATCCTCCATCTCTTCCTCCATTACATTGATGACTGTTTCGGTGTCGCCTCGTGTTTCCACGAGGAGCTTGAACAGTTCATCCACTTCACTAACACCTTCCACCCCAACCTTAAGTTTACCTGGACCATCTCTGATACCTCTCTCTCCTTCCTGGACCTCTCTGTCTCCATCTCTGGCATCCACCTGGAAACTGATATCCATTTTAAGCCTACTGACTCCCACAACTACCTAGAATATTCCTCCTCTCACCCACCTTCCTGTAAAAAGGCCATCCCCTATTCCCAATTCCTTCGCCTCCGCTGCATCTGCTCCCGAGATGAGGCATTCCACTCCCGAACATCCCAGATGTCCTCTTTTTTTCAAAAACTGCAACTTCCCCTCCACAGTGATCAAAAATGCCCTCGACCGTGTCTCCCGCATTTCCCGCAACTCATCCCTCACACCCCCTATCGGCAATAATTACCAAAACAGAATGCCCCTCGTCCTCACGTATCGCCCCACTAACCTCAAAATCCAATACATCATCCTCTGACATTTCCGCCATCTGCAATCTGACCCCACTACCAAAGACATTTTTCCCTCCCCACCCTTATGTGCTTTCCGGAGGGACCACTCTCTCTGTGACTCCCTTGTCCACTCCACGCTCCCCTCCACTCCCCCCCACCCGGGCACTTTTCCCTGCAATCCAAGCAGATGCAACACCTGCCCCTATACCTCCCACCTCACCCCCATCCCAGGCCCCAGGAAGACTTTTCACATCAAACAGATGTTCACCTGCACACATGTTAACGTGATATACTGCATCAGCTGTTCCCGTTGTGGCCTCCTGTACATCAGGGAAAACAAACGGAGGCTTGGAAATCACTTTGCAGAACACCTACGATCAGTTTGCAATAAACAACTACACCTCCCAGTCGCGAACCATTTCAGTGGGCCTCCTGCATTGCCACAATGACACTACCTGAAAGATGCAGGAACAGCATCTCATATTTCGCCTGGGAACCCTGCAGCCCAAGCGTATCAATGTGGACTTCACAAGCTTCAAAATCTCCCCTCCCCCGACCACATGCCAAAACTAGCCCAGCTCGTCCCTGCCTCCCTAACCATTCCTCCCACCTCAAGCCCTCCCCCATCCAACTGACCTCATCCCACCACCCCCACCCCCGACCTTTCCATACTCCTTGGGCTGAACAATCCCCTCCCTAACTCCCCATCTACATTCACTTTCACTGGCTCTAACTCTGCCTGTTTGACCTGATTGTCTCCTCTACCCTATCTTCTCCTTTATCCATTTTCTATCCGCCTTCCCCTATTTATTTAAGAATCCCGTTCCCCTATCCCATTTCTGAAGAAGGGTCCCGACCCGAAACATCAAACTTTCCTGCTCCTCTGATGCTGCTTGGCCTGCTGTGTTCATCCAGCTCCACACCGTGTTATGTCAGATTCTCTAGCATCGGCAGTTCCTACTATCTCATAAACATATTTTTTGCCAGGTTTATATTTCTTGATGTTACATAACTGCCTTTCAATGCACTTGAATCAGAAAGGAAAACTAGTTTCTGTATTTTATATATTGAAATGGAAGATTTTGTGAGAAATTCTCCACACCTTCCCTCCAAATACTTGGACTTATACAAGTGATATTGTGAATGGTAACAATGGGCTGTGTAAACTTGGTGTCATTGGAACCTCATGATGTCATATCAGTTGATATTCAATGTTAAATGTACTACATTAAGTGCATTTCTTGTACCTTAAGCCTCCATTAAATTGTTTTCATTTACTCTGGAAAATGTGTAGTTCTACATAATTAGTATAGAAATGGATGAAATGACATAATTCCACATTTACCATATTACAGTTTGTGAAATTGTTTCATGATTACATTGACTGCTGCATAAAAATGGTAGGTAGATTTCAAAAAGCATTTTTTAGCATTGACATGCTGTCCTTAGACGAACATTATTTTAGTGCAAATTCATTCTATGCATTATCTGTCATGTATTCAGAAAAACCCATTGAAGGCCAGAATTTTTGTGAAGCAAAGCTCCTTTTTGTTATTTGTATTTAATTCTGATTTGATAAATACAGCAACATGTTAATTTTGTAAGTTGTCTTCATTTCCTTGCACTTGTTCTCTTTTAAAATCTCTTTAACTACTAATTTATTCAATTTGTAAGGAAATGAGAGTCCTTTTACTTCTCTTTGGCAGTCCTTCTGGATTGAGGATAACTTGCTTTGCTGTGATGGGTATGATTGGTGGTGAGTTCAAAGTGTGATGGAGATGGGTTAGGTAGATGAGTTATTTGGAGACTTATACACTCTCTCCAACTTCGCAACTTCACTTCTGTGTATTCCTGGCAAGCCCCTTGATGTTTTTGACCCCTTTCCTAACAAATGTCTCCTTTTTGAATGTTCACAAGTCAGTGATTCCCATGAAACACAGGGATGTTCAACGTCTTCAGAGACAGTTTGAGAATTTACTGAAAGGGTTTGCATGTTCTCCTCGGAGCCTACTGTGCAACCCAGTTCTATAGGACAGGTTGCTTCAGGAGTCTAGTTTTGGGTGTGACATGTTTTGCCCATTGCACCTGGCTTTGAGTGATTAACAAATCAGTGCTGAGCGTGGCATGTTGGTTTGGAAGAGGACACTGTGATTGGACTACGTTTCTTCTCACTGAATTTGAAGGTTCTTACAAAAGCACTTTTGATACTTATCCAATGCTTGAGGTGTGTGCTATAAGTTACTCCAATCTCTGAAGAACATAGGATATCAGGGATCACTGCTTCTGATAAGTGTTGCTCTTAGCCTTGGGGTTGGAAAGTCTGGAGGTGATGATGAATTTCATTGCATATGACTACCTTTGTTGAGAGACTGTTCAGAAATATGGCAAATGGATTACGACGTCCAGATTCTTGTTCTTGATATAAATCAGTCAGTGTGAAGTTGTACTATGGAAAGTAGTTGGAAAAAGAACTTAAGTTTCCCAGGCGTTTACAGAGAAGAATTGGACAATGAACTGGAGGCTAGTTTCTTAGTGAGCACATATGCTTGTTGAAGCTCAATATTTTGAAATTAGAGTGACTTTGGTTTTGTATTGTAGGAAGTATTTGTTGAACAATTTGCTGCTTGTTCTGTGTATTATTTCCAAGTTTGTGTGTAATTTGCTGGAGGTGAGGTGCAGTGTTGCAAATTCTGCAGTGTTTCAATATGTGAGGACCATGGCTTTTGTGCTATGCACTGCAGGTGGTCACAAATTTCGGAGGGCAGCTGAATTGAACAAGGACACACGCTTTATTCTTCTTGCCCGATAGGAATCAAAAGCTTTGGTTAGCTCAGGAAAGGCCATGTACGTTTTATTTTGCATTTTTCATGGGATTTGCTTTTCAGAGAAGATTGTGTCTGTCAGTGGTACCTGTTGGTGGGTGAAAATTGCATTGTAATTCAGGAAGGACTTCCAGCTATTGGGAAGAGGCAGTTGAGGAGGATTGCACCAATGATCTTCCGCGTGACCAACAGCAGGGAGGCTCTTCTGTAATTTCACTAACTGGACTTGTCTCCCTTATTGAATATTAAACCAACCCAGCTGTCACTTTAAATAATCATCATTGTAAAATTAATTTGATCATTCAACTGTCATTTGAACGCATTCTGAAAATGTTTTGTATGAAACTGAACATTTAGCTAAGTCAGGTTGCGGATAATCAAGATCTATTTTTGACCACATTATGGATCTCCTTCAGAACAAGATATGTAATACATTCAGTGGTGAGAAAGGTGAAAATTTGATTGGAACCGACGATTAAGTGGTAATTAATTTGAATTGTATATTGTCAAACTGTAGAAACATTTTATAGTTTTACAGTTTTAGCAAACATGTGACATGCTGTACAATTTTCATCAGAGTATTTAGCATTTGTCAAAAATACCTACCAAAAATGAATATCATATGATAACTTTATGAAAGAATCAACGAACTTTTTTTATCTTAATGAACATCCATCAAATAACATCACCAATTATGACACTGTGTTTATAGCAAGGGAATTGTTCACATCATGTTTACATTAATTCTGGAACATTGGAAGTGGTACAGACTGTTAAATGATAAAATTAACACTTATGGATTGTTGTATCATTTAACCAAGTGAATTTAATATTACTGGCAATGCTATTATGAATGCTCACTGAATTTAAAAAGTGGATCACATCTAATTTCACACTTCTAAGTTTTCTGAAATTTCACAGCAAGACCAATGCTAATGTTTAAGTAAGATGTTCAACTAAATTTAGGTGTTCATCTAATGAAACTGTAATTTAGCTTCACCTTTGAGATGTTTACCAACTTTGTTTTACATTATAAGCATTTTCTGTTTTAGATTTCCATTTTTCAGTTAATCTTGTTAATTATTTAGCGTTTCTATCTGGTGAGTTGCTTTAAAAGAGTGTTAAGAAGCAATGCATTGTTATAAGGAGAATGTTTTGTTTAAATCAGTAGACTGAGTGATAAGATTCCAAGCTATTAACAAGACCGCATCATGATGATTGGTCATTTCAGAAACGACTTAAAAACAATTCTGTTTTCCAACCCCTGCAATCACCTCTGTCCTCCCTACCCGCATGCATTTAAATCATTTTGACAACTGCTAAATGAAGCAAGGATCAGTTTGTCTACCGTTTCTACTGAATGCATTTTTTAGATTAGAAGTCTGAATTAAAAATACTTGCCCTAGCTATGAATAATAAACAAGGAATTGTGAGCACATCAGTGCAAACATAAACCTGTTCCTCTGAGAGTATTCACGCTGTAACTGCTGCCTGTATCATTTTTGTTAATTAAAACTTGGCAATTTAAATGATACACAAATTAGTTTTCTAAATGAAAAGGAATTTCTTTGTCATATTTTCTATTGAATTATAATCACTTGTATTTATATATTTGACAAGTTACCCGAAATTAATTTCAAATAATTCCTTGGGTGCCTTTCAAGTACAAAGGTGCATCCTGAGGGGCGTAATGAAGGGGTGTATGTTTTTCCTTTCCTTTGTTTTCTTTCTCCGTAATGTATTTACACTTTTAGTATGGTAAACTATTGCACGATGTTTTAAAGAAACAAAAATGAGTACAGCGCACTTGCAGGCAAAAGTAGCCAGTGACCAAATGCAAAATCAGGACAAAGGGGTCACAGCTAGTGAGTCTGGATACCAGAGATAGTAGGAACTGCCGATGCTAGAGAATCTGAGATAACAAGGTGTAGAGTTGGATGAACACAGCAGGCCAAGCAGCATCAGAGGAGCAGGAAAGCTGATGTTTAGGATCTGGACCCATCTTCAGAAATGGGGGAGGGGAAGGGGATTCTGTAATAAATAGAGAGGGTGGGGGAGGTAGATGGAAGATGGATAAAGGAGCAGATAGGTGGAGAGGAGATGGACAGGCCAAAGAGGCAGGGACAGAGCCAGTGTAGGTGGGGAGTTAGGATGGGGGTTGGTCATTCAAAGAAAGCCAGACAGGTCAAGGAGGTGGGGATGAGGCTGGCCGGCAGGAGGTGAGAGTGGGGGTTGAGGTCGGAGGAGCGCATAGGTGGGAAATAACATGAACAGGTCAGGGAGGCAGGGATGCAGCTCATAGAGGTGAGTTTAGGTGGGGAGTTAGGATGGGGGTAGATCTGTCAAGGGAAGACGGACAAGTCAAGGAGACAGGGATGAGGCTGGTAGGTAGGAGGTGGTGTGTGGGTTGAGGTGGGAGAAGCAGATAGAAGCTTGCACAGTTCATCCACTTCACACTAACACCTTCCATCCCAACCTTAAGTTCACCTGGACCATCTCTTATACCTCTCTGTCCTTCCTGGACCCCTCTGTTTCCATCTCTGGCAACCACCTGGAAACCGACATCTATTTCAAGCTTACCAGCTCACACAGCTACCTAGAATACACCTCCTCTCACCCACCTTCCTGAAAAAATGCCATCCCCTATTCCCAATTCTTTCGCCTTTGCTGCATCTGCTCCCAAGGTGAAACATTCCACTCCTGGATCCCAGATGTCCTCCTTTTCCAAGGACTGCAACTTCCCCTCCACAGTGGTTGAAAACGCCCTCGACTGCATCTCTCGCCTTTCCTGCAACTCATCCCTCACACCCCCTCCTTGCAATAACAACAAAAACAGAATCCCCCTCGTCCTCACCTACCACCCCACCAACCTCTGGATCCAATGCATCATCCTCTGCTGTTTCTGACCCCACTACGAAGGACATTTTTCCCTCCCCACTCTTATCTGCCTTCCAGAGGGACCGCTCTCTCCATGACTCCCTTGTCTGCTCCACACTCCCCGCCAGCCCCACCATCCCCGGCACGTTTCCCTGCAACCACAGGAAGTGTTACACCTGCTCCTACACCTTCCCCCTCACCCTCATCCCAGGTCCCAAGAAAACCTTCCACATCAAGCAGATGTTCACCTGCACATCTGCCAATGTGGTATATTGTATCCGCTGATCCCAATGTGGCCTCCTCTACATCAGGGAAACCAAGCAGAGGCTTGAAGACCGCTTTGTGGAACACCTACACTCGAATCACGACAAACAACTTCACCTCCCAGTCGTGAGCCACTTCAACTCCCCCTCCCACTCCTTGGACGATGTGTCCATCCTGGGCCTGCTCCATTGCCAAAATTATGCCACTTGAAGGTTGCAGGAACAGCACCTCATATTTTGCTTGGGAACCCTGCAGCCCAAAGGTATCACTGTGGACTTCACAAGCTTCAAAATCTCCCTGCCTCCCTAACCTGTCCATCCTTTCTCCCACCTATCCGCTCGTCCCACTTCAACCCCCACGTCCTACCTACCAGCCTTGTCCCTGTCTCCTTGACCTGCCTGTCTTCCCTTGACTGACCAATACCCATCTTAACTCCCCACCTACAGTCACCTTTACTGGCTCCATCCCTGCCTCCCCGACCTGTTCGTCTTATTTCCCACCTATGCCCTCCTCCCACCTTAACCCCCACGCTCACCTCCTACCGACCAGCCTCATCCCCTCCTTCTTGACCTGTCTGGCTTCCTTTGAATGATCAACCCCCATCCTAACTCGCCACCTACACTCACCTTTACTGGCTCCGTCCCTGCCTCTTTGACCTGTCCATCTCCTCTCCACCTATTTGCTCCTCTATCCATCTTCTATCCGCCTCCCCGTCTCTCTCTATTTATTTCAGAATCCCCTTCCCCTCCCCTGAAGACGGATTTCTGAAGATGGGTCCAGATCTGAAATGTCAACTTTCCTGCTCCTCTGATGCTGCTTGGCCTGCTGTGTTCATCCAGCTCTACACCTTGTTATCTTTGAGTCTGGATATCGTTCTTTTTTCTGTACTGATATGAAAGAAATGTCGTAGACACAATGTTAATTCTGTTTCTCTCTCCACCGATGCTGCCAGACCTGCTGACTTTCTTTTTAGTTAGTTTTTAATTTTCTGCCACATTAATTTTTTGTATAATTAGCTTTTCCTACTATTTTTGAACAGTCAGATCATCATGTTGCATTGTACAGCATTATTTACATCATTTGAGTATATGCCAAATGTTTACCAGTAGTATATCATTATCTTGCTTGAATATATAATTCAGTAAATAATACTATAAACCACCATTGCTTATGGGTGAATAGATGCTCTATAATTCTTTGTATTTTGTGAGGACCTTAATTCATGGAAGAATGTATAAGGTGAAGGAGTATTCAATGAGTAGCAAGACACTAGGCCTAGTGCAGGAAAGTGAGGCTAGAATACTATTTTGTCATATATTTTTGGCAGCACTGATATGATGGGTCAAAGAGCCTCTTCTGTACTGGATGATTCTATGGACTGTAGTTTTGTAATGCTGTACATCTAAGGTTAGTTCGAAACGTGTTTTTTTTTTCCTCTTTCCCAGTTTCGAAATTGTGGACACTTTCCAATATTTAAATGAATTCAGCAGTTTTTAATATTCTTCAAATGTGCTGATGCTTTGTTAAAGCTGGTTCTTGAAGTGTTCCATTTTGTCAATTTGACAGACTTATTTACTTCAGTTTTGTCATGTTTTGCTAACATTGAATTTTCCTATCAAATGGCTCTTGTATTTATGCCCCTTGCAGAGTGGTGGTTAACCATGCAGGAAGGTTTTGGTTTGCCCTGAGTTAGCTAATCTCATCCTGGCAGCATTTGGAATGCTGATTAGCATCAGCAACCAGGGTTTGGGAAAATGAAACCAGCAAGTATCCACCCCCACCTCTCTCCTTTCAGAAGTGCAAGCAAGTTGTCACAGAGCAAATGATTAGGAGTAGCTCTTTGCAGTTAATGGTAATAACTGGTCAGTCTTCTAAACGCACATGAAAGCAACAACCATTTGGTTTTAATACCTAAAGATAGTTATGACTATGAGCCATTTTGAAAACTGTCTTTAGCAAAATGGGGAGAAAGTTGGTTGGACGAAGTGTGTTGTCAAAGAAGTGCACTTGTACGCCGTAAATGTGTACTAAAGTGAGAAGCGAAGCATTGATATTTTGTGCGAAATTGTAGTCTACAACTTGGGATCATGGACCAAATCTTGCAGGACTGGAAGTATATTTTAGCGTACAATGTCTGACCTTTTCTTACACCTTTTAACTGGAAAGTATAATTTTTCTCATACCTTGTAGGAGATGTAAACTGAAAAGTAGTGTGATAAGGAGAGTAGAACATCTAGAATCCTACTGAGTGGACTGACAGTGCCAGTATCATTCAGCAATAAGTTAGAATTATATAAAAAGGGGGATAAATTAGAATTCAAATCAGCTATGGGAAGAGAAATACAGTTACAGAAAAGCTCGTCAGACAGCATCCGGGGAGCAGGAAAGCAAACGTTTCAGGCTGAAACAAGTTGACTTTCCTGCTCCTCAAATGCTGTCTGGCCTGCTGAGCTTTTCCACCTCCACACTTATTGACTCTAGCTTCTAGCATCTGCACACATTACTGTCTACAGTTAGAGAAAGAAAGATTAGGTTAAGAGAGGGGAATAAAGGGAATGAAAATGTAAGAAAAAGATTTCTTTTGGAAAGATAAACTGAACAGTTTTAAATGAAGTTCATCTTCTGTGTCAGATTGATTGATTGGCATCCTATTAACATTTATCACATGAGCAAAAGGGTACTTAAAATAAATCGTAACTTAGTATAATTGACAACTGATATGCCAATACAGATAGTATTTCAAAATAATGGGAACCCTAGGTCACTTTCTTAAAGCCCTCTTCCCTACCTTCACCTTCACCTCCACATCAAGTTCATATATCACTAGTTTGTCCGGAACTTATTCAGCTGGCTTTGCCACATTCCTCCCTCCCTTTAGCCCGTTAGGCCAAACGTATTCTAAATTCTGTCCACCCACCTTAGCTGTGAGTTTGCAAGTTTGTCTAGCTTTTAGTTCTATCTCCCTCATTTATTCTTTAAACTCATCTTGAGAGAGATCTATCTCCTACTCCTTGACCCTTTTCCACTAAATTGCTGCTCTCCTAACTTTTCCTACTACTATCCATGTTAGGGACTATCATTCCTAGTTCTCACACATGCAGGTATTTTGTTTCTTCCTAATAATTCTGCCGTCATCGCCCCTCCTATGAAAAAGTTATTTGCCCCATTATCCTTACAAATTGCCACATCAACTTCATGCTCCATTTCCCCTCTAAAATTCTTGAACCTTTTGTTGCCTCCCAGATCCATCACCACCCCATCCAAAACTCCATGTTTCAATCCCACCATTCAGGTTTTTAACACCACGACAGGTCTGAAATTCCTTGTATTAAAGTCACACATGACACCTGACTGTGACCACTGTAAACTATCCCTCATCAACTTTCTGACCATCTCTGCAGCCTTTAACAAGGTTGACAACACCATGGTCTTCCAATAGAATAGCTTGATAATCCAAAAGTATAAGGTAGTGTTTTCAGACTGATAACACCCATCTCAAACTTATCCCCACCTCTCTCAACTGCTCATTATTGCTGAATGATGAAACTGCTTATCTGACATCCAGATTGTGCCCCTTGATTTAACACCCTGTATTCCCCAATTGCTATCTCCATCCCTGTTCTTGGTAACAATCTGAGTGTAACCAGTCTGTCTGGAACTTTGTTGTCATATTTGACCCTGAGATGAGCTCTTGTTCACAAATGGAAGCCATCACTTAGATCGCCTGCTACCTAAAGACTTAACCATTTCAGTGAAATTTTCATAATCACTGATCAAAGTTGCTTTCTGGCTCAGTAATGTCGTTTTTTTTTGAGAATTCTCATCCTTGTTTTCTAATTCTTCCATAACCTTGCTCCTCCCTACTTCTGTAGTTGCTTCCACCCTCAGATATCTGTGTTTCCCTAATTCTAGTCACTTGTGCATCCTTGATTTTAATTGCTCATGCATTCAACTCCCTAAGCCCTACACTGTTGAATTTCGTCCCTGCAATTTCTCTGCCTTTCTATCTACTGTCCATCTTCAGTAACAATTTGAACATGTTTTTGGCTATCTGAATTAATAGACTGAACTCTTCCATTTTTAGTTAGTGTTTTGACAAGTGAAATTCATGATGCACAGACCATCGTGGCTCCGGTAAACTCTTCTCAGCAATCTTCCACTATACTTCTTATTAATTACGCAACCGGGATCTTGGACACACCTCTTATACAATCTCACTGGAGGAAAGACAGAAACATTTGCTACTGCTAGGATCTTCTGACAGTGAGATTGTGATCATTATCAGTGAGGAAACTTCCCAGAAAGATAAATTAGCTCTCCACTTTATAGACAGTGACCTGGAAGTGCTGGTAGAGTGTCAATTTATTACCATGCTGACTGCTGCAGGAGACCATGCCATCAGGTACTGCCAGCCTAGACTCAAATAAGTATCTTGCTTAAAAAGGAACGCATGGCAATGCAGCAAAATAGAGTCATAGAGCTATACAACATGGAAACAGATCCCTTTGGTCCAACTCGTCCATACTGACCAGATATCCTAAATTAATCTAGTCCCATTTAACTGCATTTGGCCCATATCCCACCAAGTTCTTTTTATTCATATACCCAGCCAGATGCTTTTTAAATGTAATTTTACCAGCCTCCACCACTTCCTCTGCAGCTCATTCCACACATGCACCACCCTCTGCATGAACAAGTTGCCTCTTAAATCTTTCCCCTGTCACCTTAAATCTACGCCCTCTAGCTTTGGACTCCCGCACCCTGGGAAAGTGACCCTGGCTATTCATGCTATGTATGCCCCTCATGCTTTTATAAACCCCTATAAGGTCACCCCTCAGCCTCTGATGCTGGAGGGAAGGGAAAATAGCCCTGGCCTATTCAGCCTCTCCCAATAGTTCAAACTTTGCAATCCTGACAATATCTTCGCAAATCTTTTGCGAACAGTTTCAATTTTCCTAAAGTGGAAAGACCAGAATTGCATGCAGTATTCCAAAAGTGGCCTAACTAATGTCCTGTACAGCTGCCACATGACTTCCCAACTCCTAAACTCAATGTGCTGACCAATAAAGGCAAGCATACCAAACATAACCTTTATTATCCTGTCTACCTGCAAATCCACCTTCCATGAACTATGAACCTGCACTTTAAGGTCTCTTTGTTCAGCAACAGTCCCCGGAACGTTACCGTTAAGTGTAGAAGTCCTGTCCTGATTTGCCTTTCCAAAATGCAACACTTCACATTTATCTAAATTAAACTCCATCCGCCACTCATTGGCCCATTGGCTCATTTGACCAAGATCCCATTGTACCCTGAGGTACCTTCTTCACTGTCCACTACACCTCCAATTTTGGTGTCATCTGCAAACTTACTAACCATACCTCCTATGTTCACATCCAGATCATTCAAACAAATGACAAAAATCAGTGGACCCGTCACCAACAACAACAACAAAACAAAATCTGAAAGAACTGTGGATGCTGTAAATCAGGAACAAAAGTAGAAGTTGCTGAAAAAGCTCAGCAAGCCTGGCAGCATCTGTGAAGAAAACATCAGAGTTGATGTTTTGGGTCTGGTGATCCATCCTCAGAACTGCACTAATCCTTGTGGCACATCGCTAGCATTTGGCCGCCAATCTGTAAAGCAACCTTCCACCACCACAGTCGTCTTCTTGTAGATTTGTCTACCTTGACTTCCATTATTACCTATATCATCATTTTATTTACTTGTATTAAATTCATCACTTCCTCCCATTAATTTATCTCAGATTCCTGATTGTTTATTACCTTCATTGTAAAACTGATTGAATACTCAATTAACAAGATTAAGTTTCCTTATTAATTACTATAGTCTTTCCTGCAATGACATTCAATGGAATAGTCCCCTTTCAACTTATTTTTTCTTAATACATTTTATTGACTTTGATATCCCTTCTGACTTCTCAGTAGTCTCATTTTGTAGCAGTATTGTGAGCTTTTCGTGTGATCCTTTGACCTACTTCATTTGTTCACTGCGGTTACTTAACTACTTTGTCCCTTAAGCATAATAGCGGGTTTTATATCATTTTAAAAATATTTCTTTGAATATATCCCTATATTTGTAAGTTTGCTGCTTGACAATTCTATACTGTTTACTGAGGTTAATTCATTTCTCATACTAACTTTGAAAGCCTTGATGATGGTTCTCTTTTCCTCTCAAGTGTAAAATCCAACTCAGTTTTGTTGTGGTTATTATGTGAAAGGTGCGCCACAACTGTCAGATTGCGAATGAATTCTAGATTGTTATCTGTTATTAATTCTAGTGTGTCTAAGATTCCTTGTGGGCTCCAAAGCATTTTGGGCCAGATTATAGCAGTCAGTAGTGAATGTAATACTGCTGCTCCCCACAGTCTTTTATGAGCTTTGCACTGCAAGTTCCTAGGCAAAAGTTGGAGCATTCTCTCCAAAGCTTCTGGGGCCACTGTGCAAGAGGAAGTAACAATGTAACTCTTTAAGGAATCAGATAGAAGAGTTATTGGTGAGCAACCCAAAGCTTGAACAAGGAATTATTATTAAGACTATTTAATTCACTGTCTAATAAAACCCAGAGAGTAAAGATCTCAACTTTCACCAAGTTGGGGTGACTTAGTCATCCTTTAAAAGAATTCCAAGAAAAGAGATAACATGCACTTAGATTCACTAAACATTCAAAATGTCATTTTTATTTTCAATCTTGAGTTTGTTAGTTGATTCTTGGTTCACTGTAGAAAAGATGAGCTTCTCAAACGTGTAATGATTTCCAGGCAGGGGTATTCCTTTTTATGGCCTGGAATCTCTTGCCTTAATTTAGGGGTGGGATGGTTTTGACTCCCAAAGGAGCTGATTTGTAACTCTTTCTTTAAAATAAATCAAATATAAAGTGTTTCTTAGCACTAACTGCTTTTGTTGTGTGGCTATGGTGGTGGGTTTTCGACTGGACACACAATTTTTTGATGTCATTAGCCATTGTCACATGCCAACTCTGCAGTTGTGAAGAACCTCTGAATGTCTGTATCTCCATTTTCTAATAAACTTTGCAGTCAAATAATGTGACTGTAGGATCTTGAAGTCCTTTTGCAGAACTTCAGATTTACTCTTATCTATGCCCTTTGTTTCCAAGTGATCCACACACTGGAATCATAGAGTGGTTACAGCTAAAAAGGAGACTCTTTGGGCTGTTGCGTCTGTATTGGCTGTCCGCCCTGAAATTCTTTTTTGTTTCATTAATTATCCAATTCCATTTTGAAAGCTGCAGTTTCCTAGGCATTTATTTCCGTATGCTAGTGCTCATTGCTTTAAAAAAAACTTTGGTTGTTTCATCACTCACCTTAAATTGGTGTCCTCTGATACTCCATTCTTCCAGCACCGGGAATAGTTTCTCCCTACTTAGTGTAGATCGCTCAATTTTTAACAACAACAGTAACAAATCCCCCCTCAAGCCTCTCTAAGGCAAACAGCCTCAGATTTGTTAATCTCTCTGTGTAGCTGAACAATCTCATCCTATGTGCCTTCACACCCTTTCCAGCTATGTAAAATTGGGAACAATATTCCAGTTGAGGTTGCCATGCTTTCTACACTGCATCTGTGAGTGGACTTCAAGCATACTTCATTGGTGTTCTGGTTGCTGGCCCTCACATCCCAGAACCTTTCGTGTTTATTCTGTGATAGCTCAAATCTTAGCACCCAGGAAGCAATGTACCATTTGAGAGTATGGGATGTCATTGACAGAGGATGCCGTATAGCCCTTGACAGTAGAACTCCCTACTACTACTGTTAATCTATTCATGTCATCTCTACTTTTTCCCCATAGGTGCCTTGCAGTATGATAAGTCTCTGCTTGTCGCCTTTTATTTCAAATTACTGCTACATAAATAGGTATACACATTAGGCAAATCAAGCTCCTTTTGACCTTTATCTGTAGTTTCTTGTTGTACCCTAACTTGTATGTAAAGGTAGTCACTGGTCTCCTTTAATAGCTCCCGGGTAGCTTGTGGAGCAATCACGCAATGAAACATCAGCTCCAGAAAATGTGCTGTCTTCCACCTGTCCATCTAGTTGATTCTTTAGCTGTGCAACTTTGTGTTTCAAGGATTGCAGTATTTGTGCACTTCAAAGACATAGCCACTCTGATCTGTAAATCAATATAATGCACACCACACATCACACTCCAATTTCATTTCCTGCTATACCTATATACATATTTAATTCAATGGTTTATAGAATCATTAACACTCAGTATTTTTACTCAATGTTTTGAAAGTCATTTTTTTTCTAATTCCCGGAACCTGTAGTTTGCACATACTGCCTGTTTCTGCCTGGGTTAGCTCTGGGTGCTCCGATTTCCTCCCATAGTCCAAAAATGTCCAGCTAAGGTAGATTGGCCATGCTAAATTGCCCTTAATGCCAAGGACTTGAAGGATAGGTGGATTAGCCATGGGAAATACAGGTTTACAGGGATGGGGCAAGGGGGATGTGTCTGGGTGAGATGCTCTTCGGAGGACTGTGGACTGAATGGGCCAAAAAGCCTGTTTCACGCTTTAGGGATTCTATGATTCTATAAAAAACATGAAATGGAGTTCAGGTGAATAATTACTATAGGAGAAAAATATTTGGTCTTTTGGCTACAAATGCTGCTTGCTGGGCCTTCAGGATTTTCAAGTGGGTGAAATGAGGGTACGCTGGAAAAACAATCCAGAAAAAGATTATTGAAAGGACAATAGGTGACTCCTTTTCAAAACAGTGGTGAAACTGTGTTTAAGTACCTGATTTATGATTTACTGATCTCAGTATCCTAGTTATCAAATCCAAATGTTAGAGAAACGTCCCGGTAGTCATCCATTTCTACTGTACTACTAAATTGGCACTAAGAATACCACTTTTATATCTTCCAGAGAGAGATCATCTTCGGCATGTGGAGAAAGATGTGCTTATTCCCAAAATGGTGAGAGAGAAGGCCAGAGAACTCTGTTCAGAGAAGGTTGAAGGTAATGATTTATCGTGTCCTGTGAGATATACCTGAAGGCAGGCCCTTGGCTCATTGTCAGCTGATGCTTCAGCCTGAGATGTTTACTTGTCAATTTTCTTTTGTCAGTGGTGGTTTGCCATCTCCGGCATTGGACAGGGAACAGGAAACAAAACCACATTTTTGGCATTATTCTGAACCTCATTCTAGCCATCCATCAGCTATGCTAACCTGCGTGCTAATAATTTATCCTTTGACTGTATTTCTGTGTTAAATATATGCAGTACATTGAAATAGTAGCACATGTAAAGCAAAAAAATGCATTCCTGATCACTGATTATCCCTTGGTGACATCTTCTGAAGATATGCTGTCAGACTCCACGTGTACCCAGTTGTTTCTCTCATATCACATCTCTCAACTCTCCACCTTTGTTCATTCGGCTTGCCCTGCCTGATATCCAGTAACGGGTGTTTTGTGGCTTCTTCTAATTAAATATTAGGAACCTTGAAGCTGTTTTCTTTAGTCCCTGCAACCAACGCCATTCTTTTTCTCATTAAATTTATCTATTTCCCTGGCTACTTCCCCAAAGTATCAAAGTTATTCTCAATTTTGATATCCTATTTGAACTTCTGAGGTTTCAACCTCATATCTTTCCCATTACTAAGACCATCTCAGCTCTTGTCACAGCTTTTTTTGCTGTGGAAAACCTCATTTAATCTCTGAATGAGGATTCAGACTGAACAATTTCAAATCTCTCCTGGTCATTTTCTCACCTTTTACCTTTGTATTCCAAACCTGTTGTCTTGACTTGCATCATGTTCTGTTATTAAGAGCACACAAACTCCTGCAGGGATAGGTTGTTTGGCTCTTGCCATTCATTAAGATCATTGATTATTTGATTGTAACGTGAACTACACTTTCCTGCCAGATTCCCATAACTCAACACCTTCAGTAATCAAAGTCTGCCTAACTCTGTCTTGAATATGAGAATGTGGAGCTGGAGGAACACAGCAGGTCAGGTGGCATTGGGAAATGCCCACTTCTGAAGAAGGAGCCTGACCCAAAACGTCAGCTTTCCTGCTCCTCTGGTGCTGCCTGACCTGCTGTGTTCCTCCAGCTCCACACTGTGTTGTATCAGTCTCCAACATCGCCAGTTCTTACTGTCTCTCATTCTTGATTATGTTCATTGACCCAGTTTCAATTGTTTCTTGAGGAAAAGAATTTGAAAGATCAGCATGAGATATTATCCTAAATATCGGGTGCTGCTTATCTACTGCCTTGCCTTTTAACAATTCGCCCATCTGCATTGCCAAAGCTGCCATTGTTCAATTGTAATTGCAGTTAATTATCTTTAAGACCCCAGGCTGCGATCCAGGCTTCTCATCTTCAAACTTAATATTAAACTTCTATATTGTTCTGATTGGTTTTACTGAGAAAATCCTTTACAATGAAATCATGAGTGTTCCGTATCCCTGAGGCAAAGGTCTGTTTGGTCAGCACATTTAGGGAGGTAGTCAAACTGCAGTTTAGGGGTGTGCAGTCAGAGAAGGAATAGTTGACTGCCAAACAATTCAACAAAACCAGGCAGGTAGTGCAGGAGTCAGTAGTGAAACTAGAAGATTCAAAGCCTAAGCTTGATAGGCAATTAGTTAAGGGAACCAACAGGCAATCTGCAGCCATAAATGTAATTTTAGCATGATAGGTTGCCTCTTTGATGCGAGGGTCAAGGGTGTCACCGGGCATTCTTCTGGGTGAACAACCAGAGGTCATATTCTGTGTTGGTACCAATGACTTTGGCAGGAAGGGGGATGAGGTCATGTGTAAGAAGAAGGGAGCTAGAAGGAGATTGAAAAGCAGAACCTCCAAAGCAGTAATCTGAGAATTATTCCTGATCCCATATGCAAGTGAGCACAGAATTGAGTGTTTGAATACATGGTTGAGAAATTGGACTGGTTCTGGGGCAGGTAGAGCCTGTATAAGTTGAACAGGTTATGTTGTGGCAGTAGTAGGGATTGTCTCATTTCAGGATGCTTTTCTAGTGCTTTTGCGGAGGGTTTAAACTAGTTTGGCAGGGATGGGATCCTAGGAGTGAGCTCAGATTCTAGAGAAACAGAACTAGTAAAAGGAAGTAGAAGATTAGAAAGCAAAAGCAGAGGACAGATAAGCAATGGCAAGCATCAGATAAA
The DNA here is from genome assembly GCF_030684315.1 of Stegostoma tigrinum. NCBI lineage: Eukaryota > Metazoa > Chordata > Chondrichthyes > Orectolobiformes > Stegostomatidae > Stegostoma > Stegostoma tigrinum. The sequence goes on along the minus strand of NC_081355.1, from coordinate 62,135,483 downwards.
ATCAAAGTGGAGAATAGTGTTAAAATATAAATAGTATTTTAAAATGTTTGATGATTTGAATCTACAAGTTGAGGTCAAATGATATAATTTAATTGGTAACTCAGAGACATGGCAACAGTTAACTGATATTGGGAGCTGAATGTGCAAGGATATTCTCTAGATTTAGAAGGGATAGACAAAAAGGAAAGGGAGGTAGGATTGCACTCATAGTAGGGGATGCCATCAGTTTTCTGACACCAACACATGCACGCTATGGACTGCATAATTTTGCACGTTTCAACAGGATCATGTTCAAGTTTAACAAGTTATGGCTGTGAGTAGGGTGTGGTTGCAGCCCAGGAGAAGGGCAAGGGAGGCTGGAGATGAGATCTTGGAGAAAGGAAGGAATAGATGGAGGTAGCCGTGTTCCAAGCTGCTTTGGTAGTTACAACACTGACATCTACCCAGCAATGTGCAAAATTGCCTAACTCTGTCCTGTCCCCAGGGTAAACCCAACCCAATTACCACCTCTTCATTCTACTCTCAATCATTAATGAAATGATAGAAGTTGTCATTGCTAGTGCTATCAAGTGTCACTTACTCATTAGGAACCTACTCACTGATGTTCACTTTGGATTGCATGCAGCCCACTCAGCTCCTGATTCCAGTTACAGCCTTAGTCCAAACCTAACAAAAGAGCTGAACTCGAGGGAAAATGAAAATCCTTGTCCTTGACATTGCAGCAGCATTTGAATGAGAATGTCATCGCAACACTGTAACAAAATTAGGACTAGTGAGAGTCTAGTGGAAAGCTATCCACTCAATTGTATCAACCCTGATAGAAAGGAATATAGTTGTCTTTGTTTGAGATCAAGTATCTAAGGTCTTACAAGTTAATCTTTAAACCCCTTAAGATACACTGAACAAATCCCACATACAACTAATTCAAAGTACAGATTCTAAACTAAATGACATTAAAATAATATATCAATCCTGCACTGTTAATTAACTTGCCACTTATCAGCCCAAGCTTGAATGTTGTCCAGGTATTGCTGCATTTTGATGTGGAATGCTTCAATATCTGAGAAGTCATGAATGATGCTAAGCATCGTACAATTGGTAACAAGCATATCACAGAATCATAGAACTGTTACAGCACAGAAGGAGGCTATTCAGCCCAGCATGACTGCATGGGCTCTATTACCCAAGACCAATCTCCTGCCTTTTCCCCATACTATTCCTCATCTCAGCATCCTATTTCTATCCAAAAAAATCATCCATTGTCCTCTTGAATGCCTCAGTTAAATATGCCTCCACCGCATTTCCAGATAGTACATTCCATACCTTAATCATTGGTTGTGTTAACCATTGTCTATGTGAAAAAGTGTTTTTTTTCTCACATCAGACTTCTTTTGCACAATACTTTAAATCTATGTTCTCTTGTTCCTTTTTACTTTCTGATTGGGAACAGCTTTTTCGTATCTACTCTGTCCACCCTGCTCTTGATTTTGAAAGTCTCTGTCAAATTTCCTCTTCAAGGAGAGAAGATGCCCTGTCTGACCTTATGATAAAGAGGTCATTGATGAAGTGACTGAAGATGGTTGGGTCTAGGACTGCCCCTATCTCTGGACCAAGAAGCCCAAGCCCAAGTTCAAGTCCCACCTACTCCAGAGATGTGTATTGACATCTCTGAACAGGTTGATTCAAAATATCTACCTTGATAAACAAATAAAATATGATCCATCAATCCAGACGTCAGTCCGGAGATCTGACTTGTCACAATACTCAAGACTTTGTCATCCATAATCAAAGCCACCTGCTCGGTCAGCATCCTGGCTGAACATTAAATCCTTCAACCACTGATACCCGTTGTGTACCATATTCAAGATGCACTACAGCAACGCACGAATGTTCCTTGACAACATTTTCCAAACCCTTGACTGGTACTGCCCAGGATGATGAGGGCAACAGATGCAAGAGAGCTCAGACAGTTCTCCAAGTCATACAACTTCCTGAACTGGAATTATATTGCATTTCTTTGCTGTCACTGAGTCAGAATTATGGAACTTCTTTTGCTAACAGCAATTGGGTATACCTACACCACATGGACTGCAGCAGTTCAAGTTCGCAGGCTCATCACCAACTTCTCAAGGATACTTGTGGATGGGCAATAAATGCTAGCCTGGCCAGCGAAGTCCAAACCCTGTGAAAGAACTTTGTTTAAAAACTTATGAGCCTTATACTTACATACCAAATAAGAAAATCAAAAGTAAAACTTTCATCAGAAAGATCAAGACCATCAAAACTAAAATGATGCCTTTATGTATATTTGCAATTCCTTTTAAAATATATATTTTGTAATCTTTGATTCCAGCAACCATCCCCATTTTAACTCCACATTTGCTCAGATAAATGAGCTCAATATAGCCGTGAGGTTAGACAGTAGATTTACTCTGAGGCCTCTGTCAATGGTGCTTATTAGGTCATGAAGGAGTCAGTTCCTTCTGTATGAAAGTGGACATGCTTGCACCATTCCAATCCAAGTCATTTAAAAATGTAAAGGTGCTCATGGGGAGTTGACAGTATAAATGCCTGTCATACGGCATGTCAGTGTTCTAATGCATTGCATTATTATGCTACCATTGTAACATGAGCAGATAATTTTATAAATAAATACAAGTGCTTTTGTCCAATAATTCTATCAAGTTACAATTATTTTTCATGGGAATTTTTCAAAGAAAAAAATCCTATAACCAAGCTTGGGCTTTCATTTACTGTAACAAGGTTGAATGGAGGGAGAAAAAAACACTTGAGAATGCAGGCACCTTGTTGAATTTGGCTAAAATCTGCTGGTATGTATTAATTAGGGCAGTCTCTAAATGAAAGGGCTGCATTTGGTGTTTTTGAAATTTACCAGTTGGTGTTCTCTGAAAGATTAAAGGCTAATACTTTACCTAGTTTTGTCCTCCAATTTCATCCTAATTAGCTTACCCATGCAATGACTGTGTTTGTCAACTGTCTGCATTACAAAGAAACTAGTTAATGCTAACAAATTAAATCAAGTCAAAATGAACACCATCTTGAGTTGGTAACTGAACATCTTTGATACCAGTAATTGCTGTTGAGTGCAGTAACAAGGTCCCTTTCCTCAGAAAATTTCATTTGCCTTTCTTGGAAAAAGACTCTGAATGCTGTAAACACCTCATTAACAATGCAACCAATGGATCCAAGGATTGACATTTTAGTCATGCATAGGTTGAGAACGTATCTAAAATAAATATTAAGGAAGTTCTGGAATCTTGAGGAAAAAAAACAAACAAGCAGATGTCAAGGACGGATGTTTGGCGGGGGGGGGGGGGTAGTGGGGTGACAGCACAGAATAGAATAACAGATAGCAAAAGTTTCTATAAATATATAAAATGAAAAAGAGTGGCGAAAGTAAATGTTGGCCCTGTAGAGGATGAGAAGGGGATTTAGTTACGGGATATGATGAAATGGCCGAGGCATTGAACAGGTATTTTGTATTGGCCTTCACAGTGGAGGACATTAATAACATGCCAGTAATTGACAAAGACACGAAGCTGGGTGAGGACCTGGAAACAATCATTATTACAGAAGAAGTAGTGTTTGGCAAGCTAATGGAGCTAAGGATTAATAAGTCTCCTGGCCCTGATGGAATGCATCCCAGGGAACTAAAAGAGATGGCAGGAAAAATAGCAGGTGCACTGGCGGTAGTTTTTCAAAATTCGCTGGACTCTGAGGCAGTCCCAGCAGATTGGAAAACAGCAAATGTGACGCCACTGTTTGAAAAGGGAGGTAGATAAAAGGTGGGGAATTATAGACCGGTTAGCTTATCCTCTGTCGTGGGGAAGATGCTTGAGTCTATTGTCAAGGAAGAAATAGCAAGGCATCTCGATAGAAACTATCCTGTTGGGCAGACGCAGCATGGGTTCATGAAGGGCAGGTCATGCTTGACAAATCTTTTGGAATTCTATGAAGACATTACGAGCAAGATGGACAATGGAGACCCAGTGGATGTGGTGTACCTAGATTTCCAAAAGGCCCTCGACAAGGTGCTGCACAAGAGGCTGCTGCATAAGGTAAGGATGCATGGCGTTAGGGATGAAATATTAGCATGGATAGAGGATTGGTTGGTTGACAGGAAGCAAAGAGTGGGGATAAATGAGTGCTATTCTGGCTGGCAATCAGTGACTAGTGGTGTGCCTCAGGGATCGGTGTTGGGACTGCAATTGTTTACAATTTATATAGATGATTTGGAGTTGGGGACCACATGAAGGGTGTCAAAGTTTGCAGATGACACTAAGATGAGTGGCGGAGCAAAGTGTGCAGAGGACTGTGAAACTTTGCAGAGGAACATAGATACGTTGAGTGAGTGGGCAAAGGTCTGGCAGATGGAGTACGATGTAAATAAATGTGAAGTCATACACTTTGTGAGGAGTAATAGTAAAAAGGATTATTACTTGAATGGTAAAAAGTTGCAGCATGCTGCAATGCAGTGAGACCTGGGTGTCCTTGTGCAGGAATCACAGAAGGTTGGTCTGCAGGTACAACAAGTGATTAGGAAGGCAAATGGAATTTTGTCCTTCATTGTTAAAGGGATTGAGTTTAAAAGCAGAGAGGTTATGTTGCAGCTGTACAAGGTGCTGGTGAGGCCACACCTGGAGTACTGCGTGCAGTTTTGGTCTCCTTACTTGAGAAAGGATGTACTGGCACTGGAGGGGGTGCAGAGGAGGTTGACTAGGTTGATTCCAGAGTTGAGAAGGTTGGCTTATGAGGAGAGACTGAGTAGATTGGGATTATATTAATTGGAATTCAGAGGATTGAGGGGGGATCTTATAGAAACATATAAAATTATGAAGGGAGTAGATAGGATAGAAGTAGAGAGGATGTTTTCACTGGCAGGTGAAGTTAGGACAAGAGGGCATAGCCTCAAGATTAGAGGAAGCAGATTTGGGACTGAATTGAGAATGAACTTCTTCACCCAGAGGGTTGTTAATCTATGGAATTCCTTGCCCAATGAAGTAGTTGATGCTACTTCGGTAAACTTTTTTAAAGCTACAGTAGATTTTTTTTGAACAATAAAGGAATTAAGGGATACAGTGAGAGCGCAGGTAAGTGGATCTGAGTCCATGAAAAGATCAGCCATGATCTTATTGAATGGAAGAGCAGGCTTGAAGGGCCGGACAGCCTACTCTTGCTCCTAGTTCTTATCTGAGATGATGCAACCGTGGGTGGGAGACACAGACTAGGTGCACTTCCAGGAAAGGTGCGGTAGAACGACCCATGAATTGTTAACGAGTGGAGAGCATGAACGTCAGGAGAAGTGTTTGGGAAATGGACGTTCAGGGTGACAGTGATTCAATGTATGGCAGTGAGGTAGGGTAAAGTGGTGAAGTGTAAGGGAGCAATAGTTTGGTAGTTTGTAACACTGTAAAAGATCCCTACAAGTATTAAAATTTGCCTTTCAATTGAGCCCTTGAAGCCTTTCTGCATTTATGTCCTTGTTGTGTTCATGGATCAATAATTAGAACTTATACATGCATTAACAAAGAACAATGAATAATTAGTTTATTAATTGAAGCGTTCAGTTAAAGTTGGACCGATTTGATGTTATTTAAAATTCTGTGAAATACAGACTTGCTTTTCCTATTCTGCTTATTTCAGAAAGCATATTTTTAATAGGTAAATAAGTTAATAAGTAAATAGGTATGAAATTATTGGAGTCCTTTTTTCTTTCACAGAGAGCTGTTCTGAAGGAAAATCTTTACCTAGGCAATCAATGTAAAGCAAATACCAATATCACTTTTTGAGATGAACTTCTATAAACGTCTTCACAACCACTTCCAACTGAAATAATGAAACCTTGATCTTGCTGCCACGAATTATAGACTGCTTGATTCTGATAAAATACCATCCTCAGAATTGCCAATGAAGTAAAATGCAGGTTAACTGAGTTGGCTGGATGGCTGGTTTGCGATGCAGTGTAGGTTCAACGAAGTTACCACAAAGGGTTCTCCTTCTCAACCTCTCCCTAGGGTCGGTAACCTTCAGCTTAAACTACCACCATTCTTCTCTCTCTAATGAATGATCAGTTCTATGATTCTCAGAACTGTGGTGACTTTACTTTTTATTTTTCGTTTTGGTTGGTACTGAGAGCAGGTGTATTATGTCCTGTCCACAAGTTCAGTCATTACAAACTTAAGCTCATTCACATAGTTTCCACAGTATTATGACATAATTTAATTACTTTATTTGGGAGTTCTATTAATGCAGACGAAAAAATACTCCAACTTTTTTATTGCATGGATAACTGTCTGGTTAAAATACGTAGATAGATGTATATCCACCTATTGATCAGCTAGCATTTGATCGATTGCGTCTAATTTTAATGTCAATGCGCCTTGGAAAGCTGTCATTTTAAAGCTTTATGAAATGAAACTATGTCGCATTCTTTGTCTGTTTAAAGAAAGGCAAACTTGGTTTCATCTATATTGCATCTTTCATGCCTGTTGGACATCTCAGACTGCTTTACATTCAGTTAAGTACTTTTAAAAGTTACTCGCTGTTATGCTAGGAAAGGCAACAGTAAATTTGAACTCCAAAAGCTCCCACTGACGGCAATGTGATAATGACCACATATTCTGAGATACTCTTAGTTTTAATCGAGACTGATCATTGTTTTGAAGGGTACCGATTACTTAAGATTTGGTTACAGTTGCTCACTTATGAAGGATAAAGGAAAATAACAATAGAAGACCTACTGTCACATTAATCAAATATTTATCTGTGTACTTTTGGGATAGGATAAGAAAGCATGTAACCAGAAACTGGAAAAACTGTCAAAAATGATTTGATTTTGATGGATTACTACAATGTGTTATGAATTATTATTAGCAGCTCAGTTTCTGGTCAGTGATAACCACAGAGATGTTGATGGGAATTCATAGTAATGCCACTGAATGTCAAGAGGGAACTTGCTGGTGGTGAAGCTCTCATGTACCTGCTGGCCTTGTCCTTCAGATGGAAGTTGTGGGTCTGGAAGGTGCTGGCTGAAAACATGACTAAAGATCTTAGGCGAACTTCAGATGAGGCAAATGAGATTGTACCACTGTGTTGGATAGGGCATCTCCAATGCTTTTTAGAAATTTAGCAAGAACTTCATCTGCTCCAGAGGCTGTGTTGTTTTTCAGCTGTCAACAGTAAATGCACATTTAAAGCTCAATGCTCTCTGTATTTTCTCTTTTCCCTCAGAACTATAGAACTTCTTATTTGCCTTAGTCTTTCCTGTTCTGCACTATTACAGGCTTTAAGCTTCAGGTGCTGTTTCAGATTACTGCTTCAATTTTTCACCTTGACAATTTTCAGCTGTATACTAGTAAATGGAATTTAGCATTTTTTTTATTATTTAATACAAACTTTCACAGATATCTTTAGGTAGTGAACAGGAGCAAGCACTATCAGCATCCCTATTCCAAAGTTGACAAATTATAGTAATCATTGATTGAGATGAGTCAATGTGTGCAAATTTAACTCAAAAACTTCTTGTCTGTACTGCTAGATCTAAAGTTTAATTCCATCTTACAATGAAGGCTGGAGTCAGCTTTAACTTGTTAAAATAAGCAAACATAAATTCTCGTAGAATTCTTATGAAAACATATAAAATGCAGATTGGACTGCACAGGCTAGATGCAGTAAGAATGTTCCCGATGTTGAGAAAGTCCAGAACTAGAGATCACAGTATAAGATAAAGGGGTGAGGCATTCAGGATTGAGATGAGGAAGAATTTCTTCACTCAGAGAATTGTGTAATTCTCTGCTACAGGAAGCTGTTGGGGCCAGTTCATTTAGATGTATTCAAGAGGCAGCTAGAAGTGGCCCTTGCGGCTAAAAGGCTCGAGGTGTGTGGGGAGAGGTGTTTCAGCTCAGTACTGTTTGGTGGACAACTATGAGCTCTTGTAGTCACCAAAAATCACTGATAGCATATATGTATATAACTTGCATGGCAGCAAATCTACTCAGTCTGATTCTGCAAGTTCATTAATATCTTTAGAAAGAAAGAAAGAAGCAAACAATAATTGTAACTGTTTTGAAATTAAGCCCTTTGTCTTTGGTTTTCAGCCTTCATAAAACATACAGGCTAAAGTTGACAGTACAATCCTAAACATTGCTTGAAGATACAATTTATTACACATGGAACTTGACTGATTTAGTTATCATAAACATGTGCCTCTGATCATTGGTAAAGGTTTGTAAGGGGAATTGGGAAACTGAGATTGTGTGATCAGATATTATCGTTTTACATGGTGGAGCAGGCTTACATGGGCCAAATGGCCTACTTCACCTCTTTTCTATTTTCTATGGCTACAAGATTTCGGGAATTGAGAATATTTTTGTGAACAGTGTACATTTTGCATTTCACAATAATAGAATTAATGACACAGTTGTATTGATAAAGAAAATTGTAAATAACAGAAGCCATGCTTCTCCTGCTTTTAAGAATTTATATCTTTTTGATATTTTGGCCAAAGGGTGAAAGCAGGTGTTAAATGGATGCTGTGCTAACAAGAATAGCCTGTTTGAAAATCTGAAACCTGGACATAATATTGGTTCTAATTACTGGTTACCATAATTTGCCTGGAGGTGCTAAACTAGACATCTGCAGATTTCTTACTCAAGTGAGGATTATGCACAGTTTTGTGCAACTGGATCAAAAAGACAACAGCCCACCAGCAAAAAAAGCAACTTCATTGAAAGCAAAGGCAGAGGGGAGGTTAATACTGACAGTAACAAACATTTGGAGATGGATTGAGTACTATCTTTGCTAGGTACACCACAGAGAACAGTGACCAAGAAACACTTAACACCATAGAAAGCCTGTCTGTCACATCAGAGAGGAATGTTGAACCCGCAGGGAGGAGCTCAGCTAAGTACTAAGTCACTATAATGGATACTATAGATACTATACTCCTGAACCCTCAAATAGAGGAAACTAGTACTCCTGCAGCATTTGTACAAACTTGTTGAGAGAAATGGGAGAATTCTGGTTGTATACTTTCTTTGTGACGCGGAAGATAGTTACTCTGTGCAAGAGCAAGGGTAACTACAGTGGTTGCACCACCTATTGAGACATCTACCTGCTAAGCACAGTGAGAAGAGTATTAGCATGTATCTTTGTAAGGCAGTGGATCCTGGCTGAATGCATTTACTTTAAATTACATTACAAGTTAGAGTACATCTTCTAGCTACTTTTCTCTCATGAAATCTAAGCTAAAATAGAACCAATATTCCATGTGGTGAGCAATTAAGTTAGTGCTCTCTCTGCTTGGTGGCAGGCTAATTGACCATTATTGGGCCTGTCAATTTGGTATGAGGTCAGAAGTCACACGACACCAGGTTATAGTTCAACAGGATTTTTTGAAATCACAAACTTTAGGAGCACTGCTCCAAGGAGCAGCACTTCGAAAGCTTGAGATTTCAAATAAGCCTGTTGGACTATAACCTGATGTGTAACTTCTGACCTTGTTCACCCCAGCCCAACACTGGCACCTCTGCATCAATTTGGCTTGAGGCAGTCGATAATAAAGCACAGCTAAAGCTGCCTGTCTCTGTTTGCAAATTGATCTGTCTGCTTTTGTCATCAGACACATGTGCACACACACATACAATCTAATCAAATGAAGCTCTACATTCTCAGGCCATTCATATAGATCATAGAATCCCTACAGTGTGGAAACAGGCCCTTCGGCCCAACAAGTTCACACAGACCCTCAGACCATCCCACCCAGACCCATCCCCCCATAACCCATCTAATCTACACATCCCTGTGTGCAATTTAGCGTGGCCAATCCACCTGGCCTGCACATTTTTGGACTGTGGGAGGAAACTGAAGCACCCGGAGGAAACCCACGCAGACACAGAGAGAATGTGCAAACTCCACACAGACAGTGGCCCAAGGGTGGAATTGAACTCGGGTGCCTGGCACTGTGAGGCAGCAGTGCTAACCACTGAGTCACCATGCCACCCCATGTCTATATGGAAAAGTTTGGTAGATTTCAAATAGCGATGCAAATAAATTATTTTATCTTTAACTCAGCTCTTTGATTTTGAAACTCATATGAATGATTTATTTTCCTAAAGGAAAATTTATGGACTTCTCTCTCAGAATTGCCGATCCTGTTAAGGAGCTGTGGTATTTGCAATCTGTTTTTACCCTGCTGTATTCCAGGAATGGCATGTTTAATTTTAAGTATCCTATCGATGTAAGTCTGGACCATTTCACTCCATTACAAGTCTAGAAATGGATCATTGCTTGTTTAAGTTTTACATTTCTACCTATGATCTTGTAATTTAAACATTTATCAGCTTTTAACTAATTAATTCCAAACTTATTTGAAGTGTAGTCATTTGAGATGCTCACCGATTTCTTAACCAGATGCTCCTATTTATCCATATTTTAAAACATAATTCCTACACTTAAAAGTTATATTTTAAAATAAGTGACGGATGAGATATTTACATGAATACTAACAGACAGTTAAGTGACAATTAACCCCTTAACAATCCTCCAAGCATTCCAACTCTTTGCCAAGGTGGTGTCTTGCATAAAATGCAGATATGCTAGTGTTTCAGCTCAATACTGTTTGGTGGACAACTAGAGGCTCTTGTAGTCACCAAAAATCACTGCTAACATATATGTATATGACCTGCATGGCAGCAGATCTACTCAGCTCTGACTCCACAAGCTCATTAGTATTTTTAGAAAGAAAAAAGAAGCAATAATTGTAACTGTTTTGAAGTTAGATCTTTTGTCTTTGGTTTTCAGCCTTCATAAAGCATTTAGGTAAAAGTTGACAGTACAATCCTAGACAATGCTTAAAAATTCAATTTATTACGCATGGAACTTGACTGATCTAGTTATTGCAAGTAGGTGGCTCTGACCATTGTTAATAGTTGTTTCAGTGGACTTGTCCTTGCAGTGAATTTTGGATTTCACTTTTCATTGTTTTGTTTTCTGTGCTATTGTTGAAGTCTTAATTTTCTTTTACAACAAAACAGCCGAGAAAAATTTTAATCAGCTTGCCCCAATGGGTAATTATTTGGTCTTTGTTGTACAACTGATGCTAACAGCTGAAAGGCCAACATTTTTAAGTTTTAGAATTACTGTATTTGAAAATGGGGGCTAGGTCTGGATACTATAAATTTTCTCAAATGATTTTGAAATGGATGCTCAAATCGCAATATAAAATTTAGTATATTTCTGCAACAGACAGTGCAACTGTGAAGATAATAAAATGTGAGGCTGGATGAACACAGCAGGCCAAGCAGCATCTCAGGAGCACAAAAGCTGATGTTTCGGGCCTAGACCCTTCATCAGAGAGCAACTGTGAAGTTCTTTTTATCTTCCAACTTGTAATTTGTCAGATCTAACAAAGGCACAATACTATGTTAGACATTGCTCTCCCTAAGACTTCAGACTGCAAACCTTGAATAACAAAATAAAACAGTGAATATATTATCAACATTCAGCCACTGATTGACAAAATTGTGTGGCTATGCATAGGTAGGGTATTATTTTAATGTTGACTGCAAGATATCTTACATGCACTTAACAAAAAGATGGGACAGTTTTTTCCGATGTATGAAAATTTATCATTTGAGACGTTAATTTCAGTAAATTGTAAAATATTAGATGAAAATTTGGCACAGTTCAGAAGCAAAAATTGAGAAACTGAATAACACAAACAGCTAACCCTCTGTTGCCCCCTGGGGGCACTGAGGCACAATAGCATTTCCAACAGCAAAATGTAGCAAGAGATATATTTTACGTTATTATCCAACAACTCATCATTACTTTTTAAAAGAAATATGCTTTCAACTTAGACTAAAACAAAATAAAACAAGAGAGCATAGAAGCAGGTGATTACATAGCAATTACAGCATCAATAAATCTTTATTATAACCTTTTGTTTTGCCGGTTTGTCAAATAGATTCTCTTGCAGCAAATTTTTTAAACACACACAAAAATTGAAATTTAAGACACTGTATTTTGGAAAATGAAGGAGAACATATGGCAAGATTGTGATGAATAGCAGGTTATTTTTCAGATAGGAAAAGGGCAGGTAATGGCCTAGTAGTATTATCTGTTAAATTTTTCCAGGTTCAAATCTCACCAAAGCAGATGGTGGAATTTGAATTCGATGCAAAAAACAATCTGGAATTAAAGGTCCAATGATGACCACAAATCCATTGCTGATTGTTAGGAAAGACCTATCTGGTTCACTAATGTCCTTTAGGGAAGGAACTGGCCACCTGATCTGGCCTACATATGACTCCAGACCTAAACAATCTGGTTGGCTTTTAACTGCCCTCTGTGGCAATTAGAATTGGGCAATAAATACTGGCCTAACCAACAACAACCTCAATAAATATAAAAAAGTTTGAAATAGAGCCTTTCTCTTTTCACAGTCTTCTGAGATGCTAGCCCAGCAAAGAGCTGAAAAAGGCTTGAAAATATATTTTTCACTAAGTCCTTGATTGAGGATAAATAAAGAACTTAAAGGAATAGAAACATTGTGAACTGGACCTTTTACTCTGTGCTGTATCAAACTTGCCAAAGAGAGCAGGCTCACACCTGCAAGTGATGCTAGGTACATCTGTTATATATTGGAAAGACAAAACTAAACTGTAGCCATTGAAAAAACAGAGTCAGCCTAGGTCTGCAGCGATGGGCATATTATGTATTTTGTGACATAGGTATTTATGATGTACAGGAAATCTCCACCCTTTACTCAGAAGACAACATTGTTGTTGTTGTCAGGAAGTACTACTGAGAATTCTTTGTCAGAAACTAGTTTTATTGTTCCCCCGTTAATGTTGCAGGACACAATATTCAAATTTTAAAAAAACCCACTGATGTTATCTTAGGGGGGCCAGGAACTTTAATTTTATCCTTTACAATGTGTAATATAGCACCAGAACTCTGCCACCACCTCCAAAGTTTTTGAGGCTCCATATTTTGCATCGCGAGATTGAATGATTATTCTATATTAGTGAAACCTTTCTCTTTGAAAATGCTGACTAGAAAGCAATAATTTCTTTAAAAAATAGAATATATTTAAAAATCAGATTTTCTATTTGCTTTAAATTTTCTGCCTTAATTATTTTCATAATCTGAGTTTTTATTTGTTCAACAAGGAAGTAAGTTCCAGGGGTGCCTACATTTTTAAGAAGACATTGATACTTCTGTGCATTCTTCCCCACCTTATTGTGTAAGTCACTTCTGTATGTGGTTTTTGATTCGTTAGTACTTGCCATCATCACTAGTTGCATGGCATACTCTGTTATGGGAGCATTTTCAGCCATGTTCTTTGGCCATGAGTTATGAAGTCTTTAGGTTTTGGATCGTGCCAACAGTCCAATCAACAAAAATCCTTTCTGTCATATTATCTCCTGTTTTCTCAATTCAGCCACACATCTTTTAATTAAAAACTTGTGATGAATGATTCCTTTTCTTTCCTTTATTCTAGCTACACCATAAACAATTAAAAAGCTCCTTATGAGATGATCTGTACTGATGTCTGTGTCATTGAATAAAGCTAATTAAGTTTGGAGTAGTTTTCTTTGCCATCGGTAACATGGAGGATATTCTTTTTGATGTGAAAAGACATTTCACATGTTGAAGAGGATTGTACTTTAACATCATTTGAACTGTTAGCAGCTGGTTTGAAAAATGGCATTTTAATTAAAAGGTCAATATCTAGGCGTTGTACGCTCCCTACTCTGCAGTTCTCTGCTTCGGGGCCCACGAAGGCTAACATTTGACTACTCGTCCAACTAGTTGGATTGAGCAACACCTCCGATTAGTTAAATAAATTAATGGGAATGTGAAAGTGAGTATTCCGAGAAAGCTTCGATAACAAAAGAAACTTTTTTTCAAATGAAAGAGTAACTGCATCAATGATAATCAAGAATTTGTGATTTTCTTAATTTAGTCCTTTGCAGATCATATTGCATACAAATACTTCAGCACTAAATATTGCAGTAAATGGCATTTTTCTTCTTGCTGTTCATGCTGAAGATGAAGCAGTTAGTTATCTCTCACTCCACAGAACGTGAACAAGTGAGTGGGATTACAGCAGGAGTTTATATGGAGAAAAGCATGGGCACAAACATGGTTCTGAGAATCCAAAGTTGTATGTTGGAGCAAGGAGTTGAATGCTTACGCTCCTATCAGACTCCTGTTGGATAATCTACTATTAACGTATACTTTTGTCATAGATTGCCTTGAGTAGCTATGTACATTTGCTGAAATTAGGCTTCTGGAATATCAAGGCCATTATTAGGAATATGTGCAACCAGTCATCAGAAACTGTTTTCCCTTATATTAAAAAATTGATAACAGTCTTGGAAACTTGTTCAGATGGATGTTCAACTGTATCCACCATTATTTTGTACAATTTGATTTGTTCACTTGAAAATCTGTATAGCATGGTTCTGGTCATCTGCTAGTCTATGATTTAAAAGCAGTTTCTATACACAGCCATCACACGAGGGCATGCAGTAAGCTTGGTATTCTGGTTGTCAGCAAACTGCGTCTGTCATGAAATGAGTATTTGCAATATGCTTTACTCATACTAACTACCTAAGCTTGTGATGCACTTGCACCCATGTAGCTAGTGTTAAGAAAAAACATAATTTTTGTAACACCTTTCAATGCTTGGACTGCACAAAGTGTTTCATAGTGAAATTTAGTGTTTTTGAAGTGCAATTATTGTAGTAAACAAGGCAAATACAGCAACCAGTTGGAGCAAAAAAGTGACTAATTGAGGAATTAATCTTGACTAGGACACCCTATGAACTCCCAAGGGTAAACGTTCAATGCATTGCCTGTTACCTGTCATTTCAGCACAGACAACTACTTACTTTCACTCTGATGCAGTACATTTGACTTTGTGTGAAGGTCGTGAATTCATGTTTTATCTGAAGGCTAAATAATCTACAACTAATTCAAGTAAAGCGAGCCAATTTAGGGAAAAAAAAACTCAAACTTTTTCTTCCTTCAAACAAATTCCAGGAGTTCACAGTAAACTATACGGATGAAGTATGCTTAACTCAGCTTAGCTTGATTGGGCATGATTAGAAAAAGTCTGAATGATAAATGTAGTTTCAGCATCCACTGGTTGGACTTCAAGGTCATTTCACGCTCTTGTCCACTCACAACACTCACAAGGACAAAAGAAATTTAGCATTGCCTCTGAAGGACAGTATCTGAAAGAGTATGTCACTGTATCAACATTACAACAGTTTTAATCTATATTGTATGTCTTTAGGGAGGCCACGGCCTCCATGTGACTCCACACCCACAGCAATGTGGTTGACTCCTAACTGCCCTCTGGACAATTAGGGATGTGCAATAAATGATGTCGAGTCAGTGATGTCCTTGTCCTGTGAATGAATAAAGGAAATAAAAGTCTTCTGAAAAGTATATTTTTGAGTTCCTCTGTGGACATGAGCTTTTAATAGATTGGGTACTTTAAGTCCAATTGTTGAGAACTCTTGCATTGTATGAAGTATTCCTTTTTTAATGAGACATTAAACATGGTGCATTGTTGTAGGAGATTTTTTCCAGCTAGTCAGATAGGTAATTCTGGAATTGGAAGCATACTGATGAAGGATGATTACAAATCAGATTATAATTAATTATTATTTAACATAAATAGCACTAGGTACTTTAATAAAGGATGAAAAATAATTGTGAAGATGATTTTAAAAAAAGCAAAATTACATATAGTTAAGGAAGGTGTACAGTTGACAACAGACCTCCCAGTTTACTTGCAGTGACCAGTTTCTAACCTCCATTCAATTCTGTGATTTCAAAATTACACATTTTAGAAAATAATTTTTGAATATACAAGCTGAAACACAGCTAAAATTGATATTTCATTTTGTATTAAGCTGATTTCTTGCATAGGTTATTTGTGAAATGGTGCTTTTTGGAAAAAAAGATCAACTATGAGTTGGTTCAACTCAGAACTAGGCTAAACTACAATTATATGTAGTGCTAGTTTAATGCTTCTGTTTGTTATGCAATGTGAAATGATGCAATATTTAGGGGTATACCACAGCTCCTTCAAATTTGCAACTTCATTAAATGGTAAGCTTGGAATATCTGGTTATCAAAAAAGGGTTAGTAAACATTTGTATTTCAAAGACATTTAAATTGAACCATAAAAATATTTTCATCCAAAGTCATCATTTTCCTTTTTCATGGTAAAATTAGTTGAAATATTGAAGATTATTGTTTTTCATCATTCTTACCACTGACTTTTAGTTTCAAAATTCTCACTGGGATGTATTTTAGTAAAAATATTACTGGGAAAAACAGTGCTGCTCTTACCATTACCTATAGAATGTTAATTAGGTTTTTGGGAAGGTAGAATGTTGGGTAACAATGAAGTTACCTTATTTACATGAAATTTATTTTTCATAAGCACTATTGGATTTATTATTAATTTTCTGCTTTGGCTCTTTGCATGATGAATGTTGTAACAATTCTGTATTTGTATTCTGTCAAATTAATCCTTTCTTCTGGTCTTTCATTCTGTTTCAAATTAGCCTTCAGTCTTGTAATAAGCTTTATGCATGTTATGATAAGTTAAAATAGGAAACGCCATTCAAGCCATGCCAAACAGGCAGATATTACTTGTTAATTTAAAAGTGAGATCAGAAATATCCTTTTCTACTTGACTGGAGAGCTGATTTAGTTTGAATATCTTCGTCTTTTTCATCAGGTGAGAATTAATACACTCCGAGTATTAAATATTCAGTGATGTTAACTGAACCTTGATCAATCGAGAAGGTATGATTATTGTTGCATCGTAAATGTCAAATAGCTTCTGCGGTGTGCTGCGTAATAATAGTTCATGTATTAGTACCTTATGGGCCAGCAGTAATTCTTTTCCATTATGTTTCTTCAGTAAGTGCCATGTTACTTTTAAATTAGTAGGTAAACTTTTAAAAAATATATTCTGAAGCTAGTTTGTTGTTTATTTAAGTCATTCCACCAAAGCATTTAGCATGAGAAATATGTGAGAGCAACAACATAATTTTTATTATTTTAAAACCTTGTTTTTCAGTCTCTAACCAGTTGCAGTATATTTGTTATTAGGTGATCTTCAAATAAACAGTATACATTGTAAACTAAAATCTCACTATTGACTTAGCTGCAAGTCCATTGTGAATAACTTGGTCCCTGCATCAAGTGGCCGTGCAGAATTTATTATAGCCACAGGAATAATGTGTTGAAAATCATTTTTGGTGTTTAAATACTATTTAATTATTTAACATTAAGAATAGCAATGCAATATTTTCTCATAATGAAATGTTGAGATGTGTAACTTGATGGGAGTATGCAGCCAAAATTATGAACTAGTGAAATTTACTCATTTATCATTGCTAACAAGCTTTGTCGAAGGAAGTGTCAATACATTTTTATATTGAGAGCATCAAATGGAAACATATTGTACTAAGTGGATACCTAAATTATTCTCAAGTTTGGAGTCACTTATTTGGTCTGGAGTTTTTATTCTTCTTGTGTCATTACATTTCATGTTTTGATGATGAATCAGTAGGGTGAAAGGACATTATGTAGGTTTCTAACTGTGAAAAGCAGTTATGACTATGTAATTAATGAAATAAAGAAATATTCTAGATAAAGTAAGTCTCTTCTGCCATGTGATATTTCATCGAGATGCCCTAGCCTCTTGACTACTGATTACCATTTGTTAATGAGCTTGTTTTACAACGATTGTTCCTCAGTCACCATCTGATGGATTAAGCAAACCCCATAATAGAGAAGAAGTGAAATGAGTAATTAAAGCAGCAGGGTGTGTAAATGCTGCAGCAGGCATCTTTTTAAAGGAGACATTGATTATTATTTTCCTTTATAGCTTGGAGGTGTTTTATCATGTTTTAATGATCTGAAGCTCATTGGGCGATCAGCTTCTATGCAGTTTGGATTATTTACCAACAGGCAGTGCCTTCTGGAGATGAAGAGTGAATGTATTGTATCCTGAGCCTTGTTTGGGGCGGAAGCACAGCCATATAATCGAGACTGGGGAGGAGGTCCAGTTCCACTTAATAAGCAAAAGAGACCTCCTGTTGTGCGGAAGTTTTGCAATAAACTGCTTTTAAAACAAGGGATCACTAATGCAGGTTTTGCTGTATTCGGGTGTCACTGATGGGCATAAGAATTCAAGTTATTAGTTGAAGAACAGATTGCATTTGAGATGTTCTAAGCTCATTTCTGAAATAGCTATTAATTTAGTTAAAATTGGGATGTCATTTTAAGAATTATGTAACTAAACATATCAAACATTCTAAATGTATAGAAATATTTCCAAAAGGGTGCGCTCTTTTAAGATTTCTGCATTTTTTCGAATTAAACTATCCACCATAAATGGGATGTTTTGTCAGCAGGAAATGAGTGTATAAGAACAACATGGCTATAGCCAGACTGAAATGCAAAACCTTTTAATAATCTCCTCCATGTCAGTGATGCAATAGCTATGATTTACTAGTTCATTGAGGAATGGGACAATGTGTGAAATTGATTGTAGTGAGACAGAAATTCAGTTTTCTTTTAACTTTCGCCCAGACCCCAGACTTATCCCAGTGATTCAGGAGAAAGAAGATCATTCCGTAAGTGGAGTCATAACATTGTTGTAAAATTAGCTAGGTAAAGTGGCCATTAAATTATTGACTGCCATCATATTCTTTGATAACCTCTGCCTTTAAAGAAAAGGGGATAAGCAAAATGTAAAGTGTGTCTGGTGTTGTAGACATTCAGAAATCACTCAAAAGATGGCTTTATACAGTTTTTTTTAAAGCACTCCTAATTTGGCACCATTTGCTGCTATTAATAAGGCTTCAAGGGTAAGAAAGCAAACCTTGCATTATGTGGGGGTTTTGATGACCTTAGAAGCCCCCAAGTGCTTTACGGTAAATTGAATACTTTTGGGGTGTTGTCCCTGTAATGTAACAATGTAATGTATTAGTTGAACTATGGATGGTTTAAAGCCCAATTAATTCATCATTCAATGAGATATACATTTTTAGGCATTGAAAGTTTTATGAATTAAAACAGAACAGTTTCAAACTGGGACGGCTTTAAGTGAGTTCTTTGACAACACCATATTTCCCTCATTGTACTGAAATATACCTTTTGTTTTAAAGTCAAATTATGTGTGCTCAGGCTGTTTAAGTTAATAAATAATATTTTAGTATGCAGAACTTAAGCTGTGCAATCATTATTCTTTTCTCCTCATTGTGATTAGTGAATCAAGTAGTACAATCAAAGATTCCCTCAAAGATTTATGAGGCTACTTATTCTCAGCAGGTGCAAGATTCTTTCTGAAAGGTATAATAATACAAGATGAATTTAATTCAACATCTAAGATGTTTCGGATGAGGCATTTACTGTATTCAGTTTGTAAGTTCTCAAATTTGACCATTTAAATTTAAAAAAGTATTTAGTATGCTACTTTGAGATTCTTGAAGTCAGTTTTGTGTTTAAGTATTTATTTTTAATTGTCTTTTATGTAATGAGGTATTCTGGGAACACTGTTAAGCATATAGGTCTTTAAGCAGCATTTGTGCTTCACATACATCATTATATACTGAACTTTTAGCTTATATGTCTGGCTGAGATACACTGTGATACTTGGACTTTGTTCTAGACCATGAGTAGAGTCTGTGGCACTGAATTCAAGGCTGGCTTAAAAGCCAGCTAAAGATGACAAAATAAAAATAGAGGAAGAAAGTAAATCGAGGGTAAACTAGCAAATGATAAGAAAACAGACAGTAAAAGCTTCTTTACATATGTAAGAGGGAAGAGAGAGGTCACAATTCACAAAGGACCCATACAGAAGGAGCTGGAGAAATAATAATGGTGAATGAGGAAATGGTGGACGACTCAAATGAATAGTTTGCGTCAGTCTTCACAGCAGACAACATTAATCACATTACAAAGATATTAAAGCAAGGGCCAAAAGGCAGGAAGGAAATATATACCATATCTGTCACAGGAGAATAGGTACTAGGGAAGCCATGGATTTCTAGAAGGTGTTTGATTAAAAAGTACCACACATAAGGTGACTAAATGAGATAACAGTCCATTATGTTGGGAATAGTATATTACCATTGATAGAGAATTGGCTAACAGAAGACAGAGTTGAGATGAAGGCAACATGAGACGAAGGATCCATGGAGGGATATAGACAGGTTAAATGAGTTGGCAAATGGAATGTAATGTTGAGAATGATCAGATGAATAGAGGAGGTTAATATTATTTAAATGGACAAAGACTGCAGAAATCTACAGCATAAGGAGATTTGGAGCTCCTCATGAATGAATCACAAAAAGCTGGCATCCAGATTAGTGGGGAAAACAAAGGTAACATTGGCCCTTTTGAAATAGAGTAGAAAAATTGGGAAATCATGCTAAAGTAATACAAGGCACTATTTAGGCCATATTCAGTTTAGTGTGAACAGTTTTGATCCCCTTATCTTAGGAAAGATATATTGGCATTGAAGGTAGTCCAGAAAAGATTCATTAGGTTGATCCTGGCTATGGAGAGATTTTCTTATGAGAAAACTTTGAGTAGATTGGACCTGTACTCATTTGATTTTAGGAGCATGTGAGACAACCTTGTTGAAACATATCACGTTCTTAGGGGAGGTTGGCAGTAGATTCAGAGGATGTTACCCCTTATTGAAGGTTCTAGGACCAAAGGGCATAACCTCAAAATAAAGAGGTATCCATTTAAATAAAGATGAGAAGGAATTTCTTCTCTCAGATGATAGTGAACCTGTAGAATTCTTTATGGCACAAAGCTGACAAGAGTTGTCATCAAAGGCTTATCCAAGGCTAAGATACACCGAATCTTATTCAGAAAGGGAATCACAGGTCTGGGGAAAGGGCAGGAAAATAGCATTGAGGATTGATCAGCCATGATCTCAATGAATGGTAGAGAAGCAGCCTTATTGGGCCAAATGGCTTACTTCTGACCATATAGTTTAACATTTTTAGGGTAAAAGTTGCACAATTGTTCTGCAGCTTGATTTACAAATGCCTGTCTGTAGTTATTTTCCAGACTATGTATTGTCTTAATTTTTGTTGTTCATAACTAGGACAAGTGATTTTTAAACTCTGCTATGCTAAATCCCCAAATTCTCTGTATTTTCCATGCATTTTTGCTGTTACAGACTCAAGTCTATACCCTTTTCTTTTATCACACTCGTAACCTGTCTCCTCCCTTCCTGTCAATATGTCATTGTCATCTTTCATTACTTAGTTCTTGTATCCTGTGTCAGACCCAATCACTATACCAATCCATCATTACTCCTTTGCCATCCTCTCCTGCTGCTGATCCTGTCTTGAATGCCCCATTGTGATGAAAGGTGTCTGATTTATGTGTATTTACATAGATTAATACATTTATCATTTTGAGAGTTTGGAATTCAAAATAGTGGCATAAGTTGGTTACTTCCATAAAAGTTTTTTTTGAAAGATTATTTGAATTGTTCTCGTGTTAATGCAAAGAAACTGTTGTGAATCTATTAACTAGTGGAGAGCTGGGGTGTATTTTCTGTGGATTTGAATCTCTATAAGTGGATGGTGTTTGGGAAATAGGTTGAAAACTTTGTTTTGTCATGTGATTTAAGATTATTTCTTATTTTGCGTAATAAATATATGTTGTTAAACAAACTATGCAATTACCTGCAATGGTGTTTCAGGGACTGACCACCACATTAACTAAGAAGAAGTCTATCAAGCCAGATTTAATTTTGGGATCTGATTTGTCCAGTGGCACCATTATCTGGAATCATTACACCATGGATATGCCTGTGGTTGCCATCTGTGTGTCTCAAAGCATTCTCTGTGGTGCCCATCTAGGCAGCGGTCTCTCTTTCCTTATGCACAGCAAAAAAAACTGCCCATTTCGTCTGTCTTGCTGATGTTCCCACCCAACTTGTCCTTCTTCCCTTCTCATTTCTCCAAGTCTTCACTGCTGTCTTGGACTATCTGTTCAGCAACAATCAATCTGTTCTTCAGTTTCCTGTCAGTGAATTAAATTTTGCTGATGGTTGATGATCCCGTCAATGTATCTGCAACCAGCGTTTTTGCGTTTTGGGGGTTTGTGATCCTTTGCATTGAATCACAGCTTCAGCAATCTCTCTGACAGTGTCTTTGCCTTCGAGCATCTTGTGGCATTCCACACCCTACTCACTACTTTAATAAATCCTTGCTCTTTTGCACACTCCCAACATCCCAAACACATCCCCAGTTTAAAACCAACATGTTGTCACTTCTTGTGATAGTAGGAACTACAGACGCTGGAGAATCTGAGATAACAAGGTGTAGAGCTCGATGAACACAATAGGTCAAGCAGCATCAGAGGAGCAGGAAGGCTGATGTTATGGGCCTAGACCCTCCTTCAGAATTTTCTGAAGAAGAGTCTAGCCCCAAAACGTCAGCCTTCCTGCTCCTCTGAATCTGCTTGGCTTGCTGTGTTCATCCAGCTCCACACCTTGTTATCTCATGTTGTCACTTCTTTCTTTGACCGACTTCCCCTGATCATCTCCTCATCCTCAATAATTCATTTCAACTTACCTCCTCCTAATTTTTACAGCTTTCTCTATGTTAACTCTCCCATGCTTCAGTACAAACATCTTAATCACAGATAAAATTGCTCTAGTCACACGCCACCTCTTCTAACTTATGTCTGAGTGCGTTCCTGAAAAAATGAATTTTCCCAAGTCACTTGCAAGCTTCTAACTGTCTACCTTTTGGTCCTTTTATTTAATCCACAAATATTAGCTGCACTCCATCTTCAATATCTGTGAGCACAACAAAATTCTTACTCTGTCCTGCACTTTTGCACCGCTAATGTGACCCTGCCTCTTTGTGTTGCTCTTATTATTTACTTACTCATTTTATGGGATGTGGGTGTTGCTGGCTGACCAGCATTTATTGCCCGTGCCGAGTTGCACTTGAGAAGATGGTGGTGAGCTGTCCTCTTGAACAGCTGCAGTCCCGTGCTGTAGGTTGACCCGTAATGCTATTAGGGAGGGAATTCCAAGTTTTTGACCCAGTGACAGTGAAGGAATGGCAATACATTTCCAAGTCAGGATGGTGAGTGACTTAGAGGGGAACTTGAAGGTGTTGGTGTTCGCATATATCTGCTGCTCTTGTCCGCTAGATCAAAATGGTTGTGGGTTTGGAAGGTGCTGTCTTGAGGAACTATGGTGAATTTTTGCAATGCATCTTGTAGGTAGTACACTGTGCTGCTACTGAGCATCAGTAATGGAGGGAGTGGATGCTTGTTGGTGTAGTGCCAATCAAGCAGGCTGCTTTGTCCTGGATGGTGTCAAGCTACTTGAATATTGTTGGGGCTACAACCATCCAGACAAGTGGGGAATATTCCATCACACCCTTGACTTGTGCCTTGTAGATGGTGGACAGACTTTGGAGAGTCAGAGTTGAGTCATTCACCACAGTATTCCTAGCCACTTACATGCTATTGTAGCTACCAGAGGTGAGGCTAGTTGAGCTTCTGGTCAATGATAACTCCCAGGGTGTTGATAGTGGGGGATTCAGTGATGCTAACACCATTGAATGTCTAGGGGTGGTGGTTAGATTGTCTGTTATTGGTGATGATCAGAGCCTGGCATTTGTATGGCTCGAATGTTACTTGCTACGTGTCAGCCCAAGCCTGGGTATTGCCCAGATCTTGTTCCATTTGGATATGGACTGCTTCAGTGTCTGCAGAGTCACAAAAGGTGCTGAACGTTGTGCAATCATCGGCAAAAACCCCATTTCCGACCTTACGATGGAGGCAATGTCATTGATGAAGCAGCTGAAGATGGTTGGGTGTAGGACACTACCCTGAGGAACTCCTGCAGAGATGTCCTGGAGCTGAGATGACTGACCTTCAACAACCACAACCATTATCCAATGTGTCAGGTACGACTCTAATCACTTGTTTGCCCCCGATACCCATTGATGTTTAAGAGGTACAGGCTAAACTAGTCTGGCATAAATCTGATTGACCATATACCTCTTGAACTGAATGGATCACATCATACACTCTGGGTTGTGCTGTCTTCAGAAGAAATCATTCATTACTTCAGGACCATCCTGAAAAAAAAAGGACACTGGCTTCCTTTCTCCATTGCAAACAGACTCCCTAAATCACATGCCCCTTCTTTTCAGCACCATAAGACATAGGAGTGGAAGTAAGGCCATTCGGCCCATCAAGTCCACTCCACCATTTGAATCATGGCTGATGGGCATTTCAACTCCACTTCCCGCACTCTCCCCGTAGCCCTTGATTCCTTTTGAGATCAATAATTTGTCGATCTCTGCCTTGAAGGCATCCAACGTCCCGGCCTCCACTGCACTCTGTGGCAATGAATTCCACAAGCCCACCGCTCTCTGGCTGAAGAAATGTCATTTCATTTCAGTTTTAAATTTATCCCCTCTAATTTTAAGGCTGCGCCCACGGGTCCTAGTCTCCCCGCCTAACGGAAACAACTTCCTAGAATCCGCTCCTTCTAAACCATACACATTATCTTGTAAGTTTCTAGTAGATCTCCCCTCAACCTTCTAAACTCCAATGAGTACAATCCCAGGATCCTTAGCCGTTCATCATACGTTAAACCTACCATTCCAGGGATCATCCATGTGAAGCTCAGCTGGACATGCTCCAGGGCTAGGATGTCCTTCCTGAGGTGTGGGGCCCAAAATTGGACACAGTATTCTAAATGGGGCCTAACTAGAGCTTTATAAAGCCTCAGAAGCACATCGCTGCTTTTATATTCCAACCCTCTTGAGATAAACGACAACATTACATTCGCTTTCTTAATCACGGACTCTACCTGCAAGTTAACCTTTAGAAAATCCTGGACCAACACTCCCTTTGTATTTCTGCTTTGCGAATTTTCTCACCATTTAGAAAATATGCACCAAATGCAAGGAGTGCATTTTCTCTTTGCCACTAAAAATGCGACCATCTTTTTAATGGCTCTGCTGCATGTCCCTTTACCATGTCCACCAAGCAAAACATCAAGCTCCTCTCTTTTTCCTCATGTCACTTCCAACCTCCATAAGATCCATATAACTATGGCACATTTGCTCTGATGTTCACCTGTCACCCACTTTACTCATTGAGCTAATTCCTGTTCTCTTTACTTTAACTCAGAATCCACACTTTTAATAAATCTCCCATTTCTGCAATTTTCACTGACCACATGTACTGTTCTGAAATTCTGCTCTTCCGATCTCACGTATGCTCTATTCATTGACCTTTGACCCATTATTGATGACAGACCTATCTTCTGCCTGGATGTTATTATTTATAATACCTTCCCTTGACTCTCCGGTATTTAAAAGCTTTGTCAAATCTCTCCTTAGTGAAGCTAATGATTGTCTCTCTGCTACCTTAAATTTTTTTTAATTGACAGCCGTGGGAACAGAAGCTGCATCTCCTGTTTGCAGCAAGGAAATTAATATGTGGTGACCTTTTTTGCAGTAATGTGTCTATAATTTTGCAAATATGACTTGTGAAACCACTCCACTAAGCGTGAATTAGTGTTTGGGTCTGTAAATGCTCCATACCTAAACTCTCACTCTGGGTATGAGCATGATCTTCAGAATTATGCTGTTTCAAAGAAACTCCAGTGCTGTCAGAGTCTATATCAGCCCATTATCAATTGTCACCGTTTTGAAATCATCCTAAATATTTTCTTATATTTAGGCTGAAGGTCCTAAGTGGGCAAGAATTGTTTTATTTCAAATCTGTGAAATATTTGAATTGAATGATCATACTTAAACATAGCTAAGTAATTTTGTCAGCATTTCATAGCTGAAGCAGTTGCCAACAAGCTGTGCCTCAGACAGCAACACCATCAAGCCTTTTGGCTACACATCCAGGCTAATCTCCTTGTCTTACACTGTTTCATCATGAAGCAAGCTTTCTACCTCTTATTCCGTCTGTCACCAAGGTTGCTGGTTATCACATCTGGTACGGTATTCACTTAATGTCCTCCCAAACCTCTTCGGTTGCTGAAACCGTTAGTGTGCCCTAATTAGCCTTGAAGATGTAAAGTGCATTCTTGTCAGCATTCATCCTTCACATAGTAACATTCTTTGTATAAATTCCTGTACATTTATTACTGCCTGAAGCCCTGCACAGCCATTCTTGTCTACTTTTATTGGGTCCTGTAACCTATTGAATCCACAAACATGACAGCTCCAGTCGATCCATTGTCTCTGCCTGCTCCTGCATTGCTGAACTCATCTCCGACTACCTCGACTCCGTTTTTTCCACCCTAGTTCAGGAACTCCCCACCTACATTAGAGACACAAGCCACAGCCTCCACCTTCTCCAAGGTTTTCAATTCTCTGGCACCCAACACCCCATCCTCACCATGAACATGCAGTTTCTCTTCATCTGTACCCCATGAGGAGGGCCTAAACCCTTCTGTTTCTTCCTCTCCCAAAGATCCCTCCACTAACGCACTCTCATCCACTTGACGGAACTTGTCCTCACCCTCAACAACTTTTCCTTTAACTCCTCCCACTTACTACAGAATAAAGGGGTAGCAATGTGCACTCACGTGGGTCCAAGCTATGCCTGCATCTTCATATCATACATAGAATAGTCCCTTCTCCGCAGTTACAGTGGCACCATCCTTCATCTCTTCCTCTGCTGCATTGATTGCATCGGTGTTGCTTCATGCTGCACTGAGCAGCTCAAACAATTCATCCACTTCACCAACACCTTTCACGCCAACCTCAAATTCACCTGGAACATCTCCGATACCTCCTTTCCCTTCCTGGACTTCTCTGTCTCCATCTCCGGCAACCAACTTAGCACTGGCATCAACTTCAAACCCATCGATTCCTTGACTATACTTCCTGTCACCTACCCTCTTGCAAAAATGCAATCCCATACTCCGAATTCCTCTGCCTCTGCCGCATCCGCTCCCCAGATGAAGTGTTCCGCTCGTGGACATCCCAGATGCCCTCCTACTTCAAGGACTTTAATTTCCCCTCTCCTATAATTCATAATGCCCTCAACCGTATCTCCTGCATTTCCTGCGCTTCTGACCTCAAACCCCGTCCACACAACAGCAAGGATAGAGAACCCCAGTCCTTACGAATCACCCCACCAACCTCCGAATCCAATACATCATCCTCTGCCAGGAGGGATCACCTGTAATCCCACCCATCAAACATACATCCCACCCCACCCCTGTCTGCTTGCTGTAGGAACTGCTCTCTCCACGACGCCTTCGTCTGCTCCACACTTCCCACCAACCCCCACAACCGGCACCTTTCCCTGCAACCGCAGGAAGTGCTACACCTGCCCCTATACCACCTCCCTCACTTCTGTCCAAGGCCCTGAACAATCATTCTGTATCTGACAGGGATTCACCTGTACGTCTTCTAACCTGGTCTGTTGCATCCATTGCTCCTGATGTGGTCTCCTCTACATCGGAGAGACCAAGCACAGACTCGGTGACCAATTCGTGGAGCATCTGCACTCTGTTTGCTCTAATCAACACCATCTTCCAGTTGCCAGCCATTTCAACTCCCCCTCCCACTCCCTTGGTGACATGTCCATCCTGGGTCACAAGGGGCCACACGAAAATTGGAGGAACAGCACCTTATATTCCACCTCAGGAGATTACAGCCCAATAGCCTCAGCATAGAATTCACCAGCTTCAAAATCTCCCCATTCCAGCCTCATCCCATGTCCAGCCCTCCCTCTCATTCCCCCCGCCGACCTTACACAACCTGTCCATCTTCCTTCTTACCTATGTGTCCCACCCTTCCCACTGACCAATCTCCACAACCCCCTACTTGCGTCCACCTATTATCACCCATCCTACCTTCGCCCAGCAATTATTTATTTTTGAGCTGTCTTCCCCTCCCAGGTCCTGACCTGAAATGTCGAATTTCCTGCTCCTCTGATGCTGCCTGACCTGATGTGTTCCTCCAGCTCCGCACTGTATCGGCTGTGTCTTCCAGCACCTGCAGTTCTTGCTATCTATTAGTCAACTGCAAGGTCCTTGTTTTCAAATCCCTCTACTTTGTCTCAGTTGTATAATCTTTTCCAACCAAGTAAGACATCACTTAATGTTTTGCAAAAAATATTTTAAAAACCTGTTCTTTGAGCCTTTGTCTTCTAAATGTTGTTATTTAATTCTTGGTATTTACCTCTTTCACCTTGTAAAAGCACATCTATGAATTTTACATGAGAAATGCTAAATTATTTTTAGACTTACAAATCTACTTCATTCATCCAGTGCAATAAGTTAGCATCAAAGGAAATACACACTTAATATAATGCTAGTCAGGGAACCAAATGTCCAGTGGTTTGCCAGATTTCTAAGGTTTTAGTATGATCAAGCGGGTGCAAACTTTCAGTTTGTGTTGCATTTTGTAAAATTTGCCTTCATATTTTGTCAGATGAATAATGTATTTGCTGGAATATTCGGTACCCTGTTAGTGGAAAAAAATAGAACATGAAGTTTTGCATTATAAAGGAAAAAGATGTCTTCCTTCTATTGTAAATAATGTGCTTGCAGCTGGTTGATATTTTTAAACTGTCAGTGCCATGCAGGAAATTAGTTCTTGTCAAGTTGTAACTTTGCATGTGAAATAAATTCCATAATTCACACATTTGAATCAACATGTAAATTGTGTACTTTTATAGCCCATGTATGTTAAATATTGCGTCTTAAGTTCAGAATTTCTGGATTTTTATTAAATTTGACACCTGAAAGAAAGCAATGGTTTGACTGTTGTTATAGTTGGAATTCAGTTTTGGTGAATAATATCAGGTACAGATGAGACCTAAATTTAAAGAACGGGAAACTTATTTTTGTTTCACTACTTTAAATTGAATTGAGGAACCTGTAATTAACAGTAAAATACATTAGGGGACAATAGAATCGAAGAATATTGTTTCTCATCATTATTCCATTGTAAGAATTGTATCCTTTGGAAGTAGTTACTCAATTGAATCTCCTTTCGTATATAAGTCTGGTTGAAAATTACTGTATAATAAAGCTTTAATGTTTGCTAATTCTTGCTCTGTTTGCCCCAGTGAAAATGAGAAAATAGCAGTAAATCTTGCTAAGAATTCCAGGCAATGATGATTCTTTGATACCTCCAAGTAGCCATTCTCAGTCTATACACTGCGTGTAGATCACAGCTATGGTTGAGCACTCCTGCTTGAATTTTTGTTTTCTAATGTGATGTATTTTACAGACTCTTTGAGAAAAATGTGTTGATCACACAAATGACTTCGTGTTGTTCCATGCTCCTATTGTACGGTCATCGAAAGGAGGTGACCAGCAAAAGAAACTTGAGGAAATTGCCAAGAATGTCAAACTGCTCTGTTTGTTACTCCTCTATTTACTTCAGTGTCAGAGCTCAAGAATAGGTTGCCTTATTCAGATAAATTTGGATAAAGGCAGGAGAAGCAGAAGAAGGAAAGAAGCAGGAAGAATGCTATTAGTAAATGACACAGAAACTACATGATTTGTTAACAGTCTTTGTTAATCAGAGCAATTTGCTGGATTTTAAATTGGAATTAACATGCAGTGTACAACATTGGTATTGGTTTGCAGTCTTGCTGCATCTTCAAGCAAACAAATTATCAGATTACTGGAAAAAATCTAATTAAAACCGTCTAGTTAAATAAGTGACAAAACATTGATAAAAGCTAATTTAAGGCTTAAAATCTACTATTGGCATATATACAGTATTAACTAGGTCGTTAAAAAGTTTTACAATATTGTCTTTTCATGTATGAAAATTGAATCAGATGGGTAATTCAATGTTAGTACACACATTTGCACAAATAAGACACTGAAACAAATCTGCGAAAGGAATTATTGTGGAGGTACATTACATAATTATTGTTAATTCAAAGTTGTTTTTGCATGAAATATCAGTTGAATTATTCAGTAATTCAAGTTCTGCAGTTTGATAAAATAATGCAGGAGCTTTGTTGTTACATGAGCTAACAGTTCAAAATATCTAAATTCTGTATTTATGAGCTTTGACTTGTGACTTTCTAACTGACCACATAAATTGACCTGATATATTTCCCAGCAAAATTAAAGAGAATTGAAAATAACCTAAAATATAGGAATTAGTGCAGGTTTTGTTTCAACATTAAAATGAATTTATATGCTTTCATTTATTAAGCCATACATAGATATAATGGTATTTTTAAGGGGTAAATTAGTGTGGACATCAATGGGTGTTGCAGACATGTTCTAGATGGCTCGCCTTGGGACTAAAAGTATCACCAAAGTTACAAACAGTTGCCAGCGAAGAGGATTTGAGTTATTTTCTAGGGAACAATGTTTCTGTTGGGTATTGAAACCAGTGGAGCTGTTGAGGTTGCTGATGCTGTAGTGGTAGCTATTATTAGCTACTTGTGGAAACTTGCTTGTTTTCTGATGATGTCTCTGGGGCACTTTGTAGGTGAGAAATAGTAGGGGCCAAGGATAAATCCTTCGAAACACTCAAGGTTATGGTATTGGGTCAGATAGAGAAACCATTGTAGGTGACACTTTGACTATTGGCTGTGATGAGATAAGAGTAAAACCACGCATGCATCGATCATCATAGCTGGGTGATGTTGAAGAGACTTTGCAGGACATTCCTAATGTCAGAGATAGTGGGGAATGCCGATGTTGGAGAATCTGAGATAACGAAGTGTAGAGCTGGATGAATACAGCAGGCCAAGCAGCATCAGAGGAGCAGGAAAGCTGATGTTTTGGGTCTGGACCCTACCTCAGGAAATTCCTAATGCCATCTGTGTCAATGACTGTAGACAGATTGAGGGGTTGAGGAGGATTGTTTACTTTTGTCACAATTGCACAGATTATCATGTATGACTTGAGATTCAACCATGGCAGCGGCAAAACTAGAAGGATTGGTTGGAGGGATTCAGTCATTGAGTTCTAAGAAAGATGCATATGGATTCTGGAGATGCTTAAAAACTTTGAAGAGGAAATGGAGGTTGTAAATGGGGTGGTAGTGTGTAGGAACAGTAGGCTCAAGCATTTATTTTTATCTGAGGGGTGGTTATTACAGGTTTTTCAAAAGGGACACAGTAGCTGATTTGGGAGCTCGGAATGGAATTTGGGTGGTCAGTAGTTTACTGAGAATAGACTCTCAGATGCAGGATTTAGATCCCATTTGCAAAATGAACTTGGAGAGGACCTGAGAAAGTAGAGAAAGATGTGAAGGTCTTTTTACCTGAGAAAAGGTTTAACCCAGTAGGGTAGGGGAATGGCAATTGACTGAATAATTTTAATCTTAGTGACAACAGATCCACAAGTCCCTTGCAATTTTTGATGTAAGAGTCAAGGAGCTGGAAGAGGAATTTAAGACTATGGATTCAGGTTGGGAGGAGAAGCTAGGGCTTTCTTTGTGTTCCTGGATGGAAATTAAACAACGAGCAGTTTTGGCTGACAAGCAGTACCTGATGGTGCTTTAAGTGATCCAGATATATAGTTAAATAAGTTGTACATCGTACTCATCCAAATCTCCATTCCTTACACTTATGGGAGTAGAGATGATGGCTGTACTTGTGAGAATGTCCAGGGAAGAATGAATAATGGTTTCAACAGAAAGGAGTTTATCAGTGATGAAAGTGAGGGTGTTGTTGAGTGGGTCACTAATTGTAGAAATAGTGTGGTGAGTGGAGAACATAAACATGGTTGGAATTTCAAAACTGCAATCACATGAATAGCCACCCATCAAAAACATCTTCAGGCTAAAAACATTAAATGATCTGGTACAAATGAGGATGTTTGCGGTTATTATTAAAAGTGGAATGTTCAATGATTATTGCAATGTTCTGCGCTGTTTGCGACACCTCAGATACTGAAGTAGCCAGTGCCCATATGCAACAAAACATGGACAAAATCTATGCTTGAGTTGGTAAATGGCAAGTAACACTTACGCCACGCAAGCGCCAAGCAATTAGCATTTTCAACAGGAGAATCTAGCCATCACCCCTTGACATTCAATGGCATTGTCATTGTTGAATCACCCACTATTAACATTTTGCAGATTACCATCGATCAAAATTGTACTCGGCTAGCCACGTGATTTCAGTGACTGTAAGAGGAGGCTTATGCTTAAGAGTTTTCCAGCAAGTAACTCTTTTATCACTATCCTGATCCCCACCCCACCTGGGTCCATCCACTATCTACCTGGCACAAGTCAGTGTTGTAAAATACCTAAATCAAATTGATACTTTCCTTAAATTAATAATAGCCTCAAACAAGGATTTAGTTACCATCTGAACAAATACAGAAGGAAGGGGAAAGAAAGGTTCCACATGTTCTCTTTTTCCGAATTACAATACTTAAGGCTGGATTTAACTCATCAGCTCCTTTAAAAGTTCATCCATAGACGTTATCAAATTTAAGATTAATACCTTACCTCACATTGGCTATATATATCTCAAGAACCAATGCATTAATATTTTGACTGACTAAAACTTTCTATGTCATTACAGCTTTTAGCAAATGCTGCAAGGAGAAAGGTTTTTTAATGGTTATAAAATGCAGAGAAGAAAATGCCGCACTTAAGGAATGCCTTACCAACCAGTGAGTATTATACTGTGCAATAATGGATTAACATTTAACAATGGTACCAAGAGCACTGCTTCAATATGAGTTACCATCATAGTAAATATATTTGTTGTGTCTTCAATATTTGCATCCAAGGCAATGTTAGTATTTGAACCCATTCTGCAT
This sequence comes from Stegostoma tigrinum, assembly GCF_030684315.1. NCBI lineage: Eukaryota > Metazoa > Chordata > Chondrichthyes > Orectolobiformes > Stegostomatidae > Stegostoma > Stegostoma tigrinum. The sequence goes on along the minus strand of NC_081355.1, from coordinate 62,102,626 downwards.
TTTACTAGGAAGAGAACAGATAATATACTTAATGCAGTATTAAGAAAAGAGTGTCGACCTAAATATTGAAATTTTCCAAACAATTTCACTTCAACTACATTTGATGATAGTCAATTTTACCTAGCTGCAGCTTTTGGTTGAACGTTGCATGGGAGGAAAGCATCATCATGCTACAAATAGCCTGATAGTTAAAGTTGTACTTTCACAAAAAACATGAAGTATATTAGGGAGAGATATGTGATTCAAAATGTGATTAAGTAGGTCTGCCCAGTGCGACACACCATATGTTTTTTTCACAGGACAACTCCACTGCATGATTTCTCTATAATTGTGTTTTGCAATAAAAGTTTGAATTTACATCATGGCAGAGCTAGTGACAGTCAGGACACTCTAGAAATTATCTCTCTAAGTGGATTTCATGTCAAACTGAAATTAATCCAGATATCTTGCATTCCAGAGTTGACTTTGGGTATAATCTAACCTGCATAACACAATACAGTCTAGAGAATATGATTTTGTTAACTTGATGTGTACATCCGACATTCCTGAGTTGACAGGCAGTTACATTTTTCCAGTGGCTGACCTGAATTCCTCATGAGTTATGCCACTGTTCCAGTGCTGTTAGGAAGTATCAACTTCAAAAATAAACTTTCTGCAATCTAAGGTTACAAACAAAACTTTAGTTAGAAATTACTTTTGTTATCTTCAGTTAGAACTTTGCAAAACCTTTTTTATGGACCAGAAATCAGAAAATCTGGCTATTTGCACCTCTGAGCTGTTCTGTGTAAGAATACAATAGAAGCTTTTCCTGTTTCCAAAGTCAGCAAAATGTTTAGCTTTCGAATTTTAAGGGACTAAAGATGATGCCAGATCTAAGAAATTTGGGTCTCTCTAACTTGCCTGTTCAGCTAACACATTACGTGTCTTCAGAGAGAGTTCTTCTGGATCTATGATAGTGCTGCTTGGGGTTGGGTGTACACATCCTCAAGAAACCTGCTGCAACCAATAGGTTTCTCCCTAATGGGAAACATCCACACAATGTTACTGTCAGTTGATCTCAGCATCTTGATTACAAAAGGGATCAAATTGGATCATCTTCTACAAAGACCAGACTGACATCTTCTGCAGCTTAGATAATATTTTATCAGAAGTGCCTTACAGAGCCTAACCACACACAAACCCTGGTGTCTTCCAGAATATAAATATGGCTGTTAGTACCAGCATAAAAAATGTGAAGGCAAACAGAGATGAAATTCCCTCAACACTACCATCAGAATTAGAATGCAAAGGCAGAATTTTAATTTCCATTGTTGATGAATTTGGAGTTGGGAGTGATGGGAGCTTTCCCATGGGCCTCTTGGAGGCCCCAAACTCTCTGCAATATTATGGTACAATGGGCAGAATTTAGGCTTACCCACTGACCTCTGCCCTTAAGTGGCCAATAAAGGATCATTTGAGGACCATTTCCTGGCTGGCCTCAATTTTCAGGCTGGCAGAAGAAATTAATTGATAAGGGGACTGGAACATGATCCTTCTGAGAACTCGGCCAAAATAAGGTATAGGGGTTGTGTCTGACATTGACTTCTTTTCAACGTCAGCCAGCCCTTTATGTCTGTCTCCTGCAGGTGAAACCTTTCCCACCCCTCTCTTGCACCCCCACCCCTTGCCACCAATTCCCCCCATTCCCCAATCACCAACTCCCTCTGGCCTAATCTCTGCTCCTCAATCTGAGACTTTCAAACTTGACCTGGTTTGGGAATTAGATTCTGAGGATTGTTTGCAGGCCGAGATTTGTTGCTGATGTTTGTGGCATTACTGAGACTACAGAGCTAAAGTCAATTAGATTGACAACATTTTGAGGTATGACTTTTTCCCATGCGAGGGCTGGAAGTCCTATCTCCAGCCAATTAACTCTCTTTGAAATATCAAATTACTGTGGGGCAGCCAGCTTAGGTGGTGATGTATTCTCCCTGATTATTTGTGAGACAGCCTGGGAAACCAGTAGGCAAACAGGCTGGACTTGTACATACCACAGGAGTATTGTACATTGCATTCTTTATACCAGAATACTGCTGTAAGGGCTGAAGCCAGAAGCTCCACCCTCCTGAATGTTCCTGGATAGATCACAGCAGTGTTATTGTATTACTAGGTCAGTATTCCAAATGCCTGGACCAATGCAGTGGAGATATGAGTTCATTCACAACAACAAAGGCAGATTTTGCCCAGTCAATTCCATAAATCCTCCTTGTCAACATCTCGTAAAATTGGGAGAATTGTCCCACAACTGGACCATAAACAATATGGTGAAAAGCAATGATTCCAATGTCACAGACATCACTATCAATGTTCTTTGGTTTTGGCCTATGCATCAGTAGAATAGATGCCCCCGCCCCCTCCCCAGAGCTGAAAGTGCAGTGGTACTCAGTCAGGAGGGTATTGCGGACAGTCCTGGGTGAGATCTGGGTGCTCAGGTCTATTGTACCCTGAAGGTAGCAACGCAAGTAAAGACAGCATATGGCATGCTTTCATTCATCAGCCGGGGTATTGAGTACAGGAGTTGGCAGGTCATGTCGCAGTTGTATAGAACTTTGGTTCGACCACATTTGGAATACTGCATCCAGTTCTTGTCACCACATTACCAAAAGGACATGAATGCTTTGGAGAGGGTGCAGAGGAGGGCATTAACTGTGAAGAGAGGTTATATTAGGATTATTAGGATATTAGGTTATATTAGGATTATTTACATTAGAAAGATGGACGTTGAGGGGGGACCTGATTGAGGTCTTCAAAATCATGAGAGATATAGACAGGATGGAGAGCAAGAAGCTTTTTCCCCAGAGTGAGGAACTCAATTACTAGGGATCACGATTTCAAGGTGAGAGGGGAAAAGTTTTTAAGGGAGATATGCAGGGATAAAGATATCCTCTTTATGCAGAGGATGGTGAGTGCCTGGAATGCGGAGGTGGTAGAGGCGGGCCCAGTAGCGTCATTTAAGATGTATCTGGACAGATACGTGAATGGGCAGGGAGCAGAGGGATACACATTCTTGGAAAATAGGCAACAGGTTTTGATAGAGGATCTGGATCGGCGCAGGCTTGGAGGGCCACAGAGCCTGTTCCTGTGCTGTAATTTTCTTTGTACTTTGTCCTTGTGATGTATCTCCAATCAAAAAAGGGTGTCCATGAGACACATCCCTCTCCACCTTTTCTCACCAAGGCCCTAGCCAGTATACATGCTAGGCATCCCACCCATTGCCCACTAAACATTTGTGGCTGGGTTGGATGTGGTCCTGACATGCTAGACTGGGGACTGAAATGAATGCAGCTTGAAAGGCACCCACACAATTTAACGGACCACCCACCTGCAAGAGACTGCGAAATTCTGTTCAATGACGTCGTAATACAACGGGATCTTGATCAGATGGGCCATTGGGCCAAGGAGTGGCAGATGGAGTTTAATTTAGATAAATGTGAGATGTTGCATTTTGGAAAGACAAATCAGGGCTGGACTTATACACTTAATGGTATGGTCCTGGGAAGTGTTGCTGAACAATCAGACCTTGGAGTACAGGTTCACAGTTCCTTGAAAGTAGAGTCACAGGCAGATAGGACAGTGAAGATGTTTGGTATACTTGCCTTTGTTGATCAGTGCATTGAGTATAGAAATTTGAGGGTCATGTTGCATCTGTACAGGATGTAAGGGGTAAAAGAGAAGCAAAAGTGGACATTGGACTACTGAAAATGGCAGTGGAGAGATGGTAGTGGGCAACAAGGAAATGACTGAGGAACTGAATAATTACTTCGAGCCAGTCATCAAGGTGGAAGACACAAATAAAATCCCAAAAATTCAAGAGAGTCAGGGGGCAGAGGTCAGTATGATGGCTATCACCAAGGAAAAAGTGCTAGTAAAACTGATTGGCCTGAAGGTGGACAAATCACCTGGACTATGTGGACTATACCCCAGAGTTCTAAAGGAGATAACTGAAGAGATAGTGGAAATGTTAGTGGTGATCTTTCAGGAATCACTAGAGTCAGGGAGGGTCCCAGAGAACTGGAAAATCGCTAATATGACACTCCTGTTTAAAAAGGGAGTAAGGCAAAAGATGGAAAATTACAGGGCGATTAGCCTAACGTCAGTCGTGGGGAAGATTTTGGAGTCCATTGTAAAGGATAAGATTTCTGAATATTTGGAAATGTATAGTAAAATAGGGCAAAGTCAGCATGGTTTCATCAAGGGGAGGTCATGCCTGACAAGTCTGCTAGAATTCTTTGAGGTAACATGGAGCAGGGTCGACCAAGGAGAGCCAATGGATGTTATCTACCTGGACTTCAAGAAAGCCTTTGATAAGATGCCACGCAGGAGGCTGCTGAATAAGTTAAGGGCCCATGGTGTTAGAGGCAAGGTGCTAGCATAGATAGAAGATTGGCTGCCTGCAGAAAACAGAGTGGAGATAAAGGGGTCTTTCTCAGGATGGCAGCCGATGACAAGTGGTGATCCACAAGGGTCAGAGTCGAGACCACAACTTTTCACTTTGTACATTAATTATCTCAATGAAGGAACTGTGGGCATTCTGGTGAACTTTGCAGATAATACAAAGATAGATGGAGAGACAGGTGGTGTTGAGGAGGTGGCAAGGCTTCACAAGGATTTGGACAGGTTAGGAGAGTGGGCAAAGAAGTGGCAGATAGAGTATGACATGGGAAAGTGTGAGGTCATGCACTTTGGTGAGAAGAATAAAAGCATGGACTATTTTCTAAATGGGGAGAAAATTAATAAGTCTGAAGCACAAAGAGTCTAGTCCTGGATTCTCTCAAGGTAAACTTGCAGGTTGAGTCAGTAGTCAGAAAGGAAAATGCAATGTTGGCATTTATTTTAAGAGGACTTGAATATAAAAGCAGGGGTGTAATACTGAGGCTTTATAAAGCCATGGTCAAGCCACATTTAGATCAAAACTGTGCATAGTTCTGGGCCCCATGCCTCAGGAAGGACGTACTGGCCCTGGAGTGGGTTCAGAGGCTTATGAGAATAGTCCCTGGAATGGAAAGCTTAACATATGAGGAACGTTTGAGGAGTCTGCGACTATACTCATTGGAGTTTAGAAGGATGAGGGGGGATCTATTTGAAACTTTCAGAATACTGAATGGCCTGTTGGGAAGATGTTTCCGTTGGTAGGAGAGTCTAGAACCCAAGGGCACAGCCTTAGAGTGAAAGGAAGATCTTTTAGAATGGAGATAAGGAGAAACTTCTTCAGCCAGAGAGTGGTGAATCTGTGGAATTCACTGCCACAGAAGGCTGTGGAGGCCAGGTCATTGAGTACATTTAAGACTGAGATACATAGGTTCTTGATTATCAAGAGGATCAAGGGTAACGGGGGAGAAAGCAGGAGAATGGGACTGAGGAATTTATTAGCCATGATTGAATGGCGGAGAAGACTCAATGGGCTGAATGGCCTAATTTCTGCTCCTATGTCTTACGGACTTAGGGACATTGGTTCAGCCACTTACGGAATAGTGTGGGCAATTCTGGTCTCCCTCCTAAAGAAAGGATGTTGTGAAACTAGAACGGATTCAGGAAAGATTTATTAAGATATTGGAGGGTTTGAACTGTAGGGAGAGGTTGAATAGGTTGGGGCTATTTTCCCTGGAACACCGGAAACTGAGGGGTGATCTAACAGAAGCTTATAAAATCATGAAGAGCATTGATGGGGAAAATAGGCAAGGTCTTCTCCCTGGGATAGGGGAGCCGAAAACTAAAGGGCATAATTTTAAGGTGCAAGTGTAAAGATTTAGAAGAGACCTAAGAGGCAACTTTTTCATGCAGAGGGTAGTGTGTATATATGGAATGAGCTCCCACAGGAAGTGTTGGAGGTTGGTACAATTACAACCTTTTATACGGCATCTAGGATGTCTATATTAATAGGAAGGATTTAGGGGGATATTAGCCAAATGCTGGTAAAATAGGACTAGATTTATACAGGATATCTGGTCTGCATAGACAATTTAGACCAAAGGGGCTGTTTCCGTGCTGTAGATCTCTATGACTATGACTCTATGACACCTCAAATCTTGTTCATTATCTGCAAAAAAAAAGTCAGGAGCACAATGGAATACTTCTGATTCGCCCATATGAGGGCAACTCCAACAACACTCAAGAAACTCTTCAGCAGCAAGATTGATTGGCACCCAATCTACCACCTTAAACATTCACATCCTCCAATACGAGCACACAGTGACAGCAATGTTTAACATCTACATGATGAACTGCTGTAACTCAATATTCCTTCAACAGAAAATTCCACATCCGCAACATCAATCACCTAAAAGAATAAGTACAGCACATCTGTGGAAACATCATAAATTGCACATTCTCCATCAATTACAAATCATCTTGGAAGCATACTGCTAGTTCTTCACTGCCTACTGCTATTGTCAACAACTCACATGTTCCATGAATGAGGATTAAAAACTAATCCAGACACTGTTCTGGGGAATCTGACAAACATTCTCATTATTTTGCAACAGTCAACTGGTTGCCTCCTGGTACTATTTATGAGGGCAGATAGATTAACATTGTTGGCCTGTTATATTGGAGTAAGCTATATTGGAGTGCATCTTCAATCTTCTGAAGCCGATATGGATCATTTCTAGATCAGGTTATCTGGATCTGAAGACTGATACCCCTTCTAAGTAGCCCACTCCTTTTAAAAGACCACATCCCCAAAGCAGGAGACCTTTACACAGCCAGAGAGAGACGGTCTATTTGATTAGACTTCCCTCTGGTCCCTAATTCAACAAAGCAACAGAGGTTGGGAAGAAACAAACTACCCCAGTCCACAAACCTTCATTGTTCCCAGTGCAAGGGTAGAAATCTTCCAGTGACTCACCCAATTCATGTAAAGGACAGATTTAATAAATTAGATATTGCCCAACAAAATGCATTGAATGAACAAATGTAAAATGGCTTCAGAGAACACAAACATGAATGTAAACATTTGAGTTGATGTACAAAATTCTAGGGCTTTGATATGGATTTTTACTGAGGCTGGTCTGAGATCAGAGTCCTTTCTCCGCATTCTATACAAGACCTAGGTGGATTGAGGTAACAGCAGTGTAGAGCTGGAGGAACACAGCAAGCCAGGCAGCATCAGAGATTTTGGCACCCAAAACATCAGCTCTCCTCCTCTGATGCTGCCTGGCCAGCTGTGTTCCTCCAGCTCCACACTGTGTTTTCTCTGACTCCAACATCAACAGTTCTTACTATCCCTAGGTGGATTGATTTGGGTTTTCAGACTTTAGGTGTTTTATAGCAGCAAACTTCTTCTGAATTAGATCTATTAACTTTTACTGACCTGGACAGTCGTCTATTCTTTGTAGTGCTTTTGTTTTGAATAGCAGCTGAACCCATTGTATGGATTAAAAGAAAGATGTAGGTAGGATTTTGTTTTGGAAATTATAATTCCTTTAAAACTAAATTGTCCTTCTAAGGAGTGATGCACTCAATTGATCTTTTCCAGATCTGTATATTCTACATTTCTTATTACACAGTGTCATTTCTATTTTACGCACTAGCATTATGCAATCTCTTCGTAAGAATAGCCATTGAAATTTGGCCACCCACATACTGTAGTTTAAAATAAAAATATGAATTATTCTTACACAGTGCATGTCAAATACAAACTACTGCGTCAAAGTTAGACTTTCATCCAACCTATCCAAGTTTTATTAGCTACAAATCCATGTCTCTCAGGTGAAGGGATTTACTGTTCCAGTGACTCACCCAATTCATGTAAAGGACAGATTTAATAAATTAGCCTTTCTCCCAATTCTAATTGGAAAATAAATTGGAAAAATAACATTATTAAAGAAAGGTAACATTTCAAGTGTACTTTGAGTGTACTTCTCCTTTGCTCCTTTCTTGCACGAAACCAAGATTTATAGTAGGTTATAAGCAATTCTGTAATAAGTGAAAAGACTTCTGACCACCCTTGCTTCCCATCTAATCTCATTAAGATGGCTGGTATTTAAATTACTGAGATTGAAACTGTAACCCGTTCAGGAATTCACTGTCACTACCCAGCTATGATATTTCTAATTGTAGCTAACATGAACATGCATCCCTTTGAAATATTATTAGAGCTCTGAAAAATAGAAATTGTAATCCTTTTGCATTTAGTTAGAGAAAAAGGTTATGGCTGTAGAGTGTAGGAATGTAATATGAAGCTATGAATTTTGATTTGGGGGAAGACAATTTTGCCAATTAAGCATTTCAGTTCGAGCTAACTGTACCAGAAGTGGCTCCCAGAATCTGGACAAATAGACATAATCACCACTATTGTGAGAACTGTTTGCTAACATTAGTCATCTGAGAAGTTTCTTTTAGTTGCGGAATCAAATATAGCAGTGTAGACTAGCAGTGAGAAGAGTAAACAAATTGGCTGGATTTTACCATGAGGACAACAGTGTGGCTATTGCCACTGTTAATATGCAGTTAATTGGACAACAGTTTTCAGCACCCACACATGCACAGTTGAATGTGGAAATCAAGCAGTAGTTGTCACAGCTACTGTCTCCCTCCACAATCTTTGCTATGACATTGCTTGACCAAGTGACTCACGTTTGAAATGCATGGGCTACAAAGTTATGGCAGTCTACCCTTTAATGCACACTCAACATGCCAGAGAAAAGATTAGCGGGTATGTGTTCAAGTGTTAGTGTTCTTTTTTTACAGTGTGACTAATTTTAATTACTGCTAAACAATTTCTGCAGCACTGAAAATTAACCTTTATAGGTGTGGAATCTTATTCTTTCAGATTTCAGCTGTTAGAATTTAATTAATTTATCTTTTCCTTCATTCTTGTATGGGTGTAGTGTCACTGGCCAGGCTGGCATTGTTGCTCATTCCTTGTTGCCCATTAACAGATGGGTCACAAAAGCCATTTCAGTGGGTAGTTAAGAGTCAGTCACGTTGAGGTGAATGTGGAGTCCCAAGTAGGCCAGAGCTGGTGGCAGAGTACCTTCCCTAAAAGGGCAGTAGTGAACCAGATGGCTTTTTGCAACCATTGACTTTACTTTCATGATCACCATTAGATTTTTAATTCCAAACTATTTAGAATTCAAATTGCGTAATCTGCTGTGGCTGACAGACACAGTTGGGATAAAAGGAGCATTTTCAAGATGGCAAGCTGTAACTTGTGGAGTGCCACAGGATCACTGCTGGTACTACCAGTATTTACAATGTATGTTAATGTCTTGGGTGACAGAAGTGAATGTGTTGTCACCAGATTTGTGGATGGCACAAAAAATAGGCAGGAAGGCAAATTGTGAAGATGTTCCACAGAGTCTGCAGACAGATACAGACAGATTAAAATTGGGCAAAAGCTTGGTAGATGAAATACAATGCGGGAAAATGTGAGATCGTGCACTTTGACGGGAAGACGAACTAAAATATTTGCACTGCAGAGAGACTGGAAATGTAGGGTCTTTGTGCACGAATCTCAAAAAGTTAACATCCAAGTTCAGCAGGTAACAGAGAAGGTGAATAGGCTGTTGGCCTTTATTTCAAGGGAATAGAGTATAAAAATAGGTAGGTCTTGTTAAAACTACACAATGTTCAGACCATACCTCGAATACTGTGAACAGTATTCCCTTATCTAAGGAAAGGTATACTGCCATTGGTGACAGTCCACGGAAATCTCACCAGGTTGATTCGGAGTATGGAGGGATTTTCTTATAAGGAGTGGTTGAGTAGCCTGGGCTTGGGTTCATTGGAGTTTAGAAGAATAAGAGATCTTGTTGAAACAAATTAGATTCTGAGGGGGCTTAACAGGATGCATGTGAAGAGATTGTTGACCTTGTGAGAGATCTAAAACCACAGGACATGATCTCAATAATAGGGATCACCCATTTAAGACAAGTTTCTTTTCTCAGAGGGTAGTCAGTCTGTGGAATTCTTTACTGCAGAGACCTGCAGAGACTTGATCATTGAAAATCTAATCCAGCCTTGAATATATTTAATCAATAAGAGAATTAAGGGAAAGTGGAATTGAGTTATTGAGTCAGCTATGATCTTATTGAATGGTGGAGCAGACTCAATGGGCCGAATGGCCAATTTCTTGTGGTGAGATTCGAACTCAGATCCCCAGAATATAACCCAAATTTCCAGATTACTGTTCCAGTGACGTTATCATTAAATCACCATCTCCCTTCAAATTATCTCATAGTCTTAGATTTATGTATACCTGTATTTTGCTTTCTGTGTATCATTTTGCAGGAAAAGAAACATTCTAACTTTAGTTCCTGGTTCAGCATTTGCATTCTGCATTCACTTTGAGGAGACACATCGTTGCTTGTCTTGTTCATATGGGTGACAGAACCGCCATTCGAGCTGTCTAATGACAATGAATTACAGTTCAGATGTCTGTTAAAACTCTAAGGTAGTGTAAGCATAATGATGAATAAGCACCAATCGTTCTTCATTGATTTTTTTAAAAAAATCTAGAAATTGTTTTCCATGAAAACTGAATCGTTTTAGTTTTCTCTGAACTAAATGATAACAAAAGAGTCTACTTCTGTTTGTAAAGAGCTTGATTAGGAGTTTCTACTGTTATGAGTAGGTTTGATGGCATTGACTATGAAAAGATTATTTTATCTGGTTGTGGAGTCATTAATTTAAAATTAACATTGAGAGTTAGGTAGATGTTAGTAAAAACCCTCTTTAGTGAATTCACTCTTCAATCATGGGATACTTTATCACTGTCGAGACCGTTGAATTTTATTGAAACAGATATATATTTGAAGCACACAAAGATAGAACAATGTTTTTCCCATTAGACTTTTCTTCATTACCAAAGTCTTTTTAACCATTTTTCCACATTTTAAACCCTGTGCTTGCTTTCTATGCTGCTAGAATTACACATTTACTTTGTGCATAATCTGCTAAATGTATATTTCTGTTTTGCAGTTCACCAGGCTAAAGGTTAAAAATACTGAACTTGTAAATCCTGGTTAGTTCTGAAATCTTATGTTAAGGTGCTTTAAAAAAAAGTGTGACAAATGTAAGTGTTTTCAATTACTTGAACAGTAAAGGCTTCATAAAAAGGTTAACCAGGTGTGAGACACTATGAAGAAAATGTATGAAATTTCTATCGTCTGCAAATGGCCAGAAATGAGAAACTTTCACTTTGCATAGAGAATCCAACAAAGGAGCATTGCCAGTGTCAAAAGAGGTCAGAGTGTGTGATGCAACTTTGATATGATGTGAAACCAGATGCGTGTGCATTTTATTTTCTCCTTGTTTGTTCAAAACTTTGTCCCTATTGAAATCAGATTTTCTTATTTACATTTACCAGTTTTTGTTTTTCAGAAATAGTTTTTCATTTTTTTATTATCTTGTGCCTGTGTTTTATAAATATTATTATGTCACTCAAAATAATTGATAACAAGATTTCTAAACAATATTTTTGGTGGTTTTCCTCTCTCCCACTCTGCAGCCCTGCATTAATTTATATTGCATTTTAAGAACCTTGTAAACTTAGGCATTTTGAGGCCAATTATAATGTGGCAAAATCAAATAAGGCTCTGTACATTCTGTGCAACAAATCAAGTACTTGAAACGATCATGAGTTTTTTGATACACACACTTTGTTTCCCCTTTTTACAGAAACATAGGACATGGGAGCAGGAATAGGCCATTTGACCCCCCCAAGCCTGTTCTGTCACTCCGTACAATTATGATTGACCATTGAACTCAATACCCTAACCCCGCTTTTCTCCCTCCATGTCCACTGATCCCTTTAGCCACAATAGCTATATCTACCCCCTTCTTGAAAACACAATGTATTCATCTCAGCCACTGAACTCCACAGGCTCACTGCTCTCTGGGTGAGGAAAATTCTCCTCCGCTCAGTCCTAAAAGGTTTCCCCCTTTTCCTTAAACTATGACCCTTGATTCTGTAGTCCCCCACCACTAGGAACATCTTTCCTGCACCTAGCCTCTCTAGACCTCTTAGAATTTTATAGATTTCTATAGAATTCTCCCCTAATTCTTTCAAACCCCAAATGCCTAACCAACTCAATCTCTCCTTGTACGTCAGTCCTGCCATCCCAGGAATCAATTTGGTGAATCATCACTGTATTCCCCCTCTAGTGTATAGATAAGGAGACCAAAACTGCACATAATATTCCAGGTGTGACCTCACCAATGCCCTGTATAAAAGCAGCAAGAAATCTTGCTCCTGTACTCAAATCTTATCTCCTTTGCTCCCTGCAACACCTACACACTTACTTTGTGACTGGTGCATAAGGACACCCAGGTGTTGTTGAACATGGCAATTTACAGTCATTCAGATAATAACCTGCTTCCCTATTTTTGCTACCAGAGTGGATAATCTCATATTTATCCACATTATTTTATATCTGCCATGCATTTGCCATTCAGCATGCCCAAATCACAGTGCAACATCTCTGCATCCTCCTCACAGTACACTTTTCCACCCAGTTTTGTGTTATCTACAAATTTTGAGAGATGACATTTTTTCCCCTCATGTAAATTATTGACATACATAGTAAATAGCTGGGTCCACGTATAGATCTCCACAGTAAACCATTAGTCACTGCCTGCCTTTCAGAAAAAGACTTATTTACTCCTCTTTATTTCCTGTCTGCTAACCAACTTTCTATCCATCCTATCTATAATTCAGGGACTTGTGAAAAATTGGACGTTTACCATTAAGTGGAGGATGTGGCTGAGATTTAAATCTAGTTCTCACAAACATTTAATTTAAATGGAATTACAATGAAACGAGGATAGAGTTGGCTAAAGTTAACTGGATGGATAGATTAGCAGGACTGACAGTGCAAATAGGGGCAGGCATTTAAGGAGGTAATCCATGACTGTCAGCAAGACTATATCCCAGGAAGGTGAAAAGATTCTAAGAGAGGGATAAACCAACCACGGCTAGCCAAGGAAGTTAAAGACAATATTAAGTTGAAACAATAAGCATATAAGGAGGTAAAAGTGGTAGCCCCAAAGAGTGGGATCAATTCAGAATCAAATAAAGGAGGACTAAACATATAATAAAGACGGAGAAAATTCGCCACAAGGACAAGCCAGCCGGAAATATATAAGACAGTAAAATCATCTTTAAATATATAAAACGGAAGAAAGAGGCCAAAATGAACATTGGCTCCTTAGAAAATGAATCTGGGGAGATGGTTATGGGGAGCAAGGAAATGGCAGATGTGTTAAACAGACATTTGGCATCAGTCTTTATGGTGAAAGATACTTCAAACATCCCATTCATGCTAAAATATACAGGGGAGGAATTAAATACCTTCACAATCACTAGAGACGTCGTAGTAGACAAACCAATGGAGCTAAAGGCAGAGTGGTTCCCTGGCCCTGATGTCTCATTTTGTCGAATGCTAAAAGGGATAGCTATAGCGATTATAGATAGTAAGAACTGCCGATGCTGGAGTCTAAGATAACACAATGTGGAGCTGGAGGAACACAGCAGACTAGGCAGCATTAGAGAAGCAGGAAAGCTGATGTTTCAGGTCGGCACCTTTCTTCAGAAATTCAAATATTAGTTGTAATTTTCCAAAAATGATTGAATTCTGGAGAAGTACCAGGAGATTGAAAACTGCTAATGTGGCACCCCTCTTTAGAAGGGAGGCAATAAGCAGGTAACTGTAGGCCAATTAGCCTAACATTTATTGTTGGAAAAGTATTGGAATCAATTATTAAGGAAGTAATAGTAGAATGCTTGGAAAATCATAATCTGATCCAGCAGAGTCAACAAGGCTTCATGAAAGGGAAATCATGTCTGACTAATTTATTAGTTTTTTCCAGGTAGTCTCAATCCGAATGGATAGAGGGCAACTAGTAGATGTCTTGTGATGGACTTCCAGAAGGCATTCAACAAGGCTCCTCACAAAAGGTTAAGTCACAAGACCCCACCTTGTTGGAGGTCATATATTGGCATGGATAGAGAATTGGCTCATGGGCAGTAAACAGCCAGTGGGGATAAGTGTCTTTTTAAAAATCAGATTGGTGTCCTATGAACAATGGGGTTCCACAAGGATCATTGCTGGGACCGTAATTGTCTACAATAAAAATGACTTGGAGAAAAGAAACAAATGTACTGTAGCCAAATTTGCAGATGACATAAAAAACAGGTGGAAAGGCAAGTTACATGAGTAATACAAACAGATATTCAAAAGTTAAGTAAGTGGGTAAAAAGTTGGCAGATGGAATGGAAAGTGGATAAATGTGAAGTTGTTCATTTTGGAAGGCAAAACAAAAGAACAGAATATTATTTAAATGGAGAAAAACTTCAGAAAGCAGCAACACAAAGAGACTTGGGGATACTTGTACATGAAACACAGAAAGCTGGCACAACGGTGCCCCAGGCAATCAGGTAGGATAATGGAATGTTGGCCCTTATTTCAAGGGGGTTGGAGTACAAGAATATGGAAGTCTGACCGCAACTGTGTAAGGTGCTAGTGAAACCATATCTGGAGTACTTTGTTACAGAGATAGTAGGAACTGCCGATGCTGGAGAATCTGAGATAACACGGTGTGAAGCTGGACGAACACAGCAGGCCAAGCAGCATCAGAGGAGCAGGAAAGTTTGACGTTTCGTGTCTGAAGAAAGGTCTCAACCCAAAATGTCAAACTTTCGTGCTCCTCTAATGTTGCTTGGCCTGCTGTTTTTCATCCAGCTTCACACCGTGTTATCTCTGGAGTACTTTGAGCAGTTTTTTCCTCTTATTTTGGGAAAGTCACTATCTATTGGAGGTACTTCAGAGAAAGTTCACTGGGATGATCCCCAGTATATAGGGATTGTTTTATAAGCAAAGGTTACTGGAATTTAAAAACATTGAAACATGTAGAATTCTTAAGGAGCTTGACGGGGTAAATGCTAAAAGGATGCTTCCCCTCATAGGAGAGACATACAGCACAAAAACAGGCCCTCTGGCCTATTGGGCCCATGCTGACCAGCAAACGTCAAACAACATTAATCCCTTACCTGCATTTGGACCATTGCCTACTATGCCTTGGCATTTTAAATGCCTGTCCACATGCTTCTCAAATGTTGCAAGAGTATCTGCCTCCACCATTCTCTAGGGCAGTGCATTCCATATTTCTATCACCTTCTAAGTGAAAAAGGTTTTTCATCAGATCCCCTCTAAACCACCTACTTCCCTCTTTAAACCTCCTACTTCCCTCTTTAAACCTGTACCCTTTGGTCTTAGACACATTAGCCAGGGCAAAGTGGTTCTCACAATCTACTCTATCTCTGCCTCTCATAATTTTGTATGCCTTGATCAGATCCCCTCTCATCCTTCTCCACTCCAAGGAAAACAAACCCAGCTGATCAAGTCTGTCCTCATAACTGAGAATTTCTATCCCAGGCAGCAAGCTGATGAATCTCCTCTGCACCCCTTCCAGTGCAATCACATCATTCCGATAGTATGGTGACCAGACAATTCACTGTATTCCATCTAAGGCCGAACCAATGTTTTATAAAGTTGTAACAGGACTTCTTAACTCCTGTAATCTACACCCTGACTAATGAAGACAAACATCCCATGTAATGCCTTCACAATCCTGTCTACCTGTGCTGACACCTTCAGAGATGTATGGACTTGAGCACCACGGTCGCTTTGTTCCTCAGTACACCCTAGACACTTGTCATACATTATGTATATCCTTGCCTTATTACACCTTCCAAGATGCATCACCTCACACTTAGCAGGCTTAAATTCCATTTGCCATTGCTTTGCCCAATTTATCAGCTAATCAGTATCAAAATGTAGCCTGAACCATCCTCATTATCAACAACACCGTCAACTTTTATGCCATCTGTAAACTTACTAGTTGTACGTTCACATCCAAGTTGTTATTGTAAGTAACAAACAGCAGGGGTTCCAGCACTGATCCCTGTAGTGCACCATTGGTCACAGGCTTCCAATCATAAAAACAACCTGCCATCACATCCTTTGTCTCCTATTTTCAAGCCAGTTTTGGATCCATGTTATCGACCTGCCTTGGATACCGTGGGCTATTACCTTTGTGACCAGCATTCCATGTGGGACCTTTGTCATAGGCCTTACTGAAGTCCATGTAAACCACATTACTTGCACCACCCTCATTGATATTTTTAAGTTAGCTTTTTAAAAAAAACTCAAATAAATGAGACAAACAGGACCTCCCTCTCACAAACTTGTGTTGACTAGTCCTGATCAATCCCTTACCAATTGTTGATTAATCCTGTCTCCCAGAATTTTTTCCAGTAATTACCACAGACATCAGACTGACTGGTCTGTAGCTGGCCTATTCCTGCTGTCCTTCTTGAACAAAGGCCTTACTTAGTTATCCTCCAGTCATCTCTCATTTCAGTATAAAATGTCTGCCAGGGCCCCAGCAATCACTTACCTCACTCCCAAAGCAGCATGGGTTACATCTCTCTGATTTTCCTGGATACCTGCTCCTTAAGCTCTCTTTGACTTTTGGGAGGCTTGTAGTATTGTCCCAGCAAAGTGTTCACCCTCTTTTATTTTCACCCAGACAGCCTCATTTGAAGAGCCTTCTAGGACATCCTCCCTCATTACTGCAGTGATGGCTCTTTTATCAATTATACAACCTCCCTGATTTCTCTTACTTCCGCTGTCCTCAAACCCACATATCCTGGAATGTTGAGCTGGTGGTCCTTCCTGCCCTTCAACCATGCTTTTTAAATTCATTTTTTGTGGGATGTGTGCATTAATGACTGGCTATCATTTATTGCCCTTGAGAAGGTGGTTAGCTGCCTCCTTGAACTGCTGCATTCCACCTGCTGTAGGTTGACCGGCCATGCCCAGTTTGACCCAGCAACAGTGAAGGATGGTGAGTAGCTTGGAATGGAACTTGAGGTTGGTCTTCCCATGTATCTGCTTCTCTTATCCTTCTCTATGGAAATGGTCGTGGGTTTGGAAGGTACTGTCTAAAAATACTTGGTGAATTTCTGCAGTGCATCTTGTACATAGTACATGCATTGCTGCTACTGAGCAGGGAGTGGGTGCTTGTGGATTTAGTGCTAATCAAGCAAGCTACTTTGTCCTGGATGATGTCAAGATTTTTGAGTGTTCTTGGAGCTGCACTCATCCAGGCAAGTGGGGAGTATTCCATCACACTCCTGACTGGTGCCTTGGAGATGGTGGACAAGCTTTAGGGAGTTAGGAAGTGAGTTACTCGCTGCAGTATTCCTAGCCTCTGACCAGCTGTTGTAACCAATGGTTTATATTTCGAGTTGATGGTAACCCCCAAGAAATTGACAGTGGGGGAATCAGTGATGGTAAATGTCTCAAGGGTAAATTCAGTGATTTTTCAGTGATTGTGAAAATATCATATTCCCACAAGCTGATCAAAACTCAAAGTTTGTCCACTTTACCAGTCAGGCTTCTTGCATTAAAATAGATGCAATTCAGCTTTCTCATCCTCCCACGTGCTTACCACCTATTGGATTGCCCTACTATTCCTTTTGTATGTGATTGGACCATGGCCCCTACTTTACATTTACTCTGTGCCCAATCTCCCTACAAAATTAGTTTAAAGTCTCCCCTAGATTGTGAGCAGATCTCACAGTTTGTGGGTATTGGGCCCATTATGCTTCAGCTTGTACAGATACCAACTACCTCGGAAACTGTCTTAATGATCCAAAAATCTAAAGCCTTCCTTTCTACACTCTTCCTTTAGCCACATGTTAATCTGCCCTATTTTCTATTCCTGTACTTAATAGTGCATGGCACTGGAATTATTCCAGAGATTACAACATTTACAGTCTTCCTGTTTTAATCAAGTACCTAACTCTCTGAATTCCTATTACAGATTCTCAGTTTTGATTTACCCATGTCGTTGGTATTGATCTATCACAATTGCTGGCTGTTCACCCTCCCTCTTTGGAATGTCCTTCAGCTGCTCTGAAACATCCCTGACCCTGGTACCAGGGAGACAATATGCATTTGAGAGTCTCATTTTGAGTCATTGAATTGTAGAGAGGTGTAGCACAGAAACAGGCGCTTCAGTCCAACTCATCCATGCCAACCAGATATCCTAGATAAATCTAGTCCCATTTGCCAGCATTTGACCCACATTGCTCTGAACCTTTCCTATTCAGATACCCATCCAGCTACCTTTTAAATGTTGCAATGGCCTAATGGTATTATTGCTAGACTGTTAATCCAGAGACCCTGATAATGTTCTGGGGACACAGGTTCGAATCCCACCATGGCAGATGGTGGAATTTGAATTCGATAAAATATCTGGAATTAAGAATCTCACGAAGACCATAAATCCATTGTCAAACGTTGGAAAACCCCATCTGGTTCACGTTGTTTAAGCTCCCATCCTCACCTGATCTGGCCTACATGTGACTCCAGACCCACAGCAATGTGATTGACTCTAAACTGCCCTGTGGGCAATTAAGTATGGGCAATAAATGCTGCCCAGCCAGCAACGCCCTCATCCCATGAATGAGAGAAGAAAATCGTACGCGCCTCCACCATTTCCTTTGGCAGCTCATTCCATACACAACACCACCCTCTTGCCTGATAAAGTTGCCCCTTAGGTCCCTTTTAAATCTTACCCCTCTCACCTTTATCATATGCTGTCTAATTAGTGACTCCCCCACCCGGGGTAAAAGACCTTGTCCACCCCATCCGTGCCCCTCATGATTTTATAAATCTTCGTAAGGTCACTCCTCAGCCTCCTATGCTCCAGGGAAATGGCCCCAGCCTATTCAGCCTCTCCCTATAGTGGCCTAACCAGTGTCCTGACAGCGTCGACAAGACCTCTCAACTCCTGTGCTCAATGCACTGACCAATGAAGGCAAGCATACCAAACACCTTCTTCACCATCCTATCTACCTGTGACTCCACTTTTGAGGAACTATGAACCTTCACTCCAAGGTTTTCTTGTTGAGTAACACTCCCCAGAACCTTACCATAAAGTGCATAAGCACTGCCCTGATTTGCCTTTCTAAAACGCAGCACCTCATGTTTATCTAAATTAAACTCCATCTGCCACTCCTCGGCCCAATGGCCCATCTCATCAGAACCATCTGTCAGTTTACCTTAAAATTGAATCCCCCATACTAAAGTTCTCCCACTCTTTTTCTGCTCCTGTTGTAGAGTAGAGCCAACTGTGGTGCCATAAACTTTACTGCTTTCCCTGAGAGGCACGGGATATCTGTTTGAGAGGGGAATGGCCACAGGGGACTCCAGCACTACCTGTCCAGGATTACTGGTCTTCCTGGTGGTCACCCAGCTCTTTTCTGCCCATGCGCCCCTTATTGGTGGTGTGACCAGCTCACTAAATGCACTATCCACAACATCCTCAGCACCACAGATGCTACATAGTGAGTCCATCCATTGCTCCTGTAGCTCCATGTAGTTAATGAGGACCTACAGCTGAGCTCACTTCCTGCATAAATAGTTGCCATGGAGACTGGACTTGGCCCTGATTTCCCACAGTTACAAGGGGAATATTCCATAGAGCTTAGTTCTTCTGACATTGTGAACTTTACCAAATACAAACGATAAACTAGGAACAAATTACTTAAGCTTAACCACTGCTTATCAGATCAGATTTCTCACTGTCTATTCCTAACAAACTACAAACACAAAAATAAGGATATCACATACTCTCTTGGGCTCTCTCCCCCTCCCACTACTACTCAGTCAGCCCATAAAGCTGGCTCCTAAGCAGCTAATTCTCTAGCCTTGTGTCACTTTTTGAACCCTCACATCATCTAAGGAGATCGACCTCTGGATTCAGTGAGGGTTCGTTCCACTCCTTTCCAGCTGCTGCAGTGACTGGGCTTGTACTGGGCATTGCCTCTTAGGCTCTTACCCAGAAATTCAGCTGCCATTGTTCATTTCCCCCCCGCTAGCTGCATTCTACCCCTAACCTGCTGATGCTTCAACTGAGCTTGGAGTCTACAACCAGAGGTCATTGTCTCAGAAAGAAGCTGTGCCAATCTAAGACTGAGATGAGCCAGAATTTCTTCTTTCAATACCTTGTGTGTCTTTGAAACTCCTTGCCACAGAGAGCTGTGGGGCCAGAGTCCTTCTGTACATTTAAGGTTGATTGTTAATCAGTTGGGAAGTCAAGAGTTACAGGGGAAACATAGGAAGGTGGACATGATGAATATTGGATTAACCATGATCCTCTTGAATGATGGAGCAGGCTCAAGGGGCCAAATAGCCTTGCTCCTGTTCCTATTTCTTTTAGTCCTGTGGTAAAGATAGTGGTTTGAAGTTTGTTGTTACAAGCAAAGCAATGGTACTTGTTATTGACCTTGAAGAGAACTAACCACTAAAACCAAACAATCTTTGGCACACACTTCCCTATTCCTGATATCAAGTTGAATGTGGTGCAAAGGGGATTTCCATTGGAAAGGGTACAGACGGGATTTACCAGGATGTTGCCTGGTATGGAGGGAAGGTCTTATGAGGAAAGGCTGAGGGACTTGAAGCTGTTGTCGTTAGAGAGAAAGATAAGAGGTGACTTAATAGAGACATACAAGATGATCAGAGGATTAGATAGGATGGACAGTAAGAGCCTTTTTCCTCAGATGATGATGACTCACACAAGGGGACATAGCTTTAAATTGAGGGGTGATAGATATAGAACAGATGCCAGCGGTAGGTTCTTTACTCACAGGGTAGTAAGGGCGTAGAATGCCCTGCCTGCAACAGTAGTAGACTCGCCAACTTTAAGGGCATTTAAGTGGTTGTTGGGTAAACATATGGATGATAATGGAATAGTTTAGGTTAGATGGACTTCAGTTTGGTTTCACAGGTCGGCGCAACGTCGAGGGCCGAAGGGCTTGTCCTGCGCTATAATGTTCTATGAACATAAGAAATAGGAGCAGGAGTAGGCCACCTAGCTCTTCGAGCCCACTCCCCCATTCAATAAGATCATGGCTCATCTTTTTGTGGCCTCAGCTTCATTTATCCACCCTCTCACCATAACCCTTAATTCTTTTACTGTTCAAAAAGTAATTTGTCTTAGCTTTAAAAACATTCAATGAGGAAGCTTCGACTACTTCACTGGGCAGGGAATTCCACAGATTCACAACCCTTTAGGTGAAGAAGTTACTCCTCAATTCAGTCTTAAATTTGCTCCTCCAATTTTGAGGCTATGCCCTCTTGTTTTAGTTTCTCCTGTCAGTGGAAACATCCTCCCTGCTTCTATCTTATCTATTCATTCATAATTTTATATGTTTTTATAAGACACCCTTCATTCTTGTAAATTCCAATGAATATAATCCCAGCCTATTCAACCTCTCCTTATAAACCAATCCCCTCAACTTTGAAATGAATCTGCAATTTTCTGCTGTTCAAATACTAATCCTTTTTACTGTTACTCCTTCCAAAATAGATTACTTTATATTGATCAACATTGTACTCCATCTGCCAGACCTTTGCCCACTCACTTAAACTATCTACATCCCTCTGCACATTTTCAGAGCCCTCTGCACACTTTGCTCTACCACTCACCTTAGTGTCATCTGTAAACCTTGACACACTACACATGGCCCCCAACTTCAAATCATCAGTGTGAATTATAAACAATTGTGGTCCCAACACATCCCTGAGGTGCACCACTAGCCACTGATCGCCAACCAGAAAAGCACTCATTTATCCCCACTCTTTGCTTCCTGTTGGTTACCCAATCCTCTGTCCATGCTAAATACATTACCCATAACACTGTGCACCTTTATCTTTTGCAGCAGACTTTTGTGCAGCACCTTGTCGATGCCATTTGGAAATGTTGATACACCACATCTCTTGGGTCCCTGTTGCCGCCACACTCGTAATGTCTTCATAGAATTCCAATAAATTAGTTAAATATGATCTGCCCTTCATGAACCCATGCTGCATCTGGCCAGTTGGACAATTTCAATCCAGATGCCTTGCTATTATCTCAGAGAGCAAACCAGGAAGTAAAGAAAAACACTGAATTCCTTCACTTTTAAATTTTACATTGTACTGGTCGGCAAAATAAATAATTGGGTCATGTATGTGATATTAAAATACAAAGTAAAATAATATTTTAAGAAACATTTAAAAGATGTTTCTTAGGGTGGCACAGTGGCTCAGAGCGTCAGAGTCCCGCGTTCGATTCCAGCAACGGACAACTGTCTATGTGGAGTTTGCACATTCTCCTCGTGTCTGCATGGATTTCTACCGGGTGCACCTGTTTTCTCCCATAGTCCAAAGATGTACAAGTTAGGTGGATTGGCTGTGCTAAATTACCTATAGTGTCCAGGGATGTGTGGGTTGGGTTGAATGGCCTGTGGGGATTTTATATAGATTTTCTTAATAATTAAGTTTTTGACAACAAATACACAGTTACTCTTCCAGAGGTTGTGAAGCGGCTGAGCAATAATTATGAACTTAGAATTCCGTAAAACACAAGTTATACCTCATTCAGCAAAGTGTAAACGTTTTGTAAAAAGACTTTAAGAGTCAGGCTAAAGGGTAAAATGGCAGGTTTATCACTTTGGTGATTGCTAACTAATTGCTGTGTGGGTGATTTTCAACAGTGCACCCTCTGGAAAAGTGCAGAATCACTGATGACACCTTCTGTATTCCCAGTTTTAAATACAGATGTCTAACTTCGGAAGTTCTGGTTTACGGTCTTCATCCTGAAACATTGACTCTGTTTCTTTCTCCATGGATTCTGCTAGACCTGCTGAGTATTTCCAACATTTTCTGTCATATTTCGGATATATACATCCATAGTATTTGCTTTTGTGCCAAACATCATTCTCAGTTACGGATGAATAACAATGGTGAATGCCAACAGCTTCACTATGAATACTATTGAAAAACCCAGGCTACATTCTTAACTGTACAGCATGACCAAATATATTTCAAAAAGTTAGAAGTGTTATTGTTCCATTCTTCCAGTTTTTTCAGAAGCTATCTTTAAACAATTTTTTTCCCCTCTTGTTTTATGGCGGGTGGGCATCATTAACAAGGCCAGCAGGTGTTACCCATCTCTGACTACCCTTGATACACCATTTCAGAGGGCAGTTAAAAGTGAACCGTATTGCTGTGGATCTGGAGTCACATCTGGGCCAGACAAAATGGTGAATGGCAGGTTTCCTTCCCTAAAAGAACATCAATGAATCAGATGGGTGTTCGCAAAAATTGACGATAGTTGTCATGGTCACTATTACTGAAACAGCTTTATGTTCTAGTTTTTTCAGTTGAATTTAGTTTCCTTCTATTATTGTAATAATATTGGATCTCATGTCCCCTGATCACTAGCCTGAGCCTTTGAATGTCTAGTCCAGTGCATTACACCACTGTCTCCACTCATGTTGCAGCTAGCACTAGAATAGAGGCTTCTGGACTCAAGAATTAGAATGTAATCTGCTTTCAGCAGAAGAGTGAAGAAAGAGCAAAAAGTAATAAAACTGAAAAAGTTATATCTTTACAGTTGAGGAATTATTTATTTTTGTTTAGTCAGTAGTCTTGATTTCAATTCAAAAAGTGAAAGAAAATGAAAGTAAGCTCCACCTGCATCATTTTGCAGTTGACCCTGTGCTCTCAGTTCAGTTTTTAGAATCAAGGCAAATCATCTTTGTGAATCCCATTACCTGTGCTGTACCATTTTGAATATGGTTCAAAATACCCTGGAAGGATTAACATTGTTGCAAGTCTCTAATTTAAATAACAATTTAATCAGATTGTAAATAAATATTAAAATTGGTTTCCTTGCAACAGCTGTCACTTTTTGGATCAGATTTCCTTAAAATATCTTTTTTATTAGGAGAATGTTAGGTGTTAAGAAGTGATAAGTAACTTCAACACTTCCATTACATGGGTTAGTTTTCTTGAACCAGTCTAATTTAACCCCTTATCATAGATAGCAGTTGTAATGCATTAGAAAATTTTGAGATGCATTCACATTATTATAGTTCATAATTTTGAACATTAGTAATTGCCTTTGTTAGTTTCCCATCAAGAGGGAAATCTGCACTACACTCGAGGGTCAAAAAAAATCAAGTTATTTCAAAATCAATCATGGCATAATGAATGCTTTAAAAGATAGACATTATAGAAAATTGATCTTCCTTTGATTTGAGCCTTTCCAATGCAACCTAAATTCAAATATCTTCTGCTCTACTGGATAAATTTGATATGAGACTCCTCATTAAAATGTACATATTTACTGTGTAGTGAAATATTAACGCACCTTGGAGTACAAAATTACTATCTGACACATTGAAAATAATAAATAAGGATATGTGAATAAAGAAGTGTAATGTGATGCCATCCATTAATTATTCTTTTCCATGAAAAAATGTTTTACATGGAATGTTGCAAGTGTGAGCTGATAATGGTGGAAACAGCATGTGGAACTAAAGGGAACATGGAAAGCCACTGTGTACCACCTCAACCAGTCAGATAATAGAATTAAGAAAGAAGTGATGTAAGGACTGAAATGATGTTTTAACTATAATAGGTGAATTACAATATGATTCAGAAACAAAAAAAAATAGAGAGGTGAAAATGTAAGACTGGCTGAGGAGAGAAAACAAAAGATGTGAAAGATTTTTTTAAAATCAAAAATTTATACCTTCTGTCTCTTAACAATTAGAACTTAAAGAGTGAGAATTTACCCTTGTAATAGTTAATTTTTCAGGGCCTTAGAGGTTTATTGACAGTAATTAAGGCTGACAGTGTCATTTAAATGACAATTACAGTGGAGTTAACTTTTGTGGTGTGTTTGGTTTGTACCTATTAAAATAGTACAACCACTTAATGCCATTCAGTGCATGTCAATATTGAGGTAGGAATGCAAGATGCAGTTTTAGAAGTTAACAGCGTAACAGTGCAAATTGGACACCAATTTTTGGGTATATAGATTTAATCACACATCCAACCTTTTTCCAAAGTCACTTTACCATTCATTCATTCATAAATAATGGCAAGTCCATTAGCCTCATTGTGTCTTGTAATCAAAATCTGGTCACATTGAGTCCAAAGGCTAAGCACATGCTACTCATTTTTGGGAGAGAATATATAATATACCCAGGTCATAGAATCCCTACAGCATGGAAGTAGGCCCTTCGGCCCAACATGACCACACCGACCCCCAGAGCATCCCTCCCATACCCATCCCCCTGTAACCCACCTAATCTACACATCCCTATACACTATGGGCAATTTAGCCTGCATGACTTTGGACTGTGGGAGGAAGCTGGAGCATCCGGAAGAAACCAACGCAGACACGGCGGGGAATGTGCAAACTCCACACAGACAGTCGCCCAAGAACGGAATCAAACCTGAGTTCCCAGCGCTGTGAGGCAGCAGTGTTAAGCATTGAACCACATTTATGACACCCATTCACTGCCATATCAATGTTTGCACCAAAGCAGGGTACAATATATTACAGTAGCAAATAAAAAGTATGTATGCACAACTGTCAGAATTGTTTTGATTTCCATTATTAAGATTCTTTTTAGTTTTAGTTTATGTGGCGTATAACTCCCTGAAGGCATGATTTTTCCCCTCCCTGGAGAGGGTGGGATGGAGAAATTATAGGGCGAGTTGGCCCTGGCGAGAAGCTCACACCTTCCTTCCCACCTCACTAATTAAGGTTGTGATGACTGCTTGATCTGCCATTAATTAAGACCATTAACTAGTTAATTAATGGCCACTTAGGACCTCAATCTGCCACCTCCCTGGTCTTCAGGACCCAGAAGCTGGCAGCCTCTAATTCATTAGCAGCTTATGGCAAACTAGAGCAACTGTGTCAAGACCTATGATTTGCTGAGAAGCGAATGCTCTGATTACTGGCATGCGATGGGTCAAGACTTCACAGTGCAATGGTAAGAATGCTTGATGCCACCTAACACCCTCACCACCACTTTGTCACTTGAAGACTTCTTTATCTGGATTCTGATACAGGAAATCTCATCTTTTTTTTTCTGCAACCAAATTGCTGATTTAATTAAATGTGCGGATTTCCAAACAAAACCTAGAAAATATTATTTTTAATGAAACAATGAAAACATTTTCAGTGCTGAATGCACATTGTGAAGTGCTTTTATAAAACAAAAGTTCACAGCCATATATTCCAAATGTTTGTTTTCAGTTTATTTTTCATTGCATTTTACTGTAAATTAATCTTACACAGATATTGTTTGTCTTGATCTTACAAGTTATAAAGATTCAGCATTATATGAAGAATGTAAACAAGAATATCTAAAGGAGAGGGAAGAATTCCGTCAAACTGGCATTCCTGCGAAGAAAAGGCAGCAGAAAGTGCCCAGTAACATGTAGAAGGTGCCACTTGAAGAAACCAGAACTGACAGAGAACATACACCTGAAACCTGCGAATCACGAATCATGTTTAAGCAATACAATTTACAATTGCTACATTATGTCAGATTGATTTTTGTAATTTTTATAAATTAGGAAATTGAACTACTGCTGTTTGTAATTCAGTACTTTTCAAATTTTATAGTGTAAATCTTGTAAATTTATTTTACATTGCTTCTTTCATGCAGGATTCCATAATTATAGACTCAGGCACATATTTCAGTTAAATGTCCAATTATTTTGTAAAGTATATCTGGTGTTGATCAGAATATAGCTTCTCAGTCTTTCTTCACTGAATGCTTTCATTGCTTTGCAAGGTGTACAGGATGGCTGGTTCGACCCTCATAAAAAGGTCTCTGACATACTGATTGAAAGTCACAGGTTACCGCATCTGCTGAAGGAAATACAGACTTGTTTTCTTCAGGAAGAATGTTTTACTGTAGAGAACTGAGAGACAACCTGAGCTGGTGGAAATCCAGTTCACAGCCCCAAGTTCTTCAACCAATCCCATTGTTTTTGGTAGGCAAAAGGTACCAAAGCTTTGTTATTATTACCATGTAACTGCTGGTTAATTGAGTTACTCCTTCAGTTTTGAGATGGGGATTTTGCCTCAATAAAAGCCACTTGCACAAACTGCCCTTTATATCATTTTATGTTAGGACCCCGTATGCTCAGCCATTGGAACTTGAGGCAGAATGTCCATGAATCCAGTAAATATTGCAACTTAGAGAAGTAGAGCATTGGATCAGAATGACTTTCTTTTCGATGATCTTGTTGTGCTTTCTGTCATTTTCTCAGTTTTGGTTAAGATTTGATTTTATTTTGTGAGGGAGAAATTTGAAGTTCTTTGTCAGTTTCAGTCTGATTGCATTATAATTATTTTATCCACCAGGCATGGTTCCACACAGTCTCTTGAGTAAGTCAGTTTCAATGTTTTAGCTGCAGGCCTGGTGATATTTGACTATAGATATTGTGCCTGCCCTTCTCCCCAAGAAACCTCCATGCAACAATAACGTGACGCTTTAAAGATCTCACCAATGGACAGCTCAGCTGGACAGTGTTCAACAGCAGTCTGTTCAGCTTGATTGGTTTTGCTGGCAATTTCTACCAAATGATTTGAAAGCATCTCTCACCCACAGCATCAGTACAGACTGACACCGTCATGCTTGGTTCATTGCCAGCTGCGCCCACTAGGAGCAATACCAAGTAACAGCCAGAAGTAGTACAAGATTTGACTGTCAAAAGATTGGGCTTTTCTTTCACCAAGCTGGACGTGAACATAAGTTACTCTGTTTGGAGAGAGTTGGCCTTGGCACTAATTCCCAATTCTTTCACAGCCATGCAGCACTGAAAAACTCTGCAGAAAATCTTTTGTGATGACAGGAGATGGTCACTTGCCTTTCCTCCCTGCTGACCCCAGACAACAGTTTGTTGTTTCATCCTCAAATCAACACTCCGTCTACTTTCACTTTACTTTGAGTGAGGGCACCTGAAAATACCTATTCTGCATATATCCAAAGCACTTTCCTCCGCTCTCGCATGTACTAATACTATTTGCCTCACTTCACCTCTTGGTACACTTGTCACATGCAACTCACTAACTGCCCTATCCTCATAAGCACAAACTTCAACCTCTTTAGCTATGTTCTTAGGTACCTTCTGCCATCTATTGTTGCAGATCTCTACTGTAATGGAAGTCTATAATAAGGCAACCATCAAAGGTGGTCTTGAGATCAAACAACCACCACAGCATGAAATGGAAACGAACGGAGAAGGAAAATAATCAGGCCATAGAGCCAACACTTAGCAGCCAGCCTGTTCACCTAATGATCAAAATCAAATTGGATTTTCCACCCATGACCGCCATCTCTGTTATTTGCTCCCCTCTCCAGTCTGTCTATGTGTGTGTGAGAGCAGGGAGAGGAGAGGTGATCAGGGGAGGAATAAAGGCGTACAAATGCCAGATGGCAATGGCTCAAGTCCATTGGCCATAGTGCTGTGTCTTGTGACAGCAATATATTACACCTTTGCCTATTCCATCTCAGAGTGCCCAGTCAACAGTCACTTTTTGGTGGGGATCAAGACAGGCTGCACAGGATACCCTGCAAAGTTGGAGCCAGCATCAGCTCTGACATAAATCAGCAAGCATTCAGTAGGGCCTGCCTTAGCCCCTGACCCTTTTTGGACAACCTGAGCAGCCAGACATGCATTCTGCACATTTACACAAAGTAGGGGAGGGGTGAAGAGGGCATACATAAGCATATTGGGGAAGACCAAATAAGAAAATGTAGAAAATTGCATCATTGATAAATTATAAATTTCTTTGAATAAAAGAAATGTTTTTGTAAGTTTTGCAACTTGTTCATGCATTGTTCCATGTGTCTGTGATAGCCTTTCCGGAAAATAAACACTCATTTGTTGCAGGATTGGGGGATTTTATGGAACCAGCAAGAGCAGAATTTGCAGCCTATATGTTGACAGAGCTAGGCAAAAGCTTTGATTTTCCAACAGCGGGTTAGCATGCAGACACAAAGTCACAGAATGGTTTCAGTATATCCGGCTTTACACCAGCATGTGGTGGGCTTTTAACCGTAACACATTTGTATGCCTTGAATACTTAATAATCTAAAACTTTTTAAAATCAAGTTCTAACCTCAAGAAAAAAAAGGCAGTACAAGAGAATCTTGTGCCACCTGGTTCACCTTCCTTTAAAAGTGGTGTACACCCATTGGCTTTGTGCAGTTCTATCTAAGGTCTGCAAATTTCCTGATTGAATTCTACAGCATGAGGAAGGGGAGAGCTGCAGTTTGCGTGGAGGATTGTAACTGGCAAGGGTGAATCATTCATGGGGTTTGGGACGGGTGTGGGGTGGGTACAGGAGGGGTGAGGGTTTGGATCCTGTGTATGATGGGATGGTAATAGGGATAACAAGGTGTGGAGCTGGATAAACACAGCAGGCCAAGGAGCATCTTAGGAGCAGGAAAGCTGATGTTTCGGGCCTAGACCCTTCATCAGAAATGGGGCAGAGGAAAAGGGTTCTGAAATAAATAGGGAGACAGGGGGAGGCGGATCGAAGATGGATAGAGGAGAAGATAGGTGGAGAGGAGACAGACTAGTCAAAGAGGCGGGGATGGAGCCAGTAAAGGTGAGTGTGGGTGGGGAGGAGATAGGTCAGTCCAGGGAGGATGGATAGGTCAAGGGGGCGGGATGAGGTTAGTAAGTAGGAAATGGAGATGCGGCTTGAGGTGGGAGGAAGAACAGGTTAGAGAAGTGGGGACAAGCTGGCCTGGTTTTGGGATGTGGTGGGGGGGGTGGGAAAATTTTGAAGCTTGTGAAATCCACATTGATACCATTGGGCTGCATGGTTCCCAAGCGGAATATGAGTTGCTGTTCCACATCAAGCAGAGGTTCATCTGCAATCTGCTAATGTGGTATACTGTATCCGCTGTACCCATTGTGGCTCCCTCTACATTGGGGAAACCAAACGGAGGCTTGGGGACCGCTTTGCAGAACACCTACACTCAGTTTGCAATAAACAGCTGCACATCTCAATCACAAACCATTTCAACTCCCCTTCCCATTCTGCAGACGACATCCATCCCTGGCCTCCTGCAGTGCCACAACGATATCACCCAACAGTTGCAGGAACAGCAACTCATATTCTGCTTGGAAACCCTGCAGCCCAATGGTATCAATGTGGATTTCACAAGCTTCAAAATCTCTCCTCCCCCTACCACATCCCAAAACCAGCCCAGCTCGTCCTCACCTCCCTAACTTGTTCTTCCTCTCACCTATCTCCTCTTCCCACCTCAAAGCGCACCCCCATTTCCTACCTACTACCCTCATCCTGCCCCCTTGACTAACCTATCCTCCCTACCTCCCCATCTACACTCACCTTTACTGGCTCCATCCCCCCCTCTTTAACTTGTCTCTCTCCTCTCCACCTATCTTCTCTATCCATCTTTGATCTGCCTCCCCCTTGCTTCCTATTTATTTCAGAACTCTCTTCCCCTCCCCCATTTCTGATGAAGAGTCAATAGATAATAGACTTTAGGCGCAGGAGTAGGCCTTTCGGCCCTTCGAACCAGCACCACCATTCATTATGATCATGGCTGATCATCCACAATCAGTATCCTGTTCCTGCCTTGTCCCCATAACCCTTGATTCCACTATCTTTAAGAGCTCTAACCATCTCTTTCTTGAAAGTATCCAGAGACTTGGCCTCCACTGGCTTCTGGGGCAGAGCATTCCATATATCCACCACTTTCTGGGTGAAGAAGCTTTTCCTCAGCTCTGTTCTAAATGGCCTACCCCTTATTTTTAAACTGTGTCCTCTGGTTCTGGACTCACCCATCAATGGAAACATGCTTCCTGCCTCCAGAGTGTCCAATCCCTTAATAGTCTTATATGTCTCAATCAGATCCCCTCTCATCTCTCTAAACTCAAGTGTATACAAGCCCAGTCACTCCAATCTTTCAATAATTGATAGTCCTGCCATTCTGGGAATTAACCTTGTGAACCTGCGCTGCACTCCCTCAACAGCAAAAATGTCCTTCCTCAAATTTGGAGACCAAAACTGCACCCAATACTCTAGGTGTGGTCTCACCAGGGCCCTGTACAGCTGCAGAAGGACCTCTTTGCTCCTATACTCAATTCTTCTTGTTATGAAGGCCAGCATACCATTAGCTTTCTTCACTGTCTGCTGTACCTGCACGCTTGCTTTCATTCGGGTCTAGGCCTGAAACATCAGCTTTCCTGCTTCTAAGATGCTGCTTGGCCTGCTGTGTTCGTCCAGCTCCACACCTTGTTATCTTGGATTCTCCAGTATCGGCAGTGCCTATTATCTCTGGTAGTAGGAATAGTCAGTTCATGAAATGCAGTGCCAGTGTTGTCCAAATGCCTGAGCATCTCAGGTTGTTGATTGATTCTTATAGGGCTTCAAGGTCATTTATCACAGTTCATTTATCCCACAGAGTGATCTGGGACTAACAGCATTTACAATACACAAAAGGCAAGGCCAGCTGAGACTGTAAGTTCAACAATGCCCCACAGAATAGTGAGTACAAAATTAAAAAGAACATTTGCAACAAATTATAAATAATCACAACCTAAAGAACTGCGGATGCTCTAAATCAGAATCAAAAAGTTCTCAGCATGGGTCACTTGACCCGAAGCACTAACTCTGATTTCTCTCTACAGATGCTGCCAGACCTGCTAAGCCTTTCCAACAATTTCTATTTTTGTTTCTGAAATAAAAATCACAACATTACCTTTTCCACATTAGAGGAAATGTCCCTCACTCTCTTGTTACCATCAATCCGTGCCAACCATGAAGCAGGCTGGTACATCTAGCCCTCTGAATACCAACATATAATGTGATGCACATGAATAAAGTCAAGTCAAAGTAGCAATAAATATTTACTGGTAAAATTAAAATTTGAAAAACAACTGTGCCATTTTAGCTGCTAATAAATCTTATGTAACAGGGAGTTGGATAAAGTTGGGCCATAATGCATAGCCACTCTGCCTGACCAGAAGGCTTATGTAGTTATCTACTTGTGGTTGCTGTATTGTCAGCAGATAGCAGATTTCATCACTGAAGAGTATTCCCATGGAATTAAATATAACTTCTATGCCCACCACTGGGACTGTAAATTTTAACTATTTCTGTAGGAAATGGAAAACACAAGAAAACAGAGGTAGTGGACACTTCCAGTTCCCTGGTAATAGGAACCGTAGATGCTGCAGAATCTGAGACAACAAAGTGTCGAGCTGGATGAACACAGCAGGCCAAGCAGCATTTTAGGAGCAGGAAAGCTGACGTTTCGGGCCTAGACCCTTCTTTTGGAATGCACTAACAAAATTGCGTCTTTGGTGCAAATTCAGGGGCTTCTCCACAATGATGTTGCATTGGATGAAGAAAACTTGATTCTTGCAGCATACCCATCAGGAAAGGCATGCCTTGTCTGAGATCAATCTGAGCTTAGGAGTAGGGAAAGTCTCAAGTTTCTTTCCTCTAAAAAAGAACACACTTTAAAGAACAGTTTTTCACATCAAATTCAATCAAAGTGGATCAACTATAAAGCTGGTATGTCCAGTTTGTGTAAAAGTTACAAATACACATTTGTCTACATGTCTGGGAGACAAGGGGGCGATTTAAAAGCCCAATTGTAATTCTGCAATCTATGGCAGCTGCATGGAGTGTTCCAGTCTGTTCTGAGTGATAAATTTACACTTAAATAACGCCTCCACATGAAGTCTAAGCTTTCACACCAACACCCGTGAAAACATTTCCAAAAGTATCCACAGGTGAAATCTGATATTTTTTAAATGCATATTTTAGCTTAATGAATGTAACTCTAGGTTGAATCAGTGACACAAATAAACTAAAAATAGTGATTTATTTTGAAGTATTTGCATTTGTTCTGGTCATTAATTTGACGATTAATTGATTTGCAAGCTGTATAGTTTCCCTTTCCCAAGTTATGCTTCTAACTTTAATATGTACAGCTATGCCACTGCATACTAAATGTGAGAAAGCATCAGTGTGGCTTGTGCTGGCCCAGGCAGCTTGCACATTAAGACTGTAAAAAGTCAGTTCTGCAAAACAATCTTTTAACATTCACCAGCTTTTTGCAAAATGTACTCGAGGTATGCAATGACATGATAAATGCTTCAAAATTCGCCCACAAGTTTTACTTACAGCTTATAAACATGCTGAATTCCACATTTTTAATTGGATCTTGGCAGGAAAGGTTTCAATTCAGTCTATGTACTTTTGCTGATATGAGTCACTGCACCTCAGTGATCCACTGTATGTGTTATTCACTGAGGCATTTCTGAAAGATGTGTTAGGGGATGTTATAAATGAAAGGCTGTTTTATGTGGAATTGTGAAAGACAAGGAAAATTTTCCTCTTCAGGATCTTTGTTGTAATCTGGTCTGGAGCATCACCTGTCTATATTACAAATGCCCAGTTTTCATAAAATATATTTCAATGACATGATAATCAGGCAACTGGTCTACTCCTATGTCAAACTGCCGTGTTTGACATGAGTATCATGTTGCCTGTTTGAATCATCTTACAGCACAGTACAGGCCCTTCGGCCCTCAATGTTGTGCTGATCTGTCATACCGATCTCAAGCCCATCTAACCTACACTATTCCATGTACGTCCATATGCTTATCCAATGACGACTTAAATGTACCTAAAGTTGGCGAATCTACTACAGTTGCAGGCAAAGCATTCCATTCCCTTACTACTCTCTGAGTAAAGAAACTACCTCTGACATCTCATAGGGGAAGCGCTAAATGAATATTTTTCAACAGTATTCACTGTAGATAACGACAATGTTGTCGAGGAGAATACTGAGATACAGGCTACTAGACTAGGTGGGATTGAGGTTCACAAGGAAGAGGTATTAGAAATCCTTCAGAGGGTGAAAATAGATAAGTCCCCTGGGCCAGCTGGGGTTTATCCTCGGATCCTCTGGGAAGCCAGGGAGGAGATTGCCGAGCCTTTGGCATTGATCTTTAACTCGTCATTGTCTACAGGAATAGTGCCAGATGACTGGAGGATAGCAAATGTGCTTCCCCTGTTCAAGAAGGGGAGTAGAGACAACCCTAGTAATTATAGACCAGTGAGCCTTACCTCAGTTGTTGGTAAAGTGTTGGAAAAGGTTATAAGGGATAGGATTTATAATCATCTAGAAAAGAATAAGTTGATTAGGGATAGTCAGCACGGTTTTGTGAAGGGAAAGTCGTGCCTCACAAACCTTATTGAGTTCTTTGAGAAGGTGACCAAACAGGTAGATGAGAGTAAACCGGTTGATGTGGTTTATATGGATTTCAGCAAGGCGTTCGATAAGGTTCCCCACAATAGGCTATTGTACAAAATGCGGAGGAATGGAATTGTGGGAGATATAGCAGTTTGGATCAAAAATTGGCTTGCTGAAAGAAGACAGAGGGTGGTAGTTGATGGGAAATGTTCATCCTGGAGACCAGTTACTAGTGGTGTACCACAAGGGTTGGTGTTGGGTTCACTGCTGTTTGTCATTTTTATAAATGACCTGGATGAGGGCGTAGAAGGATGGGTGAGTAAATTTGCAGACGACACCAAGGTCGGTGGAGTTGTGGATAGTGACGAAGGATGCTGTAGGTTGCAGAGAGACATAGATAAGCTGCAGAGCTGGGCTGAGAGGTGGCAAATGGAGTTTAATGCAGACAAGTGGGAGGTGATGCACTTTGGTAAGAGTAACCAGAAGGCAAAAGTACAGGACTAATGGTAAGATTCTTAGAAGTGTAGATGAGCAGAGAGATCTTGGTGTCCATGTACACAGATCGTTGAAAGTTGCCACCCAGGTTGACAGGGCTGTTAAGAAGGCATACAGTGTTTTAGCTTTTATTAATAGAGGGATCAAGTTCTGGAACCAAGAGGTTATGGTGAAGCTGTACAAAACACTGGTGCGGCCGCACTTGGAGTATTGCGTACAGTCCTGGTCACTGCATTATAAGAAGGATGTGGAAGCTTTGGAAAGGGTGCAGAGGAGATTTACTAGGATGTTGCCTGGTATGGAGCGAAGGTCTTACGAGGAAAGGCTGAGGGACTTGAGGCTGTTTTCATTGGAGAGAAGAAGGTTGAGAGGTGACTTAATTGAAACATATAAAATAATCAGAGGGTTAGATAGGGTGGATAGGGAGAGCCTTTTTCCTAGGATGGTGACGGCGAGCATGAGGGGGCATAGCTTTAAATTGAGGGGTGAAAGATATAGGACAGATGTCAGAGGTAATTTCTTTACTCAGAGGGTAGTAAGGGAATGGAATGCTTTGCCTGCCACGGTAATAGATTCACCAACTTTAGGTACATTTAAGTCATCATTGGATAAGCATATGGACGTACATGGAATAGTGTAGATTAGATGGGCTTGAGATCGGTATGACAGGTCGGCACAACATCGAGGGCCGAAGGGCCTGTACTGTGCTGTAATGTTCTATGTTCTATGCTCTATGTTCTATCTTTTTTAAAACATATGTCATTGGCAGCCTTGACCAAGAATAACTGTGTTTGGCTCCATTTGATATACTTCATCTTAATCAGTGACCTGTTGTGTTTTATCGAAATTAATGACATTGCTTCTGCTGTTTGTAACAGAGTGGATAACTCCCCTTTGGATTATGAAGATTGGTGACTGCAGGCAGAATTAGACAGTGGGTTGGCAAACCCTTTCAACACCGGAGAACAAAGTTGCTAATTTTATTAAGGACTAGCCATATCCTTCCTTCTCTACTGCATAAAATAAATACATGCGATTATTCTGCTTGTGCAGTACATTATCTATGGGTGAGGTATACAAACTTGTAAACGTGATTGGAAAAGCATGTAATCCTCAAACAGCATGATGAATGTCAGCCATGATCCTGTTGAATGGTGGAGCAGGCATGAAGGGCTAAATACCTTACTCCTGTTCCTATTCTTTATGGTCTTGTGTGTATCATCAGGTGAAACCCTCAGCCTTAAAGACAGAAGCCACATTATTTGGCATCTTATAGAGAAACATTCCCTACTCAGTAAGAAGTTATTTGCCCAGAAACCACTTTTCTGAGGCATCAGCCTTAGGGTAACTAGACTTACTGACATCTGCCTCGGCTCTTTGTTGATCTGATGATACCACCTATATCTTAAATCTTATTTTTAGGAAAAAGACAACGCTTTGACTGAAGTATCATCATCTGATTCTTCTTAAATAAAAACTTTGTGAAATTAATTACAAAATTTCAATTTCTTCCCCCTCTAATTTGGAAGTCGTGTATTGGACTGAATATATTACTCACAGGCGGAATCTTTAATAAGAGCTAAAAATTTAATTAACTTAGAATCATTTATACGGTATGTAACCTGAATTGCATTTCATAAGGTTACATTGTACAGAAACAGGCCAACCAATTGATGTCGTCATTAATGCTGCAACTACCATCCCTCTCAGTATAATCCTCTGTTCCCTTCTTGCTCATGTTATCTAGCCCACCATAAATGCAGTTATATTAATCCCTTCAACCACTCCTTACAGTAGCAATTTCCATATTCTTACCACACACAGGATAAAGAATTCCCTTCAGAGTTCAATATTTGACTTGGTAATAATCTCACATTAGTGGCCTCTAGTTTATCCTTTTTCCCGACAAGTGGATGCATCACATATCTACCCATTGAAACTTTAACTAACTGCAGACCTCTATGAGGTCACCTCTCAAGAGGAAGTTTCATCTCTTTTTTGTAGTATGGTGAGCAAATCGAATACAGTCCTCCAAGTGTGATCTGACCAAAGTGCAGTACAAATTTAGCATGGTTGTTTACTTCAGAATTCTATCAGCCCAGGAGAAGGCCCTGCTGTTTAGTTTTACTAATGATCATGTTAATCATTGTCACTACTTGTAGACAATTCTACACTCCTAGATTCCCTGTTGCACTGCTCCACTTAGATATTTTAAAAATACTCAACTTCTTTAATTTTGTGCCACCACGTAATAACTCACTTTATCTATGTTGAAATGAATTTGCGGATTAAATGTCCATTCAAGCTTCTCAGTAGCCTTCTGTTGCAACTCTCCTCAGTACTATCTTCTCCCTTATCCCCTTTCCCCCGATTTGGTGTTTTCCACAAATCCAGTGATCAGGCATTTGTGTTTTGGGATCCAATGCTCAATTAACGATACGGAGGCAAGAAATGGCAAAGGTATTAATGATCTGAAACTGTTTTGTGACAACAAATAGTGCAGACATCAAACTGTAAAATGGCAGAAGTCACTGCAGTGTGTATGGGGTAGGTCAGCAGGGGGTTGGTGGGCAGAAAATTATAGCATTTATTCTCATCTGTATGGAAATGAAAATGTTTCCATACTACTTCAAAAGGGCAATGTTGCTAAACTTCATGTGGGTGGACACCTTTATTAGCATCAAGACTGTGGACGAATTTATTTCCATAACATTGCTGAAGTGACCTCAGCATTTCAACATTCAGTGCAGTTAGTACATAACACAATGTGTGACGTCTATATTAACAACAGAACATGACCCTGCTCAATTATATGCATCATATGAAGGGAAACTTCAATAACCGGGTACGGTGTGCCATCTGAAAGTTGTTCATCGCTTATGACAACAAGATGATTCAGTCTCAGTCATTCAAAATGACTAACACATGGAGTTCAGGATCAATCTTCCTTAGTTCCTTGTTAATTTCTCACAAATTTGAGTTGAAACATAATTCCCAATTTAAAAATGAGATCAGGTTCATCTCAAACTTCAACTATCTACAGCAAGGAAACAGAACACAGGCAGGTATAAGAAGTGGTTTGTGTACATTTGTTGTATGATATGGCACCATCCACTGGGAGACTTATTGTTGGGGTAGAGTGCTGACACCAAGCTCCTCTCGATTTTGTTTCAAAATAAACCAGTTATCCAAATTAAATAAATGTCGGACTTTCAGGCCCTGAAGTACATCCTTAGTAAGGGTGAAAATTAGGATAGAAACTTACAAATTTAAGTTAAAATGTCATTTGAGGAGATGATCATTCTAGACCCCACTGAAGGCCTGAGGTGGAATCCTCTTTACCATTCTTTTAAAACAATAAATCCTCAAACGGTTACAACAGCCCCTGACAGGACACTAACAAAATCACAGTCAAATGTTTAATGGAAACTTATATAAAATGAACATAAACTGATTAAATCAAAACAAATCTTTACCTGGACATGTAGGAATGAAGATCTGCTTGATTTAATCGGTTTCTGTTCATTTTATATAAATTTCTATTAACCACTTGATTGTGTTTTTGTTGGGGTTTTGGTTGGAATCCGTACCCAGTCATGCAGGAATGCAGATTCCAACCACAATCCCCATCCCCACTACAAACCCCCACCCCAATTCCAAGCTCCAGCCCTGTACACACCTTCACCCCAATCCCAACACCCAGCCCAATGTAGATCCCTGACCCGATACCAAAACCTAGCCCAATACAGGTCTACTCCTCCGCACAGAGAAGTGTAAGGTAATGTATATTTTTAGGAAGACCGTGGACAAAATACATAAAACAATGGGTAGAATAATTAAAGAGATGCAGGGGCAGAGAGTAGTCAATAAAATATAAAGTATCCTCAGGTTTAAAAATAGAGTCATACAGTATAGGAGAAAGAGGGTGATACTGAACTCATACATTCGTAGACCTCAGCTGCAGAATTGTGTACAGTTGTACAGTTCTGGACTTCACATTAATAGGAAGGCTTTGAATGCATTTGAGAAGGTACAGAAAAGATAACAAAAATGGTTCCAGTGATGAGAAACTTCAGCTACCAGATAGAAGGGAGAGTTTGGGACTGAAGTTTTCTAAACCCTAAGGGGGTTAAATAGAGTAGATCCAGAGAAAACTTTCCCATTTATAAAAGGATCAAGAATGCATGGACCCAGATCTAAGGTGGCATGCAACTGTCAAAAAAGATGAGAAGAAATATCTTCACAAAATGAATGGTTTGGATGCGGAATGCACTGTCTTGAAATATGTTGGAGGCAGATTCAATTGAGGCATTCAAAAGGATATTAAATGATTTTTAAATAGAAACAATGTGCAAGAGGATGGGGAAAAGACAGGAATTATGCTCACTGGAGAGCCTGTATAGACACAATGGAACAAATGATTTCCTTCTGCACCGTAACAATTCTGTGATTTCTCTCTCAGCTTTAGGGGCAGGAAACTCCACTAATAATTGTATGTTTGCTGTTCATGGCAGCATTTTCCTTGCCGAACTATTTGTCCCAGGTAGGTTTCCCACGTCTTTGCACATCAGTTTTTGGCAAGGTTTATAACTAAATCTTTTGATTGTAACTTTTTAAATACAGCTTCTAATTGTTCCAAGAGGTCCTTTCAAGTTTCACAATTCTCCAGTACATCGTCAAGGTAAATTATACAGTTATGAACGCTGGTTCCTGCTTGTTTATTGGTTACTAGAATGCTGCTGGGGAATGTTTCAACTCAAATGGCATCACTCAACATTCAAAAAGACTGTCTCGTGTGACAAAGGTTGATACCTCTTTAATTTGGTGATACCTACTAGTATCTCCTCAACAAATCTGTTAGTAAGAGATCTGGCACTGTCAACCATCGAAGTGAGAAAATTGGGCAGGAATTAACTTCAGTTACTGTATCGACTATTCTGTGTTTAAAATGGAATCAGGCTGGACCATCAGGCTGAGGCACTAACAGGATTATAACAATCCAGATACTTTGACTGGGGTAAGTTTGCAACATGTTTCAGATTTCTACTTTCACATCGACCAGTTTCTCTGAACCTGACCATTAAAGACGTTGTTTAATAGAGGAGGGGGCTTCTCTTATCTCCACATTATGTTATCACAGCCTGGTTTTCCCTACAGACTCCTTTAAATTCTTTGACCCCAATTCTTTTGTTAGGATCATCTCATTCTTCCCGCTGTAATTAGAAGCACAGTGTCTATCCTCCCTAACAGTTCAATGTTAGCTAACTGGGTAGGAGGTGGATCAATTTAAGAATTGTCTAGTCATCCTTCTGCCTCATCCATCCCTTTCAAGTCCTACTGTCCTTCCGACCTGACACATCTCAATTAACATTTCAACACGTGATGCAATATATTCGTTTTCAGGCAGTCTGTGGAGTCAGTCACTTAATTTGCCAATCTTTTTGACACTATTCTGAACTATGCTTTCAATGGTTGCTGAGCTTCAAAGGATCTTTTATTCATGACTGAAAACAAAAATGCTGGTATTAAAGCACGTCAGGCAGGGTCTGTGGAGAGAAAGCAAGCTAACATTTCAAGTGTAGATGACTCTTCATCAGAGTCTTGCTAATGGCCATAAAAAAATTTGAAAGGCCTAAAATCTGTTGATTCATTTGGTGACTCTCAGATGGTGAACAAAAGAAATTTCAGCCCTTCACCTTAATCATGAGGATATTCATTACAGTGTTCCCTTATCTTCTTTTTGAGAGCTTAATGGTACATTTCTAAACCCATACTGCCAGTGGGTGCAATGCTTAACACCTTAACTATGTTACACACAGCCTACTGAAAACTTCCTGAAATATGTTAGATACAAATTGGAACCTTGTTCTGGCTGGATATCTCTCTGTAATCCATACTGAGTGTACACTTGGGTTAACTTCTTGACCACTACTTTAGCAGTAACTGTTGTCAAAAGACCTGCTTCTGGGAACCAAGTAGCATATTCACAATGATAAGAATACACCAGCATCTTGTCTTGTTTGTGGTACAGATCCCACAGTCTAGGAAAACCCTCTTGAATGGCTCCTCAAAAACTGGATTGGGAATTGAAGTGACTGATTTGATTGCACATAATGGATTTCCCACCATCTGGCACATGTGGCTATGTTTTACAAACTACACTAACTCTTCGTCAGGTCATGGCCGGTAATAAAATGATGACATACTTGCTTGGGTTTTCTAGATTCTTACATAAACTGCCAATGGAATTTCATGGGTCATGCTCCCTCATCAGACTCCCACATCTAACATAGCAGCATTCTGGAGCTCCCTCAACATCAACTTCAGTTTGATTTGATTGGGCCACTTTACTTAACTCTGGATTGGCTTGCTGATCCTCAAGTCAGTGAAAATTTATTGAACACCTCCTTCAGATTATCTAAGTCCCAGATGATATTTCAGATCAACAACTACCTGTCTGAGGTGTCATCTGTGTACCAGCTCTGCTTCCTTGAAGACTTCATTTGGCTTTTGTTTTTTTTATTAAGCTATTTTTCCCCAAACAACCTGTCCAGGGATGTTATTACGCACCTCTGGAGTAGGTGGGACTTGAACCCAGGCCTTGAGATCCA
Source organism: Stegostoma tigrinum (assembly GCF_030684315.1). Classification (NCBI taxonomy): domain Eukaryota; kingdom Metazoa; phylum Chordata; class Chondrichthyes; order Orectolobiformes; family Stegostomatidae; genus Stegostoma; species Stegostoma tigrinum. The sequence goes on along the minus strand of NC_081355.1, from coordinate 62,061,358 downwards.
GGGATATGGACACTACCACTATGCCACAAGAGGGCCTGTGACTACTGGAGAAGCTAGTAGGATTTGTCTTCCCAAGTTCCCCAGAAATTGGTCAACTGCACTTAAGAGGCAAATTATAGACAGCTTACATTCCGGAAGTCAGGTCACTATCCAGATGCACCTGAGATAGGGTTGCATGTATATAATCCCTGCCAATACCATTCACAAAAATTTTAGCATCAAACTCTCTGGTAGAAACCTGATGCCTTTACTCAGCAAAAGAGTTTGGGTGACTTCTGTGCCCTTTCATATAACTATAGCTTAACCCTGTATTATTTGAATGTAAGAAACTACTTTTCCTGTCAATAGGAATTCCCTGTGATTCTCAGGGATTCTGATTACTTTCCTCACAGTCTTGGTATTGTTTGTATTTGGCCATGTCACTGTAGTCAGAGCTATAACTCCATCTGTAGTACTCACTGTAAAGCTTCCTTTCTCTAAGGATTTCCCAAGTACCCCAATATATTCAATGATTCTTGACTTATCTGCTAACCTATTAATCCCAACCTGAACAGGAATCTGTCTATCTCTGCCTTCAAATTATTCAAGGATTCTTCTTCCACCATCTTTCCAGGAAGAGAGTTCCTAAGACTCACAAACTTCAGTGGAAAAAACCTGCCTAATCTTTGTCTTAAAAGACTCCTAGTTTCTAAATTCTTTTCTGGAAGGAAAATCCTTTCCACATCCATCCTGTGAAGAGTCCTCATGAATTTTCATGTTTCAATCAGGTCATCACTTACCCTTCAGACAAAACCTAATTTGTCCCACATTTCCTCATCAGACAACCCTTGAAAATGGGTCACCAGATCCGAAACATTAACTCTGATTTTTCCTCACAGATGCTGCCAGATCTGCTGAGCTTTCCAGCAACTCCTGTTTTCATGCAAAATCTTCCTACTTTGGCACTGCTTTCTATAAGACCATAAGACCATAAGACATAGGAGTGGAAGTAAAGCCATTCGGCCCATCAAGTCCACTCCGCCATTTAAATCATGGCTGATGGGTATTTCAACACCACTTCCCTGCACTCTCCCCGTAGCCCTTGATTCCTTTTGAGATCAAGAATTTCTCGATCTCTGCCGTGAAGGCATCCAACGTCCCGGCCTCCACTGCACTCTGCAGCAATGAATTCCACAAGCCCACCACTCTCTGGCTGAAGAAATGTCGTCTCATTTCAGTTTTAAATTTACCCCCTCTAATTTTAAGGCTGTGCCCATGGGTCCTAGTCTTTCCTCTCATGATAATTGACAACATTCTATAGCTTTCCTAATTACTTGCTGCACCTGCACACTAACATTTAGTAATTCATGTCTGAGGTCTTCCAGATCCTGCTGCATCTCAGAGATCTACAATTTCTCATCATTTGAATAGTTTACTTCTTTACAGTTTATCGATTAAAAATGGGCAATTTCACCCTTTCCCGCATTATATTCCATTTTTGAGCATCTTGCCCACTCACGTTACCTACCCATATATTTTTGAAACCGCAATAACAAAGTGTGGAGCTAGATGAACACAGCAGGCCAAGCAGCATCTTAGGAGCACAAAAGCTGACGTTTCGGGCCTCGACCCTTCATCAGAAATTTCTTTCTGTTTCTGATGAAGGGTCTAGGCCCGAAACGTCAGTTTTTGTGCTCCTAAAATGCTGCTTGGCCTGCTGTGTTCATCCAGGCTCCACACTTTGTTATCTCGGATTCTCCAGCATCTGCAGTTCCCATTATCTCTATTTTTTAAACTGCCCTGTTATTCCTCCATAACTGTCCTTCTGATCTTTCTTTGCATAATCTGCAAAGTTGACAACCATACTTTATTTCATCTAAGTTATTTATATATAATATGCAAATTATATCATAGTTGAGGTCTCAGCACTAATTCCTGAAATATATCACTTTATACCTTTCCAAGCTGAAAACAAATCTACAATTACTCTTAGTTTCCTGTTAGCCAGCCAATCTTATGCCCAAACCGATATGCTAACCCTCTATACGATGAGCTTTTATTTTCTGCACTAACCTTTGACAATAGACAATAGACAATAGGTGCTGGAGTAGGCCATTCGGCCCTTCGAGCCAGCACCACCATTCATTATGATCATGGCTGATCATCCACAATCAGTATCCTGTTCCTGCCTTATCCCCATAACCCTCGATTCCACTATCTTTAAGAGCTCTATCCATCTCTTTCTTGAAAGCATCCAGAGAGTTGGCCTCCACTGCCTTCTGGGGCAGAGCATTCCATATATCCACCACTCTCTGGGTGAAGAAGTTTTTCCTCAACTCTGTTCTAAATGGCCTACCCCTTATTTTTAAACTGTGTCCTCTGGTCCTGGACTCACCCATCAGCGGAAACATGCTTCCTGCCTCCACAGTGTCCAATCCCTTAATAATCTTATATGTCTCAATCAGATCCCCTCTCATCCTTCTAAACTCAAGAGTATACAAGCCCAGTCGCTCCAATCTTTCAACATATGATAGTCCCGCCAATCCGGGAATTAACCTTGTTGATGAGGTTCCTTGCCAATTGCTTCTCAAAATCTAATTACAGTCCATTAACTAGTTCAGCTTTATCCACAGTACCTCTTACCTGCTTAAAAAGCTCCAATAGACTATGATTTCCCTTTCACAAACCTTGCTGATTCTGCCTGATTCCCTTGAACTTATCTAAGTGCCCTGCTATATTCTCTTCACTAATAGATTCTTACATTTTCACTATGTAAAGCTAATTGGCCTGTATTTTCCTGACTTTTGGGTCTCTCCCTTTTTGAATAAAGGAGTTACATTTGCTATTTTCCAATCTAATGGGACCATTCCCGAATCAGGGGCAATTGGAAAATGAAACCAATCAAACAATTATCTCACCTAGCCACTTCTTTTAAGGCCCCAAGATGAAGTCCATCAGGATCCAGCCTTGACCTCCTGCAGCTCCAATAATTTACTCAATACCATTTGCTTTTCTCATTCACTCTTTGGATGTGGATGTCACTGGCAGGCTCTGATATTTATTGCACCATCCCTAGTTGCCCCTTGAGAAGGTGGTGGTGAGCTGCCTTCTTTGAACCACTGGACTCCACCTGTTGTGGTTTGACTCATAATGCCATTAGGGAGGGAATTCCAGGATGTTGATCCAATGCCAGTGAAGGGATGGCGATATATTTCCAAGATGGTCAGTGGCTTGGAGTGGACCTTGAAAGTCGTGCTGTTCCCATATATCTGCTGCCCATGTGCTTCTAGATGGAAATGGTCATGAGTTTGGAAGGTGCTGTCTAAGGATCTTTGATGAATTTCTGGAGTGCATTTTGTCTATCGTGCACACTGCTCCTACTGAGCATCAGTGGTGGAGCGAGTGAATGCTTGTAGATGTAGTGCCAATCAAGTGTGCTGCTTCATCCTGGAAGGTGTCAAGCTTTGAGTGTTGGAGCTGCACTCATCCAGGCAATTGAGAAGCATTCCATCACAATCCTGACTTAGGTCTTGTAGATATTGGACAGGCTTTGGGAAGTCAGGAGATGAGTTCAATCTTATTATGGCGAATGCTACCTAAGGGTGCCTTTAGTGTGAGATCATTAAATAATTCTATTTCATTGCACAATACTCACTCACCTCTATCCACATGGATAAGGAGAACCACCAATTCAACTGGGAGAACACCAAGATCCTGGGACAAACAAAGCAGAGACAGGTTCCTAGAAGCCTGGTACTCCATGAAGAAAGCCATCAACAAACACATAGGACTCGACCCCATATACACGCCATTGTGAAGGAAAACTGGAAGTGGGGTAATCCAGCTCAACGGACTCCAGAGTTTAAATACCAGGCAGGAAAACACAATGGCACTTCATCGGAGGCTGCACTAATCATGTTACCCATCAGGGTAACGAACGTCTGCGAAACAACGAACGAGCTCAGCGAGACAACCAACCACGTCATTGCACAATGCCTGGTCTAGTGTAGTCTGATCACTAATCAGCTCCAGAATGCTCTGCTGTAAGAAATCTACACTGAAAATATTCTATAAACTCTTTATCTAGGCTATCAAAAGTGTTTCCACATCTTGGTTTCTTGAACTTAGATCATTGTTCTCCCTTGTGCCAATACTACTATTAACTAACAGAGACACACACAGTTTGTAATATGAAAGTATCAATGCAGAAATTCACTTTAAAAAATACTTTTTGGCAATGAGGGTTAGTTCTTGAAGGAAAAAAGGACAAGATGCTCAATGTTCAGATGGTTGTTGGTTTGACATTCTGGCAAGTATAGATGCTGTCATCAACCACAGGCAGATGTCTCTGGGATCTTGGAAAATGGAGCTTCACCAGGAAACACAGTATCAATGATTCTTCAGGACTCTTGGACAGAGAACAATCAGGTTTTACATTAGATTCATAATGAGGAATTTTTGTTCCAGAAAGAGGAGTGCAAAACTGGACAGATCTTTTTCTTCAACAGACATTCATCACTCAGCCCAAACAATATCCACAACAGACACTGCCACCTCACAATCATATATGCAGTGATGAAAACAACTAGGTGTTTTCCCTGAAGTGATTTCTAACAAACAAGACTAGCAATTATCTGGAACCATGTGGTTTCCAAGAAATGCTTTGTACAATAACATAGTTCTGATGTATCTTTTCAATGACCTTTTAAAAAAGCAATCTAGGTATCAATCTCAAGCCCACAAAATTATTAAATATGATTTCTCATAACACCCAGTTTGGACAGACACCATATTAAATGAGTCAGTAAATCATGGAACTGGGACTAAGAGAGCATTAAATGAAAAGAGGGTAAGTGAAGGGAGATTTTGAATTCAAAAAATATTTCAAGGCAAAAGTGTGATGTAGCAATTTAAATAAATAATTGCAGAGAGAGACAGTTGGGGACAGAGAGATTAACCTATAAACTGTGTCAATGCTAAGGTCCATGCAAAGAATCCTAAAAATGTAAAACTTCTGTCTCTTTATCTGAAAGCATGAAACATTCAAAATAAAGTATACAACCTACTGGCACAAATACATGAGGACTAATCATCATTATAGGAACATGATTGAAAAGTAACCATGGTTAGGAAATAAATTTTCCATTGGGGCACAATAAGTAACATTGACAGGCAGTTAAAAGGAGGAGGAGATAGTAAAGATTGCAGATGCTGTAAGTCAGAATCGATAAAATGTGGAGCTGGAGGAGCACAGAAAGTCAGGTGGCATCGGAGGAGCAGGAAAGTCAACGTTTAGGGTATGAACCCTTCACCAGGACATTTGCAATATTATAACCCTTTATTATCTTTCGGCCCCCTTGTAAACTTCTCACTGGGGTTTTGTATTGAATGGAACATATTTCAGATGAACACTTACAGTCAAAAATATCCTGATGAAGGGCCCAGACCCGAAACATCGATTTTCCTGCTCCTCACATTCTGCCTGATCTGCTATACTCCTCCAGCTCTACATTTAATCATGTTTATAGAATATTTTTCTTATACCTTCCCAGAATTAACTTAGTTAAAGAAAAGAGGTACAAAAATAGTTTAGATAAAGCTACTGTGTAATGAGCCAGGTTTAATTAATAATAATATCAGAAAAATATCCTTTAGGGAGAAAAAATGGTCATAATACTGTTTAATTCTATACTAAGTTTGAGAGACATTCTTGAGTCCCAAATAGGAATCATAAATATAACAAATTCAACTACATACAGGATTGTCTGCTAATGTTGACTGTGTAAATACATTTAAAGATATGGCAGTAAATGCACAGTAGGAAATATTTAAGGAAATTGTTTCAAAATTGTATTTAAGTATTCATCTGAAATATGTTCCATTCAAAACAAAACCTCAGTGAGAAGATTACAGGGAGAATTAAAGGTAATACTGGATTATAATATTGTAATAGGCCAGAGGTTTGGGAGAGTTTCAAAAGACAGCCAAGGACAACCAAAAAGTTGTTTAAAAGAAAGGAAAAGAATAGATGCGAATCAACTAGCAAGGAATGACAACGAATTGTAAGAACTTTTAGAAGTAAATGAAAAGGAGAACAGCTAAAGTAAATAATGACCCCTCAGTGTCAGAGAGAACAGAAACAATCATGGGAAACAAAACAGAGACAGAGACATGGGACAAATAATTTACAAGGTCTTCATAAGTAGAAGGCATAAATTGTCCACCAGAAGAAGATAACCAAGTCAGTAATAAGAGTGTGGAACTTTAGATAATTAACATTTACAAAGAAAATTTATTAGAATAACATGAGGGTCTAAAATCAGACCAAATCCCAGGATTTGATGTCCTATATTCTAAGGTTCTAAAAAAGAGAATTGCAGAGATAGTGGATGCATTGGTTATGGGTTACCAAAAATTTCTGTTCCTATAATTATCCCAGCAGTGTGAAAGTTGTAGGAACTAATGCTACCATCTAGAAAGGAGGGAAAGAGAAAATGGGGAACTATAATTAGCCTGAAATCAGTCTTTGGGAAAGTATTAGAATCTATGGTAAGGAAGTCTTCACAATGCATTTAGAAAATCATAGCATGATCAGACAGAGTCAATATGGTTTTCCAAAAATGAAATTGTGTTTGACCAATTTACTCCAGTTTTGAGTGGATGCCACTTGTATGTTCTAAAAGAAAGCCAACAGCTATAACATATGTAGATTTCCAAAAGACTTTCAGGAAGATTCTGTGCTCAATATGGAAGATGCGCAAAACAAGGGCAGTTAGAGTGATATATTGGCATGAGTAGAGGATTGATTAATGGACACGAAGCAAAGAGAAGAGATGAATGGGTCGTTTTCAAGTTGACAGGCTGTGGCTCCTGGAGTGTTACAAGGTCAATGACCATAAAACTGTAAGAACAAGGAACAGACGTAGGTCGTTTGGCCCTTTGAGACTGCCCCACCATACAATAGGATTATAGCTGATCTGACACTCATGTTCACTTTCCTTCCCTTTCCCATAATCCTTGATTCCCCATTGATCAAGAATCTATCTCATCCTTAAATATACGTAGGATTCTGCCCCCACAGCTCCCTCTGGCAAGGGATTCCAAATGCTCTCAATTCACTCAGAGAAGAAATTCCTTGTTATCTCTGTCTTAAATTGACACCCATTAATTATGCCCTCTTGCCCTAGAATTTTGTATGAACAGAAACATCCACTCAGTATGTACCGCGTCAACCCCTTAAGAATTTTATGTTTCAATGAAATCACCTCTCGTTCCTTTAAACTCCAATGAGCACAGTCCGAACCTGTTTAACTTTTGCTCTAAGACAATCCCTTCATAGTGGGATCACCCTAGTAAACCTTCTCTGAAATTGTTCCATTGAAATAACACCTTTTCTTAAATAAGGAGATCTAAACAGGTCAGCATGCTGGGGCCTCAACTATTTTACAATCTATAGCAATTATTTGAAACAAAAACTGAGTAAAGTACTTAAGTTTGCTGAAGATACGATACTAATCATGAAAGTAAGTTGCAAGGAAGTCACAGAAAGGCTACAAAGAGATGTAGATAAAGTGAGTAAGTGGCAAGGTGATTGAAGGAGTATAACATGAGGAAGTGTTAGGTTATTAGCAAAGGGCATGTTGGCCGAATTGTAAGGGCCGGAAAGTCCTGCTTCAATTGTTTAGGCCTTCATTTATGCCACACCTGGTGCACAGTTTTGGTGATCCTGCCTAAGAAAGGATAAGTTTGCCCTGGAGGTGGTACCAAATGTTCACTGGATCAGTTCATGGGATGATACAATCCAATTATGATGCAAGGCTGAGTAAATTAGGTCCATGTTCTGTGGAGGTTTGAAGAATGAGAGGAGATCTCACTGAAACATATAAAACTGTGAGGGTGTGATTCAAACAGATTGAAGCGTGACTTTCAAAAGGAATTAGACAAGACAGACATTCTTCCAGAGATTTGGCATGAACTTGCTGAGTTGAATGGGGTTGTTCCGTGCAGTAACCATTCTGTAACTCATTTGAGGGTTCAGCTGAAGAGGCCTGATGGGCTAAAGGCTAAGAGATCATTTCCTGACAGGTTGGGAAATCTAAAACACAGGGGACCACCACTTCAAGATAAGCGATTGCTTACTTAGGACTGAAATGTGGAGAATTTTCTTCACTCAAAGTCTTGTGGATCTTTAGATTTTTAATCCCAGAGGCTTCTGGATGCTCCAAAAGCATCCAATGCTTTTTATATTCAAAGCAACAAGAGAGGTACTTCTAATCTCTCATGAGATCAAGGGATATTTAGGACTAAGTGGGAAAGTAGATTTGAGATTGAATGACGGAGCAGGCTTTAGAGTCCACATGATCCACTGCTTTCCCTATTTCTTGCTTCTAATAGTTACCAATGCTTTTAATACTCGGGTAAACATTTCATATTCTAATCAAAGTCTGGAGCTGGATGAACACAGCAGACCAGACAGCATCAGAGAAGCAGGAAAACTGACATTTCGGGTGGGAGAACACAGTGTGGAGCTGGAGGAATGTAGCAGGCCAGGCAGCATCAGAGGAGCAGGAAAGCTGATGTTTCGGGTCAGGATTTGTTTTCGGAAGAAGGTTACCGACCCGAAACGTCAGCTTTCCTGCTCCTCTGATGCTGCCTGGCCTGCTACATTCCTCCAGCTCCGCACTGTGTTCTCCCAGACTCCAGCATCGGCAGTTCTTACTATCTCATATTCTAAACAGTTGTCAGTTTACCGCTCTTTTATACAGTTTTCTTTCTTGACAGAGATATAAAATGCTAGTGGGGGTTCCCTCCTCCTAAGTCCAGTGACACAGTGAATATTACAAGATTCTGCTGATGGTTTGGCTGAAAACAGCCACCTAGTATCTTCCTGTCCTGTATGACCACACAGTGCAATTGCCTGTTGTTATAGAATCTCATTGATTAGTAGCTCATCAGCCAAAAGCCATGCATTGACAAACATGGAGTTCCACTGGAAATCAGTATCAATGTTTCTGCTTCTTCTGTGAAAAGAAAAATTGAAATTTTATGAATTGGATTTCTACACAGTGGCCATGTTAGAGGATTCTCTTTGTGAGTAATCTATTGAAACTACTCACTGTTTGACAAAGTGGAGAGGGCTCCTTCTAAAATGGAAACAATTATGACATTGCATCATGTTTATCATTACCATTTGTGTGGAAAATACTCTTAGTCATTCTTAAAAAATTAACACTCTGTGTATCAGAGATAGGAGTCCATGCATTGGCTAATGTGGCCAACTTTAATGGTGAATAACATATATCTGAAAAGTTTCAAAATGAGAGAGAAATTGAGTCAGATGGTGTATTTTCAGATCCGTGGGAGGATGCTTTTCACACTGGGTATATCCTTCAATGGAAGTAATCGGTTGAAATTGTAAAAGCAAAAGTCATCAGTTGAAGATTAGATTTCAACAAACACCCCGATTTTTCCCCTACTTCTTCATTACTTCCCCCAGAAAAACACCCAGATGCACTTCATTACTTGAAAGATGCTGTATAAATGCAAAATATTCCGCGGCAGTGCTTATACAATGACATATATTTGACAGAAGCTATTAGCTACTAAAACTCTGATCACTAATCTGAAACAGTACAGTAAATAATCCAATATATTATATAACAAAACAGCTTTACAATATATTTTTATCTAGTTAAATGATCAGCAACACCCTGATATCAAAGCAATCCGTGTATCGGATTAGAGGGAAGAAAAAAGATGTGAATTTTGAAGCTTCAATCTTATTCCAAAATTGAAGGGGCACTATCTGTGTAATCAAAAATCAAATAAATTTCAAGCATCAACTGAGACCAGATACCTGCTCTCTCTTGAAATTACTGCAGATAAACAGCTGCAATTCTTTTCAAATTCATGCTGCTGCAAAATTTAAAGAACAATTTTTATTTCATTTCCTGTTTAACCTGTTTACTGCTTACAGGGTAGGTAGCAGCTAAGAACAGCATGGGCAGAAGCATGCTGGCATTTATTTGAGAAGGTTAGTGACTGTGATGCAATCACAGGTGGTTGGATAAGTGTTAAGTAACAGGCAATAATAGTTTTGATGTATTGCACAATAGTAAAAGATACACATTTCTGAACTAAATATTGCAACAAGTGGTGTAACCACCATTAAGCGTTAACCTGAGATAACAAGGTGTCGAGCTGGATGAACACAGCAGGCCAAGCGGCATCAGAGGAGCAGGAAAGCTGATGTTTCGGGCCTACACCCTTCTTCAGAAATAGGGGAGGGGAAGGAGGTTCTGAAATAAATAGGGAGAGAGGGGGGAGGAGGATAGAAGATTGATAGAGGGGAAGATAGGTGGAGAGGAGACAGACACGTCAAAGAGGCGGGGATGGAGCCAGTAAAGGTGAGTGTAGGTGGGGAGGTAGTGAGGAGATAGGTCAATCCAGGGACAATGGACAGGTCGAGGGGGCGGGATGAGGTTAGTAGGTAGGAGATAAAGTTTGGGCTTGAGATGGGAGGAGGGGAGAGGTGGGAGGAATGACAGGTTAGGGAGGTGGAGATGAGCTGGGCTGGTTTTGGAATGCGGTAGGGGGAGGGGAGATTTTGAAGCTTGTGAAGTCCACATTGATACCATTGGGCTGCAGGGTTCCCAAGGGGAATATGATTTGCTGTTCCTGCAACCTTCGGGTAGCATCGCTGTGGTACTGCAGGAGGCCCAGGATGGACATGTCGTCTGCCAATGGGAGGGGGAGTTGAAATGGTTCACGACTGGGAGGTGCACTTGTTTATTGCGAACCAAGTGTAGGTGTTCTGCAAAGCGGTCCTCAAGCCTCCGCTTGGTTTCCCCAATGTAGAGGAGGCCACAATGGGAACAGCGGATGCAGTGTACCACATTAGAAGACGTGAGTTGAACATCTGCTTGATGTGGAAAGTCTTCTTAGGGCCTGGGATGGAGGTGAGGGGTGAGGTGTGGGGGCAGCTGTAACACTTCCTGCACTTGCAGGGATAAGGCGGGAGGGGAGTGTGGAGTGGATAAGGGAGTCACAGAGAGAGTGGTTCCTCCAGAAAGCAGACAACGGTGCGGAGGGAAAATTGTCTTTGGTGGTGGGGTTGGATTGCAGATGGTGGAAGTGTCAGAGGATGATGCATTGGACCCAATTGTTGTGGGGTGGTCTGTGAGGACGAGGGGAATTCTGTTTCCAAAACAGAATCCCCCACGTCCTCACATACCACTCCACCAAACTCCGGATCCAACGCATCATTCTCCGACACTTCCGCCATCTGCAATCCGACCCCACCACCAAAGACATTTTTCCCTCCCCACTTTTGTCTGCTTTCTGGAGGGACCACTCTCTCCGTGACTCCCTTGTCCGCTCCACACTCCCCTCCAGTTCCTCTACACCCGGCACTTTTCCCTGCAATCGCAGGAAGTGCTACATCTCCCCGTCACCCCCATCCCGGGCCCCAAGAAGACTTTCCACATCAAGCAGATGTTCACCTGCGCATCTGCTAATGTGGTATACTGCATCCGCTGTTCCCATCGTGGCCTCCTCTACATCAGGGAAACTAAGCAGAGGCTTAGGGACCGCTTTGCAGAACACCTATGCTCGGTTTGCACTAAACAACTGCACTTCCCAGTTGCGAACCATTTCAACTCCCCCTCCCATTGGAAGATGACCTGTCCATCCTGGGCCTCTTGTAGTGCCACAATGATGCTACCTGAAGGTTGCAGGAACAGCAACTCATATTCCCCTTGGGAATCCTGCAGCCCAATGTTATCAATGTGGACTTCACAAGCTTCAAAATCTCCCCTTCCCCTACCACATCCCAAAACCAGCCCAGTTTGTCCCCGCCTCCTTAACCTGTCCTTCCTCCCACCTATCCCTTCCTCCCACCTCAAGTCCCACCTCCATCACTTACCTACTAACCTCATCCCGCCGCCTCGACCTGTCCATTGTCCCTGGACTGACCTATCTCCTCCCTACCTCCCCACCTACCCTCATCTTTACTAGCTCCATCCCTGCCTCTTTGACCAGTCTGTCTCCTCTCCACCTATCTTCTCCTCTATCCATCTTCTATCAGCATCCCCCTCTCTCCCTATTTATTTCAGAACCCCATTCCCCTCTCCTATTTCTGAAGAAGTGTCTCGGCCCGAAATGTCAGCCTTCCTGCTCCTATGTTGCTGCTTGACCTACTGTGTTCATCCAGCTTCACACCTTGTTATCTCAGATTCTCCAGCATCTGCAGTTCCTATTATCTGATTAAGCGTTAACCTTTTGTCTTCACTCCTTTCAGTCAGAAAGATGCCTTGGATCATGTACAGAACTAATTGGCAACAAAATCAATCAAACAAAACAGTAGTCATAGAAGTTAGACTTATAGAGGTTTACAGCACGGAGAAAAAAAAGTCCTTCATCCCAACACAGCCATGCTGGGCATAAAACATCACCTGATTATTCTAATCCCATTTACGAGCACTAGGCCCATAGTCTGCCTTGGTATCACAAATGCACATCCAAATACTTCTTAAATATTATAAGGTCTCTGTCTCTACCACTCTTACAGTCAGTGAGTTCCAGATTCCCACCTCCATTTGGGAGAAAAGGTTTTTCCTCACAACTCTTCTAAAGCTTCTGCCCCTTAACTTAAAATTATGCCAACGTTACTAATGCCTCCACCAAGGGGAAATGTTTCTTCCTCTCTCTCCGGCTATGTCACTCATAATTTTATACATTTTAATCGTGTTCCCTCCTAATCTCTTCAGCTCTGAAGAAAACTACCCTAGTTTGTCCAATCTCTCTTCATAACAGAAACCCTCCAGCCCGGGAAACATCCTGGTAAATTCTTGCAATAATCCATCTGAGGCCGAACAAACGTTTTATACAGTTCCATCATAACCACTCCTACTCTTAAAATGTGTGCCTTTGCTTATAAAGGCAAGTATATTACATGCTTTCTTAACCACTTTATCCACCAGGCCTGATACTTTAAAGTACCAGTGGACATGCACATCAAGGTCCATCTGATCCTCAGCACTTCCCAGTGTCCTAATGTTCACCATGTATTCCCTTGCCTTGTTTGTCCTGCTCAAGTGCATCACCAGACACTTCTCCCATTTGATCCCAATAAGCCCAATTTGATTAGCCCATCTATATCCTCCTGCAATCTAAGACTACCTTCCTCATTATTTACCACTCACTAATTTTTGTATTCTCTGTGAGCTTACTGACCAACCCTTCTACATTAAAGTCAAAATCATTTATATAAATCACAAACAGCAAGGCTCCCAACAGTGACGCCCATGGGACCCCAGTAGACACTGACTTCCAATCAGAGAAATCCCCCATCCACCATCACACTTTGCTTCCTGCTACTCAGCCAATTGTTGATCTAATTTACCAAATTTCCTTGGATCCCATAAGCTCTTACCTTTGCTACCAGTCTCCCATGCAGGACGTTATCAAAAGCCTTGCTGAAGTTCAAGTAGACTAAATCAAAAGCATTGCTCTCATTTACACACCTGGTCACCTCTTCAAAAATTCAATCAAATAGGTCAGCCATGAACCCCACTTAATAAAATGTGTGGTCTGTTTTTGCTTCATCCCTGCCTCTCCAAATGTACATTAATACTGTTCCTCAGAATCACTTCTAATAGCTTACTGACCATTTACTGGCCTGTGGTTTCCTGGTTATGTGTTGTTCTCTTTTGAATAATGGTACCACATTGGCGGTACTCTAGCACCTCTCTTGACATCAGAGAAGAGTTTAAAATTTTTGCAAGTCACCCATGCTATTTCTGCCCTTTCCCCACTCAACAGCCAGGGATATAATTTATCTGGCTGTGGAGATTCATCAACTTTTTAGCCTGCAAGACCACTCAGAACAAATTCCCTGTATATGCTAATTTCTTTTATTGCATCACAGATCTCTTCCCTGATTTCTATACCTATATCATTCTCTCACCAGTGAATACCAAAGCAAAGTATTCATTTAGGTTCATAGAAATCCCAGAATCTGTACAGTGTGGGATTTCTATGAACCTAAATGAATAAGAAATATTCTACATCCTCTGGCTCAAAGCACAAATTATTCGTGGTCCTTAATGGGTCCTAATCCTTTATCCTTTTACCTTAATGTATTTCTAAAACAAGTTACAATTTTTCATTATTTCACCTGCCAGTATCCTTTCATGTCTCCTTTTTGCTCTCCTAATCTCCTTTTCAAGTTCCCTCTTGCTCATTCTATACTCATCTAGGGCATCTGCTGCTTTGAGGATTTGGTATCTGTCATAAGGCTCCCTCTTTCCCTTAATCTGTCAGGCTTCATAACATAGGATGGTCCTGCCTTTTCCTTCATTGAAATGTGGTGACCCTATACTTTCAATATTTCCTTCTTGAATCCCACTATTCTGAGATGGATTTACCTGAAAGTATCTGCTCCCATTCCACTCTGGCTAAACCAGATCTGATCTGATCTTAGTAAAATTATACTGCGGGTAAGCAGAAAACGGTGGAAATACTCAACAAGTCAGTCGGAGGTGAAGAAAACAGATAAGGCTTCAGCTCAATGTTACAGTTGCATAAGACTTTGGTTCAGCTACATTTAGAGTGCTGTATACAGTTCTGGTCGCCACATTACCAAAAGGATGTGGACACTTTGGAGAGGATGCAGAGGAGGTTCACCAGGATGTTGCCTCGTATGGAGGGTGCTGGCTATGAAGAGAGGTTGAGTAGATTAGGATTATTTTCATTAGAAAGACGGAGATTGAGGGGGGACCTGATTGAGGTCTACAAAATCATGAGAGGTATAGACAGGGTGGATAGCAAGAAGCTTTTTCCCAGAGTGGGGGACTCAATTACTAGGGGTCATGAGTTCAAAGTGAGAGGAGGAAAGTTTAAGGGAGATTATGCATGTAAGTTCTTTACGCAGAGGGTGATGGGTGCCTGGAACGCATTGCCAGCAGAGGTGGTTGACGCAGACACGTGAGTGTCTTTTAAGATATATCTGGATAGGTACATGGATGGGCAGGGAGAAAATGGACACAGACCCTTAGAAAATAGATGACAGGTTAGACAGAGGATCTCGATCGGCGCAGGCTTGGAGGGCCGAAGGGCCTGTTCCTGTGCTGTAATTTTCTTTGTTCTTTGTTCAATGACCTTTGTCAAAATTGAGAAAAGTTAGGGATCTACAAGGTTTTAAACATGTAAAATGGAAGAGGTTTGGGAACAGAACAAAAGGAAAGCTCTCTGATAGAGTGAAAGATAAGAGAGATTAAATTACAACAGTGCCAGTGATCAAAGGCCAGAAAAAAAAGTAATGAGACAAGGGATCTAGGTGTCCTAGTGCATGATTCATTAAACTTTAGAATGCATGTACAGCAAGTAATCAGGAAAGTTATTGGGATGTTACTCTTTATCGTAAGGGGAATTGAATACAAATGTAGGGACGTTGTATACCAACTATATTAGACATTAATGATACCACACCTGGGCTACTGTACACAGAATTTGCCTCCTTATTTAAGAAAGAATATAAATACTTTGGAAGCATTTCAGAGAAGGTTTACTGATACTGGCAATGGGATAATGTTATATCATTGAAATGATATTTCCTTCATGAGTCCCACTGTTCTGAAACAGATTTGCCTGAAATTATCTGCTGCCATTCCACTCTGGCTAAATCATATCTGATCTGAACTTAGTAAAATTATACTGAGACCAAATATAGAAAATGCTGCTTCATTATTACCACTGAAACTTAAATCTGAACAACTAAGATGAAAAACAAACACATTTGGGCAGCTTAAAAATGAATAAAAATTGCACCGTAACAATTTCCATATGTGACTGTTTCGTGAAGCTACATTGCTTTATATGTATTTAACACATATTTTGCATTCCACTAAGCAGAGCTCCATCAATTTGAAAGAACATTGTCGCCCTTTAAAAATATATCTTCCTGCCCTGTCTCAGATCAATCCATCACTCTGCTTTCATTATCCTCCTTACATCAGAGACAGAGCTGTTTGACATATTATGGTTACCAGATGTCCAGCCCAAGGATCAGTACTTTCACTAATTCATTTCTTCCTCCTTCCATTACAAGATAAGTACAATGAGCATGACCACTCACACTCATTTTAGTTCATCCTTCAAGAAAAATCCTAAAACTGCCTCTCTCACCTCACTTCAATCCTGTTGGCTATAAATGCTTCCTGGATTTCTATCCTACAGCTCTATCCAGAAGTCCACATACATCGCAAATTCTTTAGACATAAAATGTCAAGAAAAGTAGTCCTAAATTTACCTTTAATCTGAACTGTGACCCCTTGACTTGTCCCCCAGCTTGATTTAAAATAAATTGTGGATTTTCAGTTTGCAGTTTTACATACCTCTTCAAGATCACCTGTTAGAGCCTCTTTTCATAAATGAATAGCCCCATTTCTCCAGTCTTTCCTCAATGTACACCTTTGCTAGGATTAGGCTTGTGATTCTTCTCTGTATGGCCCCAAATACGTGAATGTCTCTCTGCGTCTCAGTGGCCTAAGTGAGCACTGTAATCAAGATGTGGTCTGAGTAGAGAATTACAGTTTGATCACAACTTCCTGATTTGTTGCTACTGTTTTGGCTTAGTAGTTCAACTGTCTACTGGCTTTATCAATTTCTGCTCTATATTGGTTGGAATTGTTAAAGTAGATTCTTAACATCATTGGACACGAAACTTAACTTGCAGATCATCTGCCCATTATAGATTGGATTGTTTTCTATGATTGACAGTCCATCTGCAGTATTGGTTTTATGCCAACAGAAGACTAAAATCAACCATGGATCTTGGCTCAAGTTAGACTACTATGTCTCTTTCAGCTTCACCATTAGACATTTTTATCTATGGATACACATCACCCATTTCCTTCCTATACACATTGAAGGTCATTTGTCACTTTTGTTATACACACTCAAGTAATTACTATTTTACAGAGTGTCCTTCTTGTACTATCTTCAGTCCTTCTCTTGATTGAGTTGGACACATCTATCAGATTCAATATGGAACACAATATTAGCATGTTAAGGCTGAATTTAGATGCACAGCTAATTCAGGGCCATTTCATAATGCAGCTTGTCTACTTTTCTAGATTACCCAAAATGGTGTCAATGTACAGCAAACAGGGCATTAAGACAATGAACAGTGGAAAGGAGATTAAACACACAGTTTTATAATAGCTTTCCCTACCGTTTATCTGCTCATGTTCTATTGAATACTAGATTGACAACACTGACAAAATGCATAGGACAAGTTCAGTGTAACCTTGCTTTATTTTTCAAAATATGATGATCACCTAATGATTAAAATATGGTGATCACCTAATCATTTATTGGTGTTTCCTGGTGGTGACTACACAGAACTGACATGGTCTGCAAAAAAAAAATCTATATCTGCTTTGTGTTCCCCCGGCAGGTGCATATGAGGTAACAAGATCATATATAATGGGTGTTCACGAGAAAGTCCTCTTAAAACTGATACAGCCTTCAAATTCTGAGCAGGGCATGAGATACAGACTGGCAGTAATTTTTGTCCTAGTTGGCACTCTGGGCACTGCCCACCAATGCAGCTATATTTACATCCAATCCTGGCCATCAGACTTCTCGCCAAAATCTTCATTTTGGAAACCCTTGGATGACCCTTATGGAGCTCAGCCAGTATACTTTGGTGACCTTTGTTCCAGACCATCACTTTTGCTCCCCACAATAAGATGCTGTACTCTACTATGATCTGCTCTGTCTGGGTTCAAAAAGGTTTCAATTCTGGTTGTGACAGCCCATCAGTTTTCCCCATCACCACCAGCTGTTTCAGTTTTCCCAGGGCCAGATTTTTCTGTTTTCCAAATTCTAATATTGTCAGCTGTGACTGAAGGGTTTCAGAAAGTTCAAAAGCATGGGGTCTTCCAGTGGTGGTACTACCGGTGGTGTATGTGCCAGTGGGAGGTGGCTCATTGCATCCACATTTGCTACGTGGCCTCCCATTTTGTGCTCCAAGTTGTAATTATATGCACTTCGTATTAGAGCCCACCGCTGAATTCGGCCTGGGACTATGGGCAGCACTACCTTGTACGCTTTAAGGAGACCTGGCAGGGGTTTGTGGTTTGTTATTTTTACAACGTTACATCCAAAAAAGTATTGGTGGAACTTCCTGACTCCAAATATTACTGTCAAATCTTCCTTCTTCATCTGGGTGTATTTATGCTCTGCATTAGCCAAAGTCCTGGATGCATACATTATTGGGCATTCCTTTCCATTGGGCCACTCATGAGCTAATACTACCTCAATGGCGTACGGGGAGGTACCGCATGTTGATATGAGATCTCACTTGAGATCATAGAGAGTCAACACCTTAGAGGATGACAGCTGTTTCTTCACTTCCCTGAAGGTATAGCTTGGCTACATGACCATTTCCAAGGCTGAACCCTTTTCAGGAGTTGATGCACAGGTGCCAGGATGGAATCCATGTTGTGTCTCAACTTTCCGTAATAGTTCACCAATGCAGGGAAAGGCCTAAGCTGTGGAACAAACATGGGAGCCAGGGGATCACCCTCACTTTATGTTCCAATGAATGTAACCCGGTCCCGGCAACTCTAGAGACCAAGTAGATCAGTTGGTGCTCAGACCACACATTTTTCCCTTCTGAGGAATATGTCCAGCCGGGAGAAACATCTAAAGACAATGTCCAAGTTCTCTAAATGCTTTTTATGGGCTTCCCTGTTGTTAGCACATCATCCAGATAAATGTGGTAGATCTTGTCAAATGTTCTCCATCATCTGCTGAAACATCGCTTATGCTGACGATACTCCAAATGGCAGTCTTGTACATTGGTACAAACCCTTACGGGTATTAATTGTAGCATACATCTGGGAATTCTCATCTAACCACAATTGAAGATACACATGGCTTATGCCCAGCCTCATGAAGGACAGTCCTCCTGCCAACTTGACATATAAATCCTCTATGTGAGGAATTGGGCATTTGTCCAGCTGCCAAAAGTGCTTTACGGTTTGTTTAAAATCCCTATAACGGGTGAACCGATCAGTCGAGCTTCACATTTGGTACGACTGATGCTGCCCATTGCACAAACTGGACTGGTTTGATGATTCCTTTGCTTTCTAGCTTTCTGCCGCTAATTTTGCCCGAAGGTAAATGACACTGGGTGGGCCTTGCAGAATCATGGAAATGCTTTCTGGTCAACATGCAATGTGTCTTTGGCTCTTTTGATAGTCCCTAGACCTTCCTGAGTAAACTCCTGGGTATTTGTATAGGACTTCAGGATTCAGGCTGCCATTTTCCAATCGAAAAACATTGGGGCAATCTATGTGAATGTTTCTCAACCATTTTTGCCCCATCAATATTGGGCCCGAGCCTTTTACTACAATCAGTGGTAACTGAACCAACTGCTTCTCAGAAGAAACTGGAACTGAAGACATACCCTTAATCTGTAAAGGTCTTACACTTAAGGCTTGGAGTCCAGATCAAATTTTGTTAAAGACTGATCCTATAATGACTGGAATGACTATTCCGGTACTGATCTTTCAAACCGGGTGATCATATAACCAGATGCTTATTTTGACTGGTTCTAATTTGGATGTTGTTAAGCAATTTAACTATTCCAAACCTGATGTAGGTGTGCACTTTCCTCGAGACCAGCCTATGAGTTCTCTTATTCCATTTAGATCTAGTGAGGCTCTTGCAGTCTCGAGTCTGCAGACCAGCAGCAAACGCAATGACTTTGCTGGCTTGGATCCTGATAATAATTTTAACAGGTTTGGCCTTGTTTTGGGGTTTTGCTGAGGGTTGACCTAGAGTCCCTCTGTTCAGGATACGTCTGAGTGAAGCAATGCAACGGACTTTATTCAAACAGTCTTCCCAAGCTCAGTCAGACTGGTGGGGGTGTCCACTTCCATCAGAATACCCTACAATTCATATGTTCCACTTGCTGCATTTTCTAATGACAAAGCCAGTGATAGCGCCTGTTTAAAGTCCAGTTGGGTTTCAGCTAGTTGGCATTTTTGTATGGCAACATCGTTAATCCAACTCTTGTTGCAACAGAAATAATTCCACAGAGACTGGTATCCTGTCATCAAAGTTACCCTTTATTTGTACATGGAAAGTCCTAACACTGATCCAGCTCCCTCAGAGCGAACAGATCCTCTGACACTCCTGTTTATATCTGTCAGCCAGGGCTAACCAGATTTACAATTCCAATCAGGGAACTCATATTCTATGAGGTCAACCTGGCTGATCTTGTTACAATCACTGTAAGGCATACAGCAAGCTCGCCTTCATTGGCTGGGGCATCGAATATATAAGTTGGCAAGTTATGATCCAAATGTATAAAACTTTAGTTAGGCCACATTTAGAATATTGCATGCTGTTATGATCACCACTCTACCAGAAGGATGTGGATCTTTGGAGAGTCAGCAGATGTTGCCCTGAGGATTTTAGGTATGAGAGGAGAGGTTGAATAAACTCTGTTTTGTTTTCACTGGAAATATAGAGACTGAGGGGCAACCTGATACAAGTCTACAAATATATGACTGGTATGGAGATGGCGGATAGTGAGAGGTTTTTCCCAGGGTGGAAAGGTCAACTACAAGAGGGCACAGGTTAAGGGGAAAGGAGGAACATTCGGGGAGAATTGCAGGGCAAGTTTTTCACACAGAGGGTGCCTGGAATGGACTGCTAGTGGAGGTGGTGGAGGAAACAGACATGTTAGTAATATTTAAGGCATATTTTGATATACACACAAATGGGAGGTGAACAAGGATAGAAACTGCAAATGGGCAAAACAGTAGTGGATCTAAATAAGAACTAGGAATTGGCACAGGCTTGGTGGGCTGAAGGGCCTGTTCTCGTGCTATATTATTCTTTGTCCTTTGCTTACAATTTGCTTCTTTTATTCCCAAGACCTGGATATTTTCCTCCTTCAGCCTTGCATTTGCAGACTGTTGTCACACAGCAGGAGAAGATTAAGATTTCCATTTTACAATGTTTTCTCTGCCACCAAAAAGCTTAAAGACTGTAACATTACACTGATTCCTGGAAATAATTTTTGAATCAACAAATTAACATTCTAATACCATTCGTAAAAACAGCACAGGAGCACACAGTCCCCCATCATCTGTTTCAGACATTATTGCCAATGAACCCATTAAAGGTATTTGGCTCTTCACAAAAAGTAGTTTTTAGTCACCTGAAGACAAGGTGTGGAAATGCGCTTCTGCTCCTCCAGGTATCACTGCCCATACACTTAACATTTAGAGAATGCTAATATGGTCACTTGCAGAAAAAAAGGTAAAAATATACTCATTATTTACGGTGTGCACTTCTTCTGAATTGGAGGTCAGAGTTGAAAGTTCACTCTACTCAGTTCAGTCCAAAAGGTAGTTAGTGACCAGGCACTCAAATGTAGAACTCAATATCAGCGACTGTCAATTGTTATTTCACAAATATGAATTATTTTAGATTTTCACACATCAAGTTATCATGGAAGCAGTGAAATTACTAATTATGCCAGTGGAATAATAACAAGCAAGCTGCTCTGGTCTTCTTTGAGGAATACAAATGGTTGATGATTTATCTGAGCAGGAATATGCACAATGGGGGTTAACTGTGGAGATTTTCAACATCTTTTCCAGGCTGTGAGAAAATGACATTTGTTAACTTGCTACAAAAACTCAAAGACAAAATAAGCATGTCCCTTTTCATCTAACATCGGAAGCAGTAAGGATCTGGTGTCCATTTATGGAGTCATAGACTCGTACAGCATGGTACAAACCCTTCCGTCCAACTCATCCATGCTGACCAGACATCCCAATCTGATCTTGTCCCATTTGCCAGCATTTGGCCTATATCCCTCCAAATCCTCTCTATTCACATACTCATCCAGATACCTTTTAAATGTTGTAATTGTACCAGTCGCCACCACTTCCTCTGGCAGTTTGTCCCACACATGCACCACCATCTGTCTGAAAAAGTTACCACTCAGGTCCTTTTTAAATCTTTCCCCTCTCACCTTAAACCTATGCCCTCTGGTCTTGGACTTTCCCACCATAAGGAAAAGATCTTGGCTATTCACTCTATCCATGCCCCTCATGATTTTATAAACCTCTGTAAGGTCATCCCTCAGCCTCTGACGCTCCCAGGAAAATGCCTCAGCCTATTCAGCCTTTACCTATAACTCAAAGCATCCAGTTCCAGCAACATCCTTGCAAATCTTTTCCGCACGCTCTCGAGCTTAAACACATCTTTCCTACAGAACAGTGACCAGAATTGTACATAATATTCTGAAAGGGGTCTTGTATTTTCGAACATTATCTGATTTTGATATCCAAATTAAAATTTAATTACTGTCACTCAATTTCAGGCCAAGGCAGTAGAAATTATGATGACACCATGTATTATGAGGTTTTGAATCTTTTAAAAATCAAGTTCTTTACAAGCTTTAAAATGTTAAATTTCAGTGCAGGAAATGACTGTCAAGTATTAATACTAATGGAGAATTGTGTTTCCTAATAGAACAACTTTAATCATGCTGTTAGCTGGTTTCTGAAAATTAATGGAAATCATATTGCAGCCAAAAATTTATCACGACAACTGAATAAAATCGACTTGGGGGCATCCAGACATCAAGCTCTATAATGGAACCAAACTTAATCTACATATAGAAGAAAGTTAGAGATTTGGTTTACATAATAATTTACCTACTAGTACTTCCCTTATGCTCAGCACCAATGACTGAAAACAAATATTTAATAATTTCAGTCCAAGGCAATAGAGATAATGATGACACAATGCATTATGAACTGCTGTGGTTTAAAAAGAAACCTCACCACTGCAACACTTTGCCTGCAACACCAATACACAAGAATGAATTTTAAAGAATCAACCATTTCTCCCAAAGACAAGCCATTGAACACCTAACTTCTTTAAACCCGGATTGTTTATGTACTGATTTTGATGTTGTCCCTCAGTGCTTTAACAGGGCTGCGAAAATTCTGTAATCTTCTGCTATAATGCCAGCAAAAGGACCCGAGCAATAACAGCTTCACTTAGGGTTTTACTGAAATCTGTGTTTCTAACCCATAATGGCACCTGGCTGGCCAGAATGCCTGCCAGTAGTAAATCTAAACTTACTCCTCCAAATGTCAGCAATTCATTCTATAAGTAGATGCTGAAACACTAACAACTTTGTGTTTGAGGAAGCATCAAACAGTATTAATATCATCTGATAACATTTGTATATTTTAGCTCCTATCCTTTCGGAAACATGATTGTGAAACTGGAACTAGACAGTGTTCCCAGCAGGTAGCAGACACTTAAAATGATTGTTACTCTCTTGGCACTTTGTGAATGTGAGTTCTCTCCCAGCTCACAAAAGAGAGTTTGCCATGTTCAAGTTAAAGTGAATACTTCTACACACTAACAAAAATTTTTAAAAATCCATATGACGCTGAACGTGTGAAATTTCCAATATGTCACTTACTACAGTGAAGATGACTAAGATACATGAAAAATATTTTTTTCTTGCACCCCTTCGTCTCTTCGATGACTTTGGCTCTTGTATATTCAATTGGCACTGTAATTTTTTTTATTCCATTTACCACAGACAAGAGTTTCCTTAAGATACTAGAACGTGTCACAGTTGGTTTATTCATACAGAGAGCTGTAGTTTTCTGCAATCTTGCTCATATACTTTTGTCATGTATCTTCAATAACTACCCCATAAAAGTTAACCCTTTGCCTACGTGTTTTGAATATTTTAAACTGTGAAGTCACTGATCCAAAACACATTGCAAAAAATAATGGGTCATGATTTAATAAAGGCCAAAGATCAAAAAATATCAAACATTGCACTCTTCCCAAATTCTTTTCAGTTGAGTAGGAAAATCACAGACATGAGAGTCCACAGCACTGTTACAGCATGGAAGAAGGCCATTTAGTCGCAATGTGTACACCAGCTCTCAAAGTGACCATCAATAGTGTCATTCTGCCGCCTTTTCCCCATAAATCTTGCATATTATTTCTTCTCTAATGATTATCCAATGTCCTTCTACGTGCCTCAGGAGAATTTATTTCCAATATGCTGCCAGATTGTTCACTCCAGAACTGGACAACTCGTTGCTCGAAAACATTTATTCCTCACATCACATTTACTTCTTTTATAAATCATTTTAAATCGGTGCCTTTTTTTTAAAGCAAGCAGAAAACATTTCTCCATTTACTCCATTCAGATCTCTTACAACTTTGAAGATGTCTATCAAATTTCCTCTTAGCCTTCTTCTAAGACAACAGTCCCAATCTCTCCAATACTTCTTCATAACCAAAGTTTCTCATACCTGAAACTGTTCTTGTGACTCTCTTTTGCATTCATTTCAATACATTCACATTCTTCCTACAGTGATGATGCCTAACAGTGTACACAGTACTTCAACAGAGGTCCAAGAAGTGGTTTAAACAAGTTCAGCATCACCTGTATGCTCTTGTACTCACATCCCTAATTAATTACGCTAAGGATGCTGTATGCTTTATTAATTGCTTCTCTCTACCTGTCCTTTGACCTTCAATGATCAGTGCTCATTAATACCCAGGTCTGTTACTCCTGCACCCTTTTACAATTGCACCATTATTTCATATTGTCAGTCCACATTCTTCCTACCAAAATGCACCTCACACTTCTCTCCATTGAACTACATTTACCACCTATCTGACCCCCCCAGAAACTTGTCTTACGTCCTTCTGAAGTTCTACAGTATCCTCCTCACAAGGTTACAATGCTTCCAAGTTTTGTATTTTTGGTAAACTTTGCAATTGTTCCACGTGCACCAAGATCTATATTATTAATTTTGTCAGAAAAGGTAAGGATCCCAATTCTAGCCTCTTGGAAGCTCCACTACAAACCTCTTTCAAGTCCCAAAAAATATCCATTGCCCATTACTGTTTGCTTCCTATCAATCATCCAATTCATATTCATGTTTCTACTGTTCTTTTTCTTCTATGATCTTAACTGTCTGTTGTGTGGCACCATTTTGAATGCCTTCTGGAAATCCATGTATACCACATCAACCTCATATACTGCATTTATCCTCATTGATCCTCAATTGAGCATAATTTCTCCTTTAAAAATTCATGCTAGCTCTTCCTAACCAATCTACCTTTTGCCACGTGCCGACTAAGTCTGTTTTGAATGACTGCTTCATTGAAGTTGGGCTCACTGGTCTGTATTAATGGGTTGAACCTGACAACGTTTTGTATACAAGGATGTGGTATCTGCAATTCTCCAGTCTTCTGGCACGTCCCCCGATTCTAAAGAAGACTGAAAGATCATGGCCAGTGCTCCTGCAATTTCCACCCTCATCCCTTCAATTTCCTTGGGTGTATCTCATCTGGTACTGGTATCTTGTCAAATTTAAGTTCCAATAGTATATCGAACACTTCTTCCTAATCAATTTTGCATCCCTCTAGTTCCATCCCATGCCACCACGACCTGGGTAGCATTTACCTCCTTGGTCAAGACAGGTGCAAAGCATTCATTTAATACATCAGCCATATCTCTTGCCTCCAAATGAAAATCCCCATTTTGGTCCTTCATCAAATTCTCCTTTTACCAAGCTATTTCTTTTTCGATAACTAAAGATGATTTTGGGGTATCTGTGACAAACAGCTTTAAGAGATGTATTTTGTCCTGTTTTTATTTATGAAGAAAGGTTAATGCAGAGGTAGCAAGCAGTCTGCTCAAAACCAATAAAGCAAACTACTTGTGAGGTCTCGCATTTTTTTTTAAAAACAGTTGGAACAATAGAGTCACTGAATGTGTGGTGTCAAGGTCAGAAGCAGGACTTTCAGTTTCAGCATTTGCTGGGGTGTTGAAACTGAATATGGAAGCTTTTATTCCTCTTCATTACAGCTAAAAGCTCTAATTCTCTTCCAACTGCAGGAATTGCACGAGAATCTATTTTACTGAATTTGCCTTCGCCAAGGATAGGCTTATGGGATGTTATTATTTTTGAACATTTAATTAGTAGTTGCATTTCGTTAGTTTCAGTTAAGCCAGTTCTTTTCCTTTATTTTGTCTGTATCAAAACTGTAGCGTAAAAATAAAACTTGTTTTGCTTAAAGCTGAGGAGTTTGACCAATTGAATTGCATTTGGAACACAATTTCTTCTTTTAAAGGTAAGTGCAAGACGATGTTAAGGTCTAGGCTATCTTCTTAATATACTTTGAGGGGTCTCGGTCCGATCCATAAAATATCCCTTAATGCTGGCTTCCAAACTAGTAAGGTCAATGACTTTGCACAAATTACAGGTCATACATTCCACTTGCCAAGCTGCACTACTATGATTTAACCTCGCTTCTCCAACATAAACATTATTCTGTTTTGAAACAACTATCTTACTTTATTATAGTGGTCCTGACTTTCCTTCGTGCCTGGTGTTTTCAGTTAAAGCCAAGCATAAATACCTCTAAGTAATCTACTTTCCTCATTTTTATTTAATCATGGGATGTGGGCATTACCGGCTATGCCGGCATTCAGTCCCCATTCCTAGCTGCCTTTTTTACATCATAGCAGTTTCTTACCAATTAGAAGGAAGACAAAAGCATCTCCTTCCTGCTCTTCACAAAACATCCTGTTCAAAATACTTTGCACTGTGAAACAAATCCCCAGATCTACTCATGTAGTCTCTGTCACACTGAGGTGAGTATCCACCACAGTGACTGAGCTCTTACTCAAGACAGGAGAAACAAAAACTCTAACAGCAACATCTCTAGAGATTTTGGTCAAGTCCAGATCCACTGCTAGCTGGAATATCCAAACCAGCTGGAAAGATATTTATTCCATGCCAGAAAAAATACTTACATGATACAAGCATTGTTAATAGAGTCTAGCCAACTTATTAGGATTACAGAATTCCCTAGCAGAGTTCCATATATTAACAATGATGTATCATTGAATTGCAAAGTTAAGAACTGAGGTCTTTGGGAGACTCACTACTTTGTACCTTAGTATTTAGAGACTGCAATTATTTCAAAGAACGAACACCCAGAAATATGTTTATATACAAACATACACAAAAAGACATGGGTTACAGCAATGAAAATGCCAAACTTTGTCAAACAATTGTAGTCACTTTGCTATATTTATAGCTCCAGAAGTCACATGACACCAAGTTACAGTCCAACAAGTTTATTTGAAATCACAAGTTTTTAGAGCACATACCTTACCTGCCAAAGGGGCTGCACTCTGAAACCTTATGTTTTCAAATAAACCTGTTGGGCTGGTAACTGGGGTCATGTGACTTCTGCCCTTATCCACCAGTCCAACACTGGCACCTCCACATCAGTTACATCATGGTAACAAATAGAACTCCGTATTGTACAACATTGACAACCTTGCAAAGTTTTCTTTCACTCAAAGAAATGGAAATATGGTCAGATTCCTCAAAGATAAGCCCTTAGTGGAATTTTATCTTCTTTCACTTAGATTACAGGTGTAACTTTTTTTTCCAAAATGTCAGATAAATGCGACAATTACTAGATTGGGAAATCTTTGAAGAAAAGTCACCTTGGATTGAATCGGTGTGACATTGGAACTGAAAAAAATACCAGTGCAACATTCGTGCTGCACAACTAATGATCCTTTTCAGTGAAACTACCCCTGCTGGCAGACTCTAAAGCTAGATCAAAAGAACTGTGCTAAAATTTCTAGAGTCCCCACCTGAAATGTCAACTTGCCTGCTCCTCTGATGCTGCTTGGCCTGCTGTACTCCTCCAGCTCCACAGTTACCTCTAGTGCTAAAATGGTGCACTATTGTATTATTCTTCTCATTCCATTTAAACAAAATACAAAAGTAGTTGTGTGACTAAGCTGTAACTTCAGAAGTTTAAGAATACTATATTTCACAACACACATTTGAAATGTCATTGCTGAGTGGAGGGAGGAAACAAATAATTAGGATGGGTTTCAAAAAGGAATTGAATCGAAAGTGAAAAAGTCATACATGAACCAGAGTCCATTCTATTTGCCTTTTATCTAGACAAATTCTTGCATGTAAAAATAAATACAGGTCGACACAACATCGAGGGCCGAAGGACCTGTACCGTTCTATGTTCTTTATTCACTCACCCATCTTACTTCACCTTTTCTAGGTGCTGTCCTTTACTCTTCATTTTATTCACTCAAGGAATATGATCACACTGGCAATGCTAGCATTTATTGCTCTTACCTAATTGCCTCCTTGAGGGGATGGTGGTGAGCCACCTTCTGAACCGCTGCAGTTCATGTGATGTAGGTGTAGCTACAGTGTTGTTGGGAATTCCAGAATTTTATCTCGGTGACAGTAAAAGAATGGCAATATATTTAAAAGTCCAAATGATGCAATGACAGGGAAGGGGAGCCTGCACATGGTGGTGTTTCCAGACACTTACTAACATTTTGATGGAAAAGATCTGGAAATGCTGTTGCAGGAACGTTGAGTTCTGCAGAATATCATATGAACAGTACACACTGCTTCCAAGGTGTGCTAGTTTAATGTGTGTTCATTTAAGATCATGGATATCAGTCAGAGTTTCTTTGTAGCTGGATGTTGTTGGAGCTGCATTCATCGAGACAAGTGTAAAGTATTACATTACTGTCCTGACTCATGCCTTGTAAATTGTGGACAAGCTTTGGAGAGTCTGAGGTCAGCCAGTCTCCCCTGGCATTCCCAGCCTCTGACCTACCCCTATATTCACAGGATTTATAGGGCTGTTTTAGTTAAACTCCTGATATATGAGAATGTTGATTGTGGGCACTTCAGCAATGACAATATCATTAAATATTAAGGAGAAATGTATAGATTCTCTTGTCAGGGAAGTGGTCATTGTCTGGTACTTTAGGTAGCGTGAACATTGCTTGACATTTCCAGATCAAAACCTCAATGTTATTAGGGTCTTGCTGTATAGGGGTTGCAAACGTTTTATAATCATTGGTGAACATTACTTTCACAACAAATTCAGAAGTGACAATCTAATTGATCAAAACAGAAATTGGATCCATGACGCTACCTTGAGACAACTGTCCTCAGCAATGGCAATGGTCTTCCTTTATTCTAGGTATGATTCTAGCAGTGGAGTTTCTTCCTTAGTTTCAACTTTATTAGGGATCCTAGATAGCACTCCCTTGCCAAATGTTGCCTTGATGTCAAGGTCAATCATTCCAACCTTAGCAATGAAATTTAGCTCTTATCCATATTTGAACAAAAGGTTGAAATCTAATCAGTGTCAAAACATCCTGGCAAATCCCAAAGACTATGTTATTGCTGATCAATTGCCACTTGAGACCATTGTCAATTAAAACTTAAATTATATTCCAGACAAATCAAAAGGAGAGCGAATACACGGTTGGTTGGATTGGTCCTGATTTTTGTGGACTGGACACAACTAGGAAAGTTTTGACTTTTTGAATTGTTACATCTGGTCGGTCAGACCTGCTGGCAGGACAGTACATGCATAGGATTGTTAATGGAGGAGTCTGTGATGTTAGCTGTCAGGTACCATTTAACAAGTATGACAAAGTTGGGCTTTTGCTTGTCTTGGTTAAATGACAGCTCTCAAGTCTCCAGATATTCGCTGGCCAGAGTGACTGCTGGTGCCTTGCTGTTTCTATAAAAATTTTCTTCAGCAGTGTGATACAACCGAGTGGCATTCCAGACCACTGCACTTGTCAGTAAAAGCTAACTACATAGCTCCAAATCCAAAAATTTATAAGCCAGGCCAGATAAAGTTGTCAAGATAACAAGGCATGGAGCTGGAGGAACACAGCAGGCCAGGCAGCAGAGCAGCAGGAAAGCTGATGTTTCAGGTCCGGACTTTTCTTCTGGAGGGCGGTCCAGGCCCGAAATGTCAGCTTTCCTGCTCCCCTCCTGCTGCCTGGCTGCTATGTTCCTCCAGCTCCACACCTTGTTATCTCAGACTCCCGCATCAGCAGTTCCTACTATCTCAAAGTTTTCAAGATTTCCCTCCTTGTGATGTGTGGGGGGAAGCAGGGGGGGGAAGAATAAGTGAACCACATTTTAAAAAAGACAAAGACAATCCAGTAGTCTGATGACCACCATTACTTGTTCAATATTTATTTAACTAAAGTTAAATTCACTGTTCTGTGGTCTGATTTGAAAACACATCTGCAACATTAATCCAGGCCTCTGGAATACTAGTTCAATAGCATAGCAACTACATTACTGTGTTCTAATCTTGTTGGGATTGAAGCTAGAAGCTTAATGTCAGTTACGCATTACAAAATGCAAGGAAAAGCTCTCCCTCAGCAAATAACATGTCACATTTTTTAGTCATCATTAATTTATTCAGTAATACATTGCATCACATAACTGTTTCACAGTTGAAAAAATGAATAGTGTTTACACAAGTCATCGGCAAGGGCTATATTTGACAAAAAAATTTGACCATAATTTAAAACCCAATTTAAGCTTTATTTTATTACAAATTGATTAAATCGGACATAATCAATTGTTAAGTGCTAAACTGACACTTATTTGCAGTAAGTACAACAGAACAACTTTAAAAAATGCAAAATATTTTCTTTGCAACAAATCACTTAAAATTCTGAACTGATTAAAGAGCTGATACAGCACCTAAATACTCGGAAACGTTTACTGTGATACTCTGAAATGACAATCATTCCCACCCAGAAATATCTAGAATTTGAATACAACTCTATCACTATTTTCTTAAAGACAGATTTCCAGTAGCACTGAAACAGAATGATTTTAAAATATTTCCATTTAAGCATCTATTCCTAAATCAATCCTCCATACTAACCTTTCAACATGTTTGCTTGCCTTCCACAGCCAACCACAAATTTTTCCTTTGTAACATGGTTGGGAACATGGGTCAAACTAATGTTCCTTCTCTTCCTGATAGACCCCTCATCACTCTGTCCTGTTTGGAAGCTTGCTAAAGTTAATGAACTCACCATAAGAATGAAAAGCAACTAAGGTTGAAATTCAAACTCACTTCTTGTAATCCACTAAAGAAGAATTAGCATGGTTATCTACAAGTTCCATTTATAGTCAAACACCTTTAAATGGGCTATAATCTGGAAAGTATTAAAACATTTCAGAAAATATTGGCATTTAAGAAAACTGAGCAACAATTAGAGCTAGGCCTTTTAAAGGTTCCATCAGATACAATCCATTGCTAGACTGCATTGACAAGCACAACAGGTTACATAAGAGCATTAGATTGCTTATGTATGCACTGACAAAATTGCAATTTTACTTTTAATGTCTTACTGTTTGAATTTTAGAGCAACTATGTTTTTCCTGCAGGAATGGCAGTGGCATGAGGAGAAACTTCTGAAAGAAAAACCATTATATTCCATTAAATATGGAGGCACTTTTAGAGGAATCAAAAATAACAAGGTGCAATATCAGTGCAAGAAGGATAAGCAAAATTTCTTTCTGCAAAGAGTAAAACAATATGTTCAAATAGAATTTATCCTTGGTTTTCATAATATTGAACAGAATTTAGCAAATATGAACAATACATTTGCATTTCTGACAGATTATAGGTTCTCCAGTGCCATGACTTTCTTGAAAAGTCATGATTTTCAGCACTACTTCCCAAAACTAGGCTCAGGTTCACGTGACAGCTTATGGAAAAGCTTATTTCCACGTAAATTTTTGTTTTATACAAGATGGACTATTAGTTGGGAAAAAGAAAAAAGTCACTGTGCAATAGTTTGACACATGGCACATTCTGTAAATGTTATCAGCAATTCTCAAAAATGGTTGCTTTCTTGAAATGTAATACCAACTACAGAAGCATCAGCTGAAACTACTGCCTTGCCAACCTTTGCTTTTAACTAAATTTACATCTCAAATTGTGACCAGATGTTCTCTGTCAACAGGAAGTTCTCAATTATATTATGCAGCTCAGCTCCTGAATGCAGACTCTGAATCACGTATATTCACAACAGGGATTTTAATTGTTGAAGAGGGAGAGCTATTTTCAGTTTTCCAAAATGCCGCATTGCTTGGGTTATCCATTGGTGAGCAAGGAAAAACCCATGAGTTATCAAATGAGCCCTTTCCATAAGAACCAATTTCCTCTAAACCAGCACTGCCAACAGGACTGGGTCTCGTATTTGTCCAGGGCGCAAGGAACTCGCGATCACATAATGCTGCAGCATCTTGCTGAAAATGGTGATTTGTGGTAAAGTGGGAAATTTTCATGTCAGTATGCTTTGAAGAGGTACATGGTGCTTGATAAACTGCTCCAGAAGAATTGAGCTCCAGTTTTCCACAGTCAAGTACCAAGTCATCGAGACACTGAACTGTATGTACAAAATCATAGAAAAACAAAGTAAATTACCATTGTGATCTGTAATTCAAATCCCATCTTTAAGAGTATGAGTTGGCTATTATTGGAGAGATATAAGCAGGCTTCTTGAATACAGCTGTGCGCAAGTTAAAAACAAGATTTTAACTTTACGTGGTGGGAGCCAATCATGTCAGATAGCCTATTATAAATACGCCCTTTCTGTATTTTTCCCCAGACGAGGAGCCATCTTAATCAAATATTCCCATTTCTATGTACAATACCTGTTGCACGGCTCAATGCTAGATAGACCATCTAATTTTATTTATATTAAAATTTTCTTCAGCAGTGTGATACAACTAAGTGGCATTCTAGATCACTGCACTTGTCAGTAAAGGCTAACTACATAGCTCCAAATCTATAATTTATAAGCCAGACCAAGTAAAGTAGTCAAGATTACAAGACGTGGAGCTGGAGGAACACAGCAGGCCAGGCACCATCAGGGCAGCAAAGCTGATGTTTCGGGTCTGGACCTTTCTTCTTCAGGACAGGTATAAGACAGAAGTTGAATGAAAGAGATTCGAACAGAGCAAAAGAATAAAGCACAATTTCTTTAGATCGTTCCTTGGTGCAATCCTACACTTTTCATTTTCTGAACTGAAATCGGAAGTTCACCTTACTGGATGCAAAAATCAACAGTATTTGAATTAATATCATAAAAATAGAGACAAAGTGTGGAGCTGGACGAACACAGCAGGCCAAGCAGCATCTGAGGAGCACAAAAGCTGATGTTTCGGGCCTAGACCCTTCATCAGAAAAGGGGGATGGGGAGAGGGTTCAAAATAAATAGGGAGAGAGGGTGAGGCGGATCAAAGATAGATAGAGGAGAAGATAGGTGGCGAGCAGACAGACAAGTTAAAGGGGCAGGGATGGAGCCTGTAGAGGTGAGTATAGGTGGGGAGGTAGGGAGGGGATAGGTCAGTCCGTGGAGGACGGACAGGTCAAGGGGGCGGGATGAGGTTAGTAGGTAGAAAATGGAGGAGCTGCAGCTTGAGGTGGGAGGAGGGGATAGGTGAGAGGAAGAACAGGTTAGGGAGGCGGGGGACAAGCTGGGTTGGTTTTGGGATGCAGTGGTGGGGGAAGGGGAAGGGGAGATTTTGAAGCTAGTGAAATCCACACTGATACCATTGGGCTGCAGGGTTCCCAAGCAAAATGAGTTGCTGTTCCTACAACCTTCGGGTGGCATCATTGTGGCACTGCAGGAGGCCCAGGATGGACATGTCATCTAAGGAATGGGAGGGGGAGTTGAAATGGTTTGCAACTGGGAGGTGCAGTTGTTTGTGCGAAACGCACATAGATGTTCTGCAAAGTGGTCACCAAGCCTCCGCTTGGTTTCCCCGACGTAGAGGTAGCCACAATGGGTCCAGCGGATGCAGTATACGACATTGGCAGATGTGCAGGTGAACATCTGCCTGATGTGGAATGTCATCTTGAGGCCTGAATGTGGATGAGGGAGGTGGTGTGGGTGCAAGTGTAGCACTTCCTGAAGTTGCAGGGGCAAGTGCCAGGTGTGGAGAGGTTGGAGGAGAGTCCCAGAGAGGGTGGTCTCTCCGGAAGGCAGACAAGGGTGGGGATAGAAAAATGTCTTTGATGGTGGGGTCAGATTGTAGATGGCTGAAGTGTCGGAGGACGATGTGTTGGATCCGGAGGTTGATGGGTTGGTATGTGAGGACGAGGGGGATTCTCTTTTGGCGGTTATTGCAGGGACAGGGTGTGAGGGATGAGTTGCAGGAAATGCGGGAGACACTGTCTGCGGGGGAGCAGGGGTGGATATTGCGGTTCTTGAAGAACGAGGACATCTGGGATGTACGGGAGTGGAATGCTTCATCCTGGAAGTAGATGCGGTGGATGCGAAGCAATTGGGAAAAAGGGATGGAATTTTTGCAGCAAGGTGGATGGGAGGAGGTGTATTCCAGATAACTGTGGGAGTCGGTGGGCTTGAAATGGATACCGGTTTCTAGGTGGTTGCCTGAGATGGAGACAGAGGTCCAGAAAGGTGAGGGACGTGTTGGAGATGGTCCAGGTGAACTTCAGATTGGTGTGGAAGGTGCTGGTGAAGTGGATGTTCAAGCTCCTCTTGGGAGCACGAGGCGGCGCCAATATAGTCATCAATGTAACGGAAGAAGAGGTGGGGTTTAGGGTCAGTGTAGGTATGGAAGAGGGACTGTTCCACATAACCTACAAAGAGGCAGGCATAGCTTGGGCCCATGCGGCTGCCCATGGCCACCCCCGTCTGTCTGGGAGGAATTGAAAGAGATGTTGAAGGCGAGGACAAGTTTGGCTAGGCAGATAAGGGTAATTCTCCAGCATCTGCAGTTCCCATTATCTCTAGATCATAAAAACAAACTGTTTGGTTTAGAAACCATGCAATATTAGAAGACAATGCAATACTCCACTTTTAAGTACAGTATCACCATCAATGGGAACTAATAAGCAGTTGCATTATAGGACAGATAACCAAAGGTTTTGAACAAAGAAGCAGATTTTAAAGATGCTAAAAGAGCAGAGAGAAAGGTAGCGTATCCCAGGGATAAGCATCTCAGCAGCTGAAAGCATGGCCTTCAGTTCTGGAGAAACTAAGTTCAGGTTATACAACAGAACAGAACTGAACT
Organism: Stegostoma tigrinum; assembly: GCF_030684315.1. NCBI lineage: Eukaryota > Metazoa > Chordata > Chondrichthyes > Orectolobiformes > Stegostomatidae > Stegostoma > Stegostoma tigrinum. The sequence goes on along the minus strand of NC_081355.1, from coordinate 62,026,346 downwards.
GGAGGAATGCAAAGACCTTGGATGTTTGGGTGCTCAAGGTGAGGCCTCGATGGGGTTTGAAAGTAAGGGACAGAATTTTAATATCGAGGGTGTTGCTCAAACAGTCCCAATGCAGATTAAGAATAACAAGGTGGTAGATGAACTGGACTAGTTAGAATGTGCACTGCAGAATTTTCAGTAAGCTGAAGTTTAGCTAGCCCAGAAGATGGACAGCTCTCCAGTAAAGTATTAGAATAGTCAAGTCCAGAGGTTAGAAAGACATAGGTAAGGGTTTCAGTAGCCAAAAGGTTAAATAAGGGATAAAGTCATGCAATGCTAGAGAGATAGAAGCTAATGGCTTTGATGATGACGCCAGTGATACAGACTTTTGCCAAAAATCTACTGACCATAACAAATACTACAAACATACTGCCAAACAAAACATTGATGGCTTGGTGCATGCAAGATGAAAACCAGGGATTGAACATTGACAAAAAGAAAGTGAAATGTGGCTCAGATCCAGTCATGAAAAATTATAACAATCCTAGACCAGACTGCAAAATTTACATTACAATCTGGCTAGGGACCAGTAACTATTATATTTGAAGGAGATACCATGTAAGATTCAAGTAGCTTGTTAAAAGAATATAGCTACGAAAATCTACAGTTCCACAACTGAACAATACAACATTACTAAACAATATTACAACAATAAGGCTGTTAGCAAGATACGCAGAACACATTTAGCAAAGTTCTGTAGCTCGGGTTGTGGTTGGAGTTGTTGGTTGGTTTGCTTAGCTGACTGGTTTTCGTGCAAACGTGTCCCTCTTATGTGACACCTTCAGTGCTATCTAGCCTCTGTTAAAGCTCTGTTGTTCTGTCCCTCTCAACTTATATTGTCTGGTCTGTCACGGTGGGTAATCCTGTTTCCGGTTTTGCACCGTATGGTATGTAGATGGGGTCTATTTCAATGTTTGTTTGTTATACTGGTGATTGAAAACACTAGCAAAGACGACACTGGCGACACTAGCAAAGACGACACTGGCGACATTACTAGACAACCCGAAAAGCTCAAACCTCCAAATGAAACCATCAGCAAGGACAACATGCTAAAATGACTAGACCTATGTCTTACCATGCACTTTGTCTTGAACAGCCAGGCATATGAACAAATTAATGGGACAGCCAATGGTTCACCATCTCTGCTCTCATAGCAGAAACTGCAACACCCCGGAGCTGTGTAAAAATGAGGAGAAACACCTATCCAGAGTCTTTACAAATAATGGCTATCCCAACAGCTTCATTTACCAATGCCTGGAAAATAAACAACACCAAGAAGACACTGTACACCCCAACACACTGGCAACTCCACCATACATTAGAAACACATCAGAACCGAATAAAAGACTCCTACGACCTCTTGGGATAATGATAGCACACAAACCAACAGACGCACTTCGCCAGGTACTCTCAAGGATGAAAGACACCATACCCATAATGTGACATACAAAATACCATGCAGAAACTGCAAGAAACTCTATATAGGACAGATGGGCAGAAAACTCGCTACCAGGGTACATGAATGCCAACTCGCACAGCCAACTCTCCCTCCCTGCAAAACCAGAAAAAGTACTACCCACCATGACAGAACAGACCAGATCTCAATTTCAGAGAGGGACAGACCAACAGTGTTTCAACGAGGGTTAGACAGCAAAGAGGTCATTTAGAAGGGAGACAAAATGTTTGTATGAAAACCAGCTGGCTCAACGAACCAACAATTCCACATTTCTAACAGCCAGAATTAACATTTTGTAAGTACAGCTAACAGACTGATTAATCGTCCCACAGAACAGATCAAATGATACATGCAATCAAGACAAATCACACGGATTTCTCAGCAACTAATCTCTCAGCTGCAAGCCACACACCACCCACACACATTGACTCAGTAGCCATGAAATCTCACCAAGCTTAAATTTTGGTAATCTGATCTTGAAACGCTCTGTCAAAAATCATAATGTCACACACAGTCTCAAAGCCTACTGCTGTTTTTCTTGGATTCACGCTACCCTACAATCCTTGCACTTCAGTACTCATTCAAACTCCAGCGCTTCCCGATCAGTGATTGTCAGCGTCAGCAAACCAGTACTGCACAGATATTTTTTGAGCTCCAATCTTGTTCAGTTGCAACTAGTAAACACTGCTTGGGAACTTTTCAACTAATATTAGCAATCATAAAAAAGTAATAGTGGTGCATGGCTTCTTTTGAGCACCCAAAGCTCCGAGGACTTCCCTAAGCCCTCACCAAAGCTATTCAACTGCTGTAGAACTTTCTGGAGTTTTCATTGTACAAAAACCATGTAGTTTGCCAACACAAAAATTAAGCGCAGCTCTCCCCAAAATGGAGTCTCTATCCTTATTTGCTTCTCCAAATAACTGACCGTTTTATTGCTTGTCCCCTTTGAAATTCTCATGATCCTCAAATTATCCTTAGTGAGCTACGCAAAACTTTGAAACAGGCCCAATGCCTATTGCTGGACAGAATGGAATATTACCACAGAGCATCTCTTGGAATACTCAGTTCTGAAAATGTTGCCAGTCACAGATTGCTGGTTTATTCAGTACAAACAATGAATACAAACAAGGGATTTTATTCCTGCATATAACAGAAATAGAATGGTTCTTTGATCAAAACAGCACCAACACGGAAATAGTCTTAAAAAGGACAACACTCCACCGAACCTTCAATCCAGCCCTGAACTAGCATTTTTCATGAGTTTGTTCTTTTCATATCCAAGATCCCATTTGTTATGTGAAGAAAATAATTTTTAAAACTGAAAAATTACTCCATGAAAAATTACGTAACTTGGAGGTCATACCTAAAATAGTATGCATTCTAAGGTCAAGTTACACTCAAAATTTCCAATCAGTCAATCTCATTACAGCAAAGAAAAACAAACTGACTATGAATTTGTAAATACTGTCCACCATAATTGTTTTGTACTAACTACATTTCAATGCAACCTCAAGGTCCTACAACAGAGGAGTGAAAACAAAAATGTTCTGTCAAAATGAAGCAAAGGAGTACAAGGTAAGTAGTTGTTTGCAGCTGTTGGCACAAGATATTGTTGGATCACCCTACTGTAGTGCAAGTCAGTGGCCGTTTTGTTCCAGGAGTGCACAGCTATCGTCATGGCCTAAATCAAAGTCCATAAACTCATCAGCCCAGATTCTTTTGACAATAACCCACATTTCCTGGGAGACAGTTTGCACAGGGAAACATGTGACTGAATCCAAAGTGCTAATCTAGACGTTTGACCCCAGCAGTGTGCTTTAAAGAAATAGTGATTAATAATGGGGTTGTGGGGGGGGGGGTAGCAGTAAGAACTTGGAACATCGGGACTGCTACAGTCATGTTCCACTTGTTAATTTTGATAGGTTATTGATGCAGATGAATTATTTCTTACCTCAAGGAAAACTTTTGTTAAAATTCTCATCTGCAACTTCCACGGTTTACCAAAGCTGAAAATTTCTAAAGTTTAAAGTTTCCAATGATGACAATCATGTTATGAATGATGATTTATTGTCATTTATACTCTACAATGAACAAGACAGTGAAATGCTTCAACTGTTGCCACAACCTGGCGCCATTTTGAATAGCCTAAGAAAAAAAAAGGTTTGCCTTTGTTCCACTACCCACGGCTCCTTTATTGTTGATTGGAGGTATACAATTATAATAGACCTTTAAAGGTCTATAATAGAGTGCCCAATGCTGTTAAGTGCGACTTTTTCACAGTCAATTGTCTCTACATGATTGTCTTCCAAGAACTGAAGGAGTTCTGAAGAATCATACCAGACTCAAAACTTTAACTGTTTCTCTATTTTTGACTGCTGAATTTCTCCAGCACCTTCTGCATTCGTTTCGTGTATGTCAACACCCCCAGCATTTTGTCTTTATTGAAGGGAATTTTAGGAACTTTGCTTGTGTAAATCAGAATGATTTGTCTTTTCAGAAACAAAATAGAAACTTGAAAACATTAACTGACATAACTGTTTCAAACAAGAAGTGAGGTTTCTTTTGAAAGTAATATTTTTTCTAAACAAAAGGATGTCCAAATTAAAAAAAAGTGTAAAAGATGAATGGTTCTCAACTATAATTAGTGAAGTAGAACAGACAATGGTATGTATAAAGGGATAACAGTGGCATACTGGTAATGTTGTTGGCTTAGTAATCCAGTAGCCCAGGCCGATGTTTTGGAACATAAATTCAAATGCCAGCACAGCAGCTGCAGAAATTTAAATTCAATTAATAAATCTGGAATCAAAAACTAGTCTTCAGAATAGTAACTATGTCAACTATTATTGATTGTCATAAAATCCATCTAGTTCTAAGTCTATTTAGATGGAAATCTGGATCCATAAGCAGCCTAGTCTACGTCTAACGATAAGAAAAAACCCAAAAAATGCAGATGCTGAAAATCGGAATCTTAATTAGATATTACTGGAAAATCTCAAGATTATTCTGAAGGGTCACTAGACCTGAAATGTTAATTCGACTTTCTCTCCACAAATGCTGCCAGACCTGCTGAGATTTTCCAGAAATCTCTGATTTTGGCCTAGACAAATTCAGTTCCACAGCAATATGGTTAACTTGTAATTGCCCTCTGAAGTGGCTGAGCAAGCCAACCCTGGGTTTGTCCATAATGAACAAATTGCATGAAAGAATGAAAACAAAAATTATACTGCGACAAAAACGTCACAGATTTCAGCAATAAAACTGAAAACAAATCTGAAAAAAAGGGCAAACTGTACTTTTTTTGAAGGTAATTTATTCATAAGAACAAAATAATTCAAACCTTTTTTAAAAAAAAAATCAAACTTTTAACTGGCAGGCTTGCTTTAAAAGAAAAGAATTTTCTTCCTGTCAGTTGAGAGATTGGACATTAATGTTTCTATAAAACAGTTTGGGTCACACCTCAGCATTGCTTGCAAACGGGTAGTAGTGTTCTGAACTGTGGAGACGAAGCCACAAGAAGAACAGAAAAAAAAACTACAGAGCACATTTGTTATGTATGAGCAACACCTTTGTGCGTGAAGCTGATCAAAAAGGAGATAGACAGGACTAATAGACATGAAGGTCAGACAGTAGCTTACATATTTAGAATTATGAGATGTTGACAAGATATATTTGATAGCTGCTCTTTTATTGGTATTGATAGAATCAGTGGTTTAAGGCCGATCATTTCCCCTTCACACTTTACTTACCATTCTTTGTTGAGCTTTGTGTGGCTAACAGTTTTCGCAGAAGCTCAGCTTGTGTCTTTGTCACCAAATGTAAGTTAGACATTTCTCTCTTCAGATCCTGGTATGGTTTCTGCAAACCCACCTCTCTAAAATATAAAAAAAGCTTTCACTGTAACTTTGTCACAAGAACAAAGCAAATCATGTCTGAATAACATCTTAAAATATATAACTACTAGATTGAATATCTGTGGAAACATCTTGAGGAATATCTTTCTTAAAAGGAGAAACACGTCAAGATGCAAACATTGGACTTGCCTTTTTTTAAAGATTGTAAAGTATTTTGGTATTGGCACAAACCTGCCAAAGAGAGAAAAAGAACAAGATACAATGGAACCCACATTTACTTTTAGAACAGTTATCACGTTTTCTCTTAATATGCTGTTTTAAAAACTGAATACAGTTTTACATTTCATTTTAGTTCATTTTTACATGTGGCTATAAAGCTCATTGTTTAATAAGATTATCAATTCTTTTCATTACCAAGCATAGATTTCAGTGGCATAGAAACCAACGTGTGAAAGTTGTTATTGGCCACTCTCTTTTGAGAACGTTCAAGGCATGGGGTGCAGAATGAATCAAGTTGTAAGAAACAAATTATATTTATATTACGTCTTTAATGCAAAAATGTCTAATTAAATGCACTGTAAAGAAAATGTAACATTCAGCCAGATAAGGCAATAACAGGGTTGACAGCCAACCGTTTAGTCAAACATACAGGCTTTAAGGAGTTTCTTAAAAGGAGGGGGGAAAAAAAAACAAGAGGTAAAGAGACAGAAATTGTTAGAGGGATTTCCAGACTTCCAAGCAGTGCTTCCCAAACTCTCTTCTGCTTAATGCTTCAAACTCAGTGCAAGAATAAATGAAAATTTTAGGGTACAAGGGAGCTGTTCAGTCTGTTGGGGATTCAGGCAAGTGTACAGGCACAATGAAACAACTAAGACAGATTATCTTGCAAGGGCTATTGATGTCAACAGTCAAGCCTCCAAGCCTGTGGATTAGCCTATCCTACATGCAAAACAAAACCACTCCACAGCTTCCTTGGAGCTGGTAACTCAATTTGTGCAAGTCTGTGAACTGGTTTGGGATCCTATGCCTTACGGCTTTAATAGCCGAAGGCACAGCCACCAATGGTGGAGTGATTCAAACTGGGAATGTTGAAGGTGCTGGAATTATGGTAGCCCATCTATCTTAGAGAATTACATAGTTATAGGAGATAACAAGAGAAAGGGAGGGGCAAGATTACCAAGGGATTGGAAAACAAAATATGATAATTTTTAAGAGCTCTTCGACTCTGAGCGAAGGTACTTCAGTAAGGAGGACGGGGTGACAGAAAAACAGGACTTGTTTGGATAAAGGACAGGCAGAGTTTTGAACAAGCTCAAATTCATGGGGTGTAGAATGTGGGAGGCAGGTCTAATGGACTGGAAGGGTTGCAATCAGATTTGAAAAGTTATGCATGATTGCTTCTGACTCCACTGCCAAAGCTGAGTTGGGCAGTGAAGGAGAGTTGGACGTGTAACAGTGGTGAAAATAGATAATCTACATTGCAGAGCACAGATGCATGTTAAAAGTTAATCTAAGGATCAGATATGGTGGCAAGGCTGCAACCAATCTCGTTTAGTCTTAGCTGTAAGGGAGAGAGACAGGAATCAACAGCTAGGATATGGAGATTCTGATACGGTCTGAAACAATGGCTTTCATCTTTCTATGTTTAATTGGAGGAAATTTCTGCTCCTTCAATGAATATGCAGCAAGCTTATGAACAGCAGCGAATAGTAACAGTTCAGCGTTTTAAGTCATATTCCACTCAAAAGAATCAAAGGACTTCTGCTACTTTAAGAGTTATCCCCAGAATTATTCTCAAGAAACTCGAGTGACTCATTTTTAAGTACACAAAATGGACTGCAATCTGAGATCATACTCTCAAACTTCGCAGGGAAAAGGGAGTCAGAAATTGAAGAATAAAAAAAGTGCAACTTCATGGACAATAAAAGATATGCCAGCGTCAGCAATTCCAGAATAAAGACAGGTTAGAAACATATTACAAAATTAGAACTGTATTTCATTATGCACCTTTACAACATGCTGGAATATAGTATTGATCGTGTTCCATTGCAGCCACTGCAATTTAGCAGAGGTATGGAAATTCAGTACCAGCTTTAAGATGACTAGTATCTGTGACAACACCACTACAATCATTTAAGGTTGGTAAGTCTAACCTTTTTGTAAGACCTGCTGTTTGTCTCTTAACGATGGCCTACGGTTAGTTCCTGTCTTCTGGCCTACTGGATCTTAGTTACTAACCCCTAGTGGCACATTTCCTGCCCAATGCAGGGAGGCAGACTCAAGATTCAAGATTCAACACCCCAACCTAACTGCAAACTAATTACCTAAATGCCACAGACTAAGGGGATACATGGATGCATCTTTCTAATAACAGCTTTGAAAATTTCCTCCATTACACTGGAAGTGTTTACTTGCATCCCAAACTGTGACAGATCATGACCCTGAAGGTGAATAACTTACTTCTTTGTTCAGACATTTTATCATTAAACTCGAATCCAATGGTCACTTCATATTGCACTGGATTAGCAGAAACTTCGCTGCTTCAAACCACTACTTGCTACTCACGGACTCACAGAAGTGATAATAAACAAAAAAGACAAAAGTAATCTGAACTCTCATCCAACGCCACAAGATCGTACCATACAAATGCTAAATCCATACAACAGAATAGCTCAAATCCTGAACACAGATTAAACTGGATTATTTGGATAGGAATTTCCAGACAACATAGATGAACTTTTAGAGGCAGTTCATCATGTTTTCACCCACAAAGACGAGCATTATAGATGTAAGCCAAAAGTAAGTAAAAATGTAGTTACTCAGTGATTGATGCCCTGGTAGTAGCTGTGAAGTTTTGCAAGGTGAAAATATAGATTCAATGGGTGTGTGAACAGGTGGGTGAGACTAGTGATGGACTGGTGGAATCTTTGCAGAACAATTTTTATGAGCAGATCGCTTGCATCTGCTTTGATAGCATGACTTTCATTCTGCAGACGAATACTGCTCTGAAGAATATCGATGATTGGGCCATAGAATATTTTCTCCTGCTTAGAGTCACCTTCAATCTAACTCATCTGTGCTGATCAGATATTCCAATCTAACTTAGTCCTACTTGCCAGTATTTGGCCCATATCCCTCTAAACCCTTCCTATCCATACACCCATGCCTTTCAAATGTTGCAACTGTACTCCTCTCCACCACTTCCTCTGGCAGCTATTTCCAGAAACACACCACCCTCTGCATGCAAGAGTTATCCCTCAGGTCCTTTTTAAATCTTTCCACTCTCACTTTAAATCTATGTCCTCTAGTTTTGGACTTCCCAACTTGGCTACTCACACCATCTATGCCCCTCATGATTTTATAAACCCCTTTAAGGTCACCCCTCAGTCTCTTGACAATCCGGGGGGAAAAAAATGTGCCCCTGCCTATTCAGACTCCCAACAACTCAAACCCTCCACTCCCAGCAATATCCTTCTTAATCTTTCCTCATCCCTTTAAAATTTAACATCCTTCCCGTTGAAGGGCAATGAGAATTGCCACAGTATTCCAAAAGTGGCCTCACCAGCAAACTGTACAACCGCAAAATAACATCCTCCTTGTTCTGACCAATGAAGAAAAGCATGCCAAATGCGTTCTTCACCACTCAGTCTACCTGCAACTCCACTTCCAAAGAACTATGCACCTGCACCAAGGTCTCTGTTTGACAACACTCCACAGGGACCTACCATTTACTGTATAAGTCCTGCCCTGGGTGCGTTACCAAAATGCAACACCTCACATTACAACTCCATCTGCCACTCGGTGGACTGGCCCATCTAATCAGGCTTGCGTCATACTCTGAGAAAATCTTCTTTGCTGTTCACTGCACCTATTTTGGTATAATTTGCAAAACTTACAAACCATACCTCCTACATTCAAACTCAACAAGGACAAAAAGCAGACAACCCGGCACGCTACTGGTCATTGGCCTCCAGTCCAAGAAACATGAATCCATCCACCACCACCCTGTATCCTACCTTCAAGTCAATTTTGTATCCAATCGACTAGCTCCCCCTGGATCCCATGTGGTCTAACCTTATTAAATCAGTCTACCATGTGGAACCTTGACAAACACTTTAGTGAAGTCCACATAGACAACGTCTACCATTCTGCCTTCGATCATCTTTGTCACCTCTTGAAAAATTCAATCACATTAGAGAGACGTGACTTCCCCACACACAAAGCCATGCTACTGTCCCTAATCAGTCCTTGCCTTTCCAAATACATCTAAATCCTGTTCCTTTGAATCCACTACAGAAACTTATCCACCACTGGTTCACGGCTCGCGAGTTTACAGGCCCCTTGGCTTTTCCTTTTCTAGTTATGTTTTGAAGCAATAAAGTTAATCATTGACGACATGAGCTCAGACACTAAATGTATTAAAGAACATGCCCTTCTGAAACTTTAGCCAAATCAAGAACTCCAGTAGCAAATTTCAGCAAACCAACTGTAATCAAGGCACTATACACCAGTCAAGTTTGTATCTTCTGGAAAATGCCAGAAGGGAAAACGCACACCAAGGGTTTTATCCAAAGTTTGCAAGGACACACCTTTTTTAAAAGATGTTTATTCAGTCCAGGGGTCACAGTCAGGACAATTGCCTGTGTACTGGAATGTTCCACCTGAATCTAAAACAAATCACTCTGCAGCTGTTTCATTTGGTCAACAGTAACAGGATTTCAACTGAAGATTTCCAATCATGGTCGTAGCAGCACCAAATCCTCCATTATCAGTGCAACAAATCCTCTCAGCTGACCAATGACAAATCTCTCTTTCATGTTAAAGGTGCCTATTTCTTGCATCAACATGTTCAATTCCAATCTTTCTAGCGAGGGAGCTTTTCAGTGAAGTTCAGTAGTCTGGCTGTTAAGTATTTGCACAAGAAAACAGGCTGGACATCTGGTAATATCATGAATTAATGGGAGAAGACGAAACAATTACCAGGCTTTGAAAGGCACAGAAAAGCTGCAATATGACATGGGTAAAGCAGTGCACAAAAAATTAAGAACAAAACAAAACAAATATAAACTGAAAAGGAAGATGTTTAAGAACTCAGCCAATTGTATCCTTGGTAGTTTGGTACCCTTTCTAATGTCCCATACCAGCTCATGATTTTGATCAACACCTCTTCACATTACCACAGCCAAGATCAACAATTCAGGTCTTCTCATCTTAGAGGTACAAGGTTATCCATGCATTAATGCAGTGCTTTTTGAAACTGGATACATCTCATTGAAATATGCAAATAAGTATTGTTTGTGGAAAAAGGTAATGTATAAATTGAGAAGGTCTTAAAAATAAAAGATTTTATTTTCTGGGGAAGAAGGCACAGTCTAAGAGGTGAGTGATGTTTTTGAAAGGAGTAGGGTAACAGCAAAAACGCAGAGAATGAAGGTTCCAGAGTTTAAGTAACCAGATACGTAAATATTTAGCAATCTTTTATTGCCAATGCAATTCTAACATTACAATTCACATTTAAGATGTACTTGGAATACTCTTTGAATAGCTAAACTAAAAGAACAATTTTTGTCTTGATAATGAAAAACCTGCACATCAGACAACAGGTAATTAGGTGTTTACACAGCGTAAAAGCGGTAAGATTCAAAAAGTATGCTATAGTACCAATGTAACATAAATGTAATTCACTATTCTAAATTAGAAATCTTCTATTTTCTATTAAATGTTATAGTAGTCATTTCACAACAGAAACAAAGTAGGAAGAGTGTTAAATAGGTTGTCAATGAATGCTTGAGCTCCTCCGAGAGAAACTTAAACTGACTGATTATATTCAATCACACAATTTCAGTGGTGATAATTTGTTTTATTCATTCAAGTGGTGTGGGTTTCACTGACTAGGCCAGCATTTATCACCCATTCCAAATTGCCCTGGAGAAGATTATGGTGATCGGCCTTTTTGAACTGCTTCAGTACATTTGGTATAGGTACACCCACAATGCTGTCTGGAAGGGAGCTCCAGAACTTCAACACAGGGACTGTGACAGAACAGTTATGTATTTCCACGTCAAGATAGCAACTTAGATTCCCATGTATCTTCTGCCTTTGTCCCTCTAGAAGGTAGTCGCTGTAGGTTTGATAGATGCTGTTGAAGGTACCTTGGAGAATTTTTGTAGTGCAACTTGTACATGGTATGCACTGCTACCTAGGGCTGAACATCTGTCAACAAAGGGGCAAATCAAACAAGTTGCTTTTTGTGTATGGTGTCATGTTTCTTGAGTGGTGTTGAAGATGAGCCCATCCAGACAAGTGGGGTGCATTCCAACACAATCCTGGCTTGTGCACTATAGATGGTAGACAGGTTTTGGAGTGTCAGGTGCTTACTGCAAGATTCCTAGCTGCTGATCTGTCACTGATTTTGTATGACTAGGTCTGGTCAATGGTAACCTCCACCAGAATGTTGACAGTAGAGAACTGAGCAATGCTAATGCCACTGAATGACATGGGGCAATGGTTAGATGATTCTTTGTTGGAGGTGGTCGTTGTCTGGTACTTTTGTGACAAAATGCTCCTTGCCCTTTGTCAGCCCAAGCTTGGGTGTTGTCTGGATCTTGTTGCATTTGGACATGGATACTTCAATATGAGGAATCATGAAAGGTGCTGAAGACTGCAATGTTCAACTAATATCCCCATAAGAACACCATGGACTTCAGGGATTAAGTTAGAGGAGAGATTATACAAATCAGAGATATTTTCCCTAGAATTTAGAAGGTTAGAGGTGATCTGGTCAATGCTTTCAGGATATGAACAGGAAAAGTCAAGATAAACAAAGAAACTATTTTCACTGGTTGGAGATTCTAGAACAAGAGGGCACAGACTGATAATAAGGGCTAGGCCATTCAACAGAAATGTTAAGAAGCACTTCAACACACAAAAGATGGAATGTGTTTGGAATACTCTTCCACAAACAGATGATGCCAGATCAGTTGTTAGATTAAAAGACAAAAGGAATTAGTTCTTTTTTGTTAAGCAAAACCATTAAGGGTCATAGTCCCAAGGCAGGCACATGGAGTCAGGCCACAGATTTGCCATGATCTCATTCAATTGAGAACAGGCACAAAGATGTAAATGGCCTACTGCTGTTCAAACTGACAGAAGGTCACAACAAAGCAGCTGAATATGTCTGGGGCCCAGGACAGCGCTCTGACAAACTCTTGGAATGCTGTATTGGAACTGTGATGACTGACCAACAACCACAACCATCTTCCTCTGTTCTAGCTCTCCGAACCTCCAAACCCATCATCCCTACTACTGACTCTTCTTTTGCAAGGGCTCCTTGATTCCACACCTAGTCAAACATGGCCTCCATGCCAGGGCAGTCAATTTCAACAAACCTCTGGGATGCAGCTCTTTTGTCATTTTTGAATAAAGGCTGTCACATGGTCAGGAGTTGAGTGGTCCTGGAAGAACCCTAAACTAAGCATTAATAAGCAGATTGTTGCTCAGCAAGAGCTGCTTGGTAGCACTGATGCTGATATTTTCCATCACTTTAGCAACGACCAAGAAAAAACTGGTAAGGTGGTAATTGGCCAGGCTGTTTTTGTCTTGCTTTTTACGTACAGGTCATACTTGGTCCATTTCTCCCTTTGCTTGGTAGATGCCAGGGTTGCGATTATACTGGAACAATGTGACTAGGGGCACAATAAATTGTAAAGTACAGAACTTCACGACTACTGGCAGAATGTTGGCAGGGCCCACAGACTCTGCGGAATCCAATGCCTTCAGCAGTTTCTTGACAAGGCATGGACTGAATCAAATTGAGTGAAAACAAAAATGACTTCTGCGATGCTGGGGACTTCCAGATCATGCACTTGGCACTGATGGCTGAAAGTTGTCGCTAATGTTTCAGCCTTATCTTTCAAACTGATGTGCTATGATTCCCCATAATCTAGGATGGAACTTTGTAAAACCTCAAGTAATTTTTGAGCTAACCCTCACAGCTGGACGTGGCAGAACTGCAATGTTTAAGGCCACAAGATACAGGAGCAGAATTATGTCACTTGGCCCATCCAGTCTGTTTCACCCTTCAATCACGGCTGATGTTTCACAACCACTTTCTCCTGCCTTTGCCCCGTAACCTTTGATCTCTCTCAAGTCAAGAATCAAAAAATCTGTCGTAAAAGTATAATGGCTTGGTCTCCACAGCCTGAGGCAAATAGTTCTACAGACGCCTGACCATCTGGTTGAAGAAATCCCTCATCAGTTCTAAAGGAATGTCCAGACAGTGCCCTCAGTTCCTAGTCTCTCCTATGACTGGAAGCATCTTCTCCATGTCCACTCTATCCAGGCCTTTCATTATTACACAAGCTGCTATGAGATCCTGCCCCATCCTTCTACACTTCTTGAGTACAAACTCAGAGTCTTCAATAAATCATACAAGCTCTTATCTCCAAAATAATGTGAACTTCTTATGGACCCCCTCCAAGGCCAGCCCATCCTTTCTCAGATACAGGGCATAAAACTGTTCATGATATTCCAAATATAGTCTGGCCAGAGCCTTACATAGCCTCAGTAGCTCATCCTTGTATTCTGGCATTGTTGATATGAATGCTAACTTTTGCTTTTTAACATTTTCTTTCCTAAGTGACCACTGAACCTGTATGTTAGCCATGAGAGAATCCTGAACTAGGACTTCTAAATCCCTCTGTGCTTCAGATTTCCAAAGCTTTTGCCAATTTATAAAATAGTCTATGCGTCTATTCTTCCTACCAAAGTGCTAATCTCACATTTTGCCACACTGTATTCCATCTGCTCACTCTCCTAGCCTGTCCAAGTCCTTCTGCAACCTTCCCACCTCAATATCATTTGTCCTTCCAACCATTTTTTGCATCATCTGCAAAAATGCCCTCAGTTCCTTCTTTCAGATTCATTATGTAATAAATAGTTATGGTTCCAACACAAACCTCTGCAGAACTCACTAGCCACCATCACTTGTTGCCATTCTGAGGAAGATGTCTTTATCCACACACTTTGCCTTCGACCAGTCAGCCAATCTTCCATCCGTGCTAACAGCGTGCCCCAACACTATGGATGCATATCTTATCCTTTTGAGCAGCATCTTGTCCAAACAGATCATGTCCACTGGCTCTCTTTTGTCTAATTTGCTCATTACTTCCTCAAAGAATTTGAACAGATTTGTCAGGCATGACATTTATTTGAGGAGGGCGTGACGACTCAGCCTTATTTCACCATGGACTTCTAAGTGCTTCACAATCTCATCCTTAATGGCCTCTAATATCGGACCAATGACTGAGGTCTCAAACTATGCGCTCATGTGGGCTGTGTTGCTCCTCCCTGACTGACGTGACCTCTTCTTCCTAACTGTGCAAGTTTTACTAATTAATTACTTAACTTAGCCATTTTCCAATCCTCTGGGACACTTCCTGACTCCAGTGATTCCCAAAAGATCACCAACAATGCCTCCACAATCTCTTCAGCAATCTCCTTCAGAACCCTGGGAGTATACTCCATCCAATATGGATAACTTTTCCACCTTTAGACTTTTCAGCTTCCCTAGCACATTCTCCCATGATGGACACTACACTCACCTCAGTTCTGGTGTTCTACTGGTGTTTTCTACTGGTGAAGACTGTGCAAAATGCCTATTCTGTTCCTCTGATATTTCTTTGTTTCCTGTTACTACTTCTCCAGCCTCATTTCCTAGTGGTCCAATGTCCACTTGACTGTAACCCCAACCTCTCACCTTTTATATAACTAAAATTGCTCTTTCAATCTTTCGTCCTACCAGTTAGTTTACACTTTTATCTTCTTCCATTTTATTGCTTTTTGTTTTAAAAAAGTTATCTTCGGCTGGATTTTTTTAAAAAAAATGCTTCTCACTAATCTTCACTTTATGCTTTTTCTTTTGCTTTTATACTGTCCCTGACTTCCCTTGTCAGCCACGGTTGCTTTTTCTACTCTTAAGTATGTTTCTTCTTCCTTGGGATGAATTTCTGTTGACCTTACCCAAGTACTCCTAGAAATTCCTGTCACTGCTTCTACACTGTCTTCTCTGCTAGGCCAGCTCCTCCCTTACATCTTTATAGTTGCCTTGTTTAAATTGCAATACCATTAATTCTGACTCCTGCATCTCTTCCTCAAACTGCAGGGTGAATTCTATCATATTATGGTTACTGCCCTCTAGGGGTTCCCTCAACTTAAGCTGCCTCATCAGTTTGCCTCATTACACATCACCAAATTTGGAACTGCCTCGTCCCTCACGTGCTCTACTACAAACAACTCCAAAAACAAACACTATCAGCCCTTCCACAAATTCCTTTTCTGGGGCTCAGGTATCAACCTGCGAAGTGAAGTCTCCCATGAATATTTTAATAGTCCTTTTCTTACATACCTTTTCTATCTCCCAAGTTATTTTCTGCTCCATATCCTAACTATGAAACACAACTCCCATCAAAGTCCTTTTTTTAAACCTTTGCAGTTCCTCAACTCAAGCCACATAGATTCGACATCTTCCGACCCTTTTCACCAGAGTCCTATGCGACCTTAAGACCCAAAAACTACATACTCATTTGGGCGGTTTCTCTCCTTTCTGACTGTGTGAAGCTTACTGATTGCTCAACTTTGTCTATCCTTTGCTGCTTATACTGTTTGGTCCCCAAATAGTCCTGTTGTAGCTTCACCAGGTTGACAACTCATTTCAATAAGCCTGGTGCTGCACCTGGTATATGCTGCAGGACATGCATGCTCTTAAAACTAATTTACCAATCAAGTGACCCTGATAATCTTAGAATTATCTGATGATGATCGAAGTATTAGGTGATGAAATTTTGCCTTTTATTCCTTGGATTTCATACTGCAAATAACCAGATCATTCAGTACTGGTAAAAATCAAGAAAGTTCAATTGTTAATTATTCAGAATAAATTTACAAGGATTGAGTTACAACTGCCCAACTTTCGTCCTCAAATTGTGATATCTATCCTTATACCGTGTTTCTATAGATCTGCAACATCATCTCAGAATAATAAAATGTGAGGCTGGATGAACACAGCAGGCCAAGCAGCATCTCAGAAGCACAAAAGCTGACGTTTCGGGCCTAGATACATCATCTCAGAACACTTGACAACTGTAGAGTACTGCAAAACGTCATCCATCTCTGGACACCTGAACTCATTCTGCAAGTGTTGCACTGTATTTAATTATCCATTACACATTTTACTTATAAATCTAATCAATCAATCTCCATCATTGTAATAAGTCTTGATATTGGTGTGAACAATGGGAAAGGCAAAATGGAGAAGTGAGAAGTGAAATGACCCAAACAACAATTTAACCCAAAAGGGAGCTGAGTGGGAAGATGATTGTCAATTTTTCCATTGAAATGCCTTGGCTGATTTACTCCTAACTCCCAAAATTACTTTAAAACAAGTACAAGGGTCAGATGCAATATGCAGGCTAAGTGGATTGGCCGTGTTAAATTGCCCATAGTGTTCAGGGATGTGTAGATTAAGTGCATTAGCCATTGGAAATGCAGGGTTACAGGGAAAAGATAGGGGGGTGGATCTGGGTGGGATGCTGTTCATAGGGTCAGTGTGGACTTGTTGGGCTGAATGGCCTGTTTCCACACTGTAGGAATTCAATGATTCAAAAAATATATTTCTTTTATTTGCAAAGCATGGGTCCCTGCGTATGAATCCTTACTAACCCAAGCATGAAATGAGCTATATTACAGGTTCAAGCAATTGTTTTTAACTGGTTGTTGGTATAGCTATTAGCATAATCTGATAAACTGGCCTTGGTCAGACAATAGAATTCACTTTGAATCAGAAGTATATCTATTTCTTTAGTTCCAGCATGAACCATGTATTCCTGACAAGTGAATAAGGAAATGGCCACAAAATAGACAGGAGGTTCTTATTAGAATAGTTCATGTGGGTTGGATAACAGGTGAAGTGCCCAAAGGATGAACTAGCCCTTAAACATTTCTCTTCCAAATTACTGATATAAATTTAAGACATTTAAAGCAAAGTCTGCAGATGGTAATGGAATCAGAGAAGGTTATAGCTGAGCTCAACAAATCATCAGGGCCCAACAGCTGGGACTGAGGCCAAATTCAAGGATTTCTGTCTCTGCCTTTGGTTTAAAGTACAATGAAGTTTATATTGAAAGGAAGCATAATGTTTGCAATTTTTCTTTGTTTTACAGGTGAAATTTTGTGGACACAACTCCAAGCAAGTAAGGTTTTAGAGTAGTGATTCACAACTTGGCCCTTAGATTTCCATCATTATAGTTTTTCCCCATTTACATAATTTCCACAAACAGCTTACCTCTTCAAACAAAATGTACTGATTTTTTAAAAATAGAGCCTTGCTCTTTGCAAATTAGTTACTCTGCTTCTTACATTACTAGTGACAGTGCCTCAAAAAAGCAACAAGTATCTCAATTAGTTCCCCACAAGAGTCTGCCACCATTCAATGAGATCCTGGCACGTATCTCCCAAATCTATACTTCTTCCATACCTCTTAGTATCTACAGTTAACTACCATTAATTAATCCAAGGTGAACTAAAATCTATCAATCTCAGGTTTACCATTATCAACTGATCGAGCATTCCTTGCTTTTTGCAGAAGAAGTCAAAACTTCCAGTAAGCTTTAGATGTAAACTAATTCCTAAATTCCCTTATGAAAGACCCGGTTCTAGTTATGCACACCCCAATCCTAAACTTAAATCACCATTGGGAATCTTTTTCCTGTATCTACCTTTAGTACCCTTTAATATTGTAAGCATTTATCAAATTACCCTTCAAACTTCATTCCAAAGAATTCAAGATAACTAGGTGCAGAGCTAGATGAACACAGCAGGCCAAGCAGCATCACAGGAGCAGGAAAGCTGACGTTTCGGGTCGAGACCCTTCTTCAGAAAAGAATTCAATCCCAGTTTACGTAACTCGGAGTTCAGGTATCACTCCACTAAGATGATGCAGACTAATCTATTTTGGTACCTGCCTTCTTCCTTTCCTGGCTATTTCTCTGTCCAAACACACCTCTACCTCATCACTTAGTTCTCCCTGCCACAATCATCCATATCAATTATCCCACTTTTCTAAAATCTACTTGCAATACTGCAGGCAAAATTCTAGTAGTCTTCACCAGTGTGCTGCCGAGAAATATCATGCCATCTGCTTTGTATATTGGAGGAGAAATAATTGTTGGCAAGGATACTGGCATCCCAGAGAATACCTGCAATTTTCAAGTAGCTGTGGGATCTTTTACATTCACTGGAGGGGGCATAAAACGCTTCAGTCTTCAAAAAGTTGGCATTGTCAACAGTGTAACACTGTCTTAGTACTATACAAGCAGCACTATCACACAATGGGGTTTAAATCTACAAACTTTTCCACTGAGATAATGCTACAATTGAACCAATGCTATTGCCATGATTATTCAAAGAGTCACAGGGCGGAAAACTTGGTGGAAGTCGGATCCAACATATTTGTCATGGATAGAAACTGAGGGTGTGGACGGAGAGGTAGAGACAGCCACAGATGTAATTAACATACACTGAAAGTTAGATTACGTCTGCATCACCTAGGACATGACAGCAGCATTAGCAGTTAAAGACTGCAAAATGTAATGCAACTAGAAAGGATAGAGAAAGAAGGGGGTCAGTGAAGTAGTTGTGTTAATTTAGAGATAGCTAAATAGTAGAAAAAGGTAATACCCATATGAATTGAGACAGTGGATGAAACAGCAAATGAGAGAAAGAAAAACAACAATCTTGGCGTTAGCTATGAATCTACAGTAGCATAGTAATATAAATGAACCTGTCAGCAATACTTACCTTATGAATGATTAAAAACACCAGAAAGAATCTCAATCTATTCAGCTCTTAAGGATAAAAGCAAGAGAAAGATTGAAAGAGACCGAAAGATAGACAAGGTTACACGCGTAGCACCTTACAGAACCTGCACCAATTGACACAAAAGTGTGTTGCTGTTTAATTAAAAAAAAAACTGTGCTGCAAGTTCCAAAATATAATTTGTTTTTATTCGGAGGAAGTGGGCTTCACTGGCTGGGCCAATCCTCATCATCAAATGCCCTGAGATGGCAGAAGGGAGCTGCAAATCAATTTGGTACAGGTTCATCCACAATGCTGAGAGGGAATAGTAGCAGTATTTTGACTCAATGACATCAGTGACCCAACAACAGTCACGTTTTTTGTGCTAGGTATGACTCTAATCAGCAGAGAATTCTCCCCCACAGTTCACACTGACTTTAGTTTTGCTGGAGTCTTCGATGCTAAATGTATCCTTGATGTCAAGGTCAGTCACTCTCACCAACCTCTGTGGTTCAGCTCTTTTGTTATGCTTGAATCAATCTGTATTGAGGTCAGGAACTGAATGACCACTGGATATATTCAAACTGAGTGAACAAGCTTATTGCTAAGAGTTATTTGACAGCACAATTGGATTATCCCTACATGAATTTGCTGATGACCGTAGTCTGCTGGGGCAGTAATCGGCTGTGTCACATTTGGCTGGCTTTTTATGTACGGGCATATGTGGGCAATTTCCTACATTGCTCAGTAGATGTCAACATTGTAGGTGTACCAGAATGGTTTAACTAGGATGCAGTAAGTTCTGAAGTACAAGTATAACTTAGTTATACAATAATCACGCATCTGGTTGTGTCGTTCATTCTGAGGGCTAAATACAGGGTAGAATGCAGAGGTCAACTCCCCTGCTCTTTTTCAAAATAGAATCAAGGGTCTTTTTACGAATGACCAGAAAACAGACAAAGCCTCCAGGAAGTCAAGGAATAAATTACATAAGCAAATCTATAAAATGGTTAAAAAGGCAGAATGGTAATCATTGGGAGATTTAACTTACCGTCAAATAAACTGAAAGATGAAGCAGGGAGAAGGAATGGATGTTTACAGTGTATTCCGGATTCCATTCTTCCTAGCTATGTAAGAAGTTCAATAAAAGAGTAATCACTACTCGGTTTAGTAATGGGAATAGAGTTAGAATATATGAGAAATAAGCGTTGAGGAATATCCAGGGACTAGAAAACATTAAATAATGAAAGTATACATGAGCAAGACAAAGACCAATGTATTAGAAAAAAGGAAATTTTGGTGCAATGAGACTAGAAGGGCATCTCCCTTCTCAAAAGAGACATCAGCTTGACCTGTGAACTTGAGTTCAGAACCTAATATCATGCAGTTGTGAAATACAGTCCTGCACTTTTGATGACGTGCAACAAAGGTCTAGTCTGTCTGTTAAAATGGTTATAAACATTTTAGTAAAAGCATGGAAATTGTTTTCCCGATATCCTCACTAATATCTATCCTTCTCTCCAAAAAACTGACTGATCATTCTTAAATTTCATTTACTTTTGAGATTTGTTATTTTCTGCAAGTAGAATTTAGTATTTGCCTACAAGTCTTTAAAGTGCTTTATTTTCTTCCATTTATCATCTTATAGGCAATTTTCAAGTCAACCAACTTTGAAACTAATTCATTAATAGTTCAATGTCTCGAACAGGCTCACACTGCACAGTAAATTCCAGTAGCTACAAAGAAGAAATCACTATTTTGGGTTTCATTTTGTGCTGAAATTAGACAGATAATCCGGAACAATTAAAACATTAGGTTAAAGATTGTAAATAATAAACTGCGGGAGAAGGCTAGAAAAAAGATGGCTAATTTATTTAAACTCTAGAGTTAGAGTGCTGTTGCTCCCTTTCCTTGCAAATTATACACATTGCCTCATTTCTAATATCTACCACACTCCCAAGTCAGCACCTAGTTTTTTTTGATTAAGAATTTAGCAGAATAGCTGATTTTAAAATACACAAGCTACTGGAATAGAAACTTCTTCTGAACCTCAAGCTCATAAATCATCTAGGTCAGGGCTTCGCAGCTCTGGGTTTATGACCCCAGTGAGGTCACAAAATGAAATTTTGAGGTTGGGAGCTCCAAGGAAGCATTATTTACTGCAGAAACATCTGTGAGGCTCCTTTAAATCCTCTGTTCCAATAGGGACTGTGACCTAATGGACAAATCTTTCAAATAAAACACTCTGCCATTTAAACAATTCCCATCACACAGAATATCTCCCACAAAGCAACTGAGGCTTACCGCTCCTCCCGCTCAGAAGTCATACTCCACTTGCCTGCTCAGCGCCTCAAGTACTTGCTTACACCCTCCCATTAAAAACATCCTCATCACATTCTCTTCTAGGATCACACAATCTGATGCATTAGAATGGAATCATATCAGTCAAAGAATCTGATAAACACTGCTCTAAGTCAAGGTAAATGTAAAGGAAGAAAGACTTCCAAATCACACTTTTCACATTTATTGGATGCTTCAAAGTGCTCCTCAAAAATAGTCACCGCAAAGTAGAAAAAACAAGAACTGATTACTGTTTTCTGTATTCATAGCGTGATAATAACTAGGCATAGGCACCAAGTGAAATCACAGGCCCCAGTGTTGTTCCTGGCCTGAGACAGCAGCTCCAGCCCTACCTCAAATCAGAGTACAGATAGTTCTGCTATAACACATGTTTCATTGACATTAATCAGTTGTAATGAGACTGATGAATAGTGAACGCTGCTTGGATAATAAACTTTCTGCTGTATAATGTTTTTCTATAGCGATTTCCCTATAACGCGAGGTCACACAAGAACACAACTATTGTGCTAGGAGAGCTACCTGTACTGCGAGCTCCTTACACCTCTGATATGGCCTTTGGCCAGGCCCTGTGACCACATGGTAGACTTTCATAAAGCTAATTATTCATCCCTTAATGGCCAGGACTCTAGGATAAATCCTTTGCTCTTATTCAAAATAGTGCCACAGAACCTTTTACAGACAAAAGAGACAGATGGGGCTTTGCTTTAATGTCATTTGGATGAGACAATCTCCAGCACTGCAGTTATCAACAGTAACATTTTTGTAACACAATCTAAAAAGTGCGTGTGTGTGGGGGGGTCATATTACAATATATGAATGTAGTATAGCTTAGCTGAACAGTCAGAATATGAAAGGTGAGACAAATAAATCAGTCCTGAAGTGCTGACAATCACTTTTAATCAATCTTACCTGCAGACATGACTATGTCCCTGACAGTGTTGCACTGTAGTGAGCACGCACAGTTCTCATGAAGACAAAGTCCCATGTTCACACTGAGAACGTCCCACATTGTATTATGAGGCACTATCACCTGTCACAGTCTTCAAACAAATCTGGCACTTCAGTGTAGATCTAGCATGCATGAGATACTGTGGGTCATCAAAAGCAGCTGAATCATACACCAACACAAGCTGAAACCTCATGGCCCAGCTTAGCCCCGTCTCGACTATTACCACTCAAGCTGACGGATCAAACCTGGTTCAGTGTACAGTGGAGGGGGACATGCCAGGAGCAGCATCAAGGCATACTTAAAATGAGGCATTGACCTGGCGAAGCAACCAAATAGGGCTATCGTAGAATGACAGCATCCCTACAATGCAAAAAGAAGCCAGTCCATCCAAGGAGTATCCGACCCAGACCAAATTCCCCATCCTATCACGTAACTCCACATTTACCTGTTCTGAGGAAGGGTCACAGGACCCAAAACGTTAACTCATTTTTCCTTCTCAGGTGCTGCCAAACCTGCTGAGCTTTTCCAACAACTCCTGTTTTTTTATTATTAACAGCATCTGCAGTTCTTTGGGTTTTTAAATTTAGTATTTAACTCACTGCCACATTTCTTCTAAGCATGCCAGCCTTTAAGTTCTGCTCCACTGACAGAATTTCCATTCCAATCTTTCTCATTATCCACCGACATTAATTTCACTGCCACTCCTGGTGTTTGATCGAGTATTTGCTAAAACTGGTTTCTACAGCCATATTACATTCCTCAGTGACTGCCCCTGGTTCAGACTCACCCCATGTGGATTCCAGCTGAAGTTTCAGCCCTCATGTTTTGAATCCTCCCAGGATCACACATCTGTGATGTTCAACATCCCACGGACAGCTGCTCTCACTGCATCGTCAAAACCACACCCAGTGCCATGCAGCATCAAGTGCACACCCTCGACTTTCCTCTCCAACAGCTTTGCAACACACTGGCTCAGGGTTTCACCACTCCACAGTTCTGTTTCATCCTCCAGCTCATTCATCACGTTCTGAGGAAGGGTCACTGGACTCAAAACATTAACTCTGACTTTTTCTTCACAGGTGCTGCCAGACACTAAAATTGGATGTGTAATGGACAGTGAAGGTGTCCTTATAATTCAATGGGACCTTAATCAGATGGACCAATGGGCCGAGGAGTGGCAGATGGGAGTTTAACTTAAGATATAGGTCAGATGCGGCATATTGGAAAGGCAAATAATGGCAGGAACTTGTACACTTAACGGTAAGGTCCTGGCAAGTGTTGCTGAAATGAGACACCTTGGAGTACAGGTTCTTAGCTGCTTTAAAGCAGAGTTGCAAACAGATAGGATGGTGACGAAGGCATTTGGCACGCTTGACTTTAACGGTCAGCGCAGAGTATAGGGGTTGGCAGGTCAGGACATTTGCGAGGCCTCTTTTGGAACACTGCATGCAATTCTGGTCTCCCTACTATAGGAAGGAAGAATGTGGTGAAACGTGAAAGGGTTCAGAAACGATTTAAGGATGTTGCCAAGGTTGGAGGGTTTCAGCTGTAGGAAAGAGGCTGAATAGATTTCTGCTATTTTCCCCAGGAGTGTCGGAGGCTGAGAGGTGACCTTCTCGGGGTTTATAATATCATGAAGGGCATGGATAGGGATAGGCATGGTGTTTGCGCGAGGGTTTGGGGGGGGGGAAAAGAGTCCAAAACTACAGTACATAGGTTTAAGGGAAAAGATTTAAAAGGGATCTAAGGGGCAACGTTTTCACACAAAGGGTCGTGCTTGTATGGAATGAACTGCCAGAAAGAGTGGTGGGGGCTGGTACAGCTGCATCATTTAAAAGGCAACTGGATGTGTATATGAACAGTTAGGGTTTAAAGGGATATGAGCCAAATGGGACTCGATTAATTTAGGATCGGGTCGGCATGGACAAGTTGGACTGAAGGGTCTCTCTGCTGTATATCTCTATGACTTTAATTATCCCCAATCTCAATGATAGAAGAGCCAGTACATCAATGCAAAAGGCAAGTTTGAAGCATTTAAGGCCATCTTCAGCCTTAAGGGCAGAGATGATGATCCATCTTAGCCTCCTCCAGTGGCCCCAAGTATACCTGATGTCAGTCTTCAGCCAACTTGATTCACTTCATGAGATATCAAAGAAACAGTTGGAGGCACTGGATACTTAAAAGGTCATGGGCGCTGTCAATGTTCTGGCATAGGACTAAAGACTTGTGCTCTAGAATTTTCCTCTTCCTTTGCCAAGCTGGTTCAGTACAGTTATAACACTGGCATTTACCCAACAATGTTGAAAATTGCCCAAGTAGGTCATATCCACAAAAATCAGGACTAATCCAAGTCAACCATTTACCATCCATCAGTCTACTTAATCATTTGTAAAGAGATGAAAGGTGTCATCAGAACAGTATTTGCCCAACAATAACCTGCTCACTGGCACCCAATTTGGGTTCCATCAGGGCCTCTCAGCTCCTGGCCTTATTACAGCCCTGGTTCAAATGTGGACAAAGGAGCTGAATTCCGGAGGTAGGAGTGACAGCCCTGCACATCAAGTTTGTATTTGAATAAGTGCTTCGAAAGCTGGAATCAATGTGAATCGGATGGAACAAAGATTTATTTATGCTTCACACAATCTAGTTTACTGCATTCGCTGCTCACAATGTGGTTTCCACTACATTAGGAAAAACAAAACATCAACTGGGTGACCACCTCACATACACCTACATTCTGATGGCAAGACTGACCTCGAACTTCCAGTTTCCTGCAGCTTCATTACACCACACTGTACCCTGGCCAACATGTGTCTCAGGTTTGCTGCAGTGAAGCTCAAAGTAAGCTGGAAGAACAGGGTCTTATTTTCTACCCAGGTACCCTGCAACCTTCTGAACTCAATAATAGAGTTTAATCATTTCAGAGCTCGAGCTCTCCCATGCTCTTAGCCCCAACTCCTTCACACCAGAAACAGAAATTGCAACAAAAGCTCCACAGGTCTGGTAGCATCTGTGGAGAGAAATCAGAGTTAACATTTTAATCAAGCCACCCTTCATCAGAACATACACCAGGCCTTGTTATCACAGTCTGCTATTACATACAACTCATTGTCAGTCACGAACAATTCCCATTAATAGCTGTTCGCCCTTCAAGCCAGTTTATTACCCACTCCTTTGCAAAACTGTTCTCTTCTCTCTCTTTGGGCACTATCCCCACCAGTTTATGCTTCCCCCCACCCTTCCCCCCATCCAATCTTCTGCAGTAGGAACTGACATTTTCATAGATACCAGTTCTGAGGAAGAGTCACTCAACCCAAAATGTTAACTCAGATTTATCTCCAAGGATGCTGCCAGACCTGCTGAGCTTTTGCAGCAATTTGTTTTTGTACCATCAGGTAGTTTGCTGCCTATATATGTATTTACAGTTGATATTTGAGCACAGGTCAGCAATTTCACCCTTTCACTTAACAGGAACAGCAACATACTGTTATTAGTGCACTGTTGTACGTCCCACAGTAAAGGGGTGGCATCACCATCCAAGTTTCAGTTGCTGACTTTACTATAAAAGGTCCTTCAAACTTGTGGAAATTACTTTGTGACCTTCTCAAGTTCACTAACCACATCCTCAGACATAGCTTTGTTTCTTGTAGCATCGAAAGAGAAATAGCTGTTATAAAGGTTCCAGACTTCTGACAGCACTTCTACTGATTACCACATACTGCCTCCATTAGCTGATATAGCAGTCACACATCAGTTGGAAGATGTAGTCAGGGTGGCAAGGGCACAGAGATAGTTTGGCTGAGGGACTTCAATGTCCATCTCGAAGAGTTGGTTAGAACACTACTGACTGAGTCCTAAATGACATGATGCCAGACTAGTCCTGCAGCATGTGATGAGAGCATTAAAGAAACAAAACTTATTTGACCTTCTCCTCATTGACCTACTCAGTATGGATGCAACTGTCAATAAGTGGCCACTGTGTGGTCCTTGTGAAGACAGAGGCTCACCTTCATATTGAGAACACTTTCCATGATTCTACATGGGAGAGATTCAGAAGAGATCTAACATCTGAAAGTTGAGAATCAGGACGGATCGAGTGCTACCAGTGGCAGCAGAACTGTATATCACAACAAACTATCTGTAACTTCATGGTCCAGCATATCACTTACTCTACCATTACAATTAAGCCAAATGTTCAACCTTGATTCAAGGAAGAGCAATGGAAGGTGTGTCAGAACAGAACAAGCCTTACCTAAAAATAAGGTGTCTATTTGGTGAAGCGACAACAGAACTATGTGACAGTTCTACGCGATCCCACAATCAATGGATCAGTTCTGCAGTCATGCTACATCCAGTCATGATTGGTTACAGACAAACAACTATTACACCTTGCAGAGAACAGAGAGGCTTGACATCCAACATGCTGCCCCAGAGTTGTCACAAAAAAGGTTTAAGTTTATATTGAAAATGACCATTCCTCAATTTACCTGATATTTAGACCCAGGTTGATAGAAAGCATGGGCCAGGTTTCTGTACTCAACAAGAACTGCCTTTTTTTTAAAAAAAAGGAGTAAATAGACTCGATTACAGGTAAAGAGTTATGAACTGCCAGCATATAACCATGGGCAAAAACTTCTCCGTTCTCTCACATGCAGAGAGAAAACTAAAAAAGGAGCTGAGGAAGAGAAGCTAAGGCAGTTCAGTAAATTGTTTTTGGAGACAATTCCTAAGGTTCTCACAATGGTCAGAGACAGTTTTTCAATCTTCATTCTTCAGATGTTTCCATTGGTTTGATGTAGGGCTGGTTTGTACACAAAAGATCTGACTTAGCAATTAAAAGACACAGCTTACAGCAAATGCTGGGAAAAAAATAAATAGCTTTTCTCAGAGTAAAAGTAGCTCTCACTGCAGACAAAAAAAGGACAAAGCCTTTTTAATTTAGTTTCTTTCAAAAATGTGGACTCCCATGAGAATGAAATATTTTTAAAAACACAGATTTACCAGAATAACTCTAATTTTATAGCAGAATTTCATATCTGTTGTGAACACTTTTTGTGGCTGAGAATTCCTGGAATGTGCAGATGATCAGGGATTGTGGGTCATCTTTTAAAGAAAACTGAAGCTGACTGGTTCTCAGATAAGTGAGCAGGTTAAAAGTCAGAAGAGAATACAAAGAAACCGCCATGGGGGGGGGGGGGGGAGGAAGAGAGCACACATGTGCTAAGTTGTTCTCCCTAGCAGAAACTGCCTATTCTCCGAAATTTAAAAAAAAATTCCATTCAAACTTAAAAGCTAACTACCTATCCCATAGTTGCTGGGAGCTGTGAATTTTGAATGAACAAATCAGATTCATTTTACAAGAGAACCGTCCACTTGTGTCTCTTACTACTCATTTGAAGCATTCACAGAAAGGACTTAGCCAGTTGAAGGATCATCTCAACTGCAGAACTGGGAGGCACAGAATATTGAACTGACTTTCTAGTTAGCCTACCTCTGCCAATAATCTATTTCCTGATTTGTTTCCTATGAGCATGTATATTTTTGCGTAAAAAGACAGAGGTTTATAAGGGTCTTAGACTTTTATTCAAGAATGTTATATCCCAATGGTTTTTTTCTAACCTGCTGATACAGATTAATCATTTGTAATAAATAATAAATCTTAGTTAGTACATAAATCATGGTAGTCTTGGTTGGTTGTTTTCTAATCAACCTTGATCTGAAAGGCAGATAAATTGGGGCACTAAGCATACTTTTAAAAATCTTTAACATTTGGTCCAACTTATGGTGTGCTACCCCAGGGGTTGTAATAGCAGAGTAGGACGGTGGCTCAGCAGTTAGCACTGCTACCACAGCGCCAGGGTCCCAGGGTCGAAGCCAGTGACCCAAAGCTAGAAATGTGGAGTTTTCACATTCTCCCCATGTCTGCATGCGTGTCCTCTGGGTGCTCCGATTTCTGCCCACAGTCCAAAGAAGTGCAGTCTAGGTGAAATGGCCATACTAAATTGTGCATAGTGTCCAGGGACGTGCAGGATAGTGGGGGTAGTCATAGTAAACTCAGGGTTACAGGATAGGCTGGTGATCTGGGTGGGGTGCTCGAGGGCTAGTGCAGATTTGGTAGCTGATGGCCTCTTTCTGCTCAGTAGCGTTCTACTAGAGAATGCTTCAACAGGTTGAGCTCCGAAGGCTTCCTTCTATCTTGTTCACAGCCCCAAAGTGTTCAACCGAACAGCTGCTGGCAGGCAGAATGCCTTTGTCATGAATAAGAGGTCAATAGCACACAAACTGATCAGCAATTAAAAGTTCCAGTTGTACACTTTCCTCTGCTCTAGCTTGCATAAAAATTACACAATTACTGTTTGAGCATATCAATATGTACAGGATGTCCAAAATGATCCAGTCCTAATGGAAATTACTTTGAAGCGTTTCTCTTTTTCAACTTACAATTTTGTTATGTTTGCACATGTATGTATATTTCATATCTATTACAAACACAATCATAATAGTTAGCCAACACCCAGCCTACTCCAACACTGGCCGAGATCTTCGGGTCAGCAATGAGCAAATGTATGAAGTACAACCCTACCATAGGTGTAGGCTTTAGTAGGAATCCGCACCAGCTATAATGTGCACTCATCATAAACGAAGTGGAGAGTTTTAACACCTGTTGACACTAAGAGATGCCTTCCCAGCATGCTGTGCACTTCAATTTCTCAACCTTCTCTGCTCCAGGCAACAATTCTAGCACCTCCAGCATATTCCTTCAACTGAAATTTCCCATTTAAGTATAGTAAATCACTCTGCACAATCTCCAAGTGCAGAAATAAGGTTTGAACACAGAAGCAACAAGTCAAACTGCAAGTTAGAAAAATCAACATGCCCCACTGTGCCAATGAAAGGCTTCTGTTCACTTCAGCAATACTTGTATTTGCTACAGCAGAGTACAGATCACCAAAATACAACATGCCAACTCAGATCCAAATAAGGTCATGAACGACTGGCTCATTTAACAGATTAATAAATTCAATGCTTCTACAATAAAGGTCAACAACTTCCAGATCTGGCTGATTTACCAGGTACTTTAGACGACATTGCCAGCATTTAGAAGAAAATTGTTAAAAATTAATGCAAATCAAACATCAATTTTAGTGAAAAGAGCAATGATGAAACCAACGAACATATTAGCAGAGTTATTATGATCCCACATGACAAGCCACGTCTCACAGGAGAACAACGGGCACTCACAAGCCAAAGGATTATTAGCACAGGAAGTGGAAAAATCTACAGTTGAGAGTGTATTCTTCTGAAGGAATGCAGTATGGATATTTGTATTAAAGATAGGCCTGCCTCAGGGGACCCTTTGTTAGAACTGCATGCCTGAATTAGCAGCATTTGACTCCAACAATGTTTTAGTGAGGGGGCCTTTCAGTGACCCACCAACATGGGAAGCTAGATTTGCATTTAGTAATAAAGAGGAAGTGTATAATGCAAATGAAATTAAAACAGAATAAACCAACTATTTATAGATAAAAAGAGTCATTTAAAGATTTCAAAACACATGATAAAAATATAATGCCACTTATTACAAATGCACCCCTTTACAGCTTATATTCCAGAAAGAAATTCTTTCCCTATCATCCTTACAGGGCTTAGTTTAAATGTGGATTCAACCTTGCCTGGAGATTTCCATAGTCTCTTCCAGAAGCCTTCCTAGAACCAAGTTTAAAATTTTCTAAAGTTTTAAATAATTCCTTCAGGATTTTAACCAAATACTTCAGGTCTGGAATTTTTACAAAACTTCTTACATTACAGCAATTTGTTTTTAGTAATTTTAAGCCATCTTCTCCCTTTCTTATGAGCAACGGCTTTACATAAATAGCCTCAAACAATAATAGTGCAGCACTGCTCAGACTGAAAACAAAAGAATATTATTTCTAAAACTTTGGTGCTTGTCCTCAAAAATGGAAAAAAAAAAATTCCCTGACCACCCAAACTGGAGCCTAAATGCACAACTACTCACGGGCAAAATTCATCCAATGGTTCTCCTGAAAACCTCACATTTTATTTCAAAGGAAATCACCACGTCTAAAGAGATACTCAAGTTAATAATTAAACTCCTTTCAGATACAGAAAATCCACAACCAGAAACAAAATCAAATATGTAAATGAACATCCTGCATCATATTACTACATGAAGGAGATTACATTATCCCATTTTGTTTCCACACGTCAAAATATCCAATCCTCATCACTATTTCCATTTTTCTCAGAAGTGCTCAGGAGTTTGCAAGCACAAGGTGAGAAGCAACAGCAAGCAGTCACCTACAAAAAAAAGTCTCAAATTTTATGGTGACAGGCTGATTGCAATGATATATATTACAGTGTGCTAGGCACTACTTTACACCGCCACGTTTGTTTTATCTTAGCCAATTTCCCAACTCCACATATCTTCAGTAACAAAGATGCAAGTGTGAGTAACCTACCCAGTACTAAAGTCACTCAAGTAGGAGGCAACTGTGAAAGTGCAAATGCGACCTCCAATTTAAACTTTTTACGAAACGAAAATACATTAGGCTGGCTTGAGCGGTTTTAATGCCAGAGGGAAGCAGCATTGAATTTTACAGTGAACATTTGTTACACTTGCTGCAAATGATCAAAGGACCAAAATTTGACACAGAAAAGAGAAATTCTTCATATGAAGCACATCGGTTTTGTCAGCATACCTCACTGTTTCCTCATTGTTCAGAATCTCTCTTCTGGACATGCAGTCATTCAGACTTGATTCCTAAAATAAAAATGTGAAGTCGTGAGACACAACTTAAATGAATGATATTTTACAAGGTGACAATGAAAATATGAATATGTGATCACTTTGTGCCTTGCAAAAAAAAAAGCTATATGATTCCATCACTTATCACAATGACCAGGGATTTTTTTTAAATAAAATTCCTCAGTTTGAGTTTCAACAAAACAAAATTCTACTTGACACACTGAAATATATTGATGAGGCTTTTTTAAAATTGGTAATCAGACTATTCTGTTGAGGATACTGGTCACCAAGAGAACGAAATTCTTTAGTTTAATAATTTGGACATTTGAAATAAATGGCTGTAATGATCAATTTTAATTTTAAAATCTTAAAGACCAGAAACAGAACAAAAAAACTCTACACTGCGCCCTGCACCACAAAAATAAAAGAAAAACTGCAAAGTTCTGGAAGTGAAGCAATAAGGTATCTTGGCAAGATGCTGATACTTTCCCAAATCTCTCCCAACTCATTTTGGTATTCTAGAATTGTTCGTCACTCAAAAAGGACAGTTAATGTCATGGACAGAAGTTATTTGCTGGCAACACAAAATTTACAAGTATTGGATCATAGATCATAAAACCCCCAAAGTGTGGAAGCAGGCCATTGAGTCCAGACCACCCCTCCAAAGAGCACCTCACCAGATGCAACCCCTACCCTATCGTCCTAACTCCACATTTCCCCATAGCTAATCCACATAGCCAGCACATCCCTTGACACTATGGGCAATTTAGCACAATCAATCCACGTTACCTGCACACCTTCGGACTGAGAGGGGAAATGGGTAGCACCTGAAGGAAACCCACACAAACATGAGGAGAATATGCAAACTCCACATACAGCTGCCTGAGGTTCGAATCAAACCCAAGTCCCTAGTGCTGTGAGGCAGCAGTGCTAACTACTGAGCCAACATGCTACCCCTGTGTCTCACCTGATTGGAATTCCAAACTTGAATCCTGTTTATTGGATCTGAAATTATTGGGTATCATAAAATACTAAAGTGACTATGATGCTGACAGCCTGTGCATTCATTGCCCTTCCACTCCATATTCTTCAGTAGAAGTTTGCCTGCGGTTCTTTGCAGGGAATCTTTATTTTCTGGACTTGCAAGTTGCTTCACCAGGTCGAACAGTGCTTTGATGCCTTGCACCAACCATTTCATCCACACTTGTTTAGCAAGATATAGTTATTGATGATCAGCAGCAGATGCCAGACAACACCAACCGTTGTCTTACAGCCATTCCCCTAACATTTTGCGCATCAAAACAGTGCAAGATAGGGCAATGGCTTAGAAATTCACGCTGTACAAAGATCAATTTGGAAATGAAAAAGTGGAAGTCATTACTGATCAAACAAAGATGCTTTGAAACAAGTGATTATTAATGCAACTTACTAGCAATGTGTCAGTATTACCAAATAACAACATAAGCAAGCTTAAAAATAAATACATTCAAAATTGCTTATATTGTTTTTCAGTTTCTATGGCAAAAGTTAAATTGATTAGGAGACATTTATTTCTAACTAACAAAGTCAGTCAAGCTGGAATGCTCCAAGGCTCCATTCAAAGTGGATGGATTCTCATGAAATTGACAAATTAGCCAAAGTACTATTTTATGGAAGAACACAGGGGAAAAAAAAGGATGCATGCATGAGGTAGTAAATAACAAAAACAAACATATTCTGGAGAACAAAACAACTTGCTAATAACCACCTGCCTAATCTGGAAAGAAGAGGGTGGAAGTCAGGCAAATTTTCACTTGTGGTTAATGGAGAAAAAAAAATGTATAGAGTTGGTTCTGATAATGAGACATAATACTATGTTTTCCTTAGCAAGATACTGAAAGCTGAGTTTAAAGTGCACAAACTAATGCCAGTCCAAATGCTTAGTACACAAAACCACAGCTATTTACCTAGTCACCCACACCACCTGTGCTGCTACCTACTGATACAATCAGGCATTTAAGACACCCACACAATCACTCACATTTATCACAAAAAACACCCTCAGTTTTCAACATTTTTCTCACACTTTCATCAGTATTCAGCATTTTGATTCATGCTTTCATACAAATATGCAATTTTATTTAATTCAATTTCCAATCTCACAGCAGTTGGTCATAATGAAACAGTTAATAATGTAGTAACCAAAACAATTTCAAAGAGAATCATATTTATGGCTGTAAATAAGTCAAAAGCATCAAACACGGCATTCAACTATCTGTCACAATCTAACAGGAGTAATCAGTGCAATCTTTAAATAGAAACTATTATTTGAAGATCGTGACAGGTTCACAATCTATTATCTTAAGGCCCTTCTTCACGATTCTTCAGATGCCAGCTTTTATTACTCATCACTCCCTTAGCCAGTGCCACAGCATTGCTATCTTGCCAGGATAAACAACAGAGGCATGTTCTTGAACAGCCAGTGAAAGGGTGTGTTGCAGTAAATCTGATCATGAGAACAAAGGCTTAGCAGAATGATATGTTAAGGATGAATGAGCGTAGGTTACGTAGAGCTTTGTGCCACCCCATTGTGCAATTATTAGAATAATCTTTTGTTTAACAAAAGCAAAAACCAGTTGTCAGTCAAACTAGAAGAGTTCAGATAGATTGAGGTAATGGAAACTTATCAAAAAGATTTACAAAAGCCAGCTGTATCTTGTACAGGTCATCAGGACAAACCATATAGTGTATTGTTAAGCCCTTTCATTGGTATCTCAAAGACAGGACTTCTCAAAATCAGTGTCAGAACCCTAGGAGGGGTCAGTAGCTGAAACAGGAGTTCCAAGCTCTGAGACAGCAATGGCCACCATGCAGCTCTGACCAAGTTACAACAGCTTTGATCCCACTTTAACAGGCTCCTGCTCTCTCAGCTCCATCATTTGTTCTCTCTGTTCTGCAGGGTTGTGACAATTCTCAATCCTCAACTTGGAGATCCAGTGGGCAAACATTAATGAAGCACTACTAGGGATATGCTGACTAGCAGAAATGTTTTTTTTTAAATCAAATATTGGGACTATCCTGCACGTCAGGCTGCATCTATGAAGAGAGCTACAAAATTAACAATGCATAACATAGTTTCTCTCTTCATAAATGCTGCCTGACCAACTGAGTTTGTCCAGAATATTGTGTTTTTAAATAATATTTCCAGCCTCTAGAGTATTTTGTGTCTGTACAAGTATGATTAATGTCATGCATGGGAGAACTGGGCAACTACAATAAACCAACAACTGCAACTCAAATTATTAATCATTTACACACATGGGCACAGATTCTGCAAGCCCCAAGTCTGTCAGAAATCATTTGGGAAAATGGCATACTTTAGCCATATGGAGTGTAGGTCTATATATCCAAACTTGACAATGTTCATTTCTTGGAAAGAGATGCTATGGTGAACACTTGTTTCGAATGTTTTTTCCAACTGGGAGCTAATTTTATGTTTCATTTAGTTAGTGATTCACAGCTGGCTAATAACTTCAATCCACCCTGTTGTGTCTTCAAATTAACTGGTGAAGATTTAAATGGTGTATGGATTCCCATTCTGTGAACATACACTAAGCCAAATGTCAATGAGTTAAAACCTCATTATTTGTTGTTTTTGGAGGTTAAACTAATTCCATTCCACCTCTTTTTCAATTACTAGATTGGATGCTGCTACTGCTGAGTGTATTGTCTAAGCTAATCAGGGGTATCATGACAGGGGACAACTGACAACTCAGGCACTTGGACAGAAAGATGAGAACCAGATTTTGGCTGAACGCACAGAACAGAATTTCCAAGAATAGCAGAAAGCCCTAGACCAACAGTATCAGTCCGAGTGAAGAACTAGCATTCTCCAAGTCAGTTACACTTAACTCACTGCAAGCACATTCACCACGCTTGGATCGCAAAGATCATATACAGGTTGATGAAATATCAAGGGACTGGGCTGAACTAAAGCAATTCACAAAGACCTGGGTCTACTGTGAATGCTAACTTTAATCTCATCTGTGATAAAGTTGTGCTCTGCAATATGACTACCCTCAGAGAGAGGCTACAAACAAGAGACTGTATTCAATTTCTTACTTCGAAGTTCAAAGCATTAATGAAAAATATGCATGCCAGAAACCAGCATTAGTTCTTATGGAACAGTATTTCTACTTTCTTTTAATCTCCATAACCCCCATTATATCAGTTTACATAAATTTATCAAGTTAATTAAGCCTGACTAGACTTTCTTGAAGCCACGTTGAATGCTGTGCTCCCCCCAACAAATGCTCTATTATGTGCCTGGTCACTTTTAGCACACAGAATCTCACAGCATGGAAACAGGCCATTCGTCCACCAAGTCATACTGATTCACTGAAGAGCATCGCACTCTTACCTTATTTTTGTAACCCTGCATTTTCTATGGCTAATCCAACTAACCTGCGTATCTTTGGGCTGCGGGAGGAAACCCATGCACGCACAGGGAAATTGTGCTAACTCCATACAGTCGCTCAAGGCTCAAAGTGAACCCAGATCTCTGGAGGCAGTGCTAACCACTGAACCACCATGCTGCTATAATCCAGTACATACCTATCACTGACAAACAAGCAGTTTCGTTCCATCTCCCTTATCTAGGAACAACATAAGCTGATAGTTTATGAGAAATTAAACAAACTACATGAACACGCCTCAGTTTCTCATTAGTATCCCTGAAGTGCGTACATGAGGCTTAATCCTTAAGACAGTTTATCAACTGCTTGCTCCCTTTCTACCTAAGTGTAAGGTTTGCTGTTAGTGATATTGCCTTTTTCATTGCTTCAGCTCTTAAATAAAAGGTGAAGTAGTCACTAAATATTTTTGCCTCTTCTCGTATCTTTACCAGTAAGTTTGTCTTGCGCATGCTTTAGTAGCCCTACCCATATTTTATATTTCCTTTGTTTATTGTGCATTTGTGGAACATTTAAAACATATCCATATGATAAGGTCAATAAATTTACAATTTTCGGATTTTTTTGTTTAAGAATATAGTTCTCCCTAGTTCATCATATTTTCCACTGTCCTTTCCTTCAGTATTCAAATAGGTGATAAGCAGAGTGACCCTCAGGTTAACCTTACCAGCTCTACAACATACCAGCCCTACGGCCGTCAGACTACGTCAACTTTATACCTTTGCTTCCAACTGGCTTTTCAAATTATTCAAATTACCTTTATTTTAACAGTCACCGAGTGACCCATAATTAGCTTCCTTCTTTTCAGCTGTGAAGTTACTGTTGAAACAAAGATTTTTCAATACTTCATTGCTGTCTTTGAAATGCAAGATCTTCTTCCAGTTTATTACTTCAGTTTGTTCTACTCGTTACTCTCAACTCTAATTATGATTCTTGCTATGTTGCAAAGTTATCAAGATGCTCTGATTTTTATTTTCCCAACTGTCTAACTCATTATCCATTTCGCAAAATTGCATTTCATATTGCATTTCTCACATGCTAAGTAAGACAGAAGTCCTGTATACACTATTAAATCTCAATTTTCACTCATCTTGTGCTTTCCTGTAGTGAGAGACTGCACTTAGGAGCAAAATACCAGTAATTCTTGCTTTTGTGTCAAAGTGCTTCTAGATGAGACTCCAGCTGAGGTAATAACATTTCTTACAGATATGGCAGTGAGAAATGGTCTTCTTGTACTAAGACGAACAGAAGTGTCACTGCAATTGCTTTGTTTCATCCTTTAGTGAAATGCATCAAAAGGTGTTGCATTATTGCAACACTGGTCACTATAAACATTTAACCCAAGCAATTCAAGAATTTAAGAACAGTATCAACGTTAATATCACTTACTAAACAATACTGCATCTTTAAGTGTAATGGTCCTAAATTTAAAGCACTTCCAAATAAAAAATATTATGGGAACAGAATTTTGTTCTAATAAATTTATCAGATCTAGTAAGTTGGTGAAAGAAAAGACACTAGCTTTGTGAAGTTTTTTTCTTTTGATTTTGACCCAGTTACTAATTCAATAATAAGTCACAACATTTTTTAAACGTGACTTTCCAAAAAGGAAAACATTTTATTGCATGGAAATTAAAAAAGCAAAACAAGGAATGCAAAACACTTTTGCTTTCTGTTATAATCTAGATGACAAAAGATTATGCATAGCTGACAACTCATCTTTAAGACTATGTTCAGAACATAATCCAATGAAAACCTGCATAAAAATTTGGGAGCACCCAAGAAAAAGTACAAAATTACCCAGCAGTACCACAGGACAAAAATTGTTTTTTTGATTACCATGCTTAAAGGTTTACAAGATTTGTTTTTTTTTTAAGTTACATTTTACTGATGGTTATTTACGTAACATAATGGCTCTAACAGGAAGCAATAAGTTTATATTCTTATTTAGACTTTGATCCAAATTATTTTAGAGAAAGGATTAGGTCGCCATCTATTGGAGAGATTTGACAAATACAAGTTGCATTTATATGATGCCATGATGATTCCAGGAGTGCAAGACAACAAAAATAGACACTGATCCAATAGCAGAAATTAGAATATTAGATTAACATTACCAAAAGCCTGGTCAAATAGGTAAACTGCAAGGAGAAGAAAGATGAAGAGTTTCAAAAGAGGGAATTACAGAACTAAAGACAAGGTCAGCACTGATGGGGTAAAGAGGGTCGGAAACACATGATTTGTGCAAACTTCATTATTCAAAAGCACCAATGGAAAAATCATGGCCCAATGGGTTGAATATGACTCGTGCTATAATGTCACCTTCAAAACAGATGCAACAAAAAAAAATGCATTAGTACAGCCTTCCAGAAATGTTGACAGGTCTTCATAAGAAAACAAAAACTTTTAATTTATAATGCTGTTGTCTCCTTCCTTCTAATAGGCAGTGGACTCAGGTCACCAAAGGAGCCGATGAAGATTTTCCATTTGCTGGGTTGCCGCGGGAGATGGAATCAAGTGGGATGACAGCAGAACAGACAGCATCCTGAAGCCAATACCACCAGCATCACAACAACATTCATATGAAATCACCTCCACTGATCTGGATACTGCACCCACAAAACAAATAATTGGCTTCCAAAGCACAGCCTGTTTCCACAACACAAAGACAGCACTTGATCAAGTAACACAAAACACATTTTACTGACACTTACAAGATTTTACCAAAAAGAGACAAGGTTGAGTTGTGGGATATGCATCATCTAACAAGTTGCAACACAGGCAGAAACTGGCAGTATAAACCCGGATGCAGAGAAAGGAGAAAGAGTGCGTACAACCTCTTTTCTCAACAGGACTCCTGCTTTCGTTGCCCAAAAGCTTCTGGCTCCAGGTTGGACATGCTGAATCACCAAAGGACAAATCATGAAACCTGCCTGAGCTCGTCCTCATTTCAAGAGGCTGAGGATGACGACAGACGTTCTACAGTTGTCAGGTTGGAGAAGGTAAAAAGACAGGAGCATTTTTAACTCAAAGTCTGAACAAGAAATTGAAACAAATAGTTCACCCTATGCATATTTCAAAAACATTCCCAAGTACATCCTCTGAGATGCATGGGAATTCCAAAAAGTAACCCAACAATCAGCAGTGGTACTACTGGAGAAGAGCATGTAATCCTCATGTTTGCTCTCACATCATTCCTTCTTTCAGGATCAGCCCTGGTGCCATAAATCCAGTTGCACAGACGATCCTAAAACGTGTATTCAGGCAAGTTATCTAGACTCCAAACTCCTCTGACATCTGACATCGTCGATCTCAGTCAATTCAAGTATTGTCTCATTGGAGGCCAGAAGTATATAGGTCGAAATCAAGAGACCAGAGTGGGTATTGGGCAAAAATTGAAGTAGCAAGTGACTGCTCTTTTTATTTTACATTTTTTAGAATTGTAGTCATTCTTCTTCATACATACTATGTTCTGAACTTCTAGGAAGCTGTTAATCTGTAATATGGCACACCCTTGCCGAGCTGCAAGATTTGAAGATTTAACCCTTTTCCTCTTTCTTGCACAGTTTTAGTTTATATAGTTAAAAAAATTAAACGTTGTCCAAATAGAACAATGTACGATGAAAAAAGTACAACCACTGCATGTATATATTAACGCAGAAATACAGAAAATAATTCACAAATACAAGTTTAAACATGTATATCTTTGCAGACAAACTTTGAATTTACCTTTTGTTTACAGTTGTGTAGTTCTACTCTAAGGAAATTGCATTCCTGTTTGAGTATCTCCAGCTGTTGATTCAGGGTATACATCTTCAGCTCATTATTTGATTTTGCTAATTCCCAAGAATGCTGGGTTCTGTGCAGATCATCAATCACTACAAGTTAACAAAAAAAAATTAAGGCGTTATTTGCTTAATTACAGAAATTGCATTGCCTTTTCCATAGAAAATTTGTCAAATATTTGACAGCACATCTGTAATAAATTCTTCCAAATACTGAAAAAGGTTTCCG
This sequence comes from Stegostoma tigrinum, assembly GCF_030684315.1. NCBI lineage: Eukaryota > Metazoa > Chordata > Chondrichthyes > Orectolobiformes > Stegostomatidae > Stegostoma > Stegostoma tigrinum. The sequence continues at coordinate 61,986,604 of NC_081355.1, read as the reverse complement.
TTTTTTAAATAAAATGCTTCACTTTTGCATTCACATTTTTTTTAAAAGCTTAAAAATTGTCAGTAAATAGCAAAATGTCTCAAATTTATTGTCTCCCTTCCATCTCCATTTCTTGATCCAATTCGCTCAATCAGATCCTGCCTTTAGATTGTCAACTTGGCAACCTTCCATCATGGCTGGTGGATCAAACTCTTCCTACAGTCTATGTGGGTGCCCTCGCATACCAAGGATTGCAGAAGCTCAAGAATATAGCTCATCACCACATTCTTCAGGGTAATTATGAATGGGCAATAAACACTGGCTTAACCAGTGACATTAACAACCGGCAAATGAATATTTAAAACAACAATATTGAATAACATCTCCCAAGGTGCATCAACAGAGCTGCCAAACATAACTGGATGCCCACCATCTTCGAGTGCAGAACAATCACAAAGCACTGTTCAAAACATTCCTCTCAATGTATGCTTCAGGGAAAGTTAGTAATAGCAAAGTATTGGGACAACTTCACATCTACCTACATTATCTGCAGGCAAAATGTTTGAACTTGCTTTGATAGCTGATTGAAGTAATGTGGGTTTTGAAGTAAACCTGTAAACCATGGTTTGGATTTGACAAGCAGCTCTTTTGGGTTTGACAGTTATGGAATAGTATTTTCCTATTGTAAATATACCATTACTCAAGTGAGATTTCTAAGTTGCACAACAATAATGTTCAGATGCAGATATCAATTACATTTCACTAATGCAACTTTCCCACCTCTGCCTTCTTTCCATCCTTTCCTATCTTGCTAAATGAATCCAAATAGCCAATAACTTGATTGTACAATGATTGCAAGTAGTCTATTCGGCTTCAGTTATACCCTGAATTGGTGAGACTGCATCCAGAGTACTGTGCACTGTACTTGAAGAACATTAATAGGTTGGAAACCGTCCAGAGAAGGTTTAATGGACTAATAGCTGGAATGAGTGAACTTCCTCATAAGGAAAGGCTTCAAATGCTAGTTCTGCATTCTCTGGAGTTTTGAAAAGCCAGAGGTGACTTAATTAAAACTTCAAAAGATCCAGAAGGGAATAAAAACAGAAGTTACTGGAAAAGCTCAGCGGGTCTGGCAGCATCTGAGAAGAGAAATTAGTGTCAATGTTTCAGGTCCGGTGTCCTCAGAGCCTGAAATGTTTACTCCAATTTCTCTTCACAGATGCCTCCAAGCCTGCTAAGCTTTTCCAGCTACTTTTGCTTTTATTTCTGATTTATAGCATCTGCAGTTCTTACGATTTTTATTTCAAATCCTGCGGAGACTTGACTGTGTGGATGTTGAAAGGATGTTTCCTCTCATGGGAAGGTCTAGAACTTGGGGTCATTGTTTAAAAAGAAGTCATTGTCCAAATAAAACAGAAATGCGGAAACTTTCCGTCTTCAGGCAGTCGAGCCTGTTTGGAATTCCCTGCCTTAAAAAGGACAGTCGATGCAGAATCTACAAATATTTTTAAGATAGATGGCAATAAATTCTTGAACAAGAGGATCAATGCTTCATTAATCCAAATAAGTTATGTAGAGTTAATGTTAAAATTTAGTCAGCCGTGACCTTAGTAAACGGTGAAGCAAGCTTAAAATGGACAAGTGGCCTACTCTTCTTCGTTGTTTGTATGTCTTCCTAACAAGTGGATGTCACATTTAAGCCGCAACTCTCAAACATATGGATAATTATGAAGGGTAGGAATGCTGATTTCCTATTCATTCCTTAACCCAGGAATTCCGAGGTTAATTGTTTTTATTCACCATTACCTTGACCAAGATTAGACTTCAGAACAGGCCACAGATCAAAATTGGAACCCTCAAATATCTGTCAATACCGTGACATGCAAAATATCTTTCCTACAGCACTGTTAAAGTGAACAAACTGGCATGTTAACTCCATGCACAGTTCTTATACCCCACGAGACTACCAGCACCATTTGCTGTTACATCATCAGCTTTCTTAAAAGAAAGTATTCTAGAAGAACGCGTACCTTGATGGGTTTCAACTTCACTTCGGAGCTGAAGAATCTCTACTTCTTTAGCCTGCAGAGCTTCATTCAGAATTCGCACAGAATCCATCTGTTCTTTGATCTTTAAAGCACAAACTTTTCATCAGTAGTGTGAACAACAAAGCGAATATATTTTTTATTAACTCTTAAGAACTATACCAGAAACAAATTAGAACTTCGTAGCTGAAGATGAAGTGTTCTTGCTGCTTTATGCAAGTCTAACAGACTGCAAACAGCATTCTCTGGCTGGCTCAGAATTGAAGGCAAGTTCTTTTCAGCGAAGAGGAGCCTAGCTAAGCAGAAATTTTCCAAATGGCCAAGCTTGAAGATGGCTACAGATAAAAAAGGTGTGCACACACTATAACAAACACAAATTTACTAAAAATTCTATTATTTTTCAATACAGTAGATCACAATTCATCAATACTTACTCTATTTGTTAAAGATCTAAGGACATATTAAAAAGTCAAGAACTTGAGAAAATAATTAACATGGTTGAGATTTTCAACATTTATATTGAAAATCCAAACTCTACTTCAAATTAATCATTTACTATAGAAAACAATTGAAAAGAAAAATTCAATTTCTAGTTATCTTACATTATGTAAAAGCGTAATGAATATTACCATTCTTTCCAGTCTCTGTTTCATCTTATCTCTTTCAATACAGACTTCCCGATATGCCTGATATGCTTTATTCACTTCCTCCTGTCCTAAAGAATTTTTTTCATTATCAAGTGAAGCAGTAAGAAGCTGAAGAGAGAATTAAACAACATTTAAATAAAATTACACTCATTTAGGAATTCACATATGCCTCCAGAATATATTTATACAGCAAGAGTCAAAAAGCAGGAAACAGGCCTTTCCGTCCAACAACTAGACCTCCCAATGTGACCTAGTCACAATTAGAGTCATAGGGTTGTACAGCATGGAAACAGACCCTTCAGCCCAACTTCTCAATGCCAACCAATCTGGTCCATTTGCCAACATTTGGTCCGTATCCCTCTAAATCCTTTCTATTCGTATACCCATCCGAATGCATTACAAAATGTTGTAATTGCAACAGCTTCTACCACTTCCTCTGGCAACTCATTCCATACATGCTCCATCTCCTGCATGAAAAAGTTGGCCATTAGGTTCTTTTTAAATCTTTCCCTTCTCAACGTACACCTATGCCCTCCATTTTTGGATTTCCATACCCTGGAGGAATAAAAGACCTTCGTTATTCACTCCATCCATGCCCCTCATGATTTTAGAAACCTCTATAAAGGTCACACTCCTACCTCTGCATTCCAGAGAAGAAAGCTCAGTCTATTCGGGCTGTCCCTATAACTCATTTTATCCACAAAAAATATTCCAAACTTCTGAATGAGGTCTATCCACTTGAACAGGGAATTTCAGAAAAGCTATTTATACCCCTCAATAAACATAACTTTTACAAAAACAAATGCAAGAATTAATTATTACAATCTCAAAGTAAAGCCTACATTGGCAAAGGCAAATTTAACTATTCCAAATGATTTTATATATTTGATAACATACTTTAAAGGCACTTGTTTTCACATTTCCATGCATACGATCATTATGAAGCTAATTTTTATGTTACTGATAAGAAGAAGATGATCTTCATGAAAGTAATGTAATGATTAATAGTTACGCTCAATCAGGTTCATTCCTTTCACCAACTATCTCCTTATGATAAATTCCAGTAAAAAGTTGCACAGAGCCTTCTCCATACAATCAGCCATGGTTATTGTGCAAGTGATGATTAAATAAACACTAGTCTATCATATTTGTAAAAAAAATCTGCAGCATTCACAAGTTAACTCAGAATATGTCAACATTTATTTGAAAAAAATGACAAAGACAAATGGTTGCAGCTTCAATGAAGATCAGTATGTAGTAATAAATTTGGTAATGGAAAAAAATAAGAAATGGGCAACTTGGTGTCCTTTTACTTTATCATCCCCACCGACATTTATGTTTCCCTTCCACAGTGATTTGTTCTTTTTGCAACGACAAGGAGGGATTCTCAGCCTAAGAGAAACAAAGCTGCAGAATGATGGGTAGGTCAAAAAAAGAGCCAAACATGTCTGAACAGATCCAAAGTTTACAGAACAAAATGCAAGCTTGTCACACCCTTAAACTGCAGCCAACAGGTTATCAACAATACTTGCACAATTTGAACTGACCTTAGCCCAATTATTTGGCACGTCATAACAATGTAACGATTCATTGGAGGTTTACATACTTCAGGTCAATAAGTGCTTAGACTACTGCGGATTAATCAAGCAAAACAAAACATGGTTTGAGAGAGTCCGTGTCTTTGGTTGAGTATCTTGGGCACGTGGATGGATTAACCACGCATTGGTAATGGGTAATTAGGAATAATTAAGTAGAAATTTCCTTCAGGAAGTAAAATGGTAAATTCAATTCTATACTCCAAGCTTGACATGCATAAACAGAAGGTTTGATAAAAAAACGACAATGCAAAATCAGTAATTTAAAACTTCTTAATGCAGTTTGAAGATGATATAAACATCTGTTTCACCTAACGGATTTTCTTCGTAGACAATAAAGGTATCACATTCTTCGGCTGAACTGATCTATTAGTGGCTTAGCAAATAGCAAAAGTTAGAATACATTAAAGTTAGAGAATTCATTTGTTTTGATTGATTCAATCCATACTTACTTTAAAGATATACAAGCTTGAAAGTGTAACTTAGCAATAAAGATATTAAAAGGATTGAACAATATGAAGGAATATAAAATTGCTGTACGTTTAATGGAAACTAGCAAGCTTGTAAATTGAATCCTGCTTGATGTTTCTGAGGTCACTCAATAAATTAATGCGCATTCACCCCTTTTTTTAAAAAAGTCAATAACAGACAGCTAAATAGAAAGAGCATTAAGAAATCCAATTTTCGTAGAATCCGAATCCCTACAGTGTGGAAAGACACCATTCAGCTCATCAAGTCTAGCTGACCCTCCACAGAGGATACCACCCAGACCCCCTCACCCTATCCTGTAACACTACATTCATCAAAGCTAATCCACCTGTCCTGCATATCCCTGGACACTGAGCAATTTAGCATGGCCAATCCACCTAAACTGCACATCTTTAGACTGCAGGGAGGAAACCAGAGCACCCAGCAGAAACCCACATGGACACAAGGAGAACGTGCAAACTCCACACGGACAATCATTGAAGAATAGAATTGAACCCAGCTCCCTCGCATTGCGAGGCAGCAGTGTGCCACCCTACAGCTCAACTGTCTCTTGGATTCATTTATATTGTGCAAGCTAGCAAGTTGCAAAAATCATAACATTTAGGAATATTATTAATTAATTCCAATATTAGCTATAATTGTTTCTACCTAGCAACAGGGGTAGGGATTTTTGATAGCTTTTGTAAGTTGGCCACACAAAATAGCTCCGGGGCATTGAAGACTAGCTCAAAGATTACAGCACTGTAGGTTGGAGACAGACACAGAATGAATAGTAGGCTCTGTGCAAGGAGAGTACAGTTAACTGCACTTTTGAGAAGGAAACTGAAGGCTGTGTCTGCATAGCTGGCATCTCAGGAAGAATTTGAAGAAGCTATTTGATACTTTCATGCAGTTTGCACTTGGGAGAAGTACTAGTAAACAGTGAGTGCAGCTACTAGGTGAGTTTAGGATTTGGGAAAGTTCACAGAATTGTTTTCAGCTCAGCATAATCCTAACAGCCGCTTACAGTTCTGTAGTGAAAGAAGGACTGAAACAAACTCAAATGTTATTTGCTTTGTGATGCCTAATAATATTGTAACTCAAATACCCAGGGACAGTACTGGCTTGGAGAAAACAAGGTATCCATGGAAAAACTAGAATTATGCCCAAATGTACAATTTCCAGAATCCAAGGGGGCATTCCTCCAGGGAAACAGGGTATACACCCAGAAGGCGAGCAATGATTTGCAAAGTCCACAATAAGAAAGGTCCAAAGCTAGGTCTTAGAGAGAAGAATTGGAATCCCTTACAAAGTTTTAATGAGGTTATGTCAACACATATAGATTGGTAGAAATTGGGTGCTGCTGCAAAATCCATGGAATCCACCTTGACTATATTTGTTACTTGAAGTGTTCCATGAGGTGGACAATCACAGTTGGTCTGCTCCCAGTGTTCATCTCATTAATTCTTCACAATACAAGTTATATACAAATAAAACACCACACAAACAGATTGTATTACTGTGCCAACAATGTAAAGTTCACTCCTGTTTGTTCAAAACTGTGGAATCATGCAGGTTTTGTTCAGTAAATACCTGGAATTTCACACTTTTCCCACCTTTCAATAAAAGGTACTAGCTCCTAGTGAGGTCACAGCACAAATCTGACCGTCTGAGCACGATCATAATGAGAGAGAGAGAGAGTTAGATTAGAAGGCATGCCCGATGGGGTGACAGAAAAGTGGAGAAGAGAGTGAGAAAGATAACAGGACAAGAAAGAGATAGCAAATATCAATCATTGGCAAAACAACTCTTCAAAGCTGAATATTATAACTATATAATTTAATAACATATATTTTACCCTTTCTTCCAGCATCCGGGCTCTTTTCTTCAAGAAAGAATTCTCAGACTCTGTTTCCTTCAGTCGTTTTTTGATGTCTTCATAGGCTGTGACAAGTGCAAAGTGGGAAGCAAGAGATTCATCGCCTGAAGAAACTGCACTTGGGCTGTACTTCAGGTTTGTTATTTCAGGGCTTGCTTCTTCATGGTTCAATATAGAGATATCATCTTCTACAATTATCCCTTCCATGCTCATACTTTCTTAGAATCCCAACGTTGGCAGAAGCTGCCCTCTCCTCCTGATCCACACAAGCTACTTGTCAAGCAAAATAGCAAAAAAGAAAAAATTACTAATGCGTTGCAGGAAAGAAAACACATTACATATTTTTCACTGATGTAACAAAAGTATGGAAATAAAAATTCAAACTATATTGCTTTTAGATTCACGTACAGGATCTGTTTGAGAATCTACACCACCTTTTAGCATGATGAAAAAATTCTGTTACATAAAAGGATTGCCCAATTCAAACCTAAATGCCTTCATTTAATTATACATTTTTTATAATGTCTGAAATAGTGAACTATTGCTATTGCTCACCTTTTCCTCATGTTTTGACAATGAAAATATTTTTTATTTATTTTGTTGATCATCATAATTTTTGAATCTATTCAATAAAGCTTGAAGGAATCCGGCCCTTACAACTTTGTCCTATGTCCCTGTCAAACATGTTGCATTTTTGAGCATTTGAAGTACTGAACACTGTTGTGGCCACCACATTAAAGAAAAAAAAGACAGAAATTCTAGAGAAAAGCAGAAGTAGACTTACAAGGCCAGTAACAGAACTAAGTGGGCAGCCATAAGGCAAAAATGAACTGGTTGGGCTTTTTAACTTCAAAAGTAAATTCAGGTAGTCTGAAAAGGGACATTAAAGTTTTGAATTGGATGGATAATGTAGAGGTGGAGTGAATACTCTCTCTTGGGGAAGAATGCAAAAATAGGAGCCACAAATACATAAACAAATGCAAAATTGAAAAAATTTTCTTTAGAATGAAGTTGAGCCAAATAGCTTAAGCATGCAAACGGAAATCAGAAGATTTTTTCCCTTACATATGAACACAAGACTTTGCACCTCAACTTTCAGCATCTCATTCCAACATGTAGATATTCCAACATAAATACAGACTAAATTGATCCAAATGGCTTATTATTGTGCTCAGCATTCTACCTGAGAAAGTCAAAGTCACACACAGTAAACTAATTGAAATCTAAGCAACAACTTGTACAGTCAGTACGTGTTCTTTATTTTTCTCTAAACCGATAATTCAATTGCCTACCCAGTGGCCTTTTTATAAAAAAGTTTTATAAATAGTTGACCTGATTGTTCAATCAGTTTATTCGCTTTTCGACTGAACGAGGAACTTTAAGAGATGCTTCCATTCCTCATTCTTGTTCTGAAACATATCAGTTCATCATCTAAGCCTGTCCCCTTGAAGTGTTCCTGGCTGTTCACTACTCTCATTCAGCAGTTCAGTTAAATAACATTTGCACTTGAGCTAAATGTTCAGTTTTAATTTCAATTTCTGGGAAATGGTTATTAAAAGTGGGGTAATAGGAAGAGATAATCCAACAGCTCCCATAGGCATCTTTAAATTAAAGGACTGTATAATTGCTAGTTTGCAATTAGTAATCATAGTACAATTTCATTCTTGGAAAGTTGGGACCAATTTTTACATGAAAACATAGGAAAAACTCTTTGTACAAAAAAAAAGCAACCCCATGATTTTTGGCCATGTATGGAATCTCAATTATAATGCCCCTCAACCTTTTAAATCCAATGCAATGCATTCCATGTTCAGAATTTCTAATGCCTTAAATGTAATCCACCGGACTTGCATTGTCCATCTTCCACAATCATACATGTTTTCCAGAGTTTTAGGACCCAGCTCAGCCCCTGGGCAATTGGTTTCTGTCTTGCCACAGGCTTGAAAGTTGTTCAATTGTGCAGACACTTGGAAAAAAATACTACCCCTCTAACTGCAAAATATAATCCTTAAAGAAAACCCATAGAAGAAATACCTCAGTGAAGCATTTACTAAAAATCAGAGAAAATGCCAAGGCCATCCTGAATCCAAACCATTAACTCAATGGCAAGACCCATGTCTGTATACCAAGTTACCAGATGACAGGGCTACTCTCTCTTAAAACAGACACAACTAGTGTTGATTCAATGAGGGCCACCATGCCTCAGGGAAGAGGGAGAGGAACAGATTCCTTCACGGTAACATTTGCCTGTGTGAGAATTTGAACGCATGCTGACAGCTTTGCAAACCACCCATCCAGCCACCGAAGAGCAATTTGATCTTGCCAACAGAAAGAAAGAACTATGAGGTCAGAAATAGTAGAAACTGCAGATGCTGGAGAATCGGAGATAACAAGGAGTAGAGCTGGATGAACAGAGCAAGCCAAGTAGCAGAGGAGCAAGAAGGCTGACGTTTCAGGCCAAGACCCTTCTTCAGGAAAAAGGTCTAGGCCCGAAACGTCAGACTTCCGGCTCCTCTGCTGCTCGTTGGCGAACAGTGAGGTCACCTTATTCTATCTTTTTAGCTCAATTTTGATCAAGGTTTTTCCTTATTGTTCCATTCATTTTTTCTGTATAACTGTGTCACCACATTGTGTGGAGTGTGAGAGGTAGTAGGGTGGAGGGGGGAATGTAGGGTTAAAGGAGGTGCGTGTGGGGGGGATGGGGGAGAAAAAGAGAGGGGTGTATGCGGGGGGGGGGGGGGGGGGGAGAAAGAGAGTGGGAAAAGGTGTGTGTGTGTGTGTGTGTGTGTGTGTGTGTGCGCGCGCGCGCGCGCCGGGGGGGGGTGGGGGTACGCGAGGAGTACGCGCGCCAATGCACGCTTGTATGTAGATGTGTAGCTCTCCCTTTTCGGGTTAAAGGGGATATGCTGAAAATTCTTATTGCACGTCAGTTCATAGTTTAACAAATATATGTTTAAAAATCAAGTGAAAATTAAAGTTAACTAGTTACCATAAACTTTGACTTCAAGCAATTTTATTCGCACAACAATCGAAACGAATCAAAACAAGTGTCGTACTCAATAGGTTCATGCATGATCTTCAAATTTCGCCTTATGTTAGGATGCGTTTTTGTGATTTAACAGAAAGCTCGTAAAACAACATAAATTCGCTACAGTTAAACAGGAACTGATAACATACAACGAACACAACTATAAACATATGTTTAAATGACTTAGCGAATTTGCTGTTTTACCTTTCTATCAGACTCGTTCCCAGCAATGCCTGGAAACTGACTGGACACGATACAACACAAAGTGAGGGAAATGCTCGGGTTGAAACTCCTAACCGAAGCCCTTGCTCTGTGTTTCACAGAGGGGCAATGTTGGGCCTGACCGGGTGCTTTCTGCGGGACACCAGCCAGGCCAGAGAACCAGCTCAATCTCACTTATTGACTCCTTCCCTTCACAGTCAATGCACTGTGCCAGTCACAGACATCCAGGATAAGGACCGGTGGCTACCTACCACCTCACCGCGTCGACCAAAAGCTGGAGTTTCATCCTCAACAAGCGAATTCGAAGAAACCAAGCCACCACCCCCCTCTAACCTTTGACCTTTCACCTCTGGGTCACGCCAAGCCACCTGACCACCGTCATGATGATATCACGACGCCCTGACGCGTTACCCTGTCCCCGAGTCCTGAGGGAGCAGGGTATGGGTCAGATTCACTCACTATTTCAGTCGAAGCAAAACTGCAGTTGTTGTAGTAAAGTTAATCTTACGTTTTTTAAATACACGGGATAAATTGAACATTTAGACAATGGCATTATCTGCTTCTGTCTCCTGCAAAGAGTTTATTCTCAATTACTCTGCAATTCTCTGTTGATCAGAAGCAGGAGTATGGTGTATTTCATCCCACCCCTTCCTGGACCCCTCTGTCTCCATCTCAGGCAACCACCGAGAAACTGATGTCCATTTCAAGCCCACCAACTCCCACAGCTACCTAGAATACACCTCCTCCCACCCACCTTCCTGCAAAAATTCCAACCCCTATTCTCAATTCCTTCGCCTCTGCCACATCTGCTCCCAGGATGAGGCATTCCATTCCTGTACATCCCAGATGTCCTTGTTCTTCAAGGACCACAACTTTCCCCACACAGTGGTCAAGAACGCCCTCAACCTTGTCTCCCACATTTCTCACAACTCATCCTTCACACCCTGTCCCCACAATAACCGCCAAAAGAGAATCCCCCTCATCCTCACATACCATCCCACCAACCTCCAGATACAACGCATCATCCTCTGACACTTGCACCATCTACAATCCGAACCCACCGCCAAAGACATTTTTCCCTCCCCACCTTTGTCTGCCTTCTGGAAAGGCCACTCTCTCCAGACTCCCTTGTCCGCTCTATACTCCCCTCCAACCCCACCACACCTGGCACTTAGCCCTGCAACCACAGGAAGTGCTACACTTACCCTCACACCACCTCCCTCAACCACATCCCAGGCCCCAAGATGACCCTCCACATCAAGCAGATGTTCACCTGCACATCTGCCAATGTGGTATACTACATCCGCTGTACCCGTTATGGGTTCCACTACATTGGGGAAACCAAGCAGAGGCTTGGGGACCGCTTTGCAGAACACCTACGCTCGGTTCGCAACAAAGAACTGCACCTCCCAGTCGCGAACCACTTCAACTCGCCCTCCCACTTCCTGATGACATATCCATCCTGGGCCTCCTGCAGTGCCACAATGATGCCACCGGAAGGTTGTAGGAACAACAACTCATATTCCGCTTGGGAACCCTGCAGCCCAATGGTATCAATGTGGATTTTACAAGCTTCAAAATCTCCTCTTCCCCATTGCATCCCAAAACCAGCCCAGCTCGTCCCCGCCTCCCTAGCCTGGTCTTCCTCTCACCTATCCACTCCTCCCACCTCAAGCCGCACCTCCATTTCCTACCTCCTAACCTCATCCCGCCCCTTTGACCTGTCCGTCCTCCCTGGACTGACCTATCCCCTCCCTACCTCCCCACCTATACTCACCTCTACAGGCTCCATCCCCGCCCTTTAACTTGTCTGTCTCCTCTCCACCTATCTTCTCCTCTATCCACCTTTGATCCACCTCCACCTTTCTCCCTATTTATTTTGGAACCCTCTCCCCATCCCCCTTTTCTGATGAAGAGTCTAGGCCCGAAACATCAGCTTTTGTGCTCCTCAGATGCTGCTTGGCCTGCTGTGTTCATCCAGCTCCACACTTTGTTATCTATGTTTAGGCATGTAATGATTCATCTCTGGATCTGATGGGTGGGGATACTACCACTGTGCCACAACAGCCCCTTTTGCATGGAGTAAATATATTTTCTAAGCAATAAATTGTACATGTTGTTTTGAATTTCTGGATTGGATGGGACTTCAATTTACAAATTCTTGTCCAAAGGTAGGGCCCGCTACCACTGCACCACAAGAACCCAAGGGATATTTTAAAGAAATCTGTTCAGGTGAGTAATACACATGTCACAGCCCACAAGTCGTGAAACCACTACAGCAGTACAAGAGCTACAGTGTATGCTAAATGACCAAATCAGTCATACAATACTTGTAAGCTGCTTGGATAATGATAAATATTGTGGAGAATGTGAACATAGTGGGAACTGCTGATGCTGGAGTGCCCGCTTATGCTGGTCTGATCCTATCAAGCAATCAAATCAAACAGCATGTTCCTTTGGTTGCTAATGATGAACTTCAGTACACCATATTCAACTATTCCACCTTTGCAAAATGAATATTGTTAGATGTGATTTAGTGGTACTTGATGAACAATCCTCACAATGCTAATAGTGACATTAACAACCAATTTAAGCTTGCAATATGTTTCATTTATACATACTAGAAATAATGTACATTCATATGCAAGGACCCATTCTCTGCAAACAAAGGAAATACGTTCAGCACATATGCTTTTTTAGATTAGCAGGGAGCTTGGTGATCATACAATTTCTAGATTCCTTCTCCATGGCCAGAGTCAACTTGACATGCACAAGAGCACTTTTCTTTTAAATCTTAGTGTAAATTGTCATGATAATTTGAAATTTGACATTCTTGAGTTGCTCCTGATGAGCATAAAATGAAAAGCTGAAGTATTACTTCTCTCTTCCCAGCAATTCAAGCACTTAAAAGAAATCAATGCTGGACTGGCAACGTCGTTGGCTGAGCCACCATTTATTACCCATCCCTAATTGTACATAGGGCAGTTAAGAGTCAACCACACAGCTGTGGGTGTGGTTATTATTAGACTCTTCATTCCAGTCTTTTTTTTTAAAGTTTAAATTCATCAATCTGCCACAGCAGGATTTGAACCCAGGTGCCCAGGATATTACCTGGGTGTCTGGAAATAACAGTCCGGGAATAATACCACTAGGCCTCACCTTGCAAGTAAATTCTAGTAAAGCATACTAAATTCTTACATGGAGAAACGAAATGGCTAATTCGTGATCGTATGTCCGCAATAGCAATTCAGTTCTGTGGAAGGGTCACTGGCCCCAAAACGTTAACTCTGATTTCTCTCCACAGATACTGCCAGACCTGCTGAGCTTTTCCAGCCATTCCTGTTTTTGTTTCTTATTCCCAGCATCCACAGTTCTTTTGGTTTTTATCCAAAATAACAATGTTCTGTTTTGAAGACATTATATAAGTACTAGTTTTATTTGAGTAGCACAAAGTAAGTGACAACATTTTGGAGTGGAAAAAGTGAATAACCCAATAATTGACCCATTTTCATGAATCACGGCTGCCTGGAGTTTAGCCTAAAACTTAGCCGAGATGTTCTTGAAAAATTTGCAAAAGCTATTTTACAATGGTCACAAAGCATGAAAGCTACAGGTTCTTAAAGTAGTGAAATATTGGATAACTTTTCAGTTAATGGCAAAATTCAATTCAGAATGGCGAATTTTTAGTCCAAGTTTGGAGTGTGCTGACTGCAGTTTTTCATGGTCAGCTTGTCATAATTAATTGCCTGTTTCAGTGCAGCATTGGCCTTGTGATGAGAAGATTAAATGAAAAGAGAAAATCATGTTCTTGGCAAAATTTAAAGGAAATGGTCACATGAGAGCCACAAATTCATTCAACATTTAGCTAACTCCAAAAGCATTTTAAGCACTTCCTGGCATTTTCAAAGAGCAGAGAAAAACTATGTAAAAATGAAGGGAAAGGAAACGTGCAACCCTGATAAGTAAATTGTGGGGAAAAAGAAAGGTTGTGTTGAGAATGTGACTTTTTGAACAGATCATGCAAGTGCAATAAGTATACCGAATATAATATTGAGAAATGTTAATTTATGTCTGGTCTGAAATGCAGCCATAAAGAAAAGAAATGAATGGATGGAGTGGAAGTTGACAGATGGGAAAATAATGCTGGACCAAGTGCAGGCTGCTCAGATTGGGGAAACATTGCAAATTTTGTTACAAGAGCTAGTGTTGTATCCATTTCCAATCTCAACACTTAAATGCTTGTTTTGTTAACACTTAATCAGTTCCAGATAAGGGACATCCTTCTCCTCTATTTACATATTATAAATGAAGCAGCAATATGTCGTCTAAGGGTTTAATTCTACTTGTGTGATATGCTGATTAGAGTTCACACACATGATCTTGGTCTGTCTTCCTGTCTCATGGTAAGATGGAGTTTCTGAAATTATTTTTATGGATGTAAGTTTGCTCGCTGAGCTGGAAGGTTCGTTTTCAGACGTTTCGTCACCTTTATTTTAATTTGAAAAAATATACTTTATTCATAGAAATGTACAAAAAAAAATTTATACACCTAACCAGTCATGCAAGCCAGGGGGTTACCCAGGGGGTACGTACACCAACTAAAGGCAAAACCAAAACAAAGAAGGAAAAAAAACAAAGCAAAGAAAACGCCCCGGCTGTCGTCTCCCGCACAGTCCCCGTTGGCCCCCTGACCAGTTGGGGAAGGCGCCAGCTGGGCCCAATTACCAGATAGGGCCCCTTTTTCTATTCTGGACGAGGGGTTTCATACAGTGGTCTTTCCCCACCGCACCTTGGCGGCAGCTGCCCCAAGCTTTAGCGCGTCCCTCAGCACGTAGTCCTGGACCTTGGAGTGTGCCAGTCTGCAACACTCGGTCGGGGTCAGTTCTTTCAGCTGGCAGACCAGCAAGTTGCGGGCAGACCAAAGAGTGTCTTTCACCGCATTGATGGTCCTCCAGGCGCAGTTGATGTTGGTCTCAGTGTGCGTCCCAGGAAACAGCCCGTAGAGCACGGAGTCCCGTGTCACGGAGCTGCTCGGGATGAACCTCGACAAATACCACTGCATCCCCCTCCAGACCTCCTGCGCATAGGCACACTCCAGAAGGAGGTGATCGACAGTCTCGTCCCCCCCGCAGCCACCTCGAGGGCAGCATGCGGTGGCACAGAGATTCCAGGCATGCATAAAAGATCTCACTGGCAGAGCCCCTCTCACCGCCAGCCAAGCAATGTCCTTGTGCTTGTTTGAAAGTTCTGGCAATGAGGCATTCTGCCAAACGACTTTGGCAGTCTGCGTGGGTAACCACACGACGGGATCCACCCTCTCCTTTTCCTGACGGGTCTCGAGGATACTACGTGCTGACCACTGCCTGATGGCCTTGTGGTCAAAGGTGTTTCCCTTCAAAAATTTCTCCACGAAGGACAGGTGGTACGGGACAGTCCAACTACTCAGAGCGTTCTGCAGAAACGAGGCCAGGCCCATCCTTCGCAACACCGGGGACAGGTAGAACCTCAGTAAGTAGTGACACTTGGTGTTTGTGTACTGAGCATCTATGCACAGCTTGATGCAGCCGCACACAAAGGTAGCCGTCAGGGTGAGGGTGGCGTTCGGTATGCCCTTTCCCCCATTTTCCAGGTCTTTGTACATGGTGTCCCTGCGGACCCGGTCCATCCTCGACCCCCAAATGAAGTGGAAGATGGCCCGGGTGACCGCAGCGGCGCAGGTCCACGGAATAGGCCAGGCCTGCTCCACATACAGCAGTACCGAAAGCCCCTCGCACCTGACATCCAGGTTCTGACCCGCGATGGAGAGTGACCGGAGTTTCCACCTGCCCAGCTTCTGCTTCAGTTTGGTGATACGCTCCTCCCAAGTCTTAGTGCATGCCCCAGCTCCACCAAACCAAACACCCAGCACCTTCAGGTAGTCTGTCCTGATGGTGAAGGGGATAAAGGAGCGGTCGTCCCAGTTCCCGAAGAACATGGCCTCGCTCTTAACCCTATTGACTTTGGCACCCGAGGCCAGTTCAAACTGGCCGCAGATGTCCAACAGTCTACTCACCGACCGACAATCGGTGCAGAAGACGGCGACGTCATCCATGTACAGGGAGGTCTTGACCTGAAGGCCTCCGCTGCCTGGGATAGTCACGCCCTTCAGGCTCACGTCCTTCTTGATGGATGCGGCAAAGGGATCCACACGGCACACAAACAAGGCAGGAGAGGGTGGGCAGCCCTGCCTGACTTCAGATCTGACGGGAAAACTGTCCGATTCCCACCCGTTGATCGCAACTGCGCTAACGATGTTGGTGTAGAGCAGCCGGATCCAATTGCGGATGCCCTCCCTGAACCCCAATTTGGAGAGGACGTCCCTCATGTAAGCATGAGAGACCCTGTCGAAGGCCTTCTCCTGGTCCAGGCTGACGAGGCAGGTGTCCACCCACCTGTCCTGCACCTAGGCGATCGTATCCCTGATGAGCGCGAGGCTCTCAGAGATCTTCCTGCCCGGTACAGCACAGGTTTGGTCAGGGTGAATCACCAACTCCAGGACAGACCTGACCTGGTTGGCTATGACCTTGGCCAGGATTTTGTAGTGCACGTTCAATAGTGAAATGTGACGCCAGTTCTTAATGTCTTCCCTCTCCCCCTTCCTCTTGTAAATGAGGGTGATGATGCCCTTTCTCGTGGACTTGCACATTTCCCCTGCCCGAAGCGCACTATCATACACCTCCAGCAGGTCCTGTCGGCCAGGTCCCACAGAGCGGAATACAGCTCGACCGGTAAGCCGTCGCTCCCGGGAGTCTTATTCCTCTCCAAGGACTTGAGGGCTCTGGTCAGCTTGTCCAGGGATGTCGGCTGGTCCAGCCACTCCCTCGTGCCGTCATCTCAGACCTCCGTGATAGATGACAGGAACGACTCGGAGGCCGTGCTCTCCGTGGGCTTCCCGTCGTACAGTCCGGCATAGAAGGATCTGCTGATCCTCAAAATGTTGCGCCGAGATGACGTCACCGAGCTGTCGTCCTCCTTCAGCTGGCTAAGCTGTACATCAGGATCTTTGTACCTAAGATAGCATCATAAGCAGAAACTTGCATGCTTTTCACTGTACTCATTTGAGTACGTGACAATAAAGCTAATTCAAATCAATTCAATTCTTTTGTGGTGGGCCCCTGATCCTGTGATTCAATTTATTCTGTTTCTAAACATAACTTTACTAGCTATTACACACAAAAAAGTAAAATGCACCTTTCTCCCCTACACCAAATTCCTAAAACTATATCAAAACAAAGTTGCTGGAAAAGCTCAGCAGGTCTGGCAACATCTTGGAAGAGAAAACACAGTTAACGTTTCGGGTCCAGTGATGCTTCCTCAGAACTCTGTTTTCTCCTCCACAGATGCTGCCAGACAGGCTGAGCTTTTCCAGCAACTTTGTTTTTGTTCCTGATTTACAGCATCCGCAGTTCTTTTTGTTTTTCCTCAAACTATACTCTGACTCTGGATAGAGTCTCTCCTTCTAAACCACATGAAGCATACTGACCACATGCTTTCACAGGCCCTTTCCTAAATGGATCTAAAATAAGCAGAGATGACTCATTTAACAGTTTGATTTCCTTGCTGCCTCCAAATTTGATTAACTATATACTCATTAAGGCTGTGAATTACTCTGCATGAGATTCTCCTTCTCAATATCAAGAAATGGCTGAAATTCTGAAGGCATTGGAAACTGCAAAAGCGATATAATTACAGATTTGTGTGTCAGAACAAGCTGTGCTCTATTCAAGCTGTTCCAGATGCAACACTGACAGCAACCTGACAATGTTGCATGTGTGCCCTGTACTGTGTAAGTGAAAACAGGACAAATCCAAATCAGCCAAAAACCACACCGCTTACTCTCAATCATCAATGAAGGCCAACAAGTGCCATTGACACGCTATCAAATGGCACTTATTCAGCAATACTTGCTCACTGAGACTCCGTTTAGATGCCATCAGGGTCACTGAGCTCTTGACTTTATCACTGCATTTGTCCAAACATGGACAAAGGATTTGAACCGCACAGATGAGGTGAGATAGCTGTCCTTCACATCAAGCCAACATTTGGCCAAGTACAGCATCAAGCAGCCCTAAAACAAACTGTAGTCAATGGGAATTATGGAAAAAAATACTCTCCATTAGTTCATTTCATAATTAACGCAAAGCAAAGTGGTGTTTAGTGGTGGTTAACCTCAGTCCCAAGACATTTGCAGGAGTTTTTCAGGGTAGTGTCCTAGTCTCAGGCATCTTCAGCTGCTTCATCAATGACTTTCTCTCCAACAAATGGTCAATAGTGGGTCTGTTCACTGATGTTTGTGCAATGTTCAGCCATCTTCGTTACTCCTCAGTTACTGATAAGGTTTGGACTGAAAAGTGGCAAGTAACATTCAAGCCACGCAAGTGCCAGGTAACAACCCTTTCCACAACACAGGATCTAACCATCACCCCTAATATTTGATGGAATTACCTCCACTGGATCTTTCATTATTAACATTCTGGGGATAACACTGACCAGAAACTGAACTTCACCAGTCATATAAATCCTGTGGCTAGATAAACAGATCAGAGGCTGACAAACTTCCATCAAATCTCTCACATCATTAGCTCCAAGATCTGTTCTTCATTGACAAGGCACTAGTAAAGAGTGGGTTGGAATACTGTCTGCTGGCTTGCAGCTCCATTGACACTCAAGACTGCAGAACCATCGACAAGAATATGGTACCTCATCTACACCCTTTTACTTTCACTTCTCCACCACTGACACAGAGTGCCTTCAGTGTGTACCATCTATAAGATGCACTGTAACAACTCACCCTGGCTCCTTTGACAGCATCTTCTAAACCTGAATGATCCATTATCATAAAGAATCAGGGCAACAGAGACATGGGAACACCATGACCTGCAAGGTCCTCTTCAAGACATACAACATTCTGACTTGAAAATATATCTTCATGTCGACACTGTCACTATATCAAACTCCCTTTCTTTTTGCAATCAGGGTGTACTCTGTGTGGGATATAACTATAGTGCTATTGTCTGGATGGAATACAAGAAGATGGCTCCAGCTCACCATTGCCTTCTTAAGGAAAACTGTAGATGTGCAAGCATGGTAAACACATCCTGTGATTTAATAAATAAAAAAAGTTACTGAGGCAGATGAAACTAGAAATTCTAGAGACTCAGGCCATTATTTTACAATTTTTCTAGACTCAGTGTGCGCACTAGTAAATTGTGAATGTTACCAGTTTATTCAACAGAGGGTGTAAACTTGAAATGAGCAACTATGGGCAAATCAATTAAAATTGAGTGACGGAGAGGCTTCTCAAAAGAAAGCTCGGCATAAAATCACTACTCACTTGGGGAAATGCTGGTTAATTAACAGTATGTAGTTTTTTGATGTATCAGGATTGATAAAGGTAATGTTGTATAATGGTGTATAAATGAACTTGCAAAACATATTTGTTCAAGGACCTCTCAACAGAGTTGTGAGCAGAGGACGATAACGTAGAACTTTAAAAGGAAGTAGCCAGTTTGGTAGAATTGGTGGACAAGTGTCAGGTAAAGTTTAATATGGAGACGTGTGAAGTGATATATTTTGTTGGAACAGCATGGCGAAACAAAACAAAATACTGGGTATTATTGTAAATGGATACAAGAGCAGAGAGATATGAACGTCTATCTGCATAATTCAATGAATTTGTTTGGTTAAAAGAGAAGTTAATAAAGCATAGTGTACCCAACTTTTATTAAGAGGCAGAAAATGAGTAGAAAATCAAGAAAATTACATAAAATTTGTATAAAATACCAGTTTGGCCTCAACTAGCTAGTAACATGCAATTCTGAACAACACACTTTTGGAACAATGTGAAGGTATTAGATTGTGCAGAAAAGATTCATGATAATAGTTCCATGGATGAAGAACTTCAGTTTGGTTGATACATTGAAAGAGCTTTGACTATTTTCCTTGGAGGAGAGAAGATTGAGACATTACAAGATCATTGATCTGCCCAGAGAACACAGGCAGGTCCCTTTGGGGGAAGGATTAAGAACCAGAGAACACAGAATTATATTAACTGCCAAAAGTAGCAATGGTGATATTAGATTTTTTTCACATTATGATCTGGAATGTACGGTTTGAGTGGACACAAGTTCTACTGAGGCATTTGAGAAGGAATTAAATTCTTATCCAAAAATAAAAATAGTGAAGAAAAAGTGGGGGTTGCAGGATGAAAACAATTCAATTGGAGAGCCTGTGCTGACAAAAGGAGCAATTTTGGCCTTTTACTGTTCTGAAATCATTCCGTGAGACTGTGAAATGTTTTCTATTATGGGTACAGCAAAATTGGAGGCCATCAATTTTAGACAGTTACCAAGCAACCCAATAGGGAATTAAGAAAGAAATTCTTTCCTGAATGTACAATGAGAATGTGGATTTCGCTACCTTACAGAATGGTTGAAGAAAATTACGCAGGTGCATTTAAGGAGAAGTTAGACAAGCATATGAAAGAAAAGATATGGTTATGATGATAAAGTAAGATGAATAAAAATGGCAGTAGGCTTTACTAGAGGATAAACTGATGGATTGTTCAGTTTTTTTTCTAAATTCATTCACAGGAAATAGGCATCTCCATCGGAGCCAGTATTCATTGTCTAGCTGTAATTGTACATAGGGGATATTGTTGTGGATCTGGAGTTATATTTGGTCAGACCAGACGAGTTAGACCAGACAAGACTGACTGATTTCCTTCCCTGAAGGACTTTAGAGAACTAGGTTTTTCTATGTTGTGTATTTTTAATCCAAAGTATTTATTTATATATTTTCTGTTATCTTTTGTGTAACTTTCCTTCCCTGTCCTCTGAAATTACACTATAGGATGCCTCCTAAACAAATGCTGATCTGTAAAATTTGATAAAGCCTTCTCTCTGGTCAGCTGTGTATAAACTTATTTTCCGAAAGTAAACTTTACATAAACAAAAAAATTCCCGGTGGTTCACATAAGAATTACATTTTCAAAAGAGTTATTATTAAAAGAAAACATTTACCCTCAAATTGTCTTGAAAGCCTAGCTTTAAATAAACTAGGTCCCAAGTCACAGTATATTAATTGATCTGTTGTTTGTGCAGGCCCGTTCAGTGACTGTGAGAGTTGCAGCTCATTAGTGTTTTCTCAACTGACACAGCAGATAATTTGTTTTAATAGTCATCACAATTTGTTCTAAAACACATGGAAAAATCTTCCTGTTATGAAAAGCAGCAAGGAAGGTGGCAGTTTGGCAAGATTTTTAGGTGGGTGTGGCATCAAGGACATACTCACCACCAACTGGCATCACACTGGGTGGGAATACCCAAGTTTCATCAACCAGCCTGCCACCAATTTAGGACTTACGTGATCCATTAATAATTACTTGAGGACCTTTTCCGAGCACTATTTTAATTTCATTATTGGCCGGTGAGAACAGTGACAGCCTTCTCACTGGCAAAATAAAGCAACCTGCCTGTTTGGTTGTAGGGGTGGTCTTGATCTGCCTCATTCTGGGGTGATTGAGGAATCGAATGGGCACAATGATGTAGCTGCTGAAAAACACCTGCTTGCCTTGCATTTGACACCCTTGATCCCACTATCTCCCCACAAACCCACCTCATGATCCCTCTGTAAAGCTACCAACCTTGCCCAATGACCCATGGGCTTTGGGTAAAGAGTTGTCCTGTGAGCAGTTATGATCAGTGAAGTAGGACTGCTGTTCACAGTGACTGCTGGCCTTTGATTTGCTAATAGTGTGGGGCATTGCTGATCGAGGAAGTATCCTTGCCAAAAATTCCACCAGGTGACGATTTAGGAGCATAGCAGAAAAAGTCTGGTGAGCTTTCCCAGTTATGGTGATGAGTGTTATGTACATTGTGGCATCCACACCACGGTTAGGAAACAAAATCAGACAGGCTTGGCTGCAGTACCTAATACGTCTATATTAAACTAAAATGTAAGCTTTTAAGTAAGGGATTACTCTTTTGTTATATTAACACTATTTACTGTGTAATCCATGCTTTCGCTACTAAAAGCAAAGTCACCATAGTCTTAGACCATAGGGCTGTTCTCTTATTCAAGAAGGATGACTGGTGATGTTTTAGAATCATTGAATTCTTACAGTGTGGAAACAGGCCATTCAGCCCAACAAGTCCACACTGACCCTATGAACAGCATCCCACCCAGATCCATCCCCCTATCTTTTCCCTGTAACCCTGCATTTCCAATGGCTAATGCACTTAATCTACACATCCCTGAACACTATGGGCAATTTAACATGGCCAATCCACTTAGCCTGCATATCGCTATCTATGGGAGGAAAGTGGAGCACCCGGCAGAAATCCAGGCAGTCACAGTGAGGATGTGCAAACTCCACATAGTCGCCTGAGGGTAGAATCAAACCCTGGTCCCTGGCACTGTGAGGTAGCAGTGCGAACCACTGAGCCACCATGCTTCCTGATGTGGCTCAGTGGTTAGCACTCACTGGTTAACCTTAGGTGAGGGGAGAGATTGAAAGGGAGAGTGCTTCGTGTGAATCTAAAACACCGCTTATCAAGGATACTGTCTTGCTCCAGCCATTTCCAATGTAGAGTTTCACTTAGTTTTTGTCCAAACTTAAGTCCACGATTTAAGTTGTGTAACAACTCCATAGCCTGGTTACCAGAGATAGTTTATTGCTGGCTGGCAATTAAAGTTAACAATGTTCTGCCTGCTAAATAGGTCATTTTTAAAAATGAAAAGATTAATAAAAACATAAAAATGCTGTACATACACAGCAATCCATATTTTTCAGTAGTGTTATTTTAATATTGATTTTAACCAACTATCTAAAAAAATGTGGCATTTATGTCTAAATAATGCCACTTGAATACCTTGGGCAGAAAGTCCATCTGCAACTGAAAAGCAAAATGTTACACTGTTCTGATAAATTTCCTTCATCAGAACTGAAACAGGAAGACAGACAAGCTTCTAGAATGCTACAAAAAACAAAGAACAAAAATTTCAATATGATTTTATTTTCATGGCATTGTATCAATATCATGGTATTGTATCAAAAAACGCAGGGAGTCGTAATTGTTAATCAACACAACCAAAAATTGATTATCATAAAATTATTTCATTTGTTGCTTGTCAAAAATAAAATTGGAATGTGTTGTACCTGTGAGAAGAGAATTAAATAATGGCTGTTGGTGTCAGTACTGTCAAAATATGAGTCTATTTCATGGTGTGGGCTTGCAGAGTCCTTACAGGACTTTGATTCACCTACAACATGTCAGTTATCTCCACTGAGCAAGTCTTGGAGATTGTCCTTCACAATGTACGAAAGAGGGAACCAGCTGAGCCCGCAAGTTCAGCAATCTCCTATTGTGGCGAATATCAAACATGCACTAACATGAACACTCAATGAAGAGTGAACAAAACACATTGTTTCTTCCACAATAAAAGAAATGTCCCTAAGTCCCCTGTAACCATCAATGCATGTCAACCTTGAGGTTTACCAATACATTAAGCTCTCTAACCAAGCTAGTCTCAAAAAATAACATGATGCACACATGAATAAAGTGTAATCAATATGATGTGAAATATTTACAAGTGAAATTTAACTTTGAAAAGCACCTATGCCATCATTGTGATCACAAGTCTTACGTTAGTGGCAATGCTGCAGGACAGGAAAGTTGCGGCCTTGATGTAGAGTTTCCATCAGGACTCTGACAAAGAATCATCTAGACTTGAAATTTTAGCTTGCTTTCTCTCCGTGGATGCTGACTAACCCGCTGCGACCTTCAGAATTTTTGTGCTTTCCCAACACAGAGTCTCCATGTTTGACCTGGGAAATTCTTTACTTTGTGAATGCCACAGTAGGATGAGTGAGGGGATTTTAAGGATTAACTTCTCTCTCAAGTTTTGCTTTGTTTACATTTTGCAAGTAACTAATTGTCATTGTCTATTTTCTCCAGTTTTCAGAAGGGATTCCAAGCCTTGCCAGAGAAACTATAAATAGTTTATTAACTAACCAGTTTAAGCTGGTTTCTCTCCTTTTTCGTTAAAATTTGTTTTTTGGCATGATGATATCACTAGACCAGTATTTATTGCTTCTTACTGATTGCCTGGAGGTTAGCATAACAAGAGGTTATGGAATTCAAGTATACAAAATTGTTCCAGTGATTAATAGGGTAGATTGTAGGAAGGATGTTACATCTGGCTGGTTTATAAAACCAGGCACGAGGTCCCAGAGTAAGGGGCAGAGATCAGGAGGAATTCCTATACTCAGAGAATGGTGAATCTTTGGAATTCCCAGTCCCTGAATTGTAAGTCTGTTAAAGACTGAGCTTGATAGGTTTCTACAGAACAAAATTATCAAGAGTTATGGGGATATAATGCAGGAAATGTACGGCAGAAGGAGCTCAACCATGAATGGCAAAGTGAGCTCAAATGAATGAATGGCTTACTCCTGCTCCTATTTCTTATATACTTCCAGCCCACCTGCACCTTGTGCATTATCAATTGGCCACAGGTTTCACCAATGAAAAAGCTCCTTTGCTGCTGAATTGCAAGTGCTTTCTATGCATGCCACTGATACTTGAAAGGTAGGAAATGGGAAAAATAACGTGTCTGCGTAGCACACAGTTCTGGCTATGATGTTAAGAATGATATATGATTGAAAAAATTTTGGCCTGCGTACATTCAGATCTAAAGCCTAACTTGAAGATGTTGTCACTTGAATTTAGCTAATATGGGATAACAAAGTGTAGAGCTGAATGAACACAGCAGACCAAGCAGCATCTTGGGAGCACAAAAGCTGATGTTTCAGGCCCAGAGATATGGATTGTGTTATGATCAGGCAAGGAGGCATGAAATGATTTCCTAATGCTCCCAATGTTCATTTGACCATAACAGGTTTTTGTTTGTGTGCCTTGCCAATTTTGTAAATGTACCACTACACTTTTTAATGCTATGAAGTATTTACATAGACAGGTCCCCTTAAGTTAAACAAAACACAAGATAAATTAATTGAAACAACATTTCTTGAACTAAGTAAGACCAGGTGATGGAACATCATTTATAAGATTGCAAACATTTTTTCTGGGTCCAAACACACTCAAAGCCGTTACTGCCAGAGTAAAAGGCTAAGTTTACAACAAGTTCACATTTGATGAAAGTTAAAACAAGTGAGTATATGATTAGCAGATCATCGACTGCTTTTGATACAATGTGTCCAACATTGTACATTCATAGTTCAGTTGTTCTCTGCGATTTAGTTGTACGCAACAGAATTCCATATCTTAAAAGATCTTACTTCATGATCAGCTTTGTCTCATCATTAATGACATTTGTAGAAACAACCAACAATACCACTTCCAAAGAAAGACAGAAACAATTTCTTAGCCTGTCATCAGTACTTTCTTAGATTTAGGCTTAATTTCTCTGACCGCAAGACAAAAATGAGCAGCAAGAATCTGCCACTGAACCTGGTCCATCACAACTTTTTTTTGGTCTGGCCCTAGATAATGTCCTGCTTGGTATTCCTTAAATGTCCTTCAGGCTTTCTTTGGTCAAGCCTCATTCACCTGCACCTATGGCAGGTTACCAGGAAAGGGCAGGAGGTAGAATTATCTGAGTTGTACTTGTCAGGTAAAGTCATCATAGTCCTCTGGACAATACCCAATGGCACAATATTTGTGTTTTTACAGTTCTTTGGCATCAACTTGGAAATAAGGAGGATTCAGAGGAGGAGGGCCCAGTTAAGAAAGAAAGGGAATTTCTGCACATGGAAATAGAAAGTCTGGCTGATAAATAGAATAAATACTTTGTAACATTCTTTACCAAGGAAGAAAATGTTGTTGAAAGCAGTTTAAAAAGGCAGTTGAGACACTGGATGGACAGGAAATAGATAAGGAAAATGTATCAGAAAAACTGACTCGACTTATAGCTGGTAAGTCACAAGCACAGATGGAATTCATCCAAGAATGCGGAAGGAGGGAAGTCTAAAGGTTTATGTTCAGTCTCTGTCAGAACTTTCAAGTCAAAACTGTAGTTTTAAAATCTCTCACAAGCCCATCTATCTGAGTGAGCTTCTTTCAATAGCTGCACAGTATGTTTTTGTGCCCTACAACGCCGTGATGCTGTATTACACATTTTCAGCATCCACCTGGTACTTCCTGAGATAACTTGTCTTCTATGCCTGTAAAATTCTGATGCATTTTTATGAGTTCTAGTCATGACTTGGCCAACACTTATTGCCCATTCTGATTGCCACACAGTAGCTAAGAGCCAGCCATAGAGCTGTGGTTTTGGAATCACCTATGGGCCAGATTGGGTAAGGACAGCAATTTCCTTCCCTAAAGGACATTACTGAACCAGCTAATCAATAGTGGCTACGTAGTTGCCATTAGACTAGCTTCTTATTCTAGATTTTCATTGAATTCAAGTTTCACCATCTGCCATGGCAGGATTCAAGCCCACTCCCCCAGAATATTAGCCCAAGTTTCCAGATAACTAATCCAGTGATATTACAACAATGCTACCACCTCCTTCAGATCCTATGTAATCTGCAGCAATTGGTGGAAATGATGGATTGTTAAACCTGACTTCTGTGGACATCAGTGTGTCCTAGATCCTTGGGAGGCAACTTCCTGAGGTGAGTCCCATCACCATCCTTGTGAATTCCTGTGTATTTGTCTAAAGGATTCCATCATTATTACCAAGTGAGTCAAAATTTTGCCAAGTGGTTTACCATGATTAGACCTATTTGGAGGTTATGAACTAGCTTCAGAGAATCATTTTTTTCTGGTTCTGGCATTGCCGCATCTTGCCAATGATGTGTACCAAGATGCAAATCGATTCCCTAGAAATTTCACTCTTTTCATTGAAGATAATCCTTTGGACTGTAGGTATTTCAATATTTGTAGACCCTCTAGTTTTGTTTCTTGACCTTTTCCTCAGGTAATAATATGTCATCAATGTGATGTGTGGCATGTTTCCAACCTTGTAATATATTGGACATAGTCTACTGAAAAATCTCTTGGACTGAGGTTTTCCTGAGTCATAGTATGCTGGATCAAAATCTCCAGTGCATTACACAACTGGCATTATTCCTATGAGGGTGGGCACAATAACTTACAGATGTTCATGCTCCATCTGTAGTTGAATCCTCAGTGATGGTCTAGCCTCTCTTGCCTTGGCTAGTGACACATAGCATATATCCTTACAGTAATGTGAAGGAGAGATACAATGCTAGTCATACTTTCCATTAATTATTTTTAAAAACTGTACAATAATTAGGAGGTTTTTTTGTACCATAGTAGTTGTGTCTTTACCTCCAGGTTAGAAGGTCCAGATTGAAGTCCCACTTACCCCATACATATCTCATAACATATTTGAAAAAGCCTATTAAAAATATCTACGATAAGTCAGTAACAGGCATTTCACTGGAATGCTCAACTTTTAGGCTCTTTCTCCAGTCAAACTGCCTTTCCATAATTACAAACTACAGCATGCTTGTGTTCATTATTTTAATAATTAAATGGTTATCCACTTCCTGTCGACAACATTACTTTGTGAACTAAAGCTTTCAATTGACATTAGAATTTATTTGCCGAATAATGCATTATAATGAATTAAGCTGGCAATACTAGTGATAATATCACGGCAAGAACTGGATGCAGGCAGCACACGTACAAAGTTATCTGGGAGGATTCCAGATCTCCTGGGCCACTTTCCAATTTCTGATGTTACAAGTAACATTGTCACAGGCAAAGAGCTGACAACACTGGAATTAGAAGCTGGCAAGGAATGTTTCCTAATAAATTACAAGGAATAAATTTCAAGGCTTGTGCTGCTGAGGTGTAGAGTACCCTACAAAGGTTGTTTATTAGAAAACAATGAATGGGCAATTACAGGAGGATTTAAATTAACCTTCCAGGCAAGTGTGTATCTGTGCTCAAAAATCTCAAAGACAAACTAATGTGAATCCTGATGGTAAGTATTTCTGCTTACCTGACAGAGGTATTTTGACCCTGCCCTAAAACTGGCTACAGTCAGTGACAAATGCCATTAGTGACTCACACAAAAATCGGAAACAGAAATTTGTACCTTACAAGAAGAGGCTGCTGATTGGTTGGAGTGGAACTGTTAACTGTTAGGTGAAAAAAATTTAGACGAGGCATGATGGGTTCCAAATTTGTCTTCTTACATGTCAGTCCTGATGAGTGTAAAATGAAAAGCTTCAACTTTGTATCTCTTTTTAGCAAGTTACACCTAGTTTATATGGAAAAAGAATTAGGTATTTCAGTCAAAGAGTGAATATAAACTTTTAATGAAAGGAAAATAACATGATCGCAAGGAATTGAGCCTAAAGAAGAATCATGATTTAAACAATAAGAAAAGATAATTAACCAGGAATTAACCAGAAAAACACAAGTAAACTTCAATAAAAGCAAATACTGAGATACTGGAGATGTGAAATAAAAGCAGAAAGTGCTGGAAAAAGAGACAGTATGTAGAGACAGAGAAACAGAGTTAATGTTTTGAGTCCAATGATTCTTCTTTGGTACCTGGAATGAGGTTGGCCAGGTGGATCTCACTGAGTGTCAATTCTCTGTTTGGGGCTGTTAACCTGGGCCAATCAGGGAATCCTGGCTGACAGATATAAACAGGAATCTCATGGATTCTCCTCACTCCAGGCACTGGCTCTGAACACGTTGTTAAGAATCCATGTACTGTACATGTGTAAATAAAGGATGATTTGATGAGGGGATACTGGTCTCTGTAGAGTTATTTCAGTCTGGCCAGGATCTTGTGCAAACATAATGATTGGAGACCAGAGCAAACTTTGTTAAAGACTGGTTCTGCAATCACTCGATATCAAACTGTCCTAATTTCTGTTTGAATATAGGACTTCTCACATAACTACAAGGATAGCTCCAGCAGAGCTGCTGATGGGGCAAAGACTCCACACCAGGTTTAACCTGATATTCCCAGACCTGGTGGTGGTGTGGGTGTGAGGTGAAATGGCATGGGAAACAGTAATGCCAGCCACATGCCTCCTCTAAGTGAGACAGACAGTTTACATCAGGGAATGAAGTTTGGCATCAAAACCATGGAAATGGCCCTGCATAAGTACAAGGCAACAGCAATATGAATTTCATCACATACAAAGTTCAAATGGGTGAGGCAGTCCTGAATAAACATGTGGTTCACATGAAAACTGCTACCTTGCAAACAGGGCAGGAGAAAAACACGCCTGGCCCTTCAGAACATCCAGAATGCTGTCAGGAATTATGGGTTCTCCCCCTCCATCTAACATTGAATAAACCTCAAAGTCCAAAATGGGTGCAGCTGATGTGGCAGCCTTGATACCATTACCATCTGAAGAAGGGGAGCAATTTCTTCAGAGTCACTTTAGATGTAAGAGGTGTGCCACAGAATGGTACACGCTGCTCATGTCCAAGTTAGAGTTGGAAGAACCAGACCTGGGGTGTGAGCATCCCAGGAGAAGCAAAAAGGAAAAGAACAGGCCCACATCCCTGGACCTGGAGGGAGAAATGCAATGATTGGAATGAGGTTGGTCAGGTGAATCTCGCTGATAATGCATTCCCTGATTGGTTTGCTAACTTGGGCCAATTAGGGAATCCTGTCTTGCAGATATAAACAAGAATTGCAGCGATTCTGCTCACTTCAGGGACCAGCTCTGAGCTA
The DNA here is from genome assembly GCF_030684315.1 of Stegostoma tigrinum. Lineage (NCBI taxonomy): Eukaryota > Metazoa > Chordata > Chondrichthyes > Orectolobiformes > Stegostomatidae > Stegostoma > Stegostoma tigrinum. Next base: position 61,957,004 of record NC_081355.1, on the reverse strand, counting down.
GCTGGTCAGAGTCCATGTATGGTGCACATGTAAATAAAGGGTGACTTGGTGACAGGATACCAGCCTCTGTACAGTTATTTCAGTACCCTACAGACGAGGCACTCTGCTTACTATGACCCTAACCCATTAATCTACCGCAACCCAAACACCAGACTTACCTAGATAACAAAGTGTGGAGCTGGATGAACACAGCAGGCCAAGTAGCATCTCAGGAGCACAAAAGCTGTTCAGCTTTTTGTGCTCCTGAGATGCTACTTGGCCTACTGTGTTCATCCAGCTCCACACTTTGTTATTTTGGATTCTCCAGCATCTGCAGTTCCCATTATCACCAGACTTACCTAATTCACTTGTCCTTTCAGGGGTGCTGTCAAATGCCCTGCTGTTCTGCTGGATATTTAAATCATAGAACAGGGCACACTGACTGCTGCAAAATGGGGTGTGGTTTCTATAAAGATTTTGTTCACTGTTGGATTCCTGGACAAATTCATAACAGGTGACCCCTGACCAGGAATTTGCAGCACAGAAGTCATCTTAAATTATCTGAATAAGCTTTAATCCAGAAATGAATAGAAGAAGTGCTTCCAACTTTGACCAGACTGATGACTATGTTAACTAACAAGATGAAAAGAAAAACATATGACCTATTCATTTTGGGATCTGACCATGTTCAGGAGTATCATCAACTGGGATTGTAATAAAAATAACAGCTTAATATTAGCCCGGACATCGAAGTGACTGAGAAATATAATGTTTTAAAACTGTCCGAAGAATTCTTCAATACCACGATAACCATGCACAATTTCTTCTGTTATGGAAGAATATATCAACAAGTAGAAGAGGTGCTTGTTATACTTGCCTAACAGCAATAATTTGTGTGGTGATACATAACTTTGGATTCATCCTTGTGGGTTACAACGGTACATGTACCGGCTAACCAAGACACATAAAAGTCATGATAATAAAATGTGAGGCTGGATGAACACAGCAGGCCAAGCAGCATCTCAGGAGCACAAAAGCTGACGTTTCAGGCCTAGACCCTTCATCAGAGAGCTGATGAAGGGTCTAGGCCCGAAACGTCAGCTTTTGTGCTCCTGAGATGCTGCTTGGCCTGCTGTGTTCATCCAGCCTCACATTTTATTATCTTGGAATTCTCCAGCATCTGCAGTTCCCATTATCTCACATAAAAGTCATGTCTCTTCCATCCGACTGCATCTGTCAGTGACTCTACACGACATGAATTGACCAAATTGATCTGAGCTGTTGTTCAAAATCAGTTTAAACTTAAATTTTCACAATTACACAATGAAGATTTCTTTCATGTTCATTCAGAATATACAAGAGCTATATCTTGACAGCAATAACCTGTCCATGTGCTCTTTCAATACTGCCAGCTTATTTACCTAGATACCACTCAAAGAAGGCATTGACATCTGCAGTATGTCACTATTTCATGGCAATCACATTATATCAATTGTGTTTAAATCTGTGTTCGACAAACTCATAAACTTAGCAACTTGTGCTATTCAGTTCAGCTTTAATGACACTATATGTCCAAATAGTTGGCATTGCGGTGGAATCGCTTTAGGCCCAACTTTTCCTAACATCTTTGGAAGTTACTATGAATTGTCAGCAATCATTCACTAATAAATATGATTGACCACCAAGAAATTCTATGTCACTGGTCATGAGTTCTGTGAGTGCTTACATGGCTGATAAGTCCGATCCTAGAGCAGCATCTCCGACCACACATTGGCAGGGGGTTCCAGGAGGTGGAATTGGTCGTTGTCTTTGATATCACTGGCATTCCTTTCTCCAGTTCCTTTTCTGCACTTGCTGTTCCCACTAGGTATTCTCAAAGAATTGTGTCTCTTTATGTGAGATTCCTTCAAGTTGGTTTATTCTATATGTGGGTTTTCCAAACATTAACATCAATGTTGCATTTAAGGGAAGCTTTCAGGGAGTCTTTGAAAATCCTCCTTTGTCCTTCTGCTGTTCAAGTGTCTTCCTTGAGCTAGGTCAATAAGATTTGCTTTAAGAGTCAGTATTTAGGTGTCCTCAGCATGTGGCCAGCGGAGGTGGTTTCAGAGGATCATGGGATATGGCCTTGATGCTGGTGCTGTTAGCTGCTTCAAAGATGCTTATGATAGCAAGCTTGTCCTCCCAGCTGACACAGAAAAACCACCTCATGCAATGTTGATGGTACTTCTCAAGGGTCTTAAGGTGGCATCTATATATAGTCCAAGTTGTGGAGCCATATAGAAGAGTTGAAAGGATGACTGCCTTATACACAGGATATTGGTATCAGCATGGATGTCACGGTCATCCTTAGGCGTCCAAAGGTGGTGCTTGCAGATTGGATGAGATGTTGAATCGCTGCACTGATGTCAGGCTTAGATGAGAGGTAGCTTCGAGTCGGAGTCTGATGTAGGTGTCCTTGTTATCCAAACATTCTAGGATGAGTATAGGGCCAGGGAAATGGCATCTGTGGGGTTGGGAGATGTATTGTAGTGGATCAAGTCAGTCTGGGAGGCTGGCGTTGATGTATGCCATTACTCACCTCTCGATGCACTTCAAAATGATGCATGCCAGAGCCACTAGACGGTAGTCATTAAGGCACATTGCCTTATTTTTCTTTGGCACTAGGATGTTAAAGCTAGGATGTTGAAGCAGGTGGGAACCTCACAGACTGATGAATTAAACTGGATTTATTTCAATACAATAGGTCTGACAGGAAAGGTAGATGAATTCAGGGGATGGATTAGAACATGTGACTGGGATAGCATAGCTGTTACAGAAACATGGCTGCGGGAGGGACAAGACCGGCAGCTCAATGTTCTGGCATATAGATACTATAGGAAGGACAGAAGGGGAGGCAAGATTGGAGGGAGCATAGCGTTTTTGATTAGGAAAAACATTACAGCAGTACTTGCAGAGAATATTCCTGATGTATCATCCAGTGAAGCTACATGGGTGGAAGTGAGAAATAAGAACAGGGTGATCACCTTTCACGGGACTGTACTATAGGCCCCCCAACAGTCAGAGAGAAATTGAGGAGCAATTAGCTAGAGGGAGTACAGATTGCTGCAAGAATAATAGGGTTGTAGTAGGAGGGAATTTTAATTTTCAAAACATAGACTGAGACTGCCATAGTGTTAAGGATACTGATGAGGTGGAATTTGTTTAGTATGTTCAAGAAAATTTCCTCAATCAATATGTAGATGGCCCTACTATAAAAGAGGCAATTCGGCCTCCTTTTGGGAAATAAGGCAAGGACCAGTTACTATAATTCCATTGCTTTTAAAAGAATTCTGGAAAACATAGGCCTGGTCCACAAGGTAATGTTCTAAATTGGAGGAAGGCCAATTTTGTATGTATGAAAGTTGATTGGGGGAAGCTGCTTGCAGGTAAAGGGACATCTGGCAAGTGGGAAGCTTTGAAACCGAGGTAACAAGAGTTCAGGGTACAGCACATTCCCGTTATTGTGAAGGGCAAGGCTGGCAGGAGTTGGGAACACTGTATGATTAGAAATATTAAGGTTCTGGTCAAGAAAAAGAAGGAGGTGTATGTCAGGTATAAATAGCAGGGCTCAAGCGAATCCTTTGAGGAGTATAGTTGGTGCAGGAGTACACTTCACAGGAAAATTACAAGGGCAAAAAAGGGACATGAGATTTCTTTGACAGATAAAGCTAAAGAGATCCTACAAGTAAATTAAGGGTAAAAAAGTAACTATGGAGAGAATAGGGCCCCTTAAAGATTAATGAGACTGTCTACATGTGGAACCACAGGAAATGGGTGCAATCGTAAACAAATATTTCATGTCAGTATTTACTGTGGAGAAAGACATGGAAGCACGGGAACTTGGGGAAATAAATAGTGATGTCTTGAAAACAGTCCGCATCACAGAAGTCCGCATCATCAGAGGTGCTGGAGGTCTTAAAAACATAAAAATAGATAAATTCCTGGGACCTGATGAAGCATGTCACGGGTCATTGCGGGATGCTATGGAAGAAATTGCAGGGCCCCTTGCAGTGATATGCATATCATGAAAAGCCACAGGTAGAGTGCCAGAAAACTGTTGGGGTTTAATATTGCACCATTATTTAAGAAAGGCTGCAGGGAAACACCAGGGTCTACAGACTGGTGAGCCTGACTTCACTGGTGAGTAAACTGTTGTAGGGGAGTCTGAGAGACAGTAGTTACATGTATTTGGAAAGGCGAAGACTGATTAGAGGTAATCAGCATGGCTTTGAGAATGAGAAATCATCTTTCGCAAACTTAATTGAGTTTTTTGAATGGGTGACCAAAAGAGAGATGAGGGCAGAGCAGCAGACGTTGTCTACATGAACTTCAGAAAGGCCTTTGACAAGGATCCGCATGGTGGACGGGTTCATAACGTTAAATAACATGGGTCCAAAGAGAGCTAGACAATTGGATGCAGAATTAATTTGAAGGTAGGAGACAGAGGATGGTGGTAGAGGGTTGTCACTCAGACTGGAGGCTTGTGACCAGTAGTGTGCTGCAAGGATCATTACTGGGTCCACTGTTGTTCATCATTTGTGCAAATAATTTGGATGAGAATATCGGAGGTATGGTTAGTAAATTTGCAGATTACATCAAAATTAGTGGTACAGTAGACAATGAAGAAGGTAATCTAAGAGTTTAACAAGATCTTGATCAACTGGGTTGAGAATGGTAGATGGAGTTCAACGCATTGCAGTTTGGTACGACAAACCAGGTGCAGGAATTACACAGTTAATGATAGGACTCTGAGGAATGTTGTCAAACAGAGACAAGGGGTGAAAGTGCATAGTTCCTTGAAAGTGATATTATGGACAGGGTGGTGAAGAAGGCATTTGGCATGCTTGCCTTCATCAGTTAGAGCACTGAGTGCCGGAATTGGGATGTCATGTTACAGCTGTACATGATTTTGGTAAGACCATATTTACAGCGCTGCATACAATTCTGGTTGTCCTGCTATAGGAAGGATATTATTAAACTGGGAAGGGTGCACAAAAAGAGTTCCAAGGATGTTACCAATACTGGCGGGTTTGAATTATAAGGGGAGGTTGGATGGCTGGGACTTTTTTCCCTGGAGCATGGAGCAGGTTCATGGAGGTTTATAAAATCATGAAGAGTGAATAGCCAAGGTCTTTTATCCAGGGTAGGGAAGTTCAAAACAAGAGGGCATTGGATTAAGATAAGAGAGAAGAGGTTTAAAAGGGATCTGAGAGCCACATTTTTCACACAGAGGGTCATGCGTGTATGGAAAGAGCTGCCAGATGAAGTAATAGAGGTGAATATAATTACAATTTATAAAAGATATTTGGACAGGTAAGTGGATAGGAAATGTTTAGAGGGATATGGGCTAAACGCAGGCAAATTGGATTAGTTCAGTTAAGGAAACCTGGTCAGCATGGATAAGTTGGGTCGATAGGTCTGTTCCTGTACTGCGTGACTCAATGGGTTCCAGTACCAGTGTGATGTTAGGTACTTAGACTGTATGTCCCAATGAATAGTGGACCATTTCAAATAACCCATTTCATTATCCATTCAAAGCTGGCAGTAATGCAATCAGGCTGAATCAGTCCATGGATGCAAGCCACAGAAAAGTATAACCACCAGAATTGTATCAGCCCATGGGTGCAAGCCACAGAAAAGTATAACCACCATTAAATGTAATCCTGCCATTGGAAATCATTTATTAAACGATCTGGATTGTGCTAAGAATTACACTGGAAACCAATTTAAAATCATCAGCTGGGCTCCAAATGTGAAGTTATGTACATAAAAACCAAAGATCATTTTATGTAGGCATAGGTATTTATACATGGCTTGCATAGTTTTCAACAAATGAGGTTACGTAGACAACCAACTCTGCCGCATCCCAGTGACCATGGCCTGACCATTCAGAATCTGGTCTGAGAATTAGGATTGATAGTTTACTGCTCTTGTCGCACCTCCACACCAGTTATGGCCCACGTAATCAACAGTCTCTTTTTTGCCAAGTTTGTTTCTTGCACCCCAGTTCTGTTCAGTGTGAAATGAAAAACTTCAATCTAATCAGAGAGTAGAATCCCTACAGTGTGGAAGCAGACCATTCAACCCATCAATTCCACGCTGACCCTCCAAAGAGCATTCCACCCTAGACACTACAGGCAATTTAGCATTGCCAATCCACCCATCCTACATTTCTTTGGATTGGGGGAGGAAACTGAAGCAGACAGAGGGAGAATGTGCAAATTCCACAGTCACCCAAGGGTGAGATCAAACCCAGGTGCCCGGTGCTGTGAGGCAGCAATGCTAACCACTGAGCTACCATGCTGTGCCACTCTTGTCACATGTTAGCAATATAAAGTACTGATTCATCCAAATGAAAATTAAGTAATTTATTTCAGAAAGTAACATTTTAGGACACAGTTTAGTTGCCTTTGTGCTTGTGGTTCTTGAAGTTTTTTTTAACTCGAGGGTTTTCCAAGTGTCATTTCTGGATCTGTTGTAGACTAAATTTAGTTGCCATTTATTTCAACACGTTTTATATCTTCCATATCCTTCTCCACTGTAAACCCTAATGTAAAATACTCAACTAGAATCTCCCCCATCTCTTAAGGTTCCACACACAGATGACCTTGCTGATTGTTAAGGGGCCCTATTCTCTCCCTAGTTACCCTTTTGTCATTAATGTATTTGTAGAAACCCTTTGGATTCTCCTTAGCCCTATTTGCCCAAGCTATTTCATGTCCCCTTTTTGTTCTCCTGATTTCCCTCTTAAGTATACTCCTACTGCCTTTGTCCTTTTCTAGGGATTCATTTGATCTCTGCTGTCTATACCTGACATATGCTTTCTTTTTCTTGACCAAAACCTCAATTTCCCTTGTTATCCAGCATTCCCTATACGTACCAGCCTTGCTCTTCACTGTAACAAGAACATATTGTCTCTGGATTTTCATTTTTGAAAAGCTTCCCATTTTCCAGCCTTCCCTTTACCTGCAAACGTCCACCCCCCCAACCAACTTTTGAAAGTTCAAAGACAGAATAGATATGCCCAATACCATCAAAATTGGCAGTCCTCCAATTTAGAACTTAAGCTTTTAGATCTGGCCTATTCTTTTCCATCACTATTTTAAATCTAATAGAATTATAGTCATTGGCCCCAAAGTGCTCCCACACTGAGTCCTCATTCACCTGCCCTGCCTTTTTTCCCAAGAGTGGGTCAAGTTTTGTACCTTCTCTAGTAGGTATATCCAACTACTGAATCAGAAATTTTTCTTGCACATACTTAACAAATTTGTTTCCATTCACAATGGCAGTCACAATCTATATTTGGAAAGTTAAAAACCCTTACCATAACCACCCTATTACTCTTACAGATAACAGAGGCCTCCTTAGAAAATTGTTTCTCAATCTCCTGTTGACAATTGGTAAGTCTATAGTACAATCCCAAAAGGTGATCAACCCTTTCTTCTTTCTCAGTTCCACCGAAATAACTTCCCTGGACGTATTCCAGGGAGTACACATGTTGATTTGGAATAATTCTTCCGTGTCCAAATGGGTTTGCCACTCCCTAACGCTGTCATCTCTTCCAGCTCAACAATTCTCCAACAACTGATATCCAACATACTACTTTTTCAGCAGTCTCTACTTTAGCTGCTCTGCTTGCTTATAGATTCGTTGACCATTAGCTCTGGAATTCCTATCCTACCACTTTCAGCCTCCGGAGATCTCTTCCCCTTTCTAAGAAGCTTCTTAAAACTTTCCTTGAATTACAAATATATTCAATGTCCAATTTCGTTTAAAATGTTGTTTTGAAACTCTAACGGATACGTTATGTTAAAAATGGGATACAATTTATTGTTGTTCTGGGCTACATTGTTTAGTGTTAAGAAAATATGACAATGGATAGAAAACTCAACATTGTGAGTTGAAAGGTTATTACCATTGCACTCAACATGTCAGTCGTGCTTGTGCCGTAATATTTGAAATTAGTTAATTCTGCGATCCATTTCCAGCTATGAAATTGCCAATAACCGTGCGGTCGATTTGAGCCAGGGATCAGCGGTGAGCTTTTATTTGCTATTGACAACAGCGCTTAAGGCAAAGAAAACGGTGTTCCCACCTTCACACTTCATTTTGATTGACTAATCTGAAGAAGGTACACGAAAAATCACTATATTTTTTAAACTTCACTCCTACCGCTCATGTATCAGGAGCTTCCACCACCAACACCACCCGTTGCCGCCCTCCGTCCACGTGCCTGTTGCCACCACGCGCTCGGATTCTGGCGGGAAGGGAATAACGGTAGAATCCCACAGCGGCAGACCCGCCAAGGCCAAGCGACTCGGGAAGAGGTAAGTGAAGAAAGTACTCGGAGTTAATTCAGCCTGGGAGGCTCCTGCACTCAGCTGAAGCTGCACTCAAATTAAAGGACAGGTACCGTGTGGAAGAGGCCGTTTGATCCCTCGGTTTTGTGCAATGTCATGAGCAACTCAATAAGTCCAACTCTTTACCCCTCGCACTGCACTCTTTTTATTACATTTCTTTACAGGCGTTTATCCAATTTTCTTTTGAATGTCCTAATTAACTCTGCTTCAATCGTTTTCTCAGGCCATGCATTCAGGATTCTCAAACAAGTGTTGTGTAAATAGTTTTCCTCATCGTCTTTCATTACTTTGCCATGCACCACAAATCAATGCCTTCTGGTTCTCGCCCTCTTGATAAAGAGAACTGTTTATCCATGTCTGCTTAGTCTTCTCATGATGTCTAATACCTCAGTCCCGTCTCCTCTCAACCTCATCTTGGAGGAGAACAATCCTAACTTCTTAAATTTATCCAAACAATGGAAGTCTCTGATCCTTGGAACACATAATATTAACACTACAGGAAGTGGGGTAATGAACAGCCGACAGTCTTTTTTTCTCAAAAGCTGAACACGTGTCACCAGAAAAAAAATATGACTGGAGAAAGAGACACTTGAGTCTTGTGTTGAATTTAAGGAAGTTTGATGTTTAAACCTTCATAAAACCCCACAGTGCAGCAAGGGACCATTTGGCCCATTTCCAGTGTACACCAACCCTCTGAAGACCATTCCACTCAGACCCCTCTCTTTTCCGGTAACCCCACATTCAGCACGGCTAACCCACCTAGCCTATACATCCCTGGACACTACGGGCAATATACCATGGCTAATTCACCTAACCTGCACATCTCTGAACTACCAAAGCAGCACCATGTAATTTGTCACACATCAGTGTAATCTTAGCCTTGAGTATTTTTAAAGGTTTATGAGTTGAACTTCATTCCTCCTTCTAGACATGTAAGGAAACAATTAAATCCCTTGAAAATAGAAGCATTATTTGTGAAATCTGCAAGATGTGACTTTGACAAGCCCCACCCCTATCTCCTACCTACTAACCTCATCCCCCCCCGCCCTTGACCTGTCTGTCCTCTCCGGACTGACCTATCTCCTTCCTACCTCCCCACCTACACCCACCTTTACTGGCTCCATCCCCGCCTCTTTGACCCGTCTGTCTCCTCTCCACCTATCTTCTCCTCTATCCATCTTCTATCCACCTCCCCTTCTCTCCCTATTTATTTCAGAACCCTCTTCCCCTCCCCTATTTCTGAAGAAGGGTCTAGGCCGGAAACGTCAGCCTTCCTGCTCCTCTGATGCTACTTGGCCTGCTGTGTTCATCCAGCCCTACACCTTGTTATCATTGATATTATATGTTTTGCTCAAAAATTAGATTCTGGAGGAAGAAGTGGAGCGAGGTGGTTATAGCTGATTCATCAACAGAGTTCCCACAGTCAGTAGTGGAGGATTGATTTGAAAGTGGAGGATATAGTCAACGTTAGCCCAATCAGCATGCTGAGCAGAAAGGTTGTGAAGAGAATAGGATGAACAGTTTGGTATGTCTTCATAAGGAAGCAAAAAGTGTTTTGATGAGTCTTTCAGTGGATGCCAAGCAAGCAACAGAATGAAGTAGACAATTCAGAGGGTAGACTACCAGGATGAAAGAAGTGAAGAAAAGACAACAGGAATGAAGGGTCGGGGTGGAGTAAAGAACAATTTATAAGAGGAAGAAAAAGAGAAATAGAAGTGAAGAATTGAGCTCTGGACTGGCAGCCAAAACATGCATGCAAAAGGACACAAGGAAACTGCATTTTTATAGTCAAGTAAAATGAGAATAGGTAAATCTCAGCAATATACAGCGCAATTGGATTCAGGTACATCTGAGAAGATGAGCAAGTCTGAACATGAATTGATGATATGGAGAAAACACAGCTGAAGGTATTTAGATGGAGAGCTCTCAGTTCCACACAGAGCAAATGTATCTCCGGCTTCTTCTTAAACCACTCTGTCCCAAAACCTGGAGGCTCTGTCTTTTTTGTATAGTGTGTTCCTGCAGCTCACAATAATGAGAGAAAAACAGAGAACAGCTAAATCAATGTAGCAAGATCCAAATGGAGACTTAATAAAATGAAAGAGGCTCCCAGTGGTCAGTACCTTGAGTGAGAGGGAAATAGTGAAGAAGCAGAGAGATCATTGGTCCAAAAATACAGTCACTTGCTACAGCTGGCAAACTAGCCCCCTTATTCAATTGGTAACTCAACATACAACATAAGAAATAGGAGCGAGAGTAGGCCATTCAGATTTTTGAGCTTTCTCTGCTTTTCAATAAAATCATGACTGACCTGGTACTTCAGCATCATTTTTCTGCACTATTCCAGTGTTTCTTGATGCTTTTAATATGTAGAAATCTATAGGTCTATTTCTTGAACGAACTCAACCGCTAAGCCTTCACTACCCTCTGGGGCAGTGACGATTCACCAATTTCTAAGTGAAGAAATTCTTCCTCAACCGACACTTTTTAGGTGCTTTGCAAGTAACTGCTGTGTTGTTGAGATGAGTTTGTTGGCATATTCTTTAGTTTAGCACAGAAATGGTACGGATTATATGAAAAGCATGCGCAGCAATCTTTAGTTCATTTACACTTGAATTTTAGCAATAGTATTGGAAATAATTTCTATTTTCTGCTAACGTTAAATTAGTATTATAAATTTTGGTCACTGTTAGCCTTAATTGAAATGACTAGCAATTAGACTTCAAGAACCTGCCATCCCTCGCTCCTGCTTCCATTCTACTGAATAGTTGGTATGGTGCAAAGTACAAATGTCTGCAGCATAATTTGACCTCTCATTGCTAGCTTTCAAATAAACAGGCTGGATAAGAAGGCATCGAGTACACTTGCCTTCATAGTTCATACCTTTGAGTATCGGAGTTGGGATGTCTTATTGAGGTTGTACAGGACATTGGTGAGTTCTCTTTTTGGAGGACTGTGTGCAGTTCTGGTTGCCGTGCTATGGGAAGGATATTATTAAGTTGGAGAGGGTTCAGAAGAGATTTACCAGGATGTTGGCAGGAATGAAGGGCTTGAATTATAATAGAAATAGGCTGGAAATGCTGAGACCTTTTTCACTGGAGCATAAGAAGTTGAGGGGTGACCCATAAAGGCTTTTAAAAGCATGAGGGGCATAGATAATGTGAATAACAAGGGTATTTTCATTAGGGTGGGGAGTTCAGAAGTAGGAAGTATATTTTTAAGGTAAGAGGAGAAAGATTTGGAAAAGGGCAGTGTTTTTACATAGAGAGTGAATGGTATGTGGAAGGAACTGCCAGAGGAAGCGATGGATGTCAGTACAGTTTCAACATTTACAAGACATTTGGACAAGCAACATGAATAAGAAGGGTTTGAAGGGATATGTGCCAAACGCAGGCAAGCAGGACTATGTTGGCATGGAAGTGCGTGTTTCCATGCTTTATGACTCTATAACTTAATGATTACAAGTCCATAGACTTTAATGGTTCAGAAACTGCAATGTTACCTGCCCAATTGGATTGCATTCACCAATTAATGACCTAAATTGGTGTTATTTTTCCCAACAGTTTCAGCAGATCATTTGCAAAGATTAAATAGGCTAAAACATGCAGTACTGCAGTGTTCAAATACCAGGCTACATTTCTGATGTGAAATACCATTGTACTTCGATAATTCTAAGTTGATGATCAAGGACCAAAGCAAACAATTATCAAAAATATCAGAATCCATGATTCACATTATGGTGTTCAGAAAATATTATTCTGGACCTTAAATAGTCTTTTATATTTGTTTAAATTATGTGAATCCCACTGGCTAGGGCAACATTTATTGCCTATCCTTAATTGTCCTTCAGAAAACATCTTCTTGAACTCTGATCTACATGGAGTTTGGGCTGCTTTTCATGTGCATTGCAACTTGTAACAAGGCCATGGTCCTGACTGCCATGGAATCATGTGCTCATAGTACATGATCTCACAGTGCTTCAGTAACTCTGCCAGGTGACCACTTAACTTGCTGTTACAGCCATTATTTTTCCTTTTTCTCTTGGCAGTCTAGAGCAGAGGGTATAGAAGCTAGGACAGTTGCATGCTCCTCTTGTAGAATGTGAGAGGTAAGAGTCACCACTACTGTCCCTGCTGACTTCACCTGCGAGAAGTGCACCCAACTCCAGCTCCTCACAGACCGCATTAGTGAACTGGAGTTGGAGCTGGATGAAGCCGGATCATTGGGGAGGCTGAGGGGGTGAAGGAAAGGAGCTACAGGAAGGAAGTCACACCCAAGTTACAGGATAAAGGTAGCTGGGTGACCATCAGGAGAGGGAAAAGGAATAGGCGGACAGTGCAGGGATCCCCTATGGCCGTTCCCCTCAATAATAAGTATACCACTCTGGATACTGTTGAGCGGGACAGTCTACCAGGGGAAATTCATAGCGGCCAGGTCTCTGGCCACTGGCTCTGTGGCTCAGAAGGGCAGGAGAGAGAATAGGAGAGTGATAGTGATAGGAGATTCAATGGTTAAGGGAATAGACAGGAGATTCTGCGGTTGCGAACAAGACTCCTGGATGATATGTTGCCTCCTGGGTGCCAGGGTCAGAGACGTCTCGGATCAAGTCTGCAGGATTCTTAAGGGAGGGTGAGCAGCCAGAAGTCGTGGTACACATTGGTACCAATGACATAACTGGGAAAAGAGGTGAGGACCTGAAAAGTGAATATAGGGAGTTAGGTTGGCAGCTAAAAGGCAGGACGAGCAGAGTGGTAATCTCAGGATTACTACTGGTGCCACAGGCTAGAAATAGAGAACGAGTGCAGCTGAACACGTGGCTACAGAGATAGTGTAGGATGGAGGGCTTCAGAGATGTGTATCATTGGGATACCTTCTGGGGAAGGTGGGACCTGTACAAGAAGGATGGGTTGCACCTGAACTGGAGGGGGACAAATATCCTGGGCGGGAGGTTTGCTAGAGCTCTTCAGGAGGATTTAAACTAGTTTGGCAGGGGGATGGGAACCAGAGCTATGAATCAAAGGATGGGGTAGCTGGTATATAGGCAGATAAAGCATCCAGACGGTCTGTGAGGAAGGATAGACAGTTGAAAGGACAAAATTGCAGCCAGTATGACAGGTTGAAGTGTGTCTATTTTAATGCAAGAAGTGTCAGGAATAAGGGTGATAAACTTAGAGCATGGATCAGTACTTGGACCTATGATGTTGTGGCTGTTATGGAGACTTAGATATCACAGGGGCAGGAATATTTGTTGAATGTTCCAGGGCTTAGGTGTTTCAAAGAAAATAGAGAGGGAAGTAAAAGAGTATGGAGAGTGGCATTGCTAATCAAGAATGGTATCACAACTGCAGAAATGGAGGTCATCGAGGAGGGCTTCTCTACAGAGTCAGTATGGGTGGAAGTCAGAAACAGGAAAGGAGCAGTCTCTTTATTGGGAGTTTTCTAAAGCATCCGACTAGCAACAGAGACACTGAGGAACAGATTGGGAGACAGATTTTGGAAATATGCAGAAATAATAGGGTTGTTGTCATGGGTGACTTCAACTTCACTAATATCAACTGGAACTTCCTAAGTGCAAATAGATTGGATGGAGCAGATTTTGTCGGGTGTGTCCAGGAAGGATTTCTGACTCAGTATGTAGATAGGCTGACTAGAGGGAAAGCCACATTGGATTTGGTGCTTGGCATCAAACCAGGTCAGGTGTCAGATCTCTCGGTGGGAGGGCATTTCGGTGATAGTGATCACAACTCCATGAACTTTACTATTGTCATGGAGAGGGATAGGAGTGGACAGTGTCAGAAAGTATTTAATTGTGGGAGGGGGAATTACAATGCTATTAGGCAGGAACTGCAGAACATAAATTGGAAATGCATGACAGAAATGTGGAGGTTGTTTCAGGAGCAGTTGCTACAAGTACTGGATGGATTTGTCCCACTGAGGCAAGGAAAGGATGTTAAGGTGAGGGAAGCTTGGATGACAAGACATGTGGAACATCAAGTCAAGAGGAAGAAGGAAGGTTGAGGAAGCAAGGATTGGACAGGGCTCTAGAGGGTGACAAGGTAGCCAGGAAGGAACTGAAGAATGGGCTTAGGGCAGCTAGAAGGGGGTGTGAAAAAGCCTTGGCAAGTAGGATTAAGGAAAACCCCAAAGCAGTCTATGTTTATGTCAGGAACAAGAGGATGGCCAGAGTGAGGGTAGGGCCGATTAGGTTTAGTGGAAGGAACTTGTGCCTGGAGCCGGAGGAAATAGGGAAAGTCCTTGATGAATATTTTGCTTCAATATTCACCAGTGAGAGGGACCTTGTAGTTTGTGAGGACAATGTGAAACAGGCTGATATGCTCGAACAGGTTGATGTTAGGAAGGAGGATGTGTTAGAAATTTTGAAAAACGTGAGGATAGATAAATACCCTGGGGAGGATGGGATATATCCAAGGTTACTGTGGGAAGTGAGAGAAGAGATTGCTGCGCCTTTGGCAATTACTTTCTGAATGAGCCTACCATAGAGAACATTATCAAATGCCTTACTAAAATCCATGTACAGCACATCCACTGCTCTACCTTCATCAAAGCGTTTGTCACATCGTAAAAGAATTCAATAAGGTTTGTAAGGCATGACCTGCCCCTCACAAAGCAAGCTGCTTATTTCTGACCAAACTATGCTTTTCCAAATAATCATAAACACTATCTCTCAGAATCCTCTTCGATAGTTTGCCCACCACAGAAGTAAGACTGACTGCCTGTAATTCCCAGGATTTTTCCTGTTCTCTTTCTTGAACAGGGAATAACATTTGCCACCCTGCAGTCACCTGATACTACTCCTCACGGCTTCCTCACTGTCCACTGGAGTAGTACCAGATGATTGGAGGGTGTCAAATGTTATTCCCTTGTTCAAGAAAGGGAACAGAGATAATCCTGGGAATTACAGACCAGTCAGTCGTCTGTGGTGGACAAACTATCGGAGAGGATTCTGAGAGATAGTGTTTATGATTATTTGGAAAAGCATAGTTTTGGCATAGAAATAGCCAGCATGGCTTTGTGAGGGGCAGGTCATTGCCTCACAAGCCTTATTGAATTCTTTGACGATGCGACAAAACACATTGATGGAGGTAGAGCAGTGGATGTGTGTAGATGGATTTTTGTAAGGAATTTGATAACGTTCCCCATGGTAGACTCATTCAGAAAGTAAGGAGGCATGGGATTCAGGGAAGTTTGGCTGTCTGGATACAGAATTGGCTATCCAGCAGAAGACAGAGTGTGGGAGTAGACAGAAAGTATTCAGCCTGGAGCTCGGTGACCAGTGGTGTTCCACAGGGATCTGTTTTGGGACCTCTGCTCTTTGTGATTTTTATAAATGACTTGGACGAGGATTTGAAAGGGCTGGTCATTAAGTTTACTGATGACACGAAGGTTGGTGGAGTTGTGGATAGTGTGGAGGGCAGTTATAGGTTACAGCAGGACACTGACAGGATGCAGAGCTGGGCAAAGATGTGGCAGATGGAAATCAACCCGAAAAGTGTGAAGTGATTCATTTTGGAAGGTCGAATTTGAATGCAGAATACAGGATTAATGGCAGGATTGTTGGCAGTGTGGTGGAATAGAGGGATCTTTGGGTCCACATCCATAGCTCCCTCAAAATTGAGACCCAAGTTGAAAGGGTTGTTAAGAAGATGTATGGTTTGTTGGCTTTCATTGGCAGGAGGATTGAGTTTAAGAGTCGCAAGGTTATGTTGCAGCTCTATAGTATCCTGGTTACACCACACTTAGAATATTGTGTTCAGTTCTGGTCACCTCATTATAGGAAGGATGTGGAAGCTTTAGAGAGGGTGCAGAGATTTACCAAGATGCTGCCTGGAATGGAGGGCACATCTTATGAGGAAAGGTTGAGGGCGCTAGGGCTTTTCTCATTGGAGTGAAGAAGGGTGAGAGTTAACTTGATAGAGGTGTACAAGATGATGAGAGGCGTAGATAGAGTGGATAGCCAGAGACATTTTCCCAGGGCAGAATGACTATCACAAGGGGGCATAATTTTAAGGTGATTGGAGGATAGGCGAGATTTCAGAGGTTAGTTTTCTACACGGAGTGATAGGAATGGAATGCACTGCCAGCGGTGGAAGTAGAGTCAGATACATTAGGGAGATTTAAGCGACTCTTGGATAGGTACATGGATGATAATAAAATGAAAGGTGTGCAGGTTGATTTTGATCTTAAAATAGGATAAAAGTAGGATAAATAGTGCTGAAGGGCCTGTACTGTGCTATGTTCAATGTTGTGTACATGGCAAACGGTCTCACAGCATCTTATTAAGAATTAAGCCAAAGTCACATGCCTCTGTCAGTCATCTTAACCTCAACAAAAGTCCTGACACGGATTCCCTTGGTTCTCCAACTGCCAAGTAAAATCAATAACATCTCAGAACTAGAGGAGGTTTAGGGTGGCAATATTCTTTAATCTAATCCGTAAATTCTTGAAAGGTTTTATTACCTGGTGCCTCCAGAAATGTTAGGCGCCTACTTACCCAAAAAGCTGCAGGTCCATAAGCTGACAGGAGAATTGCTTGTTGCTTTTCGTCTGCCCCCAAAGTCATTTGCCAACACATTGGGCATAGTATTCAATGGCAGGATTGAATGAGTCAGTCTTCGTAAATAATATTAAGATGCCAGAAATGCTTAACTCAAATCAAAGATGACTGTCCTAAACAAGTTTCTTCAGGAGTGTATTTTTTTCTTTCATCACCACTGAAATAACTCCACAGTGACTGGTATCTCATCACCAGGTCACTGTTTATTTACACAAGCATAGTACTGAAACTGGTCCAGCTCTCCAAGTGAACAGACACACCTTTTATATCTGTCAGCCAGGGCTCTCTGATTGGACTAGGTTAACAGCCCTAACCAGGGAACTCATATTCTATGGCATCAACCTAGCTGACTTTGTTACAATTACTACACAAATAAATGTAGATTCTCACGAGATCAGAAATGGGGCTTATTCCTAGCAAATTACTGAAAGAAAAACTGGCTTTAAAAGTTCTAAGGCCTTTTCTTAATGGTTTCCTTATGACCCCTTTGGCTTTAGAATACTGTGTTGCAAATCAAGCAGTCAGAGTGAAAAGAAGATACCCCAGAAGCTGTAGTCTCTCACAAAGTCTTCGATCGTAGAAGACATTCTGCTAGCAGTGTTTCTAAATATGAGTACTTCTGTCTGCCTGGTAAAATCCGAAGTAGTGGGCTGTGACCAATCATCAACCACTTGAATCCAAGTAGATTGGAATCAGAACTGGACATTTATCATCAATGTACAACTGTCAGCAATTCAGCTTCATTGACAGGAAACTTCAGCAGATGTGACAATTTTTTCATGTTTTGCCCTTTGTTTCCAAACTTTAGGCTTTAGGTGTTGCATTTCTCTTTCGCCTTTTGTTTTCAGAAATCTATCTTCTCTGCAGAGACTTGTCATATTTGAGATGTGTGAATATAACTGTGTGTGTGGGATTAAGAAGATATAATTGTAATACCAGGTTATGTCTTAAATCTTAAGCAGAATTTGCAACTTACACAATCTGGTTCATCAAATAATGAACTATAGGTATTTCTGCTTTAACACGTATTTTTGTTAACATGAATTGGCTTTAATACGATTGATGAATAGTGGATGCTGTTTGGAAAATGCAAATTTTCTACTGTACAGAAAAGCAATCCTCCTATAATGTGATTTTCTATGGCGATTTTCTGTAGTGTGAGGTCACACATGAATGTTACTAATGCGTTATTGGAGAAATGCCTGTACTGGGAAATACCTGTACTTTGTACTGAGAAGAAGGACAGCTGGAAGATTTAGTAAGGTTGCTTATGGAGTTTAAGAAAATCTGTAGAGACAAACCAGGAGGTACAACCTTAGCAAGCAATGCCGTGAATGTAAAGGAATCAGTACCAATAAAAAAAACCTTTGTAACTTAAACCTGGAAAACACAAATTCAAGTGGAAACAGAAGTTCAATACATGTAAGAAAATTACTTCATTGAACTTAATTGAATGTACATTTGATTGAGGCAATTGGAATTCCCAAATAGTATTTGCTGAAGTTGGGGAAGGTTCAGAAGAGACTTACCTGGATGTTGTTGGGTATGGAAGGTTTAAGTTATAAAGAAAGGCTGGATAGCCTGGAGTGTACAAGGTTGAGAGGTGATCTTATAGAAGTTTATAAAATAACGAGGCGTATAGACAGAGTTTATGGTAGTTGTATTTTCCGTGGTGTGGGGGATTTCAAGACTGGAGGACAGATTTTTAAGGTGAGGAAAGAGATTTTTAAAAAGACATTAGGGGCAGATGTTTTACACAGCGGGTGGTTTGTGTGTGCAATGAACTTCTAGAGAAGTGGTAGATCCATATACAATTACAACGTTTAAAAGACATTTGTATAAGAACATAAATAGGAAAGATTTGAAGGGAAGTGGGCCAGGAGCAGGCAGGTAGGACTAGTTTAGTTTGAAATTATGGTAAGGCTGGACTGGTTGGACTGAAGGGTCTGTTTTCATCTGGTATGACTCTGTGATGAATTGACTCTATCCTGTAAAAATTTTAAAAAGTAAATGCAGTGACAAAAACCGTTTTGTACCCAGTTCCTCATTTGGAGGATTGTATCGATACGGTTGGCAGTGTATTTGATTTCTTACTAAGATTTGCTTTTTAAAAAGAACATTGTAAGTACTGTCACAGAGTCATGCAGCATGGAAACAGTCCCTTCGGCCCAACCAGTCCATGCCAGCCATAATCCAAACTAAACTAGCCTCACTTGCCTGCACTTGCCCCATATCCCTTTGAATATTTCTTATTCATGAATTTGTCCACATGTCTATAAATGTTTTACTTGTACTTGCATCCACCACTTCCTCTGGAAGCTCATTCCACACACAAACCACTCTCGATGTAAAACATTGTCCCTTATGTATTTTTTTTAATCTTTCTCCTCTCAACTGAAAAATATGCCTCCTAGTCTTGAAAAAACCCCTCGGGAAAAGCTACCTGCCATTCACTTTATCTATACCCCTCAGGATTTTATAGACATCTGTAAGATCACCCCTCAACCTCCTAAGGTCCAGTGTAAATAGTTCCAGCCCATCTATCCTCTCCTTATAACTCAAATCCTCCAGATCCAACAACATTTTGGTAAATCTCTATAGAACTCTCTCCACTTTAATAATGTCATTCCTATAACAGGGTGACCAGAGCAGGACACAGTATGCCAGAAGAGGCCTCACCAATGTCCTGTACAAACTCAACAAAATATCCCAACTCCTACAGTGAAAGGTCTGACCAATGAAGGCAAGCATGCTAAATGCCTTCATACTCATCCTGTCTATATGTGACACAAACTTCAAAGCATTGTGTACCCAGACTCCTAGGTCTCTCTGTTGTATAACACTATCAAAGACCATATTTTTAATTGTGTAAGTCCTACCCCTGTTGTTTTACCAAAATACAATACCTTGCATTTATCCAAATTAAACTCCATTTGCCACTCTTCAGCCCATTGACCCAATTGAGCAAAGATCTCTTTCTAATCTTAGATTATCTTCTTCACTGTCCACTCTACCCACAATTTTGGTGTTACCAACAATTTTGCAAACCTACTAGCCATGCCTTCTATATTTGTATCTAAATTATTTATATAAATGACAAACAAAAGTAGACTGAGCACCAGCCCCTGTGGAGCAACGTGGGTAACAGGCCACCAGTCTTAAAAACAACCCTCTACTATTACTGTCCGTCTGCTGCCGTTAAGCCAATTTTGTATCATCCTGAATCTTATATTATCCCATTTTACTAATTAATCTACAGTGCAGAACCTTGACAAAGGCTTTACTAAAGTCTAAGTAAACAATGTCAACAGGTCTGACCTCATCAAATTTCTTGGTTACTTCCTCAAAAAGCACAGTCAAGTTTGTGAGACAATTTCTGTCGCACAATACCATGCTGAATATCCCTAATCATTCCAGGTTAATTTAAGATATCTAGTCAACGTGGACAGGTTGCACCAAAGGGTCTGTTTCAATGCTTTGTATCTCCCTAAGTGCATACAAAACCTATCTTTCAGAATCACCTCTAACAACTTACCCACCACCTAAGTCAGACTATGCGATAACAAGGTGTGGAGCTGGATGAACACAGCAGGCCAGGCAGCATCGTAGGAGCAGGAAAGCTGACATTTCGGAAGTCACACTGACAGGTTTATAGTTCCTAGGCTTCTCCTTACATCCCATCTTAAACAAAGACACAACATTAGCCACTCTCCAGGCATCTGGTACTTCACCCGTAGTTATAAGTGATGCAAATATTTCTACAAGAGGCCCACAATTTCCCCACAACTTCCTGGGTGCACCAGATCGGGTCCCAAAGAAATATCCACCTTTATATTTCCTAAGACCTCCAGCACTTCCTCTTCTGTAATGTGATCTTTTTTCAAAACAGCAATATTTATTTCCTTGAAATCTTTAGCCTCCATTTCTTTCTCCAAAAAAAGCTGATAGGATATATTCATTTAAAGTTCTCCCAACTCCTGAGGTTCAACACAAAGGTGCCATCTTTGATCTTTAAGGACCTCTGCTGTGTCTTGTTGCTGTCATGATCTTAATGTACTTGTAGCATATCTTTGGATTATTCTTAACCTTATTTGCCAAGATTGACACCAAAAGCTAAGGAAATATCAGTGTTTGGCACAGTAAATGGGTAAGAATGCTTAAGTACGTTCCTCAGACTTATGAATCGAGTTGTAGCTAGCAAAGTATGATTTACTTGGATGATGTATTAAAACAACACTTGGTAAGAATATGGAACACATTTGGAAGCCTTCTTTAAACAGTTACATTTAACCAACTTAATAATGAATCTTGCCAAGAGTGGATTCACAAAAGTATGGGCAACTTAACTGGGACAATTTGTAATGGCAAGGGAAAGTGTTCCCAAGGACACTGAAAGTAAAGACTTTGATAGAATTTCCTGTTTCTAAACCTGAACGAGAAATCATGAGATTTTTGCAAATGTGTTTATATTGAGGGTTTGTGCTACATTTCAGCATAGTAATTGTTCACCTAACAGATTTATTGCAAAACCAGGCAACAGTAATGTAGTCAGAAGAGAGGGGTTCAAGGCAGTCCAAAGAATGCTTGCCATCTCCAATTTCACCAAAACCTTTTAAAGTGTTGATTGATGCCAATAACTTGTGGATATATGCCGTCTTAATGTCAGATAAGGACTTGAGTAGAGACTCCTGTCGAATACTTTTGTAAGAAGTTAAATCAACACCAAAAGAAATACTAAATAAAAACCAACAGATGTGCAGATGCTATAAATCGGAGACAAGAGTAGAAATTTCTAGTAAAGCTCAGCAGATCTGGCAGTGTCTATGGAGAGAAATCAGAGTTCTGGGGAAGGATCACTTGACTCAAAAAGTTAACTCTGATTTCTGTCTACAGATGCTGCCAGACCTGCTCAGCTTTTTCAGAAATTTCTATTTTTGTCTCAAAAGAAAATCTCTCCAGTAGAAAAGGATTATTGGTTCTTTAACATTACAAAGTTGAAGTTGAACTTTTGGAGAAATGATTAAATATCGTTATGCTAGGCAGTTGTGGTGATGTTTGCTATTTCAACATTATAAATTAAAGAGTGTTCAAATTATTTGAAAGGAATGTATCTTTGAGGATGCACAATCAAGAATACAGTGAAAATGAAATTGTTTAGAAAGTAAGAAGACAACAAGAAATGATATACACTTAATATTGTTGAATGAAGATGAATGAATGAAAATGTGAAATTTTTCTGTGATAATTTTCATTGTAATGCAACACATTTGGAAATGTTGTTTTCTCAAGGGTGCAGGCATGTTGGGAATAACTATCCATGTTTAAGGACAATTCAGGAAACTAAAAGAGATGGAATTATTTGGACAGTTGCCGGATTGAAAAGGATCATCTGATTTGTTCAGTAGTGTAAGGTTGTGATCCCGTTGGTAACTACGAAAGTTAAATACGTGCTGTAAGCCACTGCCTTTTTTTTACTGGAATCAAATGATCTCTGAGTATATAAGTATACCTTTCATGGAGATAAGAAATAGGCTTTTTTTGCCACACAATGGAATGCAAGGATTGAAGTTGTTTACTAACATGGTTTGTTTAATACTTTGCTCCCCAAATCATTCTTCTAAGCTTTATTTTGGCCTCTTTCATTGCAGATTTTCCTATTTAGGCTCAACCATTTAGTAGGTGGCGGCTGTTTTATTAATATTTGATAAATTCATTTTGATTTTTCAAGGTCTTATAAAATGGAAGTCAAAGTCAGAGATCTTGTTGCTAGAGGATTTTATAGAGACAAGATATGGATTCAGTGTGAGAATGAAAAATGCTTGAAGTGGAGACTTCTAACAAATAACGATGCAGCACTTGTGGATTCAAGCAAGCCTTGGTACTGTCACATGAACAGTGACTCTTGGTTTAATTGTTGTTCTGTACCTGAAGAAAGATACCCTGAGGAATCTGTATTCCACAAGTGTGGACAGAAGTTTGTCTACTCGCAACTTCCTTTGGGAAGCCTGGTTTTAGCCAAAGTGTCAGGATGGCCCAGGTAAGATATAACCTTACAGTAAGAAATATTTTCTTAAAGTTGCATTTATATGCCCAGTGCATCTGATTACAATGCGTTAATGGTATCAAATATGTTTCCTATAATGCTCAAATAAAAGCAAAATACTGCGGATTCTGGAAATCTAACTGAAATCATAAAATGCTGGAAAAACTCAACAGGCTTGACAACATTTGTGGAGAGAGAAACATGGTTAATGTTCTGAGTTAGTCATGACTTCTTGAACTGAATTTTTCCAGCACTTTTTTAAAATTCCATTAATGTTGATTTGATAACAATACAGCTAACTAGGTACTGAAAATCTGGCATAGATGGCAATGCAGTATGATAAATTTCACAGTGATTGTAAAATTAATGAAAAATGGATGTGTGAGAGAGCTGCATTCAACTGTGTGAAGATACTTGTCATCATGTTGCTTGCAATTCTGTGTAATTTTCAAAGAAATGCGTGTTTTTCACTGATACCAGAAGTGTAGAGGTTCCAGTTTGAAACAGAAAATGAATTCAGCATTTAATTGACACACACACATAAGTGCACCATGAAGCATCAACAAAACTTTCGTTGCTTAATGAAATGTTGAAATTTGGATGTGGGGGGTTGAACTGCATTATAATTTCTTAGATCTACATCAATGAGTTAGTTCTGTTGTTAAACAAAAAGGGTTGCATTTTTTCACAAATACCAATAATTCAAAACCTGACCCATCTCAGGCACAGGACATCACCACAGGAGTTCTTCAGGATAGTAATTTAGGGTAAACTATCTTTAGGTAATTCACCTTCCTTCTGTCATAAGGGCAGAGGTGGGGATGTTTGTTGATGATTGCAGTGTTCAGCATCATCTGTGACTTTTCAAATACTGAAGCATTCCATGTCAAATATTTAAGCTTGAACTGATTGGTGACAATTAACTTTCATGCCACACAGTTGCTAGCAGTAACCATCTCCAAGAGGAGGGAATCCAATGATCATCTGTTGACATTTCTTTATTGTCACCTAGTTCAAAATCCTGAAACTCCCTTTCTGATAGCACTATGGGTGTACCCACACTTCAAAGATTGCAGAAGTTCAAGAAAACAGCCCACCACCATCTCTTCAAGGGCAATTAGGGATGGACATTAAAGCTGTCCTAATCAATAATGCCCACATCCCATGAATAAATGAAAAGAAAGAGGAAGTAGCAATTTTGATAAAAGACACAATCACAGCA
Source organism: Stegostoma tigrinum (assembly GCF_030684315.1). Taxonomy (NCBI): domain Eukaryota; kingdom Metazoa; phylum Chordata; class Chondrichthyes; order Orectolobiformes; family Stegostomatidae; genus Stegostoma; species Stegostoma tigrinum. Next base: position 61,932,786 of record NC_081355.1, on the reverse strand, counting down.
GTGGAAAATGGGATGTCAACAAGATTTTTCAAATCATTGAAGCGCTATATGTTGAAACTCTGGCGTAGAAATTTGTTTGCACAGTCCATGCAAAAATGATGGCTCCAAAGGCTGACTTCTGCTTCCCCAAGACATGATGTGCCACTGCATGTGAAACATTACTAAAGGTGGTAAGTTTTTATAGTGCATCCCGCCCTGAAGCCAAAGATATCGAATTGATCAAATCCTGATGTCACACAGCCAGGTTGCAGGTCGAGGCCAGAACTTTGTGCATCTCTGTGAAAAGAAAATCAGGTGTTCTGAAATAGGATGGGACCTCAGCTTGTGTCAATTGCTGAGATTTTACACAAGTTGCTGGTGTGGTATTGTGAGACTAATTTGATTTAACCACAGTTATTGGAAATAGTATGCTGCAAAAAAGTGAACGGCAGGTCAGGAGATTAGAATGCATATAAAAACAGTAAAAATGACGAAAAATAAAGGAGAGAGAAATTAGACTATGAGAATATGAGCTAGAAATATAAAAAAATTACAAGTTTCCACAGGTTTACCAACTTCTGAGTGAAGAGATTTCTCCTCATGTCGATCTGAAATAGCCTTTTGCAATTCTAAGAGTCACCCATCATTCCAGACATGCCCCATCCAGGAGAAACATCATCCCTGTATTCAGTCTGTTAAGCTTTGTCAATATTTTATATTTTTCAATGAGATATTATTTCATTCTTCTGAATTCCAATGAATTTTATTTGACTAAATATTGTCTCACACAATCATCCCAGAAATTAGTCTGGCGAATCTTTGCTGTACTCTCTCTAAGGCAAATATATCCCTCCTCAAGTAGGAGACCAAATCTGCTTGCAATACTTGAGATGTGGCTTCATCAAGCCTCATTGCAACTGCAGTAAGACCTCTTTGCTGTACTCAATTGCTCTTGTAATGGAAGCCAACATACCTTCCTAACTGTTTGCTGCAGGTGCATGCATACTTTTATTTACTGGTGTATAAGGATGACCAGTTTCCTTTGTACATCAACATTTCCCAATCTATCACTACTTAAAATATACTCTGCCATTATGTTTTTCATGCCAAAGTGGATAACTTCATACTTATGCATATTACTGTGTAACTGTTACCTACTTGTCCACTCACTGAAGTTGACAAAATCATCTTGAAGGCTCTTTACATCCTCCTCACCATTTACAATCCCACCTAGTTTTGTGTCAACCACAAACTAGAAAATATTTGAAATTTGACAATTTAAAATAACCCATTTTTTCCTTCTTTATTTCCTGTTTGTCAACCAATTCTCAATCCTGGCCAATTTATTACATGAGTACTAAGCCTGGAAATGTTACCCTGGTTTGTCTCTGATGCAACACAGTGATCAGCCAGTGCAACTGAACTGATCACCGCAACTTCCTAATAACAGAGCCCAACACAACTCTAATCCACCACCATCCCTTTGATCCACTACCCTCTCAAATCTCACTTCGCTGTCTACTGACCCAACACTGTCCCCCTGACTTGACCCAATTACCATCAAACCTGATGTGACCAACTAGTGACTCAATTCGAGTTTGCCTGTGAGCCAACCACGTAGTCATATAACTCCCGCAGTCACACATGAATTAACTTGCACACCCAACCACTCACTAGCTGACCCACTGGTGGAGACAGAGATGGACTGCCTGCGCCTCATTTGAAAAATAATCAAGTCTCTAACACCCCACAAGAAAATATGATGTGTAGCAGTTGAAACCATCAAAGAATAACTCAAAAGCAGCAAGCATTTAAGAAAGGCTGCAAAAGTTGCAAACCACAGAATTACTTTGAGGGCAGATCCAAGTGGAAGACAGAAAATATTTTGAACTTGCGATGGAGCAGCTCAGGAGCAGAATCAGGGCCCCAAAATGGAAAACATCAGCAGAGCTTCAAACAAGTTTAATTCCAGAGTGTCACGTGAACACGGAATCATTGCTACCACGCCCAGCAGCGATCTTGAAGGCTGAAGGCCCACAAATAACACAACTCAAAGGAACATTTTTTCAGTTATTGAGCAGCCTCCTTGTTAAACAAAAAAGGATAAGAAAGATCAGCTCACTACTCTTTTCTATGAAATTGGCATTTCATAGTAAATTCAAGATGATGGGTTGACCAGAAAAAGGGTTAACACTTCACCTTCATGTAAGGAAGTTCTGCAAGGCTTTAATGCATATTTAGCATCCATAGAACTTGATCATTGGATAAGCTAAATTTAACAACTGGAGGTAGGGCCTAGGGAAGTCTATTGATGTCTTTATCAACAACCTATATGGATTAACAGGATAGTGTACAATTGACAATCTATGTATGATGAATGAATATTGAACCACTTGTTCTTCAGGATGATGAATGAGGCATTATCTGATTTATTGCAATCTAAAGAGGATTTAACACTTGTTAAGGTAGGACAGTTTGCAAGGCAGATCAAGATCTAAAAACAGTGTTGGGTAATAGTATGTGGCAAATCCAAGTGTCCATGGAAGAAGCCAAGTATGTGCAATTTATAGGTCCAAGAGCAGAAAACACGCTGAAGCAAAAACTTCCAAAAAACGGAGAAGTATGCCACCTGCTATTTTGAAATACTTTAGATGCAGTGGGAACTAGCCACATAAGTGAGATGACTCCCCAGCAAATGGAGCTGAATGCTATAATTGTCACAAACTTGATAATTTTAAAATATGCAGACATTCTAAAACTGGAAAATGTGAAGGTTAAAAGAAAAAATTTTAATCACAATTAGATCCAAGAAATAGGAGATTCATAGCCACAGACAGTGGTTCCTAAAAGAGATCAAATGATCCAGACATAAATACTGATTAGTCAATCTTGAGGCAGTGGGACATTCCACTGAGTTTAAATTTGATACTGGAGAAGATGTTTGTATACTGTGTGACAAGTTAAAATGGCTCAAAACAGATCATGTTAACCTTCTTCAATCAAACTGCAAGTTCCAGACAATTTGAAAGTAAGAGGTCATCACAACATGATTTAAAAAAAGCAGAGAAGTATTTGAACCATTTTATATTTTACGGAATCAAGAATCTTCACTTTTCAGCAGAAAATGATGATTGAAATCGATCTACAAGGTAGATATAAAGTTGCTGAGGAAGACAGCAATAAATATTTAAAGAAGAATTTCCTAAATTTTTGTCAAGACTAGGTAAATTAAAGAAAATAATGATAGTACAGTAAGACAAATGCAAAACTAATTTTTCATTTTCCTCCAAGAAAGGTAACAAAACCACTAATGGACAAAGTGAAGGCAGAAATGTAAAGAATGCAAAGATAGGATAATTTCACCTATCACAGTACCTGCTAAATGGTGCTCAGGCGATGGTCACTGTTCCTCATTCAAGTGGGGATATTAGGATGTTTGTGGACTCAACTCAACAAAGTTACACAATGTGAATGAAATCCATCCACTGTCATGCATTGATGAAAGACTAGCTAAATTTATGAAGAGTAAAATGTTCACAATGGATTTAGTAAGGGAGGTCGTGCCTGACAAACCTGTTAGAATTCTTTGAAGAGGTAACAAGTATGTTAGACCAGGGAAACCCAGTAGATGTTATTGATCTAGACTTCCAAAAGGCCTTTGATATGGTGCCTCATGGGAGGCTGCTGAGCAAGGTGAGGGCACATAGTGTTCGAGATGAGCTACTGGCTTGGATTGAGGATTGGCTGTCTGACAGAAGGCAGAGAGTTGGAATAAAAGGCTCTTTTTCGGAATGGCAACCAGTGATGAGTGGGGTCCCGCAGGGTTCAGTGTTGGGGCCGCAGCTGTTCACCTTATATATTAATGATCTGGATGAAGGGACTGGGGGCATTCTGGCGAAGTTTGCCGATGATACAAAGATAGGTGGACAGGCAGGTAGTACTGAGGAGGTGGGGAAGCTGCAGAAAGATTTAGACAGTTTGGGAGAGTGGTCGAGGAAATGGCTGACGAAATTCAATGTGAGTAAATGTGAGGTTTTGCACTTTGGAAAAAAGAATACAGGCATGGACTATTTTCTAAATGGTGAGAAAATTCGCAAAGCAGAAGTACAAAGGGATCTAGGAGTGTTGGTCCAGGATTCTCTAAAGGTTAACTTGCAGGTAGAGTCCGTGATTAAGAAAGCGAATGTAATGTTGTCGTTTATCTCAAGAGGTTTGGAATATAAAAGCAGCGATATGCTTCTGAAGCTTTATAAAGCTCTGGTTAGGCCCCATTTAGAATACTGTGTCCAATTTTGGGCCCCACACCTCAGGAAGGACATACTAGTCCCGGAGCGTGTCCAGCAGAGATTCACACGGATGATCCCTGGAATGGTAGGTTTAACATATGATGAACGACTAAGGATCCTGGGATTGTACTCATTAGAGTTTAGAAGGTTGAGGGGAGATCTAACAGAAACTTACAAGATAATCTCTCCCTATTTATTCCAGTTCCCTCCCCCCATCCCCCTCTCTGATGAAGGGTCTAGGCCCGAAACGTCAGCTTTTGTGCTCCTGAGATGCTGCTTGGCCTGCTGTGTTCATCCAGCCTCACATTTTATTATCTTACAAGATAATGTATGGTTTAGAAGGGGTGGATGCTAGGAAGTTGTTTCCGTTAGGCAGGGACACTAGGACCTGTGGGCACACCCTTAAAATTAGAGGGGGTAAATTTAAAACTGAAATGAGATGACATTTCTTCAGCCAGAGAGTGGTGGGCTGGTGGAATTCATTGCCACGGAGTGCAGTGGAGGCCGGGACATTGGATGCCTTCAAGGCAGAGATCGACAAATATCAAAAAAAAAGACTTTGTGCAACTGAAATTTGATTTGATTTGTTTTATTTGTATTGTCACTTGAACCGAGATGCAGATAAAAGTGTATAATGTCGTCATACTCTGGTGCCGTCATGGATTACAGAATAAATTGTATAAGTTGTAAAATACTGAATAAATTGGTATTAAATTGATGTCACTGAAACAGCGTCAAAAGTTCATCTTTCCCTCTCTGTATTCTTTAACCTCTCTACTCATATAGTCACCACCATCCCAACGTCGTCCCTCAGGTCCTGGCAATGTGCTCCATTTCTGCAGCCACCAGCACCATCCCACCACCTCCATGCTGGAGACAGTCGTGCTGCACCAATCCTGCACTTCCTCCAACACTGGGTCCTGGCTCTGAGTTGACTGATGAGGTCCTGGCTCGTTTTCTGATGCCGTCACTAAAGATGTGGTGGGGATGGAGATAGACGGGGCCTCCCATGGGAGGACATCAGGAGGAAGCCGCAGGGCACCTAAAACCAAAAAAAACGTAAGCGAGCTGCCAAGCTGGAAAGACAACAGTGAAGCCTTGTGAATGAGGCAACGCCTGCTACTTGAGGCCATGAGTGGCTGAGCCCTGCAGTAAGGAGCCAAATGCTGCCGTCCCCACCACCAGCATCTTGAAACTTATCTCATGATTATTGATGATTTGCTGTTTTTAATGAAAGATTGTGTTCAGTACTTACAATTGCACTCAGAACTAGTATTTTTTTAAAAGTTTACATCAAGGTCACCTTGGAATATCAAAATGTTAAGCAAAAACCCAATAGTTAATTTGGTGGCCAGGGATTATGCTTTCTATTGAAGACATGATTTCCAGCTGTCATATCTGTGCTATCAATTATCAAGAACAGCAAGAATCTTTACTGTTGCTCTCATTTCCAACAAGGTCTTGGGACGGGTTATGAATGTTAGGAAAGCAAAAATGTGTCATTATCGTCAACTGTTACTGAAGGTGAATAGAGGTAGATCATTTGCACAGAATCACAATGGATGCAGTAATAAAATTATTAAAACAAATCTATTCAATTCAGTTCGTTTCACTGAGTTCCCAACATGTTTGAATATAATAATGAACCACAATTTACAAATAAGAAATTTAGAGAATTTGCCAAAGAATATATATTGATATATCAAAGTTTGCTGACTCTTCCAATCTGATGATGGTGGCTAACTGTACAAGCTCTCTGCTGATTATTTCCGAATGTGGACTTCACAAACTTGAAAAAACCCCTCTCCCTAGCGCATCCCAAAACCAGCCCAGGTTGTCGCCACCTCCCTAACCTGTCCTTCCTCGCACCTATTCTCTCCTCCCACTTCAAGCACCAGCCCCATCTCCTACCTACTAACCTCATCCCGCCGCCTTGACCTGTCCATCCTCCCTGGACTGACCTATCTCCTCCCTACCTCCTACCTACACTCACCTTTACTGGCTCCATCCCCGCCTCATCGACTGGTCTGTCTGCTCTCCGCCTGACTTCTCCTCTATCCATCTTCTATCCGCCTCCCCCTTTCTCCCTATTTATTTCAAAACTCCCTCTCCCTCCCCCATTTCTGAAGAAGGGTCTAGGTCCAAAATGTCAGCCTTCCTGCTCCTCTGATGCTGCTTGGCCTGCTGTGTTCATCCAGCTGTATACCTTATTATCTGCAATATGAAGTGTATTTTTTTTTCAAGTTTGAATAATGATCCTACTTTGTTTAAAACTTTATTTTTATGAACCTATATACTCCTTCTTCAAAATTATTTACTTACTAGGTGTTTGTTAGGTGTTTACAACTCTTCATTGAAATACATTTATCAGAGATCCCTGCTCGTGCACATGCTGGTGTGTGGCAGTAAATTCAACCAAAATTATGCCCGTTGTATTAGCAACATATTGCACGCTTTGGATTTCCTCACATTTTCTTAATCTAAGAGAGAAACCAACTGGGAACTTCAATCACTGCCTTTGAATGCAGTCATTACAAATTCTTCAGTCATAGGAAAGGATATTGATCCAAGGTGAATAATAGGCAGGAACTTGAGAAAATAGAACAGCTGAGAATGTATTTAGTGGAAACCTGACAAGATATTCAGAGGATAGATCTGAGAGCCTTAGTTTCCATGAAGAGATTATCAGTTAAAATATGGATATACTATTCTGCCATTGAAGAAGAGTGGAGACCCACTGAAAACCAACCGAATATCTAAGAAATGCACACTTAATTTGAAAGAAGGGAGAGTGTAAAAAAACTGTCAACCTCAGAAAAAACATCCATTTGTAATTGAAGAGTTGTAAAACAGTCTTACAGATTAATCTCGTAATGTTTGAGACTTTGGGAGGAGATGATGGAAGCTTAAATAACAGGAACAAAGCCTCAGGGAATGATATGGTGTAATGTGGTAACGGTATGCATTTAAGAGATGATAACAATGGTATAAGGTCACATGACTAGGTGAAGATCTGGAGTAAACTTTCATGGAGGAGACACTTGAAGCTTGTGTAGACTCAAAACAGTGAATTTGGAAAGCCTGTTAATAAATAGTTCTTGTTAAAATAAATCAGGCTATGTAGTAGAGTCATTTGAAAGACAATCAGGCTTCTTTTATCTCAGAAGATTTTCAAATAACTCACTAGATTTACTCTTGAAAAGGTGTACTGACCAATCTCTGCTATTGACCAGGTCAGATGCCCTGGCTCAAGAAGCACAAAGAGACCCAGGCAAAGAAATGTTAACTACTGACTGGAAGATTTGGACTCTCATACAGCAGAACAGTTGATGATACATGCAAGAATTAACTATTAACCTTGTACATTCAGTCACTGAATGTTAAAGATGGACAAATCACCAGGCCAGATAATCTATATCCCAGAATACTAGAGGAGGTGGCTTTGGAGATATTTGATGCTTTGTGGTCATCTTCCAAAATGCTGTGTATTCTGGAGCAATCCATACAGACTGGAAGGTGAAACATGTAACCCTACTATTTAAAATAAAGGGAGAGAGGGAAAAACAGAGATTTACTGACCAGTTAGCCTTACATCAGTAGTGGGTAAGATGCTGGAGTCTATTATTAAAGATATGATAATAGAACATTTGAAAAACATTGACAGATGTACAAAGTTGGCATGGGTTTATGAAAGGCAAATCATGCTTGACAAATATACCGGAATATTTTGAATGTGTAACTAGTAGAACATAAGGGAGAACCAATGTATGTGGTGTATTTGAATTTTCAGAAGGTTTTCATTTAGGTCCTGTCAGTGTAATATAATGGCATGGATTGAGAATTGTTTGACACACAGGAAATAAAGTGGAAATAAATTGGTCTTTTCCAGGTGGCAGGCAGTGACAAGTAGGGTATAGCAAGGATCAGTGCTAGGGCCCAGATATTCATATTTATAAATTATCTGCATGAGGGAACCAGGAGCAACATTTCCAAGTTTTTTGCTGATGCAAAATTGATCAGGATTGTGAGGGAGATGAAAGTAGGCCTCTGTGCGACTGAGTCTGGCATCAGTGAGTCTTGGCAAAATTGGAATCAATGGGAACCTGGGGGCAAGCTCTCTGCTGGTTAGAGTTATACATGACACTTAGGAAGTTGGTTGTGGTTGTTGGAGGTCAGTCATCTCAGCTCCAGGACATCTCTACAGGAGTTCCTCAGGGTAGCGTCCTAGGCTCAACCATCTTCAGATGCTTCGTGAAAGACCTTCTCTCCGTTATAAGATGGGAATGTTCACCAATGATTGCACAATGTTCTGCACCATTCATGGCTCCTCAGACATGAAGCAGTCCATGTCCAAAAGCCACAAGATCTGAACTATGTTCAGGTTTGGACTAACAAGTGGCAAGTAACATTCACGTCACACAAACGCCTGGCAATGACCATCACCAATAACAGACAATCTAATCACCACTCCTTGGCATTCAATGGTGTTACTGTCAGTGAATCCTCCACTGTCAACATCCTGGGGTTTATCATTGACTAGAAATTCAACTGGACTGATCCACATACACACAGTGGCTACAAGAGCAGGTCAGGCTAGGAACACTGCAGTAACATTTCCTGACTTCCCAAAGCCTGTCCACAATCTACAAGGCACAAGTGAGGAGTGTGATGGAAGAGTACCCAGTTGCCTGGATGAGCATAGCTGCAACAACACTCAAGAAGCTTGACACCATCCAAGACAAAGCAGTTTGTTTGATTAGCAGTACATCATAAGCATTCACTCCCTCCACCACTGACCCTCAGTAGCAGCATATCTACAAGATACACTGCAGAAATTCACCAAAGAATGTTAGACAACACCTACCAAACCTATGGCCACTTCCATCTAGAAGGACAGGGGCAACAGATATATCAGAAAACTACCACCATCATGTTCCCCTCCAAGACACTCACTATCCTGACTTGGAAATATATCACAGTTCCTTCACTGTTGCTCCATCAAAATCCTGGAATTCCCTCCCATATGGCGTTGTGGGTCAACCCACAGTAGGTAGATTGTAGCGGTTCAAGAATGCAGCTCACTACCAACTTATCAAGGGCAAGTAGGGACAGGTAGTAAATGCTGGCCATCCAGCAACACCCACATCCTAAAAATGAATAAATAAAAATAAAACTGTACCAAGGCCATTATCCTGTCACCAAATCATCCTTTATTTACACATGCACAGCACATGGGCTGTGACTAGCCAGCTCAAAGCCAGGCCCTGGACTGAGGAGACGTTTTGAATCTCCTGTCTATATCTGTCAGTCAGGGCTCCATGAATTGCCCAGGTTAACAGCGCCGATCAAGAATCTCATATTCGTTGTGATCCACCTGGCCCTCGTTCCAATCACTACATCCCACTCCCACTAAGTCTAGGGAAGTAGGCCTGTTAGGCCCTCGCTCCAGTTACTCCGACTCTGATTTGGATACGGGTGGAGTGTACCAGACTATAGCCTTTCTCTTGTGCCCAGAGAGTCCCAGGAGAGTTTATTCCTCTTCTTCAAGTGATAGTGGTGTTGAGACTGCATCCATCTTGGACTTGGAGGTTTCTTCGACAATAGATGGAGGGGGAGAACCTATGGTTTCTGACAGCCTTTCAGGCTGTTTTGAGGTGCCAGGTATGTTTTGCTCATGGTCCATTTGTAAGGTAGAAATTTTCATGTGATCCACATGTTTGTTCAGGACTCCTTCACCTAGCATAACTTTGCGTGTCTTGGGGACTGAGCTCAACCCAACCTTGCCTCATACCCATGCAGGGCCATTTCTGTTGTTTTGACACCAAATTTCGTTCCCTGAAATAAACAGTTTCTCTTGCTCAGAAGAGCTATGTGGTCAGCATTGCCATTTATGCTGCCATTTTACCCTCCATTCTAGACTCAGGAAGATCAGATTCAACCTGGTGTGAAGTTTTTTCCAATTAGCAACTCTGGTGGAGATATCCCTGCAGCTGCGTGAGGGGTGGTCCTATATTCAAATAGGAACTGGGACAGTTTGGTATTGAGCGAAGCTGTAGACTGTTTCTTTAAACCTACCATCAAGATTTTGACTGCTTTTTCTGCCAGACGATTGAATGATGGATGATATGAAGATGTCTGAACTTGCCGAATGCCCTTAGACTTTAAGAAATACTCAAAATCTCTGATAGTAAATAACACCTCATTGTCCATGACTAATACATCTGGAAGTCTATGTTGGCATCCAATCCTGGCCACCAGAGATAATGTCTTACCAGTATTTTCATTTTGGAAAGCCCTCAATGACTCTGGTGGAGTTCAGCCAGTATCTAGCAGCAACCTTCAGTCGTGACAATCACTGTTGCTCACCATAGGATGATGCCATTCTCTATAGTGATAAATGATCAGGCCCTCAAAAATTTCAATCTGGTTGTGATGACCCTTTCATGTCCCCCATCATCATGAGCTGTTTTAGTTTTGGCAGGACGGCATCTTTTTGTGTGCACTGTTGGATATTATTAGCGGTGAATGGAAGAGCATTCAGAAAATTTAAAACCAGAAAGGACTCTTCCAGGGAAGGTACCATTGGTGGTGTATCTGTCAGCGGAAAGTGTCTCAAGGTATCTGCATTTGCCACTTGACCCCCAGAACGATGTTCCAACTTGTAATTTTACACACTGAGAATTACGGCCTACTGATGAATTCAATTTAAAGCTGTGGGCAGCCAGCCTCGAATTCTTTAAGTAGCCCCAGTAGAGGTTTGCGGTCGATTGCTATTATAAATTTGTATCTGTAGAAGGTACTGGTGGAACTTTCTCACACCAAAGACAACTGTCAAACCTTCCTTCTCTACCTGCGCATATTTACATTTGGCATCAACCAAAATGTGGGAAGCATGTGTCATTGAGCGTTACTCCCAGTTGGGCCAATTGGGAGCCAATGCTTCCCCAATATCGTATAGGGTGGTATCGCGTATCAGCATCATCTCTCACTTGGGATCATACTGGGCCAACACCTTAGATGATGATAGCTGCTTCACTTCCCTAAAGACTGCTTTTTGTCTATGTGACCATTTCCAAGGTTGACCTTTTTTCAATAACAGGTTGTAAGTGCCAAGATGGATGCTAGGCGACGTATAAATTTTCTGTAATAATTCACCAACCCAAGGAAACGGTCTGGTACAGATGTGGGAGCCAGGGCACCTTTGATTGCCTTCACTTAATCTTTCAACAGGGATAACCCAGTCTTGTCGACTCTGTATTCAAGTAGGTCACTTGGGGTGCTTAGAATACATACTTTTCCCTTCTACAGCAAATGCCCAACTAGCAGAAACATTAAAACACTATGTCCAAGTTCTTCAACTGCTCTTTATTGATCTTCCCGGTTGTTAGTATGTCATCCAGATAAATGGAAACCTGGGGTAGACCTTGTAAAATGTTCTCCATGGTCCACTGGAAAAGGGTGCAGACTGATGATAACCCATATGGCGGTCTTGTATATGGGTACAAACCCTTATGGGTGTTAATTGTGGCATACTTCTGGGACACATGGCTCATGTCCAGTTTCGTGAAGTATAGATCCCTGCATGTTTGTGTCCAAGCCCTCTGTGTGAGGGATTAGGTATTTATGCAGTTTACCATTTGGTTAAAGCTCCACAAAGGCAAACTGACCCTTCAGCCTTCACAATCTGTATGACACATAAGGCAAATGGCATTAGGCAGGCCTTGCAACATCACAGAATTGCTTCCTGGTCAACATGCAAGATAGCTTTTGGCTTCTTTGATAGTCCCTAGACATTCCTGAAAAAAGTCTGGGTACTTAATTAGGAGTTCACATAGACAACCATTTTTTTAATCAAAAAATGTTGAGTCAATCAAGGTAAATCCTTCTCAACCAATTCCTCTCCTTCGAACTTGGGCCTGAGCCTTTTACTGCAATCAGAAGTAACTGCACCAACTGCTTCTGCCAAGAGCCAGAAACGAAGGTGGATCCTGAATCATGAATGGTTCCCCTGTATACGTTCTCAGTCAAGCTGAGGTCTTGCACAAACTTAAGTGTTGGAGTCCAGAGTGAATCTTGTTAAAGACTGGTTCTGCAATCACTGATACAGCTGTGCTGGCATCAACCTCCATGAGAATTGGGTGATCATTTAAACATATTTATTTTGATTGGTTTTGTTTTAGATGTTGCTAAGCAATTTAACTGTTCCAAACCAGCTGTAGGTGAACTTTCCAGGGTATGCACTCTCCTGAGTACCAGCCTATGTGTTCTGTTACTCAAGTCAGGCCTCATTGCAATCCTTTGCTGTCTCAAGTTTGCGTACTGACAGCCACTACAATGATTTGCCTGTCCAGATCCCGAAGAACATTTAGCCATTTGGCCATGGCTTGGCTTTGTTTTGGGGCTTTGCTGTGAGCTGACCTAGAGTCCTTTTGCATGCTCTGCGTGAGGCTCTACAGTTGCCTACATTTAAGTGGTGTTCCTCAAACTCTGTTGGACAAATGAGGATGTCCATTTCCCTTGGGATACCCTGTAGCTCACATTCTTCACTTGCCACATTTTCTAATGACAAAGCCAGTTGTAGTGCCTGTTTGAAATCCAGCTGGGTTTCAGCTGCAGGTGCTTTTGCATGGTTACACCATTATACTGCAGTATCACAGTCTACTTCGCTTCCCGACAATTTATCCCTAGCCCTACACTCATCCCTGCACAACAAAGACACCTATGTCAGACTCCTGCTTATTGACTGCAGCTCTGCCTTCAACACCACTACCCCCTCCGTTACCTTGGTCTTGGCTCCACACTCTGCAACTGGATCCTCAGCATTTTGACCCACAAACCGGAATCAGTAAAGATAAGTAAATGCACCTCCTCCACAATGACACTCAACACTAGACTTCCCCCCAAGGATGCGTCCTCAACTCCCTACTGTACTCTGTACACCCATGACTGTTTTTCCAAATTCCAGACAAACGTCATCTACAAGTTCACTGATGACACCAGCATAGTGGGATAGATATCTAACAGCAATGAGTCAAAGTACAGAAGGGAGATAGAGGGCTTGGTGATGTGGTCCAATGAAAACAACCTCTCTCCCAATGTTGGCAAAACTAAAGAACTGATCATTGACTTGAGAAAGAAAGAAGGAGAACACATTCCCATCTGTATTGATGGAGCTGAGGTTAAGAGGTTGGAGAGCGTCAAGTTTTTCAGAGTGACAATAATCAACAATCTGTCCTGGACTTCCATCATAGATGTGACAGTCAAGAAGGTAGAACAACACATCTTCTTCCTCGGGCGATTCAGGAAATTTTGCATGTCCATAAGGACCCTCACCAATTTTCATAGATGCACCATTGAAAGCATACTGTCTGGGTGCATCATGGCCTGGTATGGAAACTGCTCTGCCCAAGACTGTAAGAAACTACAGAAGGTGGTGTGCACAGCCCAAACCATCCCAGAAGCCAACCTTCCCTCCGTGGCTTCCACATACATGGCTTGATGCAGCGGAAAGGCAGCTAACATCTTCAAAGACCCATCTCTTCGCAGTAACGATCTTCATTAACCTCTTCTATCAAGAAGAAGACACAGATGAACACATGCATGAGCAGGTTCATGAACAGCTTCTTCCTGGCCATTATTAGACAGATGAATGGACTCTCTAGCCTCAAATAATGCTGATCTTGCTAATGTTGATCTTGCCTGGTGCATGCCTTGTGGGATGTAATCTGTACGCCTCTGCCAAAGACGTTTGGATCTGTACAACCTTGCTTACTATGACCTACCTGTACAGCTTGTAAACAAAGCTTTTCACTGTAGGTCAGTATGTATGACAATAAATCAATCAATACCATATCATGCCTCAGCATCTCATTTAAGGTTAACCTATAATCATAAGCCTCCACGAGTTGTGTTTACCTCATCAAAAATCCTGACACAAATTCCCCTAGTTCTCAAACCGCCGAATAAAGCCTATAGCATCTCAAAATTAGAGGAGATTTGGGGTTGTAATATTCCTAAACCAAATCCATCAATTCCTGAAAGGTTTTCGTATCGGGTGCCTCAGGGAATGTTAAGTTCCTAATAACCAAAAATGCTGTGGGTCCGCAAGCAGTCAGAAGGATTACTTGTTGCTTTTCATCTGCTCCAATAACATTTCCCCAGAAAAGAAATGCATTCTTTCCACACACTGGGCCCAGTCTTTGATGGTAGGATCGAACAAGTCAAGCTTCGCAAATGAAGACATGAAGGCAGAATTGTTTACCCCAAACTGAATGATGGGTGTTGTGAGCGAATTTTCTTCAGGAGTATACTGTTTTTTCTCATCACCATTTAAATGATTGTACTGAGGCCGGTATCTGATCACCAAGTCATCCTTTATTCACACATATACAGTACACGGACTCTGACCAGCTAGGAAAGAGCCAGTTCCTAGAACGCGATTGTCTGAATTTCCTGTTTACATTTGTAAGCCAAAGCTCCCTGATTGACCCCTAATTAAGGATTTCACATTCAACGAGATTCACCTGGTCTTCATTCTAATCATTACAAGGCTTCAAATTAGAATTAGACCAAATGGATGGATGAACAAACACATGGCCAGATGCAGCTAAATGTGAAGTTATAAACATTGTTTAAAAACAGAAAGGCAGAGTCTTGTTTAAATGGTGATTTATTGGGAAATGTGGATGTACAAAGGAATCTGAGTGTCCTTGTACATCAGTTAGTGAAAGTAGGCAGGCACGTACAGCAAGCAATTAGGAAGGTACATGGTACATTGGCTTTTGTTGCAAGAGGATTTCAGTTCAGAAATTAGGGTGTCTTACTGCAGTTATACAGGGCGTTGATGAGACCAAACCCAGATTTTTGCACTCAGTCTTAGTCTCCCTACCTAAAGAAGGATATATTTGCCACAGAGGGAGAGCAGTGGAGGTTCACTAGGCTGATACTGGGGATGCTAGGGCTATGCAGTGTGAGAAGAGATTTGTTCAACTGGGACCTGTGATCACCAGAGTTCAGAAGGATGAGAGGGAATCTGATTGAAATGCATAGAATTCTAGATGCAAACAGTCCATAACCAGGAGTCGAAACTTGACCTTCTCTTGGGAAATAAGGCAGGGCAAGTGACTGAAGTGTTAGTGGGGGGGAGCACATTGGGACCAGTGATCATATTTTATTAATTTTCAAATAGTTATGGAAAAATATATGCCTTGTATAAAAGTTAAAGTTATTAATTAGAGTAAGGCAAATTTTGACAGCGTGAGATAGAGTATACTGTTTGTAGGTGAAGGGGTGAGTGGCAAGTGGGAGCCTTTCAAAAGTGAGATAAAAAGAGTTCAGACGCAGTGTGTTCCTGTTTGATTGAAAGGTAAGGCTGGTAGGAGTACGGAACAATGGATAAATATTGATTTTGAGGCTCTAGTTAGGAATAAGAAGGAGGCAAATGTTAGGTATAGACAATTGGGATCAAGTGAATCTTCTGAAGAGTCTGAGTGGTACAGGGCATTTTTAAAGGGAAGTCAGGAGGGCAAAAAGGCGACATAAGATCGACTTGGCAGATAAAGTTGTGGATAATCTAAAGAGAATCTATAAATACATGGAGAGCAAAAGAGCAAATAAGGACAGAATAGGGCTCCTTAAAGATTATCCATGTGTTGAACCACAGGAAAGGGGAAGAGGTACCACACAAGTACTTTGCTTCAATTTTAACTGTGGAGAAAGACATAGAGGCAAGGGAAGTTGTTGAAATAAATATTGATATTTTGAAAACTGTCCACATTATAGAAGTGGAGGTGCTGGAGGTCTTAAAAACATGAAGGTGGATTAATCTCTGGGACCTGATCGAGCATATCCCGTGATGTTGTGGGAAGCTAGGGAAGAAATTGTGGTACCGCTAGGAGAGTTATTTGTGTCATCTGCATCCATGGGAGATCTGCCAGACAACTGAAGGGTAGCTAATGTGCCTTTATTTAAGAAAGGCTGTAAGGAGAACTGTGGACCGGTGAGCCTGGCATCAGTGATGGGTAAATTGTTGGAAGGGATTCTGAGAGATGAAATTCGCATGCATTTGGAAAGGCAAGAGTTGATTAGAAATAGTCAGCATTGTTTTGTGCATGGGAGATCATGTCTCACAAACTTGATTGAGTTTTTTGAGAACACACCCAAAAAATGGATGAGGATAGAGCTTTAGACATTGTCTGCATGGTCTTTAGTAAAATTTTTGACAAGGTTCAGCATGGTAGACTGATTAGTAAAATTAAATCACATGGGATCCAGGGACAGCTTGCCAATTGGATACATAACTAGCATTCCAATAGGAGATAGAGAGTGGTGGTGGAGGGTTATTTTTCAGACTGGAGGCCTGTGACCAGCGGTGTTCCGCAGGTGTTGATGCTGGGTTCATGATTGTTTGCCATTTATATAAATGATTTGAATGAGAATTTAAGAGGCATGGTTGGTAAGTTTGCGGATGACACCAAAATTGGTGATACAGTCAACAGTGAAGAAGGTTATCTAAGATTACAAAGGGATCTTGATCAATTGGCCAATGGTTTGAGGAGAGGCAGATGGAGTTTCATTTGAATAAATGCGAGATATTGCATTTTGGTAAAATGTACAAGGGCAAGATTTAAACAGTTAGTGGTAAGGCCCTGGGTAGTTTGTCAAACTGAGATACCTAGGGGTTCAAGTAAATAATTCTTTGAAACTACATCACAGGTAGACTGTGTGGCTAAGAAGGCATTTGGCATGCTTGCCTTCATTGCTCAGATCATTGAATATAGGAGTTGAAAAGTCATGTTGAGGTTATACAGAATGTTGGTGGGGCCACTTTTGGAGCACTATATACATTCCGCTCACTTTACTATAGGAAGGATATTATTAAATTAGAGAGGGTTCAGAAAAGATTTACCAGGATATTTCCAGGACTAAAGGGTTTGAGTTACAAGAAGAGGCTGGATCGGCTGGGTTTTTTTTTCCCTGGAGTGTTGGTGGTTGAGAAATGACCCTGTAAAGGTTTATAAAATCATGAGGGGCATAGATAAGGTGAATAACAAAGGGGAAACTTTTTCACAAAGTGTGTGGTTTATATGTGGAATGAACTGCCGGAGGAAGTGGTAGATGGAGGTACAGTTACAACATTTAAAAATGTTCAGACAGATAAATGAATAGGTAATGTTAAAATGGATATGGACCAAGTGCAGGCAAGTGGGACTTGTTTAGTTTGGAAAACTTAGTCAGCATGGACGTTTTGGACCAAAGGCACTGCTTCTATTGTGAATGTTTGTATGATTCAATGATTCATTGTCTCAGGAGCAGGAGTAGAGGAGCAGGGAAGTGTTGTTGCAGTTGTTACAGGGCCTTGGTGAGATCACACTTGGAAAATTGTGTGCAGTTTTGATATCCTTATCTGAAGATGGATGCTGTTACTCTCGAAGTGCAGCGATAATTTACCAGGTTGATTCCAGAGATAGCAGTTGTGAAGCATGAGGAGAGATTGACTTGGTTGAGATTGTTTTCACTAGACTGCAGACGAATGAGGGGGGAATCCCATAGAGACTTATAAAATTCTAAGAGGACTGGATAGGGCAGATGCAGGGAGGATGATCCCAGTGTGGGTGTGTCCAGAACCAGGGATCACAGAATGAGGATTTGGCATAGACAATTTAGGACAGAGATGAGGAAACATTTCTTCCCCCAAACAGTGGTGAGTCTGTGGAATGCATTGATGCCTAAACATTGAATATATTCAAGAGACGACTAAATATAGCACTTGGGGCAAATGGGATCAAAGGTTATGGGGAGAAAGCAGTGTTAGGCTACTGGGTTGGATGACCAGCCATGATCTTGAAGAATAACGGAGTAGGATAGAAAAGCCAAATGGCCTCCTCCTTCTTTCTTCTATGCTTCTATGTTTCTATAATGAACAGTTCAAGCTCCTCATGGGCGCATGAGGCAGCACTGACACAGTTATCAGTGTAGCAGAGGAAGAGGCGAGGGATGGTACCAGTGTAACAGCAGAAGAGGGATTGTTCCATGTATCCCAATAAGAGGCAATCATACGTCGGGTGCCCATAGCCACCCCTTTAGTTTGTAGGAAGTGGGAGGAGCTAAAGGAATAGTTGTTGAGAGTGAGGACAAATTCTGTTAGGCAGATGAGGATGTCAGTGGAGGGGGCTGGTTCGACCTGCAGGAGAGGAAGAAGTGGAGGGTTTTTTGGCCATCTGCATGGGCAATACAGGAGTACAGGAAATGGATATCTATGGTGAAGATGAAGTGTTGGGATCCAAGGAATTTACAGTCTTGGAGGAGGTGGAGGGCATGGGCAGTGTCCTGAACAGAGGTGGGGAATTCTTAGACCGGAGGGAGAAACTGGAGTTGAGTTCAGTGGGGCAGGAGCAGGCAGAATCAGTGGGTCAACCAGAGCTGCCAGATTTGTGGGTTTTGGGAAGGAGATAAAAATGGACCGTGCGGGTTTGTAGAAAGATGAGTTTGGAGCCTGTGGTTGGGAGTCTCATTGAAGTGATGAGACAGGTGCATTTTTAGATGCTAAAGACATCAAGGCAATGTCTGGAATGCCATAACTGTAGCATGTGTTTTTGGCTGTTCCATATCTCAGTGGTGTCATTGAAGTCAGCTGTTTGATCTCCCAACTGTCAAAATAATAGACAATGGTGAAAAGTCAATATGTTCCTGTGAGAGTAAAGTGGCCTGACTTCAGCTTCATTCATGATTGATTTGAGAAATTGGTCATCAGCAGCTCTCTGCCTTTCTTGGCTTGGTACTAAATACAGGCGCTGCATTGGTTGAGATGGACCTTGATTCCATTGCTCTTATTCCTTCCTTTCACTTCCCTTCCTCAGACATCACTAAATTCCTTGGTGGCTTGCTTCGATACACTTTAGCATCTCATTTCTCAAGTCCTGTGGATATTGACTTTATTTCCGTTCTACATCTTGGCCCTCAATTCATCTTCATATGCCCAATATGCTGTTGTGATAAGTGGATTATCCTCAATGCTTTCAGGCCACCCTTTCATCATTACTTTTTGTAACATGTGTTGTTACATCTTGTCGGCCAGTTTGCTAGCTTTGAACAAAATGCTTATGTATTAAATTGTTTCACATGAATAGAGCGTATCAAGCTGCTACTTAACATTGGATCCAGAATATTTCACGCTGTCGTATCATCCTCTACTTTCTTTATTAAAAGCGCTGCTCTCTACAACATATCAGGTTGTGCATTTTTTTTCCTTGTTTGTATATCACATTCTGTGGGACAGAATCCTTGTGTACATTTCAGGCTGAAATCGATTCTTGATCACGAGGGGAGTCGATGGTGACAGGAAAAAGGCTGGAAAGTTGGCTTGAGGGGCAAAATGACCTACTCCTGTTCCTATTTTTAAGGCCCTATGGTAACATTCTTTACAGATGCTTTTGAATAGATTTTAGCAGCTTGTGGAAAATGCTTTGAATTATTATGCTCTGACTTTATTGTCACTTTTTCTTTTTCAAATCGGTATTAATAAAAATGTTTACAGGCAAATCTTTACTCAGAGAGTAGTAAGGGAATGGAACATTTTGCCTGCAACGGTAGTAGATTCGCCAACTTTAAGTAAATTTAAGTCGTCATTGGACAAGCATATGGACGTACATGGAATAGTGTAGGTTAGATGGGCTTCAGATCGGTATGACAGATCAGCACAACATCGAGGGCCGAAGAGCCTGTACTATGCTGTAATGTTCTATGTTCAAAAAAGACAATGACAAAGCAATCTTTTTTTCAAATCTGAGTATAGCATTTTTCCATTTCTGTTAATGGCTGGATGAAAATGCAGCTGGTTAACTTTGCTGCACTAGGATTGCTGTATGACCCGTTTCGATGGTGTCACCCTAGAGGGTGACTTTGTCAGTTATAACACCATGTTTCAGTGTTGGCATTGTTATCACTAGTTTCTCAATGTTGGTGTATGCTGCTTCTTGCTTAATATCCTTGGAATGAGTTAGCATTATGGTCCATGTTCCAGTGACAAATTAGATGGGAATTTGCCAAGTAGTTGATGTATCCAATGAATTGTTGCACTGTTTGGACGTTAGTTGGTGCTGTATCCCTGCTATAGCTCTCACCTTTCTGGAAGACCTTTTGCTGACTATACATTATCTAAGTATTTCACTTTGGCCACTTTTAATTACAATATTTTTCTTGTTCAGTTTTGGGTTCATCTGGTGAGCTCTGTCTAGAGTTTGATTTTCGTCAGCACTAGATTTTGATTGTAGTCAGCAATGGCTTCTTTTGCTTCCCGACCCAGTGAGAAGGTGACCTTTCTATTTAAGTTTCAGTTTCCATATTTCCATCTGATCCCGAATAACCTATGGTTCCTATGCCTAATTAGAAGCTAGCTACTTCGGCCTTCATGATATTGAAATGACTCTACTCCTGCTGCATGCTCAGGCAGAGAGTTCCAAATTCGACAACCCTCTATTCTCATCTCAGCTTATCTAATTTTTTAGCTGTTCTGGACTTAGTTCTGGGCCACCCCACAAGAGAAAGAACTTTTTCCACGTCTGCTTTTTCAAGGCCATTCAGGATCTTATACTGTGCTTATACTGTGGAAACAGGTCCAGCCTTTCTAACCAGTCTTCAGAACATAGCCATTTATTTCCAGGTGTCAGACAAGTAAACCTTCTCTGTACTGCCTCCTGTGCATTTGCATCCTTCCTTAAGTAAAGTGACCAGAACTGCACACAGTACAGGAGATGTAGGCTCAATTGTTCACAGCTGTGGCATTAGTCTTACACTGTCATCAGATTAGAAGTCATATTCACTTAAAAGATATTCTAAGGTGTAGATACATGTTATATTAGATTAGGATCTAGTTTGTGCTGGGACACATTGCAAATCTCTTTTGGCTCATTGAGAGTTATAAGTTCAAGCTCTAAACTTGCCTTAGATGAGAGGAGTTTCTTTTCCTTGCTATCTGTGATCTGAAACTCAATTTTTTTTATTGTTATTACAGCATGGGTATAGTACGATCATGTAGCCTTAATTTTACTTTTAAGGAGTTTATTTTTGGAACATCCTGTTGAGCCACTGTGAAAGCCGTAATGTTTTATGCTGCACTGTTATCTTGCACTGTGGTGAATTGATGTTCTCTCTCAGTAGTCATCATTGCAAAAGTCACAAACATTTATCACTATCAATTAGACTGAACCAACCTGTCAGATGGTACAGAGTAATTCGCCACAATCTTCATTTGATTGCTTTCCAATAGCTTTCTGTACCTCATTTCAGTCCTTACTTCTAGACAGAAACTTCTGTGCAAAATGATTTAACTTCTGGCATTGTTCTTTCCATGCTATACATGTCTCTTTCCTTTTGTGTTGTGTCCTTTGCAGTATTTGCATCTTGCCCATTATGATCTTTCTGTCCTTTTTACCAGAAATGCCTATCAACATAATGGAAGGCTTGGTCTGTACTGCCATAAATATACTACACCTGTTCGTTTACAACGTTAATGCTTCTACAAATGTCTGTTCCTTTTCTCAGAACATGTTTCTGCTCTCTCAGGAGACATGCTTCTACTGTGGGATCACTTATGTCCTGTATGATGTGTTTTTAATTGATCATTTTTTGTGGTCTGCAAGCCACATTAATGTAGCCAAATATTGATCAATGGATTCTTTCTCACCTTGAGCCCTAACATTGAATACATTCCATTCATAATTTAAGTCACTTGAGATTCAAAGTGTGCCTTTAAAGCTTTCAATCTTCCTGTCATCTTTTCCTTTGTTCTTCAGAGATATTTAGGGTGGTATATTCTTTGTAAATCTCTCCCCATCACTTTTATAGTCTCACTTTTACAGTGATAAAAGTTTAACTCCTCATAGGCACTCTGGTTTGTTAATTAAATCTGTCATAAATTTGTAGTTCTGCCAGCTCTGTTCATTTTGCCTTTCAATTTGACCAGCAGCACTAAAGAAAACATACAGCTGTTGCATCTGATGTGACTTGCTTCTTTTTACCTTTTCCATGGCTTCCTATGGTTTTAGCAACTCTGAACACTCCGTGTTTCTCTTTTAGTTGCAATGCTTCTTTACAGCTTTTCAACATTCAGTATTAGCTCCAATCTGACACCATATTACAAGATCACAGAACAACAATCTTGCATGTATTGCATCTTAATTGAACTGGCTCTATTATGGATGCCTGCAATGAATGCCTTAGGGTAGAGGATGCTTGACTATGGCAAGCCTGTAGGAACATTAGTACACTATTGCATTACTGCCTCAAATAATTTACCTGGTGATGTGAGCTGTGAGCTCATTGATAGTGAAGTTGTATGGTGTACAGAAGGTTATAACGAATTGTGATAGGTAACCTGGAGAGTGCTGCACAGCTCTTCTAACGTGGTCCATGTAGTTGTAGCTGTAGAGCAAAGGGTTAACTCTTGTGCACTTAAATAGGAAATATATCAATGATGATGTCACAGTTGCATGATGATTGGAGACATTGAAGAGATGAGCAACAGCTTAAACCTTGTATTTCATTAGAATCTCCTTAGTCTGTATATTTTAAGTAAAGAATTACAATAAAATGGCCTAAGACTCTAGCTACAGATCTTTCTTACAGTAGTATGCACCAAATATTCTGTAAGATCCCACATGATAGCAACAAAGTATTTTTCTGAAGCACTTCAAATATTTGCTCAATTAAATTTTCTATGGCAGTATGGCTGTCATTGTATAAATCGTGGACATATGAATATGCTTTGCACAACATTCGTAATTCTGGTGGTCAATAGGTAGGTCTTGGTAGCCAGCAGTCACCTATAGTTTCTTATGGTGGTTCAGATTGGTTAAAGCAAAAGTTATCATAATCCTAACAGACCATAGGCTGTCCTATCATTAGAGAGAGAGATGAGTGGTGGTGGTTTAGTCTGTGGGTTAACATAGCTCAGGCAAAGGGCAAGGTTGGGAAGGTGGCACCTTCATGGTAACATCAGCCTCATTGGATTGATGCAGAATAAGGGAATCACAACTGATTTAGGATATCAGGCATTGAGTTGCCTGGTGAATGTAGTTGCACACCAGCTGGAAACTGAAGGACTACAATTCTTTAACTGTAGAATTTGTGTGTGACAACCTGGTAAGGAACATGCCCAACTTCTGGAAATAATGTGCAGATATAATTGCCTGCTGTGAGTTCTTCATTTCTTCCTCTTCCCTATTAAGAGTGCCCAGCCCTTCCTTGTATCCTCCATTCATTTTCCTGTCATGCTGGAGTCAAAGGGGAATAAAATCCTGTCAAAAATGATAAGAAATTATAATTATTCAGAACTATTGAAGTCAGAGTCAAGATTTTCACCATATTCCACCCCAAACACTTCAATTAATTCAGCAACAGTTACTAGAAATCATTCAGCCATGAACCTGTAAGTTGATGATGGTCCATTTTATTAGTATAAATGGTGGCTCCTTCCTACTTCTGAATATATGTTCAACTGCCAGAGTATTAAGACTAGAACTGTAAAGATAACTGTGTGTCCTCTTTGAAAACCAAGCACAAATCAGAGGCAGGGATAAAAATCAAGGAGGCAAATTCTGAGCCAGCAATTTGTCTGAAACTCAGTTCTTTGTAGCATCCTATCCTATTTTCAGAAGAACCCTTTGGGTGCAGGTTGATTTTCACAGTCACCAAAGTGCTCACCACAACCCTACCAAAAGCCCTAGATGTTGAACATGCACATTTTCTCAAAGACACACTGACTGATGTCACAGTCTTCACTGTCTGCATACTTCAGTGCATGGCTCCAGCCCCTGCTAATGACTTCACCAAAGTGCCAACATCAAAACAATGTATACAAACGAAACACCACCAATCGCTCTGAAAATACAAATAATGCACAACTAAAAGTTATAGGAGGAATTGGAGAATATGCTATTGTCTCATAATTCGGTAATAAGTAGCCCATGGGTTCCAGAGAGATAGGAATTTGAATTTTAAAGAATACAATCCCCGCAGTCCAACTGCTGAGCAAGTGCCACGTAATTGCTGTATTAAGAATCACCATGACACTGTGCTGAGTGTGCATTACGCAAGCTCCGAAGCATCTTTATCATAAGCATGATTGTTCTCTCACAGAAGGAGAAAAGCTTGTTTATGCATGTATAGAATTTAAATGAGGTCATTGACATTTAATCTTTTTCTCCCACTCAGTCTGCCATCCAAATTGCACAATATCGCAAACAAAAATCTTTTTATGTGGAAAGGGAAGTTCTTCAAGTGATGTTTATGAGCTAATGGCATTTAGCATTTTAGATGGTATTTAATGGATGATCATAAATTTGAAGTTTAATCTTATAGAAAATCAAAGGTGGTGCACCTACCACTGTACTGTCAATTAAAACACTAGAGCCAGACTGCCTCCACATGTCATTATACTAACAATGTGGCTGTACGCCAACCTGACAAATCAATCTCTTCCCTGTTGCAGAGCTTTGCCGTCTGCTACAAAGGTATTCGTGATTTCTTCCTTCCTTCTTATTTCAGGACAGCCTAAGGATCGTTTACAAAATTTCATTTCATTTGATGCTCATAGTAACAGCAGTACAGCATGGCCACCAAATTTTAATGCAGTATACTTCAGTGCTTCATGAAATGGGTGTCATAAAACCCCAACATTAGGTATAACTTAATGCCTTAGGCAAGTTTGGGGTGCTGCAGGATGCTTAAGTGGATGATAGAATCCGTTGATCCATAGAATCCCTACAATATGGAACTGGCCATTTGGTCCAACAAGTCCACATGCAACACAAGCATGTTTCTGATTTGTGGTGAATATTTATCTTGTTATGCTGCATTGATCAATTTTTTAATATTGTAATTCAAAGAAAGTTGGCTTTCAATTTAGCACTAATTCTTAATTATTTAAAACGCGTCAATAAAATAACAATATGTAAACAGACTCTGAAAAGTAATTTGTATCCTTTTACAGAATATATTGTCTTAACTTGAAATTAAACTGACAAATGCTTCGACATTGCTGCTGCAAACTGGTGTCAGTTGTAACTCATTGAGCATCAGGTATTTGCAAATGTATTTCTGCATACAATTTAAATGGTGGAGGAACGTTGTTAGGTTATTTGCCCTAAGTGATCACTTGTTTGCACTGAATACAGTTCACTCAACATTTGCAAAATGTTCTCACTAGCTGTCACAGTTTGCTGTCAGAAATATTTAGTTACTTGTGTGGTTTTCTCAGTTTTGCTCTTTTGTCAAAATGAGGTACAATCTCCATACAAAATGAAGATGGGCAATGATTGCATTACAAAATGATTCATGCATACTGCAGATCTCGTAAAGGTACAATGTCACTTGAAATTGCCCCCATTTCGAAGTTAGCTTTTTTTTGCATGTGGAGAATGAGCTGCATTTGGAGAATGGGGAAGAGAATAACTAAAGTGCATAATATCATTATAATTAAATTAAAACACGCAGAATTTGTTTTTTTTTAAGAATTGCTTTTTTTTAAAATAAATATTCTTTTACTTTACCACTAAGTGTTGCATTTAAGTTGAATGTCTTACAATTAATATTAGGTTTATGACCTGAGTATTAAATGTTAATTCTGTAATTTCTAGTTTGAGGGAATCAAGTATTTTGTCATAACCAGAGATAATGGGAACTGCAGATGCTGGAGAATCCAAGTTATAATCATACTGGTTTATTATTGAAAGTGATCCAGAACTATCACTGGTTTCTAAATAATTATATTCCCCACTCTACAGTAGTAGTACTGAACTGCAACTTTTGAGTTGAACTTATGGATTCAATTTTATTGAAAATTATTTTCTATATTTCAGCTGGCCTTCCATCCTTTGTCCAGATGGTTTTACTGGACAATATGTCATATATGATGAAGATGGCTTTGTAGAACAGTATCACACAGAGTTCTTGGGAAAGCCGCACACTACAAGTTGGGTTGCAGTGCATTATGTTGAACCCTATGGCACAGGCAAATTGGTATGCAATTTGTTTTTAAATGAGTAACATGTAGTATTCTAAGAGACTAACTTATCATGAATATTATTGATCTCTCCATATATCAGTTTAAATTATTATAATGTTCTCTGAATCCAATGTTTTAGATAATTAAAGTGTGGGAATAAATAACTCATAATTCAACTTACTTCTTTCAGGGATATAATGAATGTGTCCTAGAAACAGAGAATAATTCTGCAATTGATTACTGTGCTCAGCAGAATTTCCTTAGTATTGATCTTTGCCAAACAGATTTGTATTTACGATGACTTTTTTTGTTATGGGTGTTTTTTTATGTACATATTTCAGACAAATTGTGCAAGCAGTTTAGTAAGCACTAACTCCAGATGCATGATGACTATGTTAGAGTACTTGGGAATGATGATGTTCACTGAGGAGAAATAGATGTTATAATGTTCATTTGTGAAAAGGTGAAAATGCCATTTCAGAAGAGACAGTTTGAGGAACTGTGCTTTTTGACATCCAGAAATATTACATGAAATTTAGGATATCATGAACAGTAAGAATATTCCCATTCAGTCATTTTGAACCAAAGAAGTGTCAAGTTCTTGATAAACAGCCACCATATTCCTGATGTAACGTTGAAAGTGGAATACCAGGAATAATTGGCTCTTGCACATCTGTGTTGTCATCTCTGAATGTGCCACATATGATAACTATAGATTCATCCATTTAACTAGCAAGTACTGCACGTCATTAGAAGCCTCTATCATAGTTTCTTCTCACATCCAGCTCTCCACCTTGTTATCTTCACATAGATGTGATTGGTTGCCAACATCTTTCTTTCAAAATCACAATCTGTGAGATAGATTATATAATCCTCAGATGGGAGCCAAAAATGTCAGACTCCTCATATTTTACCCGACACTAACTGTGTCAAGTAATTCCCCAAGTATCGCCCTCACAATTTCTTTGTGCTAACTGTCACACATGCCACCTGACTTTGTGTGAGATAAATGCTGATATGGATAAGATAGTGCTAGTGGTCTGTAAAACAAAGGGGTCTGAAGCATTTCTTCCTCTGCCTTAGATTCTTCATGCTTGATTAATTGAGAAAAGGATAAGAGGACAATAAAGAACAAAAAAAAAGAAAAAGAGTGATTACAAGAGTTCAAGAGAAAGTGAGACTGACAGAGAAAGCACAAGGGAGGGAGAGTGAGCACACCACACGAGAACAGGAGAGCACAATAACAAGATAAAGAGTGGGAATGAGGGAGAGTGGAATCGAGGGAGAATGTAGATGTTACAATTTCAGATTTACCTCAGATATCAACATTCAGATAACAACAGTCAGGCATTTTATTATGTGCTTGTGTTGCCAAACACCTAAACATGTGATGGTGTAATCTGGAATTGGAAGGGACATGAGTAGTAGCAGTGAATCCCCTTGTGACCTCAATAGGATAATTAGTGCAAAATTGAGCATTATTATGTAAACTCTAACATCATAAAATGGCTATGATTCCAGTTGTTTTGATGTACATTATGGAAACTTGGACCAAGTAGCTCAATTTTACACATTTGCTGATCACTATCAGCGGATCCACCACATTTGTTCAGGGGCATAAAGGTACCAGGCCACCATTGTCCTTAACAGCTTGTGTTTATTAATATATAGTTGTCCACATGGGTGTTTTCCTGGTGGTGGAAAAAAAATTATAAAATATATTCGAAATATTTTTGTCTCACTATGTATAAATATATATTTTTAAAAATACATATAAAATCACAGGTGATCTGGGAAAAAAATTAAAGGGCAGTATTGGATCTTCAAGCAAAATAAGTTGGAGGGGTGCTGTCTTGTGGTGCAGAAGTGGTTACAGATGAGGACCTCTTGTGGTGCAGTGGTATTGTCCCTACCCCTGCAATGGGGGACATGGGTTCAAATCCCCCCTGCTCCTCACATGTGTAATAACATCTCTAAACAGGTTCATTAGGGGAAAAAAGAGGAGAATTGGTATCTTCTTGTGGTGCAGCCGTAGTGTTACTACTCCTGGACTAGAGGCCTGAGTTTAAGTTCCAGATCTCTGAACAGCTTATTTAGAAAAATTTGTTAAGTAGAAAAAAAACAAGAATTATGCCATTCAGCCCATTAAGTCTGTTCCACCGTTAAATCTTGTATGATATGTTTCACAACCCCATTTTCCTGTTTTCTCCCCTTAACCTATGATTTCCTTATTAATCAAGAATGTCAGGGTCCAGTCCCAACATTGGTGCTGTTTAAGGAGGCAGACAGGGAACATGAAGGTGAGGTGATTTTGGCTTCTGTTGAGTAAACTTTTGGAAATACATGGCTTCTTTTGATGATTTGGTGTATCCATTCAGGGATGCCAGAGGATTTGGCTACCTATACACATCAAGTCAGCAAGAGATATGGGGCTGCATATGCAAGCACCTGGGTCTGCTTCCTGACTGCCAATTGAGCAGAAGGTAGGGAGGATTGGTTCTTCAAGACTGAAGCAGAGGAACACTCTCCCTAGAAGATCCTGTGCCATGAGTTTTCTGTGAGTACTCCTCTCACCTCTATTTCATTCAGGAACAATGCTTGAGGCAGTTTAGATTAGACAAGAATGTGGGAACAGCACTGTGCTTTCTGCAGGAGGACTTGCAGCATCATTCAGGACAAGGAGAACACTGCGAATGACTGTTAAGGCCATATTCATCTCAACAAGATTGATCATTTCAAGGAGGAGTGGCTGACATGGTGAAACTGGCCAAGTATGTCATTCTCACACTGTATCCAGGGGTTGGTTTGGTCTCAGTATGTGAAGAGGAGCAATTTCAATATGGTGTGTTTTCTGTAAGCAGAGAAAATGATAATGAGCACGCATTTGTAGGGATAATGAAATTCCCACCCTTGCAAAGAAAAATTAACTTAATGAATGAACCTTCATGCCATCACACAGTGATATGGGAATAGCAAGACCTGCTATTCCATCAGTGTGCAATTGGATGTGACCATGCATGTTGTATTTTGCCAGAAAATGACTACATTTGATTTAATATCCATGATGACATTTTGAGGCAGTCTGGTGTTTTTAGCTGTCTGTGAATCTCCAAAAAGAGAAAAGAACCATACCCACTTCACTCGTCCAATGAATCTATTCTACCATCCAAACATGCAAGGATAGTGCCTTAAAATGAAAGCCACACAGCCACCAGAAACATTGCATGTAGAATATTGCTGCTCTTAAGCCATGGTTTTGCTGCCAAGATGAATCAGGTGGAATGTGTTTCCCAAATTCATGATGATCTGCTGGGATTGTTACGACCTTGACATTGTGAGAACACAGCCATGGCCATCACGAGAAACGAAGAAGAGTAGACAGGGAGCAGACAGCTGGGATCCTTTTATATTATACAGGTGTCTGAGATGACTTAGCCCTTAGGAGACTATCCCATGACTACCATGAGTTTTCCACCTCCCCATTCACCATATGGAGTGTTCCAATCACACTATCCATTTGGCCAAATCCTGAAGTAAAAATCCCCAACCAAAACCTATAATTTCTTCTCCAAAAGCACACCCACGAATGCAGCAAAAATGAACTATTCATCATTTTGTGCTCACTTAGTGCACTTCTTGATTGTGACTTGGCTTGTCTTAATGCGTGATAGAAGATGGCATGGCGATTCACCAGTTGGAGGTTCTTGTGGATGGAGTTGTCCAGAGGAGCATTTGTATTCCTGGACGACTGGCACTAAAGGTCACATTGCCAAACTTGCCAGGCTGTTTTGAGGTCACCACAGTGAATCAGTGCTGTCTCCAGGGTGCAGAGGAACAGTCAGGAATGCAGAAAGAAGGTCCGTGATCTTCTCTGCACCACCAGGATACATGAGACATCCTTTCTCTCTGTCATTTAATACTTATTCCAGCTGTGCTACTGCACCCATCTCCTAACAAGGCTCAGGCTCTTTCACTCTCAGTCTTGCATGTAATGCTTTCTCTCACTTGCTCTCTGCATCCTAACTGCCCATACCACTAACTTCTCTGCTTGTCTCCTCACTCCCTCAGAACACGTCACCACTTCACCTCTCATGCAACAGCACTAACAGCTATGCCACCGACAGTAATTGCACTCATCTTGCCCCCTTGATCTCATCACGGGAGAAGACGATCCATAACAAAGGAGATGGAGACGTAAGGGTGTCTGATATCTTAGTTGTCAACTCATAAGAGGTCAGAATTGTAGTCTTCACAGAACAGCGTCAGGCCCACTCCTGTAGAGATGCTGAAAAACCTGTGTCCCACCAAATGAGTACCACAAACTCTTACATTAACCCCATTGTCACTCTTAACGATTGTACACCACTGCTAATCACTGGCTGTGTCAAGTTCTGTTTCTTTTGTCTTGAAGGTTCTCTAACCTCCTCATGATCTCACTGGATAAACACCAGGTTCCCCAGAAGTGCCCTCTTCGAACTCTTGAGCATGAGGGTACTGAGGCCTCAGAGGAAGCAGAAGCAAGGCTGCCTCCTGTATCCCATATCAGCTCAGATATTTACTTTGGAGGGAATGGTATACATAGAGAGTGAATACACAATCTTATGAGAATCTCACATTGAAAGTTTCTCAGCTGTTCAAGGAAGAAACAGCCAGACAGCTGGCATTCAGAAGACTGCCATGACCAGGTGCCTGCTTAGATATAAGCAGGAGATGATCTTACATTATTTGCAGTCAAATCTCAGGGCATAGCACCAATAGCGTATGGGTGCAGTGGCGCAGTGTCCAAAAGCTGCAAAATGCAGTGAATCTTGCATCCATTTAGCTGTCTCCTTGGGCATGGTGGTAGCTGCCATGGTGGTAGATGCCAGGTCCAGTACCCTCAGAGCTACTGGACAGATACACAAACCGATACTCCATTTCCCCAGTCATTGCTCCCCAGGACCAAAAGCATGGTAACAGGGAACGTTGACACCAAACCAGATGCTCCTTCCTCACAAGGAGATAGGGTGGTGCCAGGAGGTACCTAGCTGGAGATGAAACCACAGGCCTCTCTGCACTGTCCAAATAGGATACTTCAGAGGTGGCCAAGCTTTCCAACTCAACCCTGTTTGACCTCCTTTCTGACCCTTTGAAGTTGAAATCAAGAACAGTCAACTTTCCTGTGGCAAAAAGACCCTGGGCATTTCTGCCCTATTTAGACTCAAGTGTTCTGGGAATTGCCCCACCAAACCTTCTACACTCAGCTGCTGAGCATGCTGTGTCTATCTCAGCTGTAGAACCAGGTAGCACAATAAATAATAGCAAGAGGGAGAGAAAGAAGAAAATCTGTGGAGGATACTTTGGTGGCGTGAGTGAAAAAGACTGGAATGTCATTCCCTGTTCCTGATGTTAACTTTCATATAGAGTCCCGAGAGTGTAGAAGCAGGCCCTTTGAGCCCACACCACCCCTCCAAAGAGCATCCTATCCAGACCCACCCTATTGCTGTAACTCTGCATCTCCCGTGGCCAATCCATCTAATCTGCACATCTTTGGACTGTCAGATGAAACCAGAACACCCAGAAGAAACCCATGCAATCATGGGAAGGACATGCAGTCTCCACACAGCCAGTCGCCTGAGGGTGGAATAGCACTGAGTCACTGTGCCATCCTCTATGCGATTCTCTCTGTGTAGGTGCCAAATGCATTTTCACACCATGCAGCAGTACTTCACAGCTATATAAGACCTACTGCACCATCTGGAAGGAGGGAGAGCAATATGTACTCATTGCATTGGGTCATAGTGACACCTTTGTTCCTCCTCATTAAGCAACCCTAATGTTTGGCTCCCTCTGCACAAAGGTGTAGCTGCCAAAGAGTTGATGAACAATAGCCAAACCAGGGAGGTGCAGTGTAGAGAAGATCAAAACTGTTGGCCAGGAAGTAGGTAGCCTGCTTACCGTGTACTGTAAATTTCATGATCTTTGTACTTTTCGTTTAAAAGCCCTATGATTGGTGTTGCCTGGAGTTCGATCCACACAGGCTAAGTTACTTACCCCATCTACTCCAAATGTGCTCACAGCCATTTTCTTCCCCATTATTTAAATTTCCAGTACAATTGAATCAGCAGTGAGTGCTCCTATATTAGTGTCTTCCAACTTCAGCCTGAACATAATGGTGAACCCCCAAACATACACATCCACTTTCTTGTAACAGGCTTCACATTTCCTCATATCTACACCCAACCCTTCCGCATGCTCTTATACCTGCCCAACTTTTCCTCTCAGCCCCTGGCATATGAGGTGACCATGCAGGGGAGGCCATTCACTCCACCCATCAAGTCAGGGAGCTCCTGACTGTACACACCCATCCTCTCCTCTCCTACACCTGCATTACATTTCCCCAGCCATACGTCACCAATTCTCCTACCCTTGCAAATCCTGTTGGCCCTGTTCAGGCTTTGTACTGCACCCTTGTCCAGAGCTTGCAGCCCCCAATCCTGAAGACTAACTTCCTAAAGCTCAGACTTTGGCTGTGACCACACTTGTCTCCACTCTGTCCCTTTAGTTTCTATGGACATACCCAATGATGACTGACCATGGCTCATCCCCTCAACCAACTTAACTGTACAATCAAAGTAGGGCAGGTTCTGCCAGCACCCCTGATTGGTCCCTATATATGTCCCTGACTGCATTAGTCTTAACTTACCCTCCCCTCTTTCCCAGATTTGCAGCTATGGAGCTAATAGACTGACCCCGTGACCTACTACCTGAACTGTAGAAATTACCCCTAAACAATTTAGCCCTGAGTAGATGCCGAAATATGATGAATTCCCTGGATGAAATGAGAGGGGCTGCCATTGACTTATTACGCCGGGCCTTTCTGACTGACCTGTCCTTCCGTGGTTTTCAGGGAGTACTACTCCTCTAAGACTTTGATATGGTGCTACCAGCTTGATGCATTGCACTTCCATAAGGGGCGGCACGGTGGCTCAGTGGTTAGCACTGCAGCCTCACAGCGCCAGGGACCCGGGTTCAATTCCAGCCTCGGGTGACTGTGTGGAGTTTACACATTCTCCCCATGCCTGCGTGGGTTTCCTCCGGGTGCTCCGGTTTCCTCCCACAGTCCACAGATGTGCAGGTTAGGTGGATTGGCCATTCTAAATTGCCCATAGTGTTCACGGGTGTGTGGGTTATAGGGGGATGGGTCTGGGTGGGATGCTTCAAGGGGCGGTGTGGACTTGTTGGGCCGAAGGGCCTGTTTCCACACTGTAGGGAATCTAATCCAAAAAAAATGTGAACTTCCTGTGCTGATGCCTGCTTAGTAGCAATCCAAGCTGCCTGTTTTTGTTACTGCACTTCTTGACACAGCAAGGCAAGGCAGGGATGCTGTGAGCACGAAGGTAGACTCTGAGTGAATACTTAGTGAGCAAGCAAACATCGCTGAGATGCACTGTAGTCTGGTGTGCAAGTTGGGTGCCTGTCCATGTGTGCAAAATGCCCTCATTTCAGCCATCCAATGCCTGTTGCTGGTTTGCTTTGCAGTGCAACTGTGATGGAGGAGGGTGCATGTGGTGCCTTTTGATTATGCCCTGCTCTGTGATTTGGTTGCAGGCAACATGGAGGTCATTTGGAGTGAGTAGTGAGTAGAACAAATCAGGTAGCCTTTCTGGTTTTGTTATTGAATTTTCCTGAGCTTGTTCAGTGCAATTGCTAAAATGGGAGGTTGAATATTAATAAGGTGAGTTGTGACTCACAATAAGACGTTTAGCAAGTATTAATCCCTGTCATTTGGCCTTTCATCACTGCCTAGTAAAAATCTCACCATACTATTTATGAAAACACCTCTTGTCCAATTCTGCCACACATCTCACCATTACTGATGTCACTCAGACCCCTGTGACATTTCACCCTGAGTATTAACAAGGTCATATAGTGTCATCCATTTCTAAAATATAATGATGTCCAGAGAAGCCCAAGAATTTAAAAATCAAATTTGAGAAATAATCAAGGAATTCACTGAGAGAAGTATAAAACAGAGATGACTAGGGAATGAGCAGTTTAAAATTCCTACTAATTAGTAATTAGGGCTAAAATGAAGCCCATTTTGGATCCAGAATATTTTAACAGTGGTAGAAGAACTTGAGGGAAAAATGGTCAAAAAATGGCAGAAGATGGTCATTGACAGAGGTGCATGGAGAAGAACTTCCCAGGAGGCTGATCATCTCAAATGCTGATGATGACTGCAAATGCCTCAACATAGAGATGAAGCATTTGATCTCAACATAGAGATCACTGGTGGATCGTTCCTTGGATTGCCTGGTCTTAAATGTTAAATTAGATTCTGTCATTCAAGCAGAAAAGTAAGAACGTAAGACAAATAAAAAATTCGGCAAATCTATTTGCCTCAAGACTATTCCTCTTGAATGTTGTCCTTCCTATTAAAGCATCCATTTGTATTTTGTATAATCTTATGCTTTGGATCCTACAACCTGGCAAAATTATTCAAAGTGCAAAAATGTTCTTGCTAGGTTTTGCCTTAATTCACTTTTAATGAAAATGTGCCTTTTGGTCTAATTCTCTTGGTTTTAAAAATCTATTCTGAATTTATTTCTATTTTCTATACTTCAGTAATCCCATTTCACTTGTCTCTGTATATAACAAAGTAAACTTACTGGTACAGAGAACACTTAAAGAGACAACTCTGCAAAACTAAAAAAAACCTAATTAATTTTAAATAATTAATTAAATAGAGATGACAGGTCAGGTGATGTGTTTTAACTGTATGGTGTGGGAGCTAGCTGATCCCATTAAGAACAGCAGTGACCACATCTGCAGCATGTGTTAGCTGTTTGAGGAGCTCTGGCTCAAAACTGATGAGCTAGAATCCAAACTGCAAACACTGTGACACATCCGGGATGGGGAGAGATACCTGGATGCTGTGTTCCAGGAGGCAGTCACACCCAGTAGATTAACTAATGTTAATTCAATCAGTGACCAGGAACAGTAGTGTGTGACTGTGAATGAGGCAGGTAGAGGAACCCTGCAGACAGGAACTCAGGAGCTGCAGCCCTTGACATTGCCCCACAGGTATGAGGCACCTACTCTCTGCGTGGATGAGGAACAGGGCTGCAGGAAGGATGAGTCAACTGACCATGGAACCATGGTTCAGGAAGCCATTCAAGAGGGGGGAGCTAAAGGACAGATTGTAGTTGTAGGGATTCCATCATCAGGGGGATAGACAGTATCGTTTGTAAGCAGGATAGAGAGTCCCGCATGGTGTGTTGCCTGTCTGGTGCCAGGGTGCGAGACATCTCTGACCGGCTTGAGCGGATACTAGGGAGGGAGGGGAAGGATCAAGTTGTTGTGATCCACGTAGGTACCAACAACATAGGCAGGATGAGGAAAAAAGACATGTTTCGGGATAATGAAAAGCTAGGAACAAAAGTAAAAAACAGGTTTTCAGGCATCATAATCTCTGGATTGCTGCCTGAGCCACATGCAAATTGGCATAGGGAGGTGAGGAGGAAGGAAGTAAGCACGTGGCTATAAGAGTGGTGTGGGAAAGAGGGTTTCCTTTTCATGGAGCACTGGCACCAGTTCTGGGACCGGAGAGAGCTATACCGCTGGGATGGACTCCACCTGAACAGGGCTGGGTCCAGTGTTCTGGCAAAAGGGTAAATAGGCTGGTCAATAGGACTTTAAACTAGTAAGTAGGGGGGAAGGGAGGAGGGAGTGTACAGGGAGTATAACAATAAATGGAAGGTAAAGCAGCAGGTTAGCAGGTGACGAGGAAGCTTCAGCTCCATTGAAAATTAGGAAAAAAAGGGAAGGAGAACTCAAGAACTGTTAGTAATGGAGGTGATAGGACTCAAAAAGAAGGTGCAAAAACTGGCATTAGGGCACTTCATCTGAATGCTCAGAGGAATTAAGTATCCAGGGGTAGCACACTGTTTGGAAGGACAGACAAGAAGGTAAGGGAGGTGGTGTCGCTCTGATTTTTAAGGATGATATCAGGGCAGTAATGAGAGATGATATAGGTTCTACTGAACAAAAGGTTGAAACCATTTGGATGGAAATTAGGAACAGCAGGGAGAAGAAGTCACTGATAGTTGTGGTTTCTCAGCCAAATAATGACATTGTGGTGGGGCGGGCAATAAACATAGAAATAATAATGCAGGTAAAAATGGTACAGCAATTATCATGGGGGATTTTAATCTACATATTGATTGGTCAAACCAGCTCGGTCATGGAAGCCTTGAGGAGGGGTTCATTGAATGCATCTGTGATCATTTCCTTGAACAATATGCAATGGAAGCCACAAGGGAGCAAGCTATCCTGGATCTAGTCCTGTGTAATTAGACAGGAATAATTAATGATCTCACAGTTAGGGATCTTCTCAGAAGGAGCGATCACAATATGGTCGAATTTAAAATACAAATGGAGCGTGAGAAGGTTAAATCCAGTACCAATGTCCCGTGCTTAAACAAAGGAGACTATGTTGGGATGAGGGAGGAGTTAGCTAAGGCAGAATGGGAGCAAAAACTTAATGGTGGGACAAATAAGGAACAGTGGAGGACTTCCAAACTGATTTTTCACAGTGCTCAGCAGAAGTATATTCCAGTGATAAGTAAGAACTGTAGGAAAAGAGAGAGCCATGAATGTCTAAGGAAATAAAGGGAAGCATCAGATTGAAAAAAAAACACACACAAAAAACCAAACAGTAGTGGGAAACTAGGAGACTGGGAAATCTTTAAAGGCCAACAGAAAGCCACAAAAAAAGTTACAAAGTAAAGTAAGATAGATTGTGAGAGTAAACTTGCCCAGAATATAAAAGCAGGCAGCAAAAGTTTCTTTCAATATGTAAATGGTAAAAGAGTGATGAAGGTAAACATTGGTCCTTTAGAGGATGAGACTGCCAATTTAATAACTGGGAATGAGGAAATAGCCGAGGTGTTAAACAGTTATTTTGTGTCGACCTTCACAGCGGAAGACACAAATAACGTGCTGAAAACTGATAGCAAGAAGGTTAAAGCAAGTGAGGACCTAGAAACTATCATTATCATGATGGAGGCAGTTCAGGGCAAGCCAATGGGGCTAAAGGTCGGCAAGTCTCCTGGCCCTGATGAAATGCATCCCAGGGTACTAAAAGAGGTGATGGGGGAAATAGCAAATGCACTAGTAATTATTTACCAAAATTCACTGGACTCCAGAGTGGTTCCTGCAGATTGGAAAACAGCCAATGTGACGCCACTGTTTAAAAAGGGAAGTAGACAAAAAGGAGGTAGCTTTAGGCCAGTTAGCTTAACTTTGGTAGTGGGAAAATTGCTTGAATCTATCATTAAGGAAGATTTAGAAAGACGTTTGGATATAAATTGTCCCATTGGAAATACCCAGCATGGATTCATGAAGGGTAGGTCATCTTTAACTAATCCGTTGGAAATCTTTAAGGACAATACTTCCATAGTGGACAATGGGGAACCTGTGGATGTGGTGTACCTGGATTTCCAGAAGGCGTTTGACAAGGTGCCACACCAAAGGCTGCTACATAAAATAATGTTGCACGGTATTACAGGTCATGTATTGGCATGGATAGAGAATTGGTTGACCAGTAGAAAACAAAGAGCAGGGGTAGATGGGTGCTTTTCTGGTTGGCCGTCAGTGGCTAGTGGTGTGCCTCAGGGGTCAGTATTGGAACTGCAATTGTTTACAATTTACATAGATGATTTGGAGTTGGGGACTAAGTGTGGTATGTCAAAATTTGCAGATGACCCTAAGATGAGTAGTAGAGCAAAGTGTGCAGAAGACACTGAAAGTCTGCAGAGGAATATAGATAGTCTAAGTGAGTGGGCAAAGATCTGGCAGATGGAGTACAATGTTGATAGGTGTGAGGTCATCATTTTGGTAGGAATAACAGCTAAACAAACGATGTTTTAAATGATAAAAATTTGCAGCACGCTGCTGTGCAGAGGGACTTGGGTGTCCTTGTACATGAATCACTAAAAGTAGGATTGCAGGTGCAGCAGGTAATTAAAAAGGCAAATGGAATTTTGTCTACGATTGCTAGAGGGATGGAATTTAAAAATGGAGAGACTATGCCACAGTTGTATTGGGTCCTAGTGAGGCCACACTTGGAGTACTGTGTGCAGTTTTGGTCTCCTTACTTGAGAAGAGATACACAGCACTGGAGGTGGTACAGAGGAGATTCACTCAGTTGATTCAAGAGTTGAGAGGGTTGCATTATGAGGCGAGACTGAGTAGGCTGGGATTGCACTCATTGTAATTCAGAAGAATGAAGGGAGATCTTATGGAAACATATAAGATAATGAAGGGAATAGATAAGGTGGAGGCAGGGAGATTGTTTCCACTAGCAGGTGAAACTAGGACTCGGGTGCACACCCTCAAAATAAAGGGAAGCAGATGTAGGACTGAAGTCAGGAGGAACATCTTCACCCAAAGGGTTGTGAATCTGTGGAATTTCCTGCCTAGTGAAGCGGTTGAAGCTACCTCGCTGAATGTTTTTAAGGCAAGGCTAGATAAATTTTGAACAGTAAAGGAATTAATGGTTATGGTGAGTGGGCGGATAACTGGAGCTGAGTCTCAAAAAGATCAGCCATGATCTTAATGAATGGCGGGGCAGGCTCAAGGGGCCAGATGGCCTACTCCTGCTCTGAGTTCTTACGTTCTTATGTACCTGTTACCTTTCAAAACTGAGGTTCTCCAATCCTTCCTCAGAGCTTATCTTGTTTCCCTTGTTTCCACTTGGAATCAGTCATTTCATTGTTTTCTGGAGCCTCTCTTATACTCATATTTCTTTGTAATTGAACAATCCAGCACTTCTGTGTTGCTAAAATATTTCAAAATGAAGTTGACAGTATTCTAATGAATCCTTTATGTTGACAGGTGGAAAATTTAAAGAAAACCAGACAGTGGTATAAAAGTGCATTGGAAGAAGCCAAGGTGTTGTCAAGCCTTAGTTCTGAAGAGAGACTCACAACATGCCATCTGAGCCATCAAGGTAAAATACCTCTGGCTGGGAGTTAATCTATAACTAATATAAGGAAACAGCTGTGGAGTAAATTAGGCTACTGAATATCAGACAGTGAAACATTAATATATTAAAGTTCAAGGAAATACTGACAAACAGTTGTAGATCTTATTAAGCAACCTGTTCAGAGATGTTATTGTACACCTCCAGAAGAGGTGAGAGTTAATCCAGGCCACCTGGCTTAGAGATAGGGACACTATCACTGCTAATGTCCTAAAATCAGCTGTTCAGTTACATTATGGCACTGGGTTAGGTGGGACTTGAATCAGGCTGTCTGACTCAGTGCCACGAACACTTCATCACAAGAGCTCAGCAAAGGTTATATCTCTGATGAAGGGTCTAGGCCCGAAATGTCAGCTTTTGTGCTCCTGAGATGCTGCTTGGCCTGCTGTGTTCATCCAGCTTCACACTTTATTATCTTGGATTCTCCAGCATCTGCAGTTCCCATTATCTCTGGATGGTCTGTTTTCAGACTTCTGCACTGGCACAATGGTTAGCACTGCTGCCCCTCGACACCACAGAACTGGGTTTGTTTCCAACCTTGGGTGACTGTGTGGAGTTTGCACATTCTCCCCATGTCTGCATGGGTCCCCTCTGGGTCTCTGGTTTCCTCCCACAGTCTAACGATCTGCAGGTTAGGGGGAGTGGCTATGATAAAAACCATATGTGGGGTTGTGGGAGTGGTGATTTTGGGTCGTATGCAGTTCGGAGGGTCGGTGCAGACTCAGTGGATCAAATTGCCTTTTCTAGCATTGCAAGGATTCAATATCTTGTTCTACTCCACTTCAACCTCTATACTACATTCTTTCCCAGCTGGTCTCTTTGCGAAACCATCACAACATACAATTACAGAGGAAGGCAGTGGCATAATAGTGATGGTAATCCAAAGTCACAGGCTAATAGTCCGGGGACACAAGCTCAAACCCTACCATGACAACTGATGATATTTGAATTCAAATAATTAATCTGGCTTTAAAAATTATTCCCAGTAATGGTGACTGTTAAATCATTGTTGAGTGTCATCACAATTAATAGGTTCACTGATTTCCTTTAGAAAAGGGAAACTGACACCCTCAAGGTTAGGCCCTCAAAAATGTGACTGAATTTTAAATGTCCCATGAGAAGGCCTAGCAAGTCATTCAAGCCACTGTAAAATCTAACAGGAATGAAACTAGATGAACCACCTACATCAACCTCAGAACCAGAAACAATAATTGCAAACCTAGCTCAATTTACCATGGAAAATGTTATTAAGTTCCGAAGGCTTGCACTAAAATTGGGAGAGCCCAATTCTGGGCCCCGTGGCTACCTCTTAGTCAAGTAGTGGCCTGACAAAATCAAGTAATTGAATCATAAAGTATATAGCTGCTAGAAAGGTTGTGAGGAAATTACTAAGAGGGAAAATGAACTTGACCTTTGTCCTGATGAAATTACTAGTAGCAGATGGATCTGTTCATGTCAGTATTTGTGGGAGTAACAGCGCACTGTCCTAATGGAGACAAAATCCTTTCTTCACCTAGCTCAGGTATGTCTTTTTTTTAATCCATTCACAGGATGAGGGTGTCGACGGCTAGGCCAGCATTTATTGCCCATCATTAATTGCCTGAGGGCAGTTAAGAGTCAACCACTTTGTTGTGGGTCTGGAATCACATGTAGGCCAGACCAGCTAAGGATGACAGTTTCCTTTCCTAAAGGGCAATAACGAACCAGATGGGTTTTTCCCAACAATCAACAATGGATTCATAGTCAGCATTAAGACTCTCAATTCTAAATTTGTTTTTTTGAATTCAAATTCCACCATTTGCCGTGGCATTACTTGAACCTGGGTCCCAAGAACATTGCCTAGGTCTCTGGATTAACAGTCCAGCAATAATACCACTAGGCCATTGCCTCCACTCTTTCTGTGCAAACAAAATAAAAGACAAATACGAACTCACCAATCACTCTCCCGGACGCCTACTCTTGATTGTCAGCAAAGCGATGGGAGTTGTTGTTGAGTGTTATGAAGCCGAAGCCATTCACTAATAACCTGCTCACTGATGCTCAGTTTGAGTTCCACCAGGGCCATTCAACTCCTGGCATTATTAAGACAATGGTCTAAACATGGATAAAAGAGCTAAATTCTAGGTGAGGCAAGAAGGACTACCATTGATATCAATGTAATATTTGACTGCGTTTGGCATCAA
Source organism: Stegostoma tigrinum (assembly GCF_030684315.1). NCBI lineage: Eukaryota > Metazoa > Chordata > Chondrichthyes > Orectolobiformes > Stegostomatidae > Stegostoma > Stegostoma tigrinum. The sequence continues at coordinate 61,891,308 of NC_081355.1, read as the reverse complement.
GAAGATGTAACAAAACTGGGGTCACTTTGAATCAGGGTAAGATCTTCATACCTAGCACAAAGCGGAAGGTTGTTGTTGTTGGATATACACCACCAACTTTTTAAAGTAATTCAGGATGAACAATAAATCCTAGCCAGTGCCATCCATGTCCTGTGAAACAATGCATTAAAACACTGAAAATCTTTAGAGTTAAATGGAAATGGATGTCATGCCAATAACTGAGACATTAGACGCATAGACTGGTGAACCATTGATTTTACAATCTAGATTTAGAATCAATCATGAAATTAATGAGTGATTTAAAAATAATCCTACTTTCCAGTGTTCCCTAGCAGTTTGTATTTAAGCCTGCTTGAAAAGTTTAATTGCTTCTCCTTTGTGGATTCTTTTCTTTTAAAAACTTATCAGTCTCTGCTGGGATTGCAGCACTTCTTTCAACAATATTTTCTGCTGGAGTCTCTGGCTTAGACAGCTGAAAATGAGCCACGGACATTAAGAAGAGCAACAAAACATATTCAGTGGGTCCTTCTACCAATGTTGTTTTGTGGAGCTTGAGAGAAGGAGAGAATGTGAGAGAGAGGCCTACCGAGGTGGAAGCTAAAAAAGAATTTCCCAGTTACATAGAAGGTGATAACAGTGTCAAGCCTTTCCTACCAAAATTACTAATCAATTTTTCAAGAAGCTGTAGAATCTGGACTTGGGGTGGTGCAGTGGTTTAGCAGTTAGCCCTGTTGCCTTATAGCACCAGGATCCTGGGTTTAGTTCTACCCTCGTGCGACTGTCTGTGTGAAGTTTGCACATTTTCCTCATGTCTACATAGGTTTCCTCCCACAGCCCAAAGATGTGCAGGTCAGATGGCTAAATTACCCATAGTGTCCGTGGGTGTGTAGGTTGGATGGGTTAACCACGGCAACTACAGGGTTACAGGGATAGGGTATGGGGTGGGTCAGGAGGGTTGCTGTTTGGAGGGTGAGTGTGGACTTGATGGGCCGAATGGTCTGCTTCCACACTGCAGGAGTATTGTGAAATATTAAATGCTGTTGAAGATTTTTGCCTTGTATTCATTGGGATAAATAGAAAAATGTCAAATTTAAATGGAAACAACAATTTATAAAGTACTGATTAGTTGGCTCTGACCAAGGTATTGCCATGGAGAAAACAATGGGGAAATTGGCCTCAAATTCTCAATTAATTCAGTTAAGGGTCAAAACTTTTTGTTTACAGAAAGCAGATCCCTTCATATGAATGTGTGTCCATTCGAGCAAATGTTAATGAGTCGTGTGTTACTAAACTGCAGAAAAGGTTCTTTATTTAAATTTTAAAATGACAGAAAATTCTAGTCCACGATTATATTTTCCTGTGTCCCCTAAGCTGATACATTCCAGGAACAATTTCAAAGCAATTTTCAGTTTTCTTGATGACTTGCTTCCATGTTCCTTTACTATCCAGATATCTTCTAAACCCAAAACTGACTTCCATGATGAGGAACACATTGAAGAATCCTCCCTCCAGACAAACTAGGTAAATCTTCCTATCTCATTTAAATCCTCACAAGTTTGGTCTTCAGTCTGAACATGTGCTCCCACACACGCTTTGCATAGCAACCAACAGGGCTTTCTGCTTAAGGTACAGGACCAGCTGAAATATAACAAAGAACTGTGGATACTGGAAATCTGACACAAAAATATAAATTGCTGGAGAAACACAGCAGGCCTGGCAGCATCGGTGGAGTGAAAGAAGAGTCAATGTTTCAAGTCCAGTGACGCTTCTTCAGAACAGGGATTGCCTTTTAGAGCAAAATTTATCAGAAGTTACCCGGAAATAGGTTATTTTAATTCAAGTAATATGTGATGAGGTAGGATTAATAAAAGATATCATAATTAAGAATCCTCTGGGGAGCGACGATCACAACACGGTGGAATATGATATAACAAGGTGTAGAGCTGGATGAACACAACAGGCCAGGCATCATCAGAGGAGCAGGAAAGCTGACATTTCAGGTCTGGACCTGATGCTGCATGGTCTGCTGTGTTCATCCAGCTCCACACCTTGTTGTCTCAGATTCTCTAGCATTGGAATTTCCCACTATCTCAGGGTAGAATTTGATCTTCAAATTTGAAGGAAAGCAATTTGAATCTTAACAATTGCCGACAACCTCAATAAGGACAACTACAGAGGTATGAAAAAAAGGCTGTCCAAAGTGTTAAATAAAGGTAAAATGCTGCAAATGCTGAAATCAGAAACAGAAAAAGCTAGAGAGTCTCAACAGGTCTGGCAGCAACTATGCAGAGAGAAACAGAGTTAATGTTTTGAATCTGTTATGAGGCTTTTGCGCACCTTTTTAATTTCTCCTGCATTAGCTGTAGTTTTTGAAAGTGGGCTGGGAAATAGACTAAGTAGAATGCCAACCAATACAGCAGTGGTGGATGTTTAAGCAGGTATTTCATAATGCTCGGCAAACGTTTATTTTGGTCAAAAAGAAGGATTTTATGAGAAGGATGAACTACCTGTGGTTAACAAAGATGGTAAGGAGAGTATTCAATTAAAAACCAAGGCATACAAAGCAACACAAACGGTTGGTAGGCCAGAGGAACTGGAGTATTTCAGGAACTTGCACCAGATGAGTGAAAAGCTAATAAAGAGGGGAAAAAATGATGTTGAAAGTGAATTGTCGAGAAATGTAAAAACCAACAGCAAAAACTTCCATGGATATATAACAACCAAAGAGTAGATAAAGTAAGTGTGGACACTTGGAAGCTGCAACTGTGTAATTAATAAAAGTGAAACCGATTACTATAAAAGTCTATAAAAAGTATTATAAAAGTTAAATCAATATTGTGCATCGGTCTTCATGACAGAAGACACAATAAACATTCCAAAGGTAACAGTAACCAAGATTCTAATGTGAGGAAAGATCTTGTAACATTTTCTGTCACAAAGCACAGAGTGTTTGACAAACAAATTGGATCAAAGACAGGCTAGTTGCCAGGATCATAGAATCATACAGTACAGAAGAGGCCCTTCAGCCCACCAACACTGCACTGCCCGAAAATTATTACTACCTATCTCATCACATTTTCCCACACTATGCCCATATTCTTGAATGTTATAACAGTGCTCTCCCTATTATTTTTTAAAGGTTGTGAGGTTTCCTGCCTCAACTACCCTCCGAAGCAATGTATTCCACATTCCCGCGAACCTTGAGGTGATAAAGGTTTTCCTCAAATCCCCTCTAAACCTTCTCCCATGCACTTTACAATTATTCACCCATGTTAATGACTAAGGGGAAAAGCTGCTTTCTAGTCACCCTGTCCATGCTGCTCTAACCTTATACACCTCCCTCAGTTTCCACCCAAATCTTCTCTGCTCCAAAGAAAACAACCTGAAGTTATCCAGCCTTTCTTCATAGCTGAAATGCTCCATCCCAGGCACATCCCAGTGAGTCTTGTTTCCAACCCTTCCCATGTAGCCCCTCCTTCCTATAGTGTGGTGACCAGAACTGCACACAGTACTCCAGCTTTGGCCTATCCAAAGCTCTGTACAGCTCCAACATGCCTTCCTTGCTCTTACAGTCTGTGTCATGATTGATGAAGGCAAGCATCTCATATGCCTTCTTAACTACTGTATTAATCTGCCCTGCCTCCTTAAGGGATCTGTGGACAAACACTCCAAGACATCACTGTCCCTCTAGGCTGCTAGTGTCTTCTCATTCCGTGGACGTTTCCTTGTCTTGTTCCCTCTTCAAAAGTGCATCACCTCATTTTTATCAGGATTAAATTCCTTCTGCCACTGATTTGCCCATCTGGCATATCATCCCATAACCTAATACCTTTTTTCTTTCTGTTAACCACCTGGCCAATCTTTATGTCATCCACTAACTTACTTAACATCCCTTTTACATTCTCAGCTACATCATTTGTGAATATCATTAACAACAGAGAGACCTAGCAATGATCCCCATGTTAAGCCACTGCACACTGGGCTCCAGTCACACAAACAGCTTCTACCACACCCTCTGTGTCCTATCACTAAGCCAATTTAGCACCCATCTTGCCAAGTTACCTTGATTACCATGAGCTTATATCTTCTTTATTGGTTTCTCATGTCTGACCTTGTCAAACGTCTTGCTGAAATCCACGAAACTTACATCAAGTGCCCTACCCTCATTTCAAACACTTGGTCATCTCCTGAAAACATTCTACCAGATTTGTTATGCATCACCTCCCTTTAGCGAGTTTTGAGAAGATTTGTAGCTCAGGTTGAGGTTCTGGATGTGAGTTTGCTCGCTGAGCTGGAAGGTTAGTTTTCAGACGTTTCGTCACCTTTTGTTTTATTTGAAAAAATATGCTTTATTCATAAGATGTACAAAAAAAAACATATTTGTACACCTACCCAGTCATGCAAGCCGCTCCGGGTTACCCAGGAAGTACGTACACCAACTAAAGGAAAAAAACAAACAAAGAAGAGAAAAAAGAAACAAAGCAAAGAAAATGCCCTGGCAGTCGTCACCATGCACAGTCCGAGTTGGCCTCCTGACCAGTTGGGGAAGGCGCCAGCTGGGCCCAGTTACCAGAAAGGGCCCTTTTTTCTATTCTGGACGAGGGGTTTCATACAGTGGTCGTTCCCCACCGCGTCTTGGCGGCAGCTGCCACAAGCTTTAGCGTGTCCCTCAGCACGTAGTCCTGGACCTTGGAGTGCGCCAGTCTGCAACATTCGGTCGGGGTCAGTTCTTTCAGCTGGCAGACCAGCAAGTTGCGGGCAGACCAAAGAGCTTCTTTCACCGCATTGATGGTCCTCCAGGCGCAGTTGATGTTGGTCTCAGTGTGCGTCCCGGGAAACAGCCCATAGAGCACGGAGTCCCGCGTCACGGAGCTAATCGGGACGAACCTCGACAAATACTACTGCATCCCCCTCCAGACCTCCTGCGCATAGGCACACTCCAGAAGGAGGTGATCGACAGTCTCGTCCCTCCCGCAGCCACCTCAAGGGCAGCGTGCGGTGGCGCAGAGATTCCGTGCATGCATAAAGGATCTCACAGGCAGAGCCCCTCTCACCGCCAGCCAAGCAATGTCCTTGTGCTTGTTTGAAAGTTCTGGCGATGAGGCATTCTGCCAAACGATTTTGGCAGTCTGTGTGGGGAACCACACGACAGGATCCACCCTCCCCTTTTCCCAAAGGGTCTCGAGGATACTACGTGCTGACCACTGCCTGACGGCCTTGTGGTCAAAGGTGTTTCCCTTCAAAAATTTCTGCACGAAGGACAGGTGGTACGGGACGGTCCAACTACTCGGAGTGTTCCGCGGCAACGAGGCCAGGCCCATCCTTCACAACACCGGGGACAGGTAGAACCTCATTAAGTAGTGACACTTGGTGTTTGCGTACTGAGGATCTATGCACAACTTGATACAGCCGCACACAAAGGTAGCCATCAGGGCGAGGGTGGCGTTCGGTACGCCCTTTCCCCCATTTTCCAGGTCTTTGTACATGGTGTCCCTGCGGACCCGGTCCATCCTCGACCCCCAAATGAAGTGGAAGATGGCCCGGGTGACCGCAGCGGCGCAGGTCCACGGAATAGGCCAGGCCTGCTCCAAATACAACAGTACCGAAAGCCCCTCGCACCTGACAACCAGGTTCTTACCCGCGATGGAGAGGGACCGGAGCATCCACCTGCCCAGCTTCTGCTTCAGTTTGGTGATACGCTCCTCCCAAGTCTTAGTGCACGCCCCAGCTCCACCGAACCAAACACCTAGCACCTTCAAGTAGTCTGTCCTTACGGTGAAGGGGATGAAGCAGCGGTCGTCCCAGTTCCTGAAGAACATGGCCTCGCTCTTAACCCTATTGACTTTGGCACCCGAGGCCAGTTAAAACTGGCCACAGATGTCCAACAGCCTACTCACCCACCGACGATCGGTGTAGAAGATGGCGACATCGTCCATGTACAGGGAGGTATTGACCTGAAGGCCTCCGCTGCCTGGGATAGTCACGCCCTTCAGGCTCACGTCCTTCCTGATGGATGCGGCGAACGGCTCCACACAGCACACGAACAAGGCAGTAGAGAGTGGGCAACCCTGCCTGACTCCAGATCTGACGGGGAAACTGTCCGATTCCCACCCGTTGATTGAGACTGCGCTAACGATGTTGGTGTAGAGCAGCCGGATCCAATTGCGGATGCCCTCCCCGAACCCCAATTTGGAGAGGACGTCCCTCATGTAAGCATGAGAGACCCTTTCGAAGGCCTTCTCCTGGTCCAGGCTGACGGGGCAGGTGTCCACCCGCCTGTCCTGCACCTAGGCGATCGTATCCCTGATGAGCGCGAGGCTCTCAGCGATCTTCCTGCCCGGCACAGCACAGGTTTGGTCAGGGTGAATCACCGACTCCAGGACAGACCTGACCTGGTTGGCTATGACCTTGGCCAGGATTTTGTAGTGCACGTTCAATAGTGAAATGGGACGCCAATTCTTAATTTCTTCCCTCTCCCCCTTCCTCTTGTAAATGAGGGTGATGATACCCTTCCTCGTGGACTTGCACATTTCCCCTGCCCGAAGCGCACTAGCGTACACCTCCAGCAGGTCCTGGCCGACCAGGTCCCACAGAGCGGAATACAGCTCAACCGGTAAGCCGTCGCTCCCGGGAGTCTTATTCCTCTCCAAGGGCTTGAGGGCTCTGGTCAGCTCGTCCAGGGATGTCGGCCGGTCCAGCCACTCCCTTGTGCCGTCATCTAAGACCTCCGTGATAGATGACAGGAACGACTCAGAGGCCGTGCTCTCCGTGGGCTTCGCGTCGTACAGTCCGGCATAAGGATCTGCTGATCCTCAAAATGTCGAGCCAAGATAACGTCACCGAGCCGTCGTCCTCCTTCAGCCAGCTAAGCACAGAGCTCTCTTTGTGCACCTTCTGAAAGAAGAAACGCGAGCAAGTCTCGTCCTGCTCCACGGAGTGGACCCTGGACCGGAAAATTATCCTGGAGGCCTCCGCGGCGAAGAACGAGGCTCGCTGGCCCCTCACCTCGCGGAGGTCCTCCGTGACATCGACCCCCATCAACTGCAGAAGGAGCAGGTTCTGCACCCTTTTCTGGAGTCGCGACAGCTTTCCCCTCCTCTGTCTCGCCTTCCGAACACCCTTGAGGAAAAAGAACCTCTTGATGTTCTCCTTCACCGTCTCCCATCAGTCGCCCAGAGACTCAAAGAGGGATTTCACGGTTCTCCAACTGGCGTACTCCCTCTTAAGCTCCTCGACGTTCTCTGGGGTCAACAGAGTCGTGTCGAGCTTCCACCTCCCCTTGCCGGCCTGCTGGTCATCCTGTAAGTGACAGTCGGCCAGCAGGAGGCAGTGGTCAGAGAAGAACACCGGCTCGACGCCGGTGGACCTGACCGAGAACGCCCGTGACACAAACAGGAAGTCTATCCTTGAGCAGATAGACCCGTCTGGCAGCGATCAGGTGTATCTCCGCTGCGCTCAGTCTGCAGGGGTGCTGAAGACATCGAGCAGCTTGGCATCCTTCACGGTGCCCATCAGGAATCTGGACGTGACGTCCAGTTGACTCCCCCCATCCGCTGTCCCCACGCCGGATCTTCCATCTGCATCAATGATGCAGTTGAAGTCTCCGCCTAGGATGACCGGCCTGGACGTAGCCAGCAGGGGTGGAGGCCGCTGCGGGACGGCCACCCGCTCCCTCCGTACCGCTGGGGCATACACATTGATCAGGGGATCGTTCCTGTAGGTGACATCAGCCACTAGGAGGCGTCCCCCCCACCACCTCCTGAACTTGAGTGATGGTGAAGTTGCGCCCCCGCAGCAGAATAGCCAGGCCCAAGGAGCGACAGTTGTTACTCCCCAACCAGATCGAAGGCCCACAGGTCCAGGTGCCGGACCAATTCCCGTACCTGCCGAGGTGCGGTATCCCGCACTCCTGCAGAAACAGGAGGTCCACCTTGACGGTGGTCAGGTAGGCCAACGTGGACACACATCTTGCAGTGGACTTGACGCTGCGCACATTAATGTTCGCAACTCGTACCCCCATTGTGGGCAGTGACTGCAGTGCCCTCCCCAAGTCCAAGGCCCAGCCCCTCCATCTGTCCCTTCATGCCCATTGCCCGGGCTAACTGCTGGATGCTCTCCGGGCTCAGGAAACCGTCCATGCTGCCTTCCGGGTGGCATCCCCCCGTTGGGGGTACGGAGGCAGGAGAGTCCGGCTCTGGGTCAGGCTGGGGACGCGCTGTTTCCTCCTTCCCGCCTGGAAGTTCCAGGGGCCCCTCCAGGGCTCCAGCGGCACATGGCTGGGTGTCGGAGGGAGCCTCAGGACGCCTCCCGTCACCTGGAAGCGGGGTGCTGCTTTCCTTCTCCCTTGAGATCTTTAACTTCTGCTTTGGGCGGGCATCCTCTGAATCTCCCTCGTCAGAGGAGCTCTTATAGTCCCCCTGTAGCTGCCTCTTCCCGCCTGATGGTTGCGGTGCCTGGGCCCACTGGAGCGCCTTCCTCCTCGCATTCTGGACTGTTGTCCACTCCCCTGGATCACCTGTTGCCGCCTCCATCGACTCCAGGTTGTCGGCGGGGGAGCTGAGCCTGCAGGGGCGCTTTGCTGGCCTCGGGCCCATCCTGCGGGGCTGGACCCTCCTGCACGACCTGGCCTTCCTGCACATTAGCGGGGTCCTTGCAGGGCCCTGGTGCCTTCCTCTCCTCCGGGGGGGTTTGCCCCGCATTGCCCCTGCCGGTGACGTGGGCGTAGGTCGTCCCCCACCGCGAGCATGCTCTATAAAGGTGGCCCGCTTCCCTGCAAAGGTTGCAGCTTTTCTCTTGTGGGCAATCCTTTGCAAGGTGTCCCTCCTCCCTGCAGTTCCTGCAGATGGTGGCTTTGCAGTCGGCCGCCACGTGACCTGACCTACCACAGGCATGGAAGACTTTAGGTTGCCCTGCGTAGGTCAGATAGCCCTTGCTCCCGCCAAGCGCGAAGCTGGACGGTGGGTGTACAATGTTCCCGTCCGCGCCCATCCTCAGCATCACCTTGACCTGCCTCTTACTGGTCCAGATGCCGAAGGCGTCCATAATGTTGGTTAGGTCCCCTTCCACCTTCACGTACCCTCCAAGGAAGGTCAGGACATCAACTGCTGGCACATGCGGGTTGTACATGTGTACAGTCACCATACGGCTCCACTGCGCTGGCATCACGAACAGCGGGACAGCGGTCAATACAGAGAGGGGGCCCTCACCTCCTTTCTCCTTGAAAACATCCAGGAAGCACTCGCAAAGCTCGGCACTCCTGAAGGTTACATCGTAAAAACCTCCTCCAGGGAAATCCTGCAGGCAGTAAATGTCCACAGCAGCAAACCCGCAACAGTCCAACAGGACCCTCTTCACAAAGAAGGTGCGGTCCACAGGTGCACCTTCATCCACCTTCTTCACAGAAATGCGGATGGTGTTCCGGACCCCCTGACCCGGGGCACGAGCACTCGCCGCAGCCATTGTTGAAGGTTGGCTGCTCCCCTGAACCAGCGTTAGGCCAAAGCTAGCATTAAGATCCACTGGTTGCAAGGGTTCACAGCCAACCCGACAGCTTTCTTCCAGCTCCAACACAGTTGTGCTCTCCTCTTCTTGGTCCACAAAAGAGTGGGTCTTTATTGCGTTCCGGATGTAAGCTGGTTCACTGAGCGGGAAGGTTCATTCCCAGACGTTTCATCTCCATTCTAGGTAACATCAACAGTGAGCCTTTGATGAAGCACTGGTGTTATGTCCCACTTTCTATTTATCTGTTTAGGTTTCCTTGGGTTGGCGATGTCATTTCCTATGTTGGTGATGTCATTTCCTGTTCTTTTTCTCAGAGAATGGTAGACTGATTTGGAGCCAATGTATTTGTTGATGGAGTTCCAGTTGGAATGCCATGCTTCTAGGAATTCTTGTGCGTGTCTCTGTTTGGCTTGTCCTTGGATGGATGTGTTGTCCCAATCAAAGTGGTGTCCTTCCTCATCTGTATGTAAGAATACGAGTGATTGTGGGTCATGTCGTTTTGTGGCTAGTTGATGTTCATTTATCCTGGTGGCTAGCTTTCTGCCTGTTTGTCCATTGGGAAAATACTGCCATGCAATTGAACAATTACACAATGCTGACCAGTGTTAAAAACACATCTTTGAACAATTCGAGACCTTTGAAGGTGGCAGAACATTTTACACTAGCCTTGCAGAGTGCCCCTAAATTCCCTGGAAGCTATCAAGCAGGTGTGCTTTAAACGGACTTTCACATTTTGCACTAGTAGACAAAAATCATGTGAGAGGAAACCTGATTTATGTTCCCCATTTAAAACAGGGAGCCCAAATTAGGAGTGGTGTGGGGAGGTTAGGGGAGTGTATTTTGCACAACAGGCCTTCCTGACACAACGAAAATCAAGAGGAAAATAGCTTGGGGTTATAATTATGAAGGAACTTTGAATTCCCTCCATAACAGATTAAACTATGGCCATTTGTCCACCATGCGTTCATTCATTTTTGACCTCGCATTGGTCTCAATGATTTTTTGGTGCTGAACCATGTTGAGGGATTTAAAATTGAAAAGACCAACTTCAACAATGTAGAGTTCTAAGAAGACTAAACTAAATTGTTTATGATTTTGTGCCAGGAATGTAAGCCTGTTTAACATAAGCACATACAGCTACACACACACTATATGATTCAAAATCAAAAAGAATCTCCTTAATCTTCCTTAATTTATAAATAGTGGCTGTAATAATGATTCTTGTGTGCTTGAGAAATATCAGATCAAAAGAGCGTGAATAGGATGTTGCTAGTGGTTTTCAGGTATAGGGGTAATGGGAACTGCAGATGCTGGAGAATCCAAGATAATAAAGTGTGAAGCTGGATGAACACAGCAGGCCAAGCAGCATCTCAGGAGCACAAAAGCTGACGTTTCGGGCCTAGACCCAGCTCTCTGATGAAGGGTCTAGGCCCGAAACGTCAGCTTTTGTGCTCCTGAGATGCTGCTTGGCCTGCTGTGTTCATCCAGCTTCACACTTTATTAACAGTGGTTTTCAGGTACTTAGCTTCCACCTAGATATTATCATATCGTTGTATCCTGAGTGCACTTAGTCACTACCAGTCACCACTAATGAGAGAACAGACCTATAAGCCTCAGGGATTATTGGCAACTTTATTATTTGTACAGAAAAATAATAATTGACACAAAATCATGGAGAAGTATGGGACAGAACCTCTAAAACACTACATTGCTGTAGCCTCATCTGTTGCCAGTGCTTCCAGCAAGTCTGCACTGAGAATCTTAAGAGGTATTTGTTTTTACATCCAAAGTCTAATTTTTTTTTAATGAAAGAACTAAATTTTTAACTAAACATTACAATTTAAGTTAAGAGAAGTCAAGTTTTCTTGCAGCCTTAAATCAGGTGTGCAGATCTGAGAGAAGCTGCAGTTAGTTAATTAGTGGCTGTTTTAATCTGGTTTTTTGAAGCTTAAGTCGATTGCTTTTCAAGAAGCACGTGCTGCTTTGTTTGTACAGAGTGTAAAGTTGGGGATTAGGTGAATGAATTAACTGCAAAGTGACCGGTATCCCATCAACAAGTCACCCTTGATTTACATGTGCAAAGTACAAGGACTCTGACCAGTTAGCTCACAGTCAGCCCCTAAAATCAAGAGACTGTCTGAATCTCCTGTTTATATCTATCAGCTAGGGCTCCCTGATTGGCCCAGGTTAACAATTCCAATCAAGGATCTCATATTCAAAGAGATCCACAAACCACTAGTGGGGGAATAGAGAAGGTGCTCTTTTTCACCTGTACCGTTTTTAGCCTCCTGTATTTGGCTCTTAATTTGGTACAGTTGAAGAAGCTGATTGGTGAGTACTGGTAAGCTCTCTCCTATTCTAATTATACCGAATAGTTTTTAAAGTCATGGAATGGCAAATTAGTTAAACACCATGGCATGTCCATCCTGCAGCATGTCTGAAGTCATGGCCACACTGTGTGTCCCAGACAAACACATCTGCAGAAAATGTTACCAGTGCACAAATTTAAGCTCTGGGTTTTGGAACCTAAACAGTAGCTGGAGTGAGAGGACCATGTAGAATTGTACATTTGGGATAAGTGGTCACTGAAAAATTGATGCATAAAGGTAGAGAAGGAATTGGTGTCTGTCTGACAGTCTGAGACTTGGGCAGTGTAGGAGACCCAGGTCTATTTTGCTTGCTCATCAGAATTGCATTTTAGTAGAGTTGTGAGCAGTATTTCCTTCAGAGAATGCTGCCAAAGTCAAGTTGGTGCCAACACAGGCAGCCCATCTGTGTGCTGACTGTGGGGATGTGACAGTGTGAGGAAGAAGAATGGAAGAGCAATAGAGGTAGAAGATTTCAATCCTCACCACATATACAAGGGACCAGAGGATTGGAGGTCAACAAACTTTGTACCATTATTCAAAAATGGTGTAAAAAATGTACCAAATAATTATAAAAGTCGGTCTGACCTCTATGGTGAGCAAATTATTAAAATCAGTATTGACTGAACAAGATTAACTGTTAATTGAAAAGGTGTGTATTAATCTGGGACAGTTTTGTGAAGGAAATGTCATGTCTTTCTAAGAGAAGGTTTTGAGAAAGCAACAAGCAGGTTGAAAATAGTACAATATATGTTGTTTTCATGGATTTTGGTAAGGCATTTGACCATGTCCCACATGGTAGACTAGGAAGAAACATTAAGGTCCATAGGATACAGAAGAATGAGGCTAGTTTCATCCGAACTTGACTCTAAAATGGTAAACAGTGTGTTACAATTAACTGATGTTTTTGCAAGTAGAAAGTAATTTCCACTGATGTTCCACAGGGATCACTGTTGGGTTCTTTGTTGTTTGAGGCGTTTCTTAATTATTTTGATTTGCACGTTTGGGTAGCTGATAGTGAACAGGATGATTATCACCTGCAGGATTACATCAATGATTTGAGTGGAAGGAAATGTGGCAAATGGTATCCAAGCTGGGTTACACACTTGTGGAAAGCCAACAAAGCATGGGAATGTACAATAAACTAGGACAATATTGAGCAAGAGTGAGGACATAAGACCTTAGAGTGCTTGGCCGCAGGTCACAGAACGTGGTAGAACATGTAAATAAAGTGGTAAAGAAGACAAATTGGATTATTTTCCTCATCAGTTGAACTATTGATTACAAGAGTAGGAATGTATTGTTGGAACCATATAAATGCACTGGTTAGGCCACAGGTATGTCCTCATTTTTCAAGCATCTCGGATATCCTGGTTTTTCAAGGACCACAACATCCGCCCCACAGTGGTCGAGAATGCCCTCGACCGTGTCTCCTCCATTTCCCGCAACTCATTCCTCACACCCACTCCCCGCAATAACTCCTAAAACAGAATCCCCCTCATCCTCACGTACCACCCCACCAACCTCTGGATCCAACGTATCATCCTCCGACACTTCCGTCATCTGCAATCTGACCCCACCACCAAAGACATTTTAACCTCCCCACCGTTATCTGCTTTCTGGAGGGACCACTCTCTCCATGACTCCCTTGTCCGCTCCACACTCCCCTCCAGTTCCACCACACCCGGCACTTTTCCCTGCAATCGCAGGAAGTGCTACATCTGCCCCTACATCTCCCCGTCACCCCCATCCCGGGTCCCAAGAAGACTTTCTACATCAAGCAGATGTTCACCCGCGTATCTGCTAATGTGGTATACTGCATCCGCTGTTCCCATTGTGGCCTTCTGTACACGGGGAAACCAAGCGGAGGCTTGGGGACCACTTTGCAGAAGACCTGCGCTCAAATTGCACTCAACAACTGCACCTCCCTGTCGCAAACCATTTCAACTCCCCTTCCCACTCCTCAGACGACATGTCCATCCTGGGCCTCCTGCAGTGCCACAACACTGCTACCCACAGGTTGCAGGAACAGCAACTTGTATTCGGCTTATGAACCTTGCAGCCCAACGGTATCAATGTGGACTTCACAAGCTTCAAAATCTCCCATCCCCCTACCGCATCCCCAGAACCAGCCCAGCTCGTCCCCGCCTCCCTAACCTGTCCTTCCTCCCACCTATTTCGTCTTCCCACCTCAAGCCCCACCCCCATCTCCTACCAACTATCTTCATCCCGCCCCCTCGACCTGTTCGTCCTCCCCGGACTAACCTATCTCCTCCCTACCTCCCCACCTACACTCACCTTTGCTGGCTCCATCTCCGCCTCTTTGACCTGTCTGTCTCCTCTCCACCTATCTTCTCCTTAATCTATCTTCTATCCACCTCCCCCTCTCTCCCTATTTATTTCAGAAACCCCTTCCCTCCCCTGTTTCTGAAGAAGGGTCCAGGCCCAAAACCTCAGCCTTCCTGCTCCTCTGATGCTGCTTAGCCTGCTGTGTTCATCCAGTTCTACACCTTGTTATTTCAGAATTGTTTATAGTTCTGCTCACGGGAAGAATGCAATTTCTGTAGACAATGTTGAGGGGATTTACAGGAATATTGCCAAAGCTTAAATTGCAGCTGTGTGGAACAATTGTATAACAAAGGGTGTTTAAATTAAAACAGAGTAAGCAACTTAATTGGTGTGTAAACATCATGAGGAACTAGAAATAGTGGATAAGGAAGACCTGCTTCCACTAGCAGAGGGATCAATTACAAAGGGAACATCCATTTAAGGTGGAGCTGGAGGAGCACAGGAGGTCAGGAAACATCAGAGGAACAGGAAAGTTGATGTTTCGTGTTGGGGCCCTTCATCAGAACAAACTTTCCTGCTCCTCTGATGCTGCCTGACCTGCTGTGTTCCTCCAGCTCCACACTGTATTGACTCTGACTCCAGCATCTGCAGTTATTACTATCTGTGATGCATTGAAGGCGATTATTAAGCAGAAAGATTAGAGGGGAGATGAAGAAAACCTGTCTTCACTCAGAGGATAATGGGTTTCTGGAATTCACCACCATTTTGGTGATTGAGGCAGAAGGCACAACTGATTTAAAAGGAAATTAGATCTGTAGCTGAATACTGTAACCTACAAGGTACAGACCAAGTGATGGAAAATAGGATTAGAATAAGTGACTAGTTTGTTCAGTCAGCTCAGACATGATAGACTGTGCTATGTTTTTCAAAGGTTCTAAAATCCAGATTCCCTGTTGGAAGCAGAAAAACATGTTACCAATATAATGTACTTTTTCTAAAACAAAAGGTATGAAGAAGCCATTTCATAGAAAGAACAGAAGATTTGCACAAAACAAATTGGTTGAAAACAATGTGAATCTGGTGAGTCTCAGTCTGACTTTCTTCTAAAACTCTTCATACTTTGACACTCTTGCTGCTAGAAATCTGGTATAACTCATCAATTCAACAATAAAATCAATGTTAAAGTATGATTTGCATATAGCTTGTCATTTCTGTGCAATGTTAAATTGACTATCTTATTGCTGAAGTGTAAGTAATGACCCAGATTTTGTGACAAGCATCACAGGAATTGTGATGGCAGTTCTATATTCCCAAATTTGCCATGAGACTTCAATGGATTTTTGCACTGGAATTTGCTATGATTAGAAATATACTTTGAAATAGCACTCTGTTCAACAGTTCTGAGACTTGTGTAAGATCTCCAAACTAGATCTCCCTTAAATAGAATCGAAAATGCTTACAGAAATAGAGGGTGGAATTTTCCCAACTTAATCCTTAGCCAAGTGGAAGATTTATTTGCAGGGCTGGAACCCAAATAGTTAAGCCAAAAGTTGTTCAAGCTTTCAGATTGAGCCACACCATTGTTTGGGAAACTGGAAGCAGGTGTAAATCAGCGAAGAGTGTGGGAGAGCAGGAGGCAGAACTGACATGCTGGATCTGTCAAAGGAACAAATACTAATTACAACTCACAACAGCAATTGGATTTCAGAGGCTACGCAGCCACAAACTTGGAGAGGAGGCTGGTCTGTCAGTGATATCTGGTGATCCTGTATGGAATCCATATAGTTTTAATCAGTTCACAAAGTGAGGAAGAGAAGTACTATAAAAATTTGGACATAGCTCCTTTGTTTCACTGATCAAAGTCTTTCTTGCTTGTCAACTTCTCTGAAGTAGCTCATCCTACTGATTATTCACATCAGTAATCCTGATAAGATGCTAGCAGATTAGGTAACAGATCCACTGGTGACTGTATCCAGAATTAAGGGTTAAAGAAGAACATCAGGAACTACTTGATGACATAGTGGCTCAGAAGTTAGCATTGCTGCCTCACAGCGCCAGGGACCTAGTTTTGACTCCAGCCTTGGGTAACTATCTGTTTGGAGTTTGCTCGTTCTTCCTATATCTGTGTTGGTTTCCTACAGGGGCTCTGTTTCCTCTCACAATCCAAAGAATGTGCAGATTATATGGATTGGCCATTTTAAATTGCTCCATAGTGTCCAGGTATGTGCAGGGTAGGTGGACTAGCTGTGGTAAATAGAATTACAGGGATATGGTGAGGGCTTGGGTGGGACACTGTTTGGTTGGTCAATGCAAACATGATGGGCTGATTGGCCACTTTCTGAATTTTAGGGATTCTATTCTCAATTATTGTAATCACTTACCAGACAGCTGTACGGGGGGTTCCATTTCCAACATAGTGACTGGGCACCGTGAAAGCCTCGAACAAAACCACTAATCATAAATGTAACATCTTTACAATAAAACAGCTGTGGTGATGTCAAAGCCAGGAAATGAGTAGCTGGTAAATATTTCTAGTTAATGGGTCTTGGAAAGAAAGACTTGGCAGCATACCTTAGCTCTGTGGAATGTACATTCTTTTCTATATGAAAAGTCTTGGATGTTTCTCAAGGCCTGGACTGAGTATGTCCTCTTCAGATAAGAGACTTGATAGTGTTGCTCTGGATTAAATAGCTTGGGAAAAACTCTTCATTTTGATGAAGAGCCATGAACAAGAAGACACAGATTTAGGTACAGCAGCGCTTGTTTTAACCAGCATTTTATGGACCTGCACTCTCAATAAACCAATAAAAATTATTTACCTCGAATACCAAAAGTTTGCTGTATTATTGCGATCTCCACAATGTCCAAGTAATCATTTAAGGGTGCAAGTGATAAGACTCTCTGCCATTAAGTTTATTTAAGGAAAAGTTGCATTGTTATTTAAGTGATTTATAAATTAAGTATAACAGTGATGTGTAAACCCCTGCATAATGTTTCCATTACTTAGCGTGCATTTTTATGTCAAAGTTTGACCAACTGATATGCTCCTGGTCCCATGGGTGCCAGTCAATAAAAAGATGGCTTTGTAATTGGCAAAAGAACTAGGGGTGACATGAGGAAAATTTTTCTAGGCAGAGTGATTAGGGCCTGTATTGCATTTCCTGAGAATGTGGTGGAGACCAAATCATTTTCACAGGAGATTTTGATAATGAAGAGAAAAAAATGCTGGGCTACAGAAGAAAGTTTGCAGAATGAGATCAAGTAAGTAGGTCATGGAGAGATTTGACACGGGCACAACAGATCTGTGGTGTTCAGTCAGTATTTTTAGAACCATTGCACAACATTGGACAGAAATTAGAGAAATCTGTTACTGACATGCAAACCTGGTGACTCAGGCCTTCATGCTAATGTTCACATTCATAAAAGTGGTGGCCACCTGCATGAAGCATTCAGATGCAATAGAAAACAGTGCATACTGACTCTCAGCAATGGCCTGCATACTCATGCTGTCTTCTTAAACAGGAAAACCTGCCTTGACTATTCAGCATTTCACTTGAGTGCAGCAAAACACTCTCAGATTTTGGCTACTAAAGATGTTTTTGGTGATGTATGAGATGGTAAATAGAAAAAGGATGTATAGAATGCACAAAGAACTTTCATTCTCATCTCCTTACCACCTCATGTTATCAACCCCCTCTGAAACCCTGGTCAGGAGGCTATCCCAATTGGCAAAATTTTCCCCTTCATTGATGCATTTAGGACAGTCTTTGGCTGAACCCCAGTGGCCGAAAATAAACTCAGAAGATGTTGGCCAAGATTCTTTGAGCAGTCAGTGTGGGATACAAGCAACCTGCTTCTACCTCTATTGAACTATAGGGCTTGGATCATCCACAAATACTAGAAAAGGAGACAAATAATTTGTGGGAGAACATTACTTTGGTTTCTAACATTATATTAAAATGGCACGTTTCTGTTTTAATGATTTACAGTCATAAACTTTAATTCAAAACTCTTGTCCTCCCCAATTTTCCTGCCGCCCACCAAGTGACCGTATGCCTTTTGAAGACTGCTACAACAAGGGTCAAACAAAGGCTATGGGTATATGGTAAGATGAATGAAATATTCTAAGTAGGACTTCTTCATATTAGAAATTGGGATACCACCATGAATTCAGAATTGATGTTTTCAGTGCCTTCACTATTTCTCCTTAATTGAAGCATGCCTGAATCTATCCATCCTGAGCATCATAGGCAGCATAGTTTGAGACTGCAGGCTCCTGTCCTCCCATTGTTCATCTTCCTCCTGCAACTCTAGTCCTTACTGCAATGCAATATTGTACAAAACACTTCAGACTATCATCACTTAGGTAATTCTTGCCAGTTCATACTGAACAATGCCTTCAGATTTGACCTAGTGTCTGAATTATATCTTCATCATTCTGATGACTTGTACAGCACAAAACCATGTGGTCAGGTGGCCTCAGTTGTATTTCCTAGGCATCAATAGCAGGGTTCCTCTGAGGTGTCAACCACCAGTTGCCCTTTGTGTCAATATATACGGGTGACTTCAACATTGCAGAAATAAGACTTTGGGCACAGTCTTACCAAATCATGAATGAATTGGCAATGGCAGGAAATCTGGGAGATTGCTTGAGTAATCTTGCTGTCTGGAGCAACTGGCTGCATTTTCCAACAGAGTTCTGGGTGCCAAGACAAAATTATTGCTAGGCAGTGGAGCGATGACAGTTAATAGGGAATATTGCTTGTTATCACCCTCATTGACTGCAAGTGTCACTTCATTAATGTGCAACTTTTGATCATACCACCTGCCACGAAGAGTTTGAACTTTCTGACATGAAACTTGGAGGGCATTCTTGACGTCAGGCAACAATATTTCAGGCTATCCTCCAAGACAACGGCTGCACGCAAGCTACGAGTGCTGACATCCAAAACATGCCAGACATGGCATACTTCTGATCCACATACCACTACTCTTTGCATCGTAATGCTGTAAATTGGAGTGTATCAACAACTATCATTATCATGCAAGGACACTTTGCACTTTGACTAGGCACCCAGGTCATAGACTAGACAAGGCTGAATTTTAGGGGTGTTTGCTTGCTTTCTTAGCTTTCAATCACATTGAGCCAACTACATTCTTACAGCGTCTCAGCCTTACCTTGATTGTTTGTGTTTTGCTCCCTCTGCCTGAGTTTAAAAGCTCTTGGTAGTGTTATATTGTTTACAATTCAGCACTCAAAGGGAGGCCATGGTCGTTAGCAGTCAACAGTTATGAAAGTGAACGTATTGCTATCGGGCACTTTGCAACTTCAGTCTCACACCTGCACCATGTGCCAGCTATGTAGATGTCAAACACACTGCATGAACTGCAAGCAAACAGCCGTGACTTAAAGTTCTTCAGGGAATATTCCTCACTGCTATCCACCCAGGGACGCACTTGCTGGTCAGGGGCTTTTGTACAGTAAGTTACTGGCAGCCTCCAATATCAGTCCAGGGGATTTGACACAGTCAGATGTCCAATTGAAGTGCTCATGTGAGAGGGTCCATACCTTTGCCAATCAGGCAATGGGTGATGGTCAGCCCTGTGAATCCAGTGAAGCTAGTCCAGGGTGTGATGGGACTTCTCTTCTGTACTGTATGATTCTATGATTCTACAGCCAGGGAGTTGTACAGAATTCAGCCAATCATCCACTCAAGCATTGTTTGGAACTGCTTAGCTAAATCGCAAAAGGGCGTAGACCGTGTTCAGTCTGGGTGTTGCAGCCACCCAATGTCTGGTGAAGGATAGAGTAATTGGGTGGCTAGTTTTGCAGCAGAATGCTCAGGAGCTTAATGGTATGGAGTGGAGGCAGAAAACTGTGATGCAGAGGGGATTACAATAGTGAAGGGAGTTCAATTCGGTATGGAGGGAGATGGTTGTGATTTTTAGTATTCCACATGACCCTGGCCATTACCGTTTTGTCCAACTCCTTGACTCAAGTAGTCCTGACTTTTTCATGCACACTTACAGCTAAACCCTACACTCCACTAATGCCTATAATGCATCAATAATGTCTGGTGCATCTGGAAAAATGGAGCCTAGTTGCCAGTCATAGACATCTATAATTCAGCCATTGCATGCTTATGGTATAGCAACTGCTGACTTCTCACCTTGGTCTGTGGAATTTTACGTAAAGATAAGGATAGTTGATTTCAGTTTCTTCAAGATTGCATTTGCAGCTACACAGAGAGTCATATAAATATACATTAGTTAGAAATCAACATACGTATTTACAAGTGAGAACTTATCTACAAGTTCAACAAGGAACAAATTATCTACATGGAAATATCACCTCTGCGGCCAACGTCCCCTCAGAAGATTGTCTTCTTTTTCTCCATTCCACTGCATCTCAGCGCATGTTCCTGGGTCTACATCTCCAGTGGAGATGCCTTAGCCGTGGAGAGTCCAGAGAGAAGGCTTCATGGAGCCTGTATGTGGTCCCTTCCCCAGCTGGTGATGAAGTGCAAGTCCACCTATATAACCATCAGACTGGATAATGAGACACAAGGTCAAAGAATACAAAACGCTTTACATGCTTTTGATTTGGCAATTCATTACCATGTTTTAAAGAGTGGCTCTCCCCTGTGAAATTGCAGGACTGTATGATTTTATAAGAACCAATGTTGTCCAGTGTCACATGCCTTTATTACAGAGTGAGTCTTTAATAGGTGAGGTTTAAAGTTAAAATGCAATGAGAATGATAAAACATTTTGTCAAGCAGTAAACTTGCACAAGCTCCAGACATTATTTTATCCCTTTGAGGAAACCTGGAGATTCTCATCAAGAGGTCCAAGAAATGTTATTGACCTCTGCAGATAATAGTCTGGCTGATGAGTAGAGGAAATTGCATAAACACTTTGCTCATCCCTCCTCACAAAAATTGAATGGTGGTAGTGCAAAGGGCAAGTGTCCTAGATTATGTTCAGGAGAAAATTCTTCAGTGGAATGTGTCTAGCTCATGAGAAAGGAAATATTGCTAGATCTATTAAGAATGAGGTGGGCCAAGGAGATCAAATGTCAGAGAGCAACATTTTAAGCGGTAGGGATCATTTTATCGTAAGGTTATAATGGAGATGGAAAAGAACAATTAAGTGAGGGAGAGCTGATTTCAGGGGGCAAGAATGGAGTTAGGCCAGGTTGATTACAGCCAGTCGTTGCCAGGAGCAGTTATAACTGAACACTGATCTACCTTCAAAGAGAAGAGGGCACAGTCAAGATCTATACCCTCAAGGGGAAGATACAGTAACAAATTTGGAAATGCCTAGATGATACACGAGTTAGAAGTTTAAGGTGACAAGTATGCTTGTGACCGGTGTCAGGTAGTAAAAACTATTAAGAACAAAATGGAACAGAGGGATAGCTGAAGGGAGATGGGGAAGTGACTGATAATTGGCATAAAGAAAATTGTCAAAGTCTTCAATAGGCACGAGCGAGTTTTGAGAAGATTTATGGCTCAGGTTGAGGTTGAGGTTCTGGATGTGAGTTTGCTCGCTGAGCTGGAACGTTTGTTTTCAGACGTTTCATCACCATTCTAGGTAACATCATCAGTGAGCCTCCGGTGAAGCGCTGGTGTTATGTCCCGCTTTTTATTTATCTGTTTAGGTTTCCTTGTGTTGGTGATGTCATTTTCTGCATTGGTGATGTCATTTCCTGTTCTTTTTCTCAGAGGGTGGTAGATGGGCTCCAAATCAATGTGTTTGTTGATGGAGTTCCGGTTGGAATGCCATGCTTCTGGGGATTCTTGTGCGTGTCTCTGTTTGGCTTGTCCTAGGATGGACGTGTTGTCCCAATCAAAGTGGTGTCCTTCCTCATCTGTATGTAAGGATACGAGTGATAGTGGGTCATGTCTTTTTGTGGCTATGAGGACAAGCCAAACAGAGACACGCACGAGAATCCCTAGAAGCATGGCATTCCAACCGGAACTCCATCAACAAACACATTGATTTGGAGCCCATCTACCACCCTCTGAGAAAAAGAACAGGAAATGACATCACCAACCCAAGGAAACCTAAACAGATAAATAGAAAGTGGGACGTAACACCAGTGCTTCACTGGAGGCTCACTGATGACGTTACCTAGAATGGTGACGAAACGTCTGAAAACGAACCTTCCAGCTCAGTGAGCAAACTCACATCCAGATCTTCAATAGGCGCATAAGTAGTCAAAAGATAGAAATAGAAGAATTCGGACTGCTGGGGGATTTCCATGTGGAAGCAGGAGGCATGGCTGAAACATCAAATGAATATTTTGCAATTGCAGTTATCAATAAAATAGATACTACCACACCATGGTGACAAAAGGAAAGGAGGAATTTGATAAACTACTTAAAATTGACAATGCATAGGATTGAATGCGATGTATCTGAGGATACTACGGCAACTTGTGGAGGCACTGGCTGGAGAATTGCAAACATTGCACCCTTGAACAGAAAAGTGTGCAAGGATAAGCTCAGTAACTATAGACCAGTTAGTTATCTTTGGTGGAAAACTTCCAGAAGCCATAATTTGGGATAGGAATTAATAATCATGTGGAGAAGTGTGGGTTAATTAAAGAGAGTATGGATTTCTTAAGAAGTCATATTTAACTTCCTGAAAGAAGAGCAGAGAGTTTAATGAGTGTAATAGTGTTGTAATGTTCATGGACTACAAAAGCTGTCTGATATAGTACCCCAGAAGAGAAGTGTGAGCAGTTATAGAACTTGTGAAATAAAAGGGATAGTAACAATGTAGATTTAAAAAATGATTGCTCTGAAAAAGACTAATGGTCAATGGATGTTTTTCCAAATGGGACCAAGGTTTATATTGGAATTTCCCACAGATTGGAATTGGGATCCTTGCTCTTCCTGAAATGTAAATTATCTAGACCTTGTTGATCACAGGGGATTGTTTCAGAGGTTGTAGATAGTACAAAACATTGAAGCATTGCAAACTGTGAGAAGATACTTAAAAAGGACATTGGCAGTTTGGAATGGACTGATAAGTGGCAAATCATTTTCAATATGGACGAGTGTGAAGTGACTCACTTTGGTAGAAAGTACATGGAGTGACACGTAAAATAATGGACACTATTTTAACGATTTATGCACGTACGCAGGTTTCTCTACTCCTGCATAATTTAAAGGTAATAGAATAGGTGGAGAGAGCAATTAATTAAGCATACAGCATCTTAGGCTTCATCAATAAGGGGGAATGCAAGACCAAAAGATTATGCTGAACTTGTAGAAAATACAAGTTAGACCTCAGTTAGAGTATTGTGTACAGTTCTAGACACTACACTTCAAAACAAATGTGTACGGATTAGAGAGAATGTGATCTATGAGAATGGCTCCAGGAATGAGAATCTTCAGTTATAAAGATAGATTGGTCAAGTTGGGATTGTTTTCCTTGGAGAGAATATTTGATAGAAGTTTTCTAAATCAGTGGCTGTCAGGACAGTAGATGAGAGAAACTCATCCTAGATAATTTTATGGTTGGGAGCAGAGTTCACAAATTTACAGTGATTTGGGAAAGAAGCAATTGAAATTTGAGGGAAAAAAATCACAGCAAATGGTTAAGGTCTGAAAAACACTGCTTGGAACTGTAGTGGAGACAGATTGAATCAAGGCATTCAAGAAAGTATTCAGATGATTATTTTAAATAGAAATCATGCGCAGGGTTATAGGAAGAAAAAGAAAAAAATGGCATCAATCCGTGCTCATTTGAAGAGTCAGTGCAGATACGTCGGGTAAGTAGCCACCTGCAGCTACATAACAATTCTGTGATTTTTGTGACTGCAAATATCAGCAACTCCTGTTCGGATGTCTGAGACACCTGAATCTCAGTGGTGCTCAATTATACTCCCTGGTAGGAGTATCAGTTCATGTGACATGTTATAAAGTGGTAGTTGGTTCAGGAAGAACTGTTATTGTTTTCTGCTGCTTGTTTTGGTCCTCATTAGAGATCCAAGTTACAGCTGTATCACTAAGCGCACAGATGAATGTTAACAGCTGGAAAGTGCACATTAAAGGCAGAAACTCCAAGGTAGCAAAGGATAAACTACTCAGGTATTAGAAATCAGTTCCAGAACATTGAAAGCATATTTGTGGAACAAGTCCTTTAAACCATAATTAATTTAGGTAAAGAAACACTATCATATTTAAATCATTCTATTTTATCAGTGGTCAGAAGGTTAGCTGCCTCTAGCTTTGCTTTACCTGTTGAGTTCCTGCAATGTGATGTGGTAACACTGTGGTGAAGTCACCAGTCTCGTATACCAGAGGTCCACACTGATGCTCAGGAACAAAAGTTAAAATCACTTAGTGTTGAATTAATCTCCATTATGGAGATTATGAAATCATTGTCAATTGTTGCAAAGAGAAAATATCTGGTTCATTAATGCACTTCGGGGATAGAAATTCACC
The DNA here is from genome assembly GCF_030684315.1 of Stegostoma tigrinum. Taxonomy (NCBI): domain Eukaryota; kingdom Metazoa; phylum Chordata; class Chondrichthyes; order Orectolobiformes; family Stegostomatidae; genus Stegostoma; species Stegostoma tigrinum. The sequence continues at coordinate 61,866,693 of NC_081355.1, read as the reverse complement.
ATCTTTATCTGTTGTTGCCTACATGTGAGTGTAGATCTAGAGCAATAGGCTTGACTCTTAACTGCCCTCTAAATTGCCTTATCAAAAATTCAGTTCCAGGGCAATTTGGGGTGGGCAAATGCTGACTATGCCAGCAACACCCAAATTGTGAAAGAAAAAGCCCAGGAAAAACATGCATTTAGAATTAGTTAGAATTAAAATGATACATAATGAAATTTGACATATTTAAATCTCAGACCTGTTCCATAGGGCTTTTCATTTGTTGACAGATGTGTTAAAATTAATTATGGAAGTCAACTGGTGGTGCCAGCTTCCTAATTTTCCTAATTTTTTTGCAGTGTTTTTCAACTTGCCGCCAATAGAAGAATTCATCTGTTCTGGCAGTTAAAATTCCTTACTTAGACTATGCAAGTTATTTTTGGCTTTTGCGAAATTATTTCCCTGTTTGTCCACATGTTATCCACTTGTTCCGGTTTACCATTTCTCTGCTTTTTGGTTAAGTATCTTTCACCTTGAACTTGGTCACTGCAGGCATTTTCCATTTCTAGTTGATTTCCTATGGTTTACTGATTTTTTTTTCGACTTTTGATTTACCAAAAAGCTTTCTTCTTTTTAGATACCCATTTCTGCTTTCAAACTAATCCTCTGAATATGTCTTGACGTAGCTAACTAAAAGGCAGGGAATAATTAGACAATTTTCCCTTTCAGGGTTGGTCTCTGTATGCATCTTTTGACTCTGGGCTCAATCATTTCCCATTGTACTAACATTTGTTGAAGATATGTTCATACTTTTCTGTTGTGCAACACAAGCAACAAATTTCATATTTAGCATATTCCAGCTGGATAATACACCAGACCCTGTCAATCTTGGCCACACAATGAATTCTTACTTTCTACACAGAACTAATAGAACTAATAATGCTATAGCCCCGTTCCAGGCACACCATCCCATCTCCCACGAGTTCACCACTTTTAAGGATAAAGATTTGTGCTGTGTATCTCAATTTTTTTCCCTCCAATTGCAATAGTGTACTGATTTTTATTGCTTCTCTTTCTACTTTTTTTCCTGGCCATAGTTCAATTGCTAGAAGAAATCATGTCAAAGTGCGTTACAAAATCATTCCAGCATCTAAGGATCCATTAAAATGTTGCTGCCTCCTAACATATGCCATTTTTGGTGTGATCAAGAACTGATAGCACCAATGTGTACAGAAGGTGGCATTGGCACTCTTTGTGATCATTTGACCTCCCTAGGCACAAATTCATTTGGTGCATGCTTTTTTCTGGCAGGTATCCTGGCAACTGAAATTCAGGTCCACCCAAAAATTAGACCCGTGTTCTGTTTTTCAGATTGGTAGCATTACATTATTCAATTTATGGATGCATCGTTGTTGATACTAATGCCATTCATTGGTTTGCAGAGTAATATGGTATTTAAACCGCACATTCTATAATATAAGCTTTATTTACAAATATAATAAAACATAAGACTTTCACATATAATATAGTAATTTGATTGTTTTTCCCTTTTATTATGAAAGAATAAGATCAAAGGCTACAAGAAGTTAAAAAGGGAGATCAACCAGTCTACATCAAGAAGGCCCAAGAGGTAGGTAAAAGGCTGTTAGGTAGGGAGTTTGGGAATTTTCACCTAATGACATTGAAGGAACTGCAGCATGCTGTCAAATCAGATGGCATGTGGTTTGGAGGGGAAAGTGCAGGTGATGCTGCTCCCCTGTATTTGCTGCTTCTGTCCTTCAAGGCGCTCAAGATTTTGGATTTGGAAGGTGTTGTTGAAGGAGCTGCAGTGAGTTGCTGCAGTACATCGTGCAGATTGCATGGACTACTGCCATTGTGTATTGGTGATGAAGATGATGAATGTTGAATTGGTGGATGGGGTGCCAATGAAATGGGTTGCTTTGCTTTCAATGATGTCAAACTTATTGTTTTTTGGAGTTGGACTCATCCAGGCCAGTGGAGAGTATTCCATTACTCCTGACTTCTGCCTTGTAGATGGTAGACAGTCATTGGGAAACAGGAGGCTAGTTATTTACTGCAGAATTCGCAGCACTGACCTGTTCTTGGAGCTATAGTATTATGTTAAGCATTTGCAGCATGAATAGACAATTTGGTTCCTCATGCCTGCCCCAATATTCAACAAAGTCATGGCTGATCTGCCCCAGGCCTCACTTTCTTTGCATTAGTACAGTGTTGTGGTAGATTATTTTATGAAATAATCTCAGTAGCCTCAAGGTACATGTGAACAACTATTCATTGAGTTAGTGTTGAGAGAGTCTACCTCAGAGAGAATGCTGAAGTAACACTCTTAGTTCAACAAAGATTCACCAAATCTTTATATTTTGTAAATCGCATTGATAATACATTGCTTGAATTCTGAAATAGTCTGTTTTAGACAAAACCCTTGATTTTCACACATTCCAAAAGTGGCAGGGCACAGTTTACCCCTGATCTCACCACTCCCTAACTTACCAACAGCTATCGCTTCATTCCCATCTTTGATCAAGCCCCAACGCTTTGATGTTCTAGGCGTGGTATAGGCTCATCCTCATATTCCATTAAGGCCTCAGAGTTAATACTGGTCAGCCATGTTGCGTTTTCAGAGACTTTGTCTGTTGCATCAGCAGCCAAGCATGTTTATGCAGTTTAAGTAATATTTCTTTTAACCTGACTATTTTCTTGAAATGAATCTCAAACGATTTATATGATCATTGCTTGTGAAGTTAACCAAAACACTCCACCTCATTTTAATTAAAAAAAGGACTGTGCATGCAGAAAATCTGAAACCAAGAGTTTTCTTTCTCCCTTTGATGCTGCCAGACCTGCTGAGGTTCTCTAGCAATTTCTGTTTATACCTCATCGCAATCCTGGCTGAAACTTCTTGAGGATTTAAAGGTTAACTCATCATACCCAAATTTCCCCCTAATAGCAGCAGAGCTGTCAACCCCCTGATATTTTATAAATCTGTCAATCTTTAAATACCTTCAGTGATTTATTCTCCACAGATCTCTAGGGATGAGAATTCTAGACATTCGCGATCTTCTGGGAGAAGAAATTCCTTCATTACACAGTTTTAAATGCGTCTCCCCTTATTCTATATTTGTCCTGTAGATCAAAATTACCATACTAGTGAAAACATCTTCTCAACGTCTATCCTGGCAAGTCCCTCAGAATCTTGTATGTTTCAATAATATGGGTGGTCCATGATAACTCCCATAATAATGATAGTGGGAAATTAGGTCTTAGTAATTTGAGTTTCAGAGATGGTTAGATTCTCTCATTGGAAATGGTCACTGCCTGACCCTATAGTGGTGCAAGTGTCACTTTTATTTTTTTTATATAATTGAAAGCTGATGACCCAGAATTTAAATTTTGTTCAAAAGTGTGCAAGTGAGAGCATAAAGTGGTCTGCATGGGCGTAATGTTCTTCCTTTAAGACGAGGCCTTGAAGCGGGCATGGAAGTCTGCGGACGCTTGCAGGGTGGAGAACCATGTTTTTCCATATGATCTGATTCTCTGGGCTCATAACGTATCGATGCATGCTTACAATGCCAAATTTTATGGGTGGGCAGGCCAGATGTCAGGCCTTTATCAGCTCCAACTTTCAGGCACCATATATAAAAGAAACCAAAACAGCACTGCAAGTCAAAAGCACCATTCAGTTTCTATTGGATGTCAGACACCCTCCCAAAAGACAGCTCCACACTTTATTGCCACTTCTGTAGATATTGTCATGCAGACCATCTGGGAAATGTGGGATGTATTAATTCTAAGGGATGGCAACAAAATGCTCTCTCAAATAACGAAGATGGCTATGTAGGTTAGGGTCTAAGGAAGAATCAGATACTGGGTCTGGTCTGCAAGAAGATGCATGATCTTCTGTACATCAGCAGGCTATGTGCCATTGTTTACTTAATGATTTATGTATCTTTGAACATGGGTTAACAATATAAATACACCACTGCGTAGGATTGTTACAACAAGATTAGATGTGAGACATCTTCATCAAATGCCTCATGTTTGTTTAATGTCTATCACTCCTTTTCTACCAATGTTGCACTACTTGCACCACAGTGCTACTGCCTGGCTCTCATTTGCCAAAACATAACCACGTATAACAGTCATTATCTAATGTATCACTGTCTTTTCATCACAGCTAACAGAAACCCCACATATCTGATGGTCTTTGTTGAAAAACTTGCATGAGACAAAGTAACAAGCACAAAAGAAGTTTTTGGGATGAAAATCTTACAGGACTATGAGCCACACACAACATATGAAGCTTTATTCAGTTTCATTTAGCCCTTTGATGCTGTATTACCTTTCACTGAAAAAAACCTTTAACTTCTAACTTTCCCCATACCATATTTTGCTTATAAGTAACAGACAGGGACAATCACAGCTCTCGACATCTGTGATCTGTCTGTATTTATCACTGCAGGCAAAATGCTCATTTATCTATACTAATGTTTCTTAATTCTTTATCTGTTCTGCAGGAGCCAAATATGCGTAAGCATGATGGTACAGACAGAGTGGTAGTGCCTAACATAAGGCTTCTCATTCCCTTAGGAGCAGACTGTTGAGCTGGCAGATGAGCAACAAAAAACTGCATCTATGAATATCTATAGTCATCTAGTGAAAAAAAACCTCGACGCAGTTACTCCCACCTGCACATGAAACAGCAATGTCTCCAAACCAAGCATATGGGCATTGGCTTGCACCAATAACAAATCTTTGTTTTTGTCTGCAGTCTCTGGATCCTAATTGCAAGCAAGGATAAAGAAAACAAGAAGGGCTCCAACCCTTAATCCATCTCTAACACTGCTTTACAGGCCTTGCTAAGAAGGAACAGCCACGACCTCAGACAAAACACCATCAAATCATCCCTCCTCAACCTCCATTACGGCAAGAGATATTGGTGGGTTGTGTATCTGTATGGACCTGATGTCACATTCTGACAGCATAATACTGACACGGCATGCAGCTTCAGGAGGAAGAAACATCTGAATTCTCTGACATTCAGAAGACTTTTGGAGAACAGGCTCTTGGAGAGTGCAGTACAGATGATGAGTCACTGTACTGAGTCACTCAGCCATTTAATGAACTGATAGGATGCAGATGCAAGCAGCAGATGTGTCAGTGATTAGATGCAGCCTGGATCGAGGGGCAGAGGTTTCTTTCCAAGTTCAGCCTGATATTGTTGCTCCAGCATGCAAGTGCATAGCTGCATCCATGGAACAGATGATGGTTGCCATGAAATATCAGGCTCAGCAAAGTAGTCAGGATCTGTCAGATATGCATTAAAACCCTTTATTCCATTGTTCAAGCCACGGGTGCTATAATTCATTGCTTGGATGGAAGAGGGTTCAAGAGATCTTGGCTTCCCTTCAGATGTCCTATTTCCTCGAGGGATAAGGAAGGTGCATTATACAGTGGGTGCCCTGCTGCACTGTATCCCTTCTGCTAGGGACCTAGATGCCTCCAACAGGTTAGCCCAAAGAGGTTGCTCTTGCACCTGTGTGTCACATACCAGAGCCCTCTAGGCATAGGCACAACAAAGGTCAGCTGCCAATGTCACCTGAGGCAAATGGCAAATCAGTCACCATGATTCCTAGGGCTCAACTGCAGCTGCTGTGGTGATACCAAGATGTGGTAGTAGGAAAAGAAAAATTTTAAACAACATTAAAGTCACTTTGGGAAAACATTACATTTGAAGCAAATGTGCATGTTGCACTAGATTCTTTTCATCAATCTGTTAAACCTTCTAACTGCTCAGCGTTTTCCTTGTAGTCTGCCTCGAGGGTCAATGATTAGCCTAGGGACTCAAATGTACATCATTAGCAGCACCGCGAAGAAAGCTGAAGGTATCATTCACTTGTCCTCTGAAAGTAATGCAACCTACATGGTTGGATTTCAGTAATCAGTATATTTCATCCCCTTTACCTCCCAGTAATAGACGAATGTCCTTTGTAAACAATGGTTTGAATCATACTATGAGGGCTTCTATTTATGCCTGCAGAACTCAATACTGACGTTGTTGCCAGGAAACTGAGCAACCAGTTGTTGTGGAAAGTGAATAATTCCATTACAGTGAAAATCAAAGTAATCTAATTAGTTAATATTTAAAAGAAAGAATTTCCTCAAAATCAGGATCACTTCTGTGCCATAATTATCCAGTATTTCTCAGTGTCTACAAAGTTCATGCAAAATCAACAGGCCTCAAATCTAGCACAATCAGGTTTTGGCAGCCAGTAGTGGGGAAAATGCTTGAATCTATCATTAAGGAAGGAATAGCAAGACATCTGGATATAAATTGTCCCTTTGGTAACACCGAGCATGGTTTCATGAAGGGTAGGTCATGTTCAACTAATTTGGTGGAATTCTCTGAGGACATTATTTACATGGTGGATAATGGCGAACCTGTGGATGTGGTGCATCTGGATTTCCAGAAGGCAATTGACAAGATGCCACACCAAAGGCTGCCACATAAGATAATGTTGCACAGTATTAAAGGTAATGTATTGGCATGGATAGAGGGTTGGTTGACCAGTAGAAAGCAAAGAGGAGGGGTAAATGGGTGTTTCTCTGGTTGGCAGTCAGTGGCTAGTGGTGTGCCTCAGGGATCAGTGTTGGGACCGCCATTGTTTACAATTTACATAGATGATTTAGAGTTGGGGACTAAGTGTGTTGTGTCAAAATTTGCAGATGACACTAAGATGAGTGTTAGAGAAAAGTGTGCAGAAGACACTGAAAGTCCGCAGAGGGATATAGATAGTCTAAGTGAGTGGGCAAAGGTCTGGCAGATGGAGTACAATGTTGATAAGTATGAGGTCACCATTTTGGTAGGAATAACAGCAAAATGGACTATGTTTTAAATGGTAAAAAAATTGCAGCACGCTGCTGTGCTGAAGGACTTGGGTGTCCTTGTGCATGAATCGCTAAAAGTAGGATTGCAGGTACAGCAGGTAATTAAAAAGGCAAATGGAATTTTGTCTGCCATTGCTAGAGGGATGGAGTTCAAAAACACGGAGGCTATGCTGCAGCTGCATAGGGTCCTAGTGAGGCCACACCTGGAATACTGTGTGTAGTTTTGGTCTCCTTACTTCAGAAGAGATACACTAGCATGAAGGGAGTGTAGAGGAGATTCACTAGGTTGATTCCAGAGTTGACAGGGTTGGATTATGAGGGAAGACTGAGTAGACAGGGATTATACTCATTGTAATTCAGAAGAATGAGGGGAGATTTATAGAAACATATAAGGTTATGAAGGGAATAGATAAGGTGGAGGCAAGGAGGTTGTTTCCACGAGCAGGTGAAACTAGGACTAGAGAGCATTGCCTCAGGATAAAGGGAAGCAAATGTAGGACTGAGGTCAGGAGGAACTTCTTCACCTAAAGGGTTGTGAATCTGTGGAATTCCTTGCCCAGTGAAGCGGTTGAAGCTACCTCGCTGAATGTTTTTAAGGCAAGGCTAGATAAATTTTTGAACAGTAAGGGAATTAATGGTTATGGTGCGTGGGTGTGTAAGTGGAGCTGAGTCTCAAAAAGATCAGCCATGTTCTTAATAAATGGCGGGGCAGGCTTGAGGAACCAGATGGCCTACTCCTGCTCCTAGTTCTTATGTTCTTATATCTAATAATAATAGAAATTGCTGGGGTCATTTGCCATGCCTTCTAGGAATATCCGGACTCAATCATGAGCCAATCCTGTAGGTGATGCAAAGGCCAAACATGCAAGGAAGCTGGGACAATGCACAACATCACTTAGGTTATGGTCACTCCCTGGATAGCTGATACTCACCTTCAGAAATTGTTGCCTGTAGTCACCATGTACTGGGAGATTGAGGGAGAGAAATCCCTTTCTCGTCAGGAATTTGGCTGGATGATGCCTGGGAGTTCTGAATGAGCTATGCATGTAGTCATTGGTAGCATGGACCTGAAGGATTATAATGATGGCTGTCTGCAAATCTAATAATTCTGGCACTTTGGCTCTCTGGATCCAAGATGAACTCGACAAACTGTATTGCTTTTTGTAAACAGTATCAGTAAATGTCTGAGTGATAATGGGAACTGCAGATGCTGGAGAATCCAAGATAATTAAGTGTGGAGCTGGATGAACACAGCAGGCCAAGCAGTATCTCAGGACCACAAAAGCTGACGTTTCGGGCCTAGACCCTTTATCAGAGAGGGGGATGGGGAGAGGGAACTGGAATAAATAGGGGGAGAGGGGGAGGCGGACCGAAGATGGAGAGAAAACAAGACAGGTAGAGAGGAGAATATAGGTGAGGAGGTAGGGAGGGGATAGGTCAGTCCAGGGAAGATGGACAGGTCAAGGAGGCGGGATGAGGTGGTAGGTAGGAAATGGAGGTGCGGCTTGAGGTGGGAGGAAGGGATGGGTGAGAGGAAGAACAGGTTAGGGAAGCAGAGACAGCCTGCTTCGGCTTCCCTAACCTGTCCTTCCCCTCACCCATCCCTTCCTCCCACCTCAAGCCGCACCTCCATTTCCTACCTACCACCTCATCCCCCCTCCTTGACCTGTCCATCTTCCCTGGACTGACCTATCCCCTCCCTACCTCCTCACCTATACTCTCCTCTCTACCTGAGATAATGGGAACTGCAGATGCTGGAGATTCCAAGATAATAAAATGTGAGGCTGGATGAACACAGCAGGCCAAGCAGCATCTCAGGAGCACAAAAGCTGACGTTTCGGGCCTAGACCCTTCATCAGAGATCTCTCCTCTCTACCTGTCTTGTTTTCTCTCCATCTTCGGTCCGCCTCCCCCTCTCCCCCTATTTATTCCAGTTTCCTCTCCCCGTCCCCCTCTCTGATAAAGGGTCTAGGCCCGAAACGTCAGCTTTTGTGCTCCTGAGATGCTGCTTGGCCTGCTGTGTTCATCCAGCTCCACACTTTGTTATCTCAGTAAATGTCTGACTTTATTTGTGGCCCATTGGCTGGGAGATGTCACAGATGTCTTTAATTGAGTTTTGAAAGGAACCAGTGGCAAGAAACACCTGTACAGATATCACTGCACTGAACTTTAGTGCCATTGGCAAAGCACGTCTTTCAATGGTGAGTGACTGCTCACATCTGCCTACTGAGATGGCACAAATAAATTATCATTCTCTCGTCATGCAAAAAAACTTCCAGCATTGCTATTCATTCATCTGCAGATAGCTGGAACAATTTCTTGACATCCTTTGTCAGTAAACCAGTTGACAATGCTGAAAAGAGATAGCAAGAACTGCAGATGCTGGTGTCAGAGACAATGCAGTGTGGAGCTGGAGGAACACAGCAGCCAGGCAGCCTCACGGGAACATCCTGCAGTGGAGGCGATGGCCTTGTGGCATTGTCACTGGACTGTTAATCTATAGACCCAGATAGTGTTCTTTGGACCTGCGTTCGAATCCCACCACAGCAGACGGCGTAATTGGAATTCAATAAATATCTGGAATTAAGTGTCTAATGATGACTGTGAATCCCTGTCAATTGTCAGGGGAAAATCCCATCTGGTTCACTAATGTCTTTAGGGAAGGAAACTGCCAACTTTACCTGCTCTGACCTACATGTGACTCCAGCCCTAGAGCAATGTGATTGACTCTTAACTGCCCACTGGGCAATAAATGCTGCCTAGCCAGTGACACCCTCATCCTGTTAATGAATAAAGGGGCGGGGGGGAAAGTCACCCCAATTAGTTTAAAGTTCTAGCTAAAACCTTAGTTATATGGTTCTCCATCATTGATCAAATGAAGTCTGCTCCTGGTACTGGGAAATCTTAAGGCAAGTTTATTTACCTGATGCCAATTTGTATATGGGTATATGTGCTCCTCTCCAGCCCAGATGAGATGTTCTGAATGTTAGCACCACACCTAATTAATAGGTCACACTGTTTTTGCTGAAGAGAACAGTATCTAATTGTTTTATGCTATCCTCTATACTGAAAACCAAATTTAATGCAATTAATTTAAGGGATGTGACTGAATCTTGATACACAGTTTCCGGGTTTCTCTTCCCCTCCCTAATGTGTCACATGAGCTGAATTCAATTGAGCAGCAATCATTTGAATGCCTCAGTCAGAGCTGCTGGAATTAGCTGATTTGGCTGCTTTGGTTGGACAGGGTCATGCGCCAAGTTTGCCTTCTCTCCTGACAATTTTAACTATAACAAAGCAGACTAGATATTAGAGATAATGGGAACTGCAGATGCTGGAGAATTCCAAGATAATAAAATGTGAGGCTGGATGAACACAGCAGGCCGAGCAGCATCTCAGGAGCACAAAAGCTCTCTGATGAAGGGTCTAGGCCCGAAACGTCAGCTTTTGTGCTCCTGAGATGCTGCTTGGCCTGCTGTGTTCATCCAGCCTCACATTTTATTATCTTAGACGAGATATTATTTAGACATTCCATAAGTTGTTGAACATGGAGAGGTTTCACAACTTACACTATAAGCAGTTAACTACAAGAAAACAAACTCTGTATGACTGAAACTTCTCAGGAACTGGTCGATCCAGTCAGGCTTCATACCTTACACAAAGAAACAGCTTTGTTTATGAAGAAGACAAATCAACAAAGAAGTTTGTAGACACTAAGTTTGGAGGATGCAGTCTTCCCCACCAGGTACATGTCTCATGTGTACATAATTGTTTTTGTGAACAAGTGTTTCCTGCTTTGGCTAATAAGACTGTGCCTATGAATATAATTCTAACAGGTGGATATCTTAATGAGTACTGATAACATGCAAATAAGTGCAAAGCAGGTTCACAATGAAGAGCCCATTTCTGAAGAAGAATTATAATGGACTTGGTGTTAACTCTATTTCTCTCTCCACAAATGCTGCCAGGCCTGCAGATTTTCTCCAGTATTTTCAGTGTTTATTGCAGATTACCAGCATCCACAACATTTTGTTTTTATTCATGATGCAGTTTGAGGAAGTTGACCTGCCTAATGTGTTCTGAGAATAATAGAAAAGCTTCACCCCACAGTTAGGAAACTGGATTTTTGGCTCCTACCCAATGAAAAAGTTCCCCTGCTCACCCTACTCAAAGCTCCAAGCATGTCCAAAAACTTTGCTCTATGTGTCTGTTCAGATTTGTTAATAAAGTTACAATTAAAGACATAAACACCTCAAGTGAAAAAGATACATCTCATGCCTAGTGTTTCTTCACAGATGAGTAAATGTATCATGCCACATGTTTCATCAACTTAACTCAGCTTTGTTAAGTTAATTTGATGTGAAATGAAGTTTATGTGAAGTGAAGATTTAAAAACCTCAAAAGGAATGAGAGCAGGTACATGACAATGAAAAGGCGAATAGTAAAGATGAGGGGAAACAGGTGGAAATGTATGCAGAACGGTTTAACTAAAATTAGGACCAAAGTACACAATAATGGTAAAATATCAAAACTTAAGGTTCTTTATTTGTTTGGACAAAGCATTTATATAACGATAGTAAAATAACTGCATTTATGCCAGTATCCTGTCACCAAGCCACAATTTATTTATATGTGCAGAGTACATGGGCTCTGACCAGCAAGCTCAGAGCCAGTCCCTAGATCAGGAGTGTCTCTGAATCTCCTGTTTATATCTGTCAGCTTGGGCTCCCTGGTTATCAACCCCAATCAAGGATCTCATTGTCAGTGAGATTGGTCCAATCACAACAGTTAGATAAGTTGATGCCATAAATAGAAGCAAAAAATATAACTGATAGCTACAATGGAGAAGTGATTGCAGAGCAAGTCTAGGAACTCAGTATTCAAGGGTATCCAGTGTTCTGTAAGAATAGACGAAAGGAAAAGGAAGTAGCTTTGTTAATAAAAAATGGTATCAATACAGCAAACAGCACTGATATAGATGCAATAAATCATGATGGTAGAAAGTTTGTATGGAAATATGTAAGGGAAAGAGGTCTTGGAATGATGTCCTATATAGGCCAATGAAGAGTTGCATTACCGTAGGACAAAATATACATCAGGAAATAATGGAGGCATGTTACAGATGGTAGTAATCTGCACATTGACTGGACAAATTAAATGGACAAAAGTAACATGAAAGACAAATTTGTAGACTGTATTAGGGATTGCTTCTTAGAGAAGTACATTGCAGGACCTACCCAAGAACAAGATATTTTATATCCGGTAATTTGTAATGAGATATGATTAATACGAGATCTCATAGTGGGTAACGATCACAACATTATAGAATTTAAAATTCAATTTGAGGGAGAATAACTCAGGTCTTAAATCATTGTCCTCAACTTTATTTAAGCATTATGAAGAGTTGTCCAAAATGGGTTGGGAAAGTCACCAAATGAGCAGTGGTAGACATTTAAGCAGATATTTCATCACATTCATCAAAATTATATTCTGGTCAAAGAAAAATTTCTATGAAAAGAATGCAGCATTGATATTTTAAAAAGACAGCCAAGGAGAATATCCAGCTAAAAAGTAAGGCATATAAATTGTGAAAAGCCAGTGCTAGGCCTAGGCATTGGGAATTTTTCATGAATCAGCAGGAAAAGACTCGAGCTAAAAAGGAGAAAATTGATTATGAAAGTAAATTGGCTAGACGTATAACGACATATATCAAAAGTTTCCATCGGAATATACAAAGAGAGCGCTAAAGTAAGTATGGAACCTCTGAAGGAATTAACTAAGGAACTAGTAACAATAGACAGGGAACTGGCAGGTAAATTAAAGCAATACTTTGCATCAGCCTTCAATGTGGAGGACACTGTAAACATCCTAAAAAATAACAGACAAACAAGGTGCTAATGAAAGGAAAGATCTTATAACAGTTTTTTTTATCATAAGGAACACCTTATGTGATGAACTAATGGGATAAAAGGTTGACAATTTGCCAGATGTTGTAAAACCAGGGTTTTTAAAAGCAGTGTCAACAGTGATGGTGGAGGTATTAGCTGAAATATTCCAGACCTCACCAGAACCTGTGAAGTTCCAGAGGAATTGAAGATCACCAGTGTGACGTCCCTGTTTAAGAAGGGATGGAGACATAAGGCAGGAAACTATAGGCCATTTGGCCTATTATCTGTTGTAAAGAAATTGCTGGAGTATATTATTATGGAAAAAAATAACAGGACATTTAGAAAAATGCAACACAGGTAGAGTCAACACATTTGTGAAGGGAAATCATGTTTGACAAGGTTTTTTGAGGATATCTCATGCTGCGTAATACTTAATTTTCTATTTTCTGAGCTTCCAAGGACTGCTTATGGGAGATTAGGCAGAAAGCTTTCAACTCTTCATGCTGTAACATCAACAGCCAAATTCCTTTCACCCAAAACACAATCCAAAACCCAGTTCAAATTCTGACCACTCCCTGACGGACTGACCATTTCTTCCAATTTTCCATCTATGCCATGCTTGACTGGATAAATCAAATGGACAACAGTAACAAGAAAGACAAATTTGTAGAATATATTAGGAATTGTTTCTTAGAGTAGTACTTGCCGAACCTATCCAAGAACAGGCTATTTTAAATCTGGTAATTTGTAATGAGATAGGATTAATAAGAGATCTTGTAGTAGATAATGATCACAATGTGGCAGAATTTCAAATTCAGTTTGAGGGAGAGTAACACAGATCTTAAATCAGTGGCTTCAACTTGAATAAAAGTTTAAGTTACTTAAATTAAATGAACAATCTCATTCAGTTCAATTAGTGGGGTAATCTTGAACTGGACGGCATAGCTACAGAATAAGGCAATACTCATTTAAAACTGAGATGTAAAGGAAATTCTCACCTGAGAGGCTCTCAAAAGCCTGGAATTCTCTACTCAAGCATTGGAGAGTTGAGGGCTATGATGAGCTGGCATGGAAGTGAAGTTGAGGCCTGGGTCAGATCAGCCCATTTTCTTATTGAATTAAGGGACAGGCTTGAAGGCCTGACTGTCCTACTCTGCTTTTATTTCATGTTCTTTTGTGAGCAGAACATATGGGATTTTGGGTTTCCTGAATGGAAACATTGTGCACAAAAACATAGACACTATGTTCAAACTTTATAAAACCCCGACTAGTCTCTCACCTTTCCTACCAATCAAGCAACTGTTTGTTCCTATCCTGAATATTGTTATAATTTTGTAAAATGTAAGTTTACAAAGGCATTTTCCCCTGGATTGCTTTCAGCTATGCCAGAAGATTAATCTTCAAATTTTGGAGTCTGGAAGAAAATCCTGGAACCCATAAAATTCTTTGCAACATTTAGTTACTCAGCATAGTGCTAATGATTCATCAGTTGTATTGCTTCCAGTTATAGCCACTGTACTTTGGGAAAGATGTGAAAGTCTTTGAATGGGTACCTAGGAGATTTGCCAAACTGTATCTAGGATTGGGATGTTTTGGAGATTAGATTGAAAAGATGCTCTTGGAGCAGAGGAGATTGAAGAAAGATTTAATGAAGATATTACAGGTTATAAGGAACACAAGGAAATTGTTCATTCATTAATTGTAAAGGGCCCAGGAAACATATTTAAGATTTTGAGCAAAGGTAGATAATTTTATACAGTGAATAATAATGACTTGGAACTTAGTTCCCACAAGGGTGGAGGGATTAGAAATAATCAATGATTTCAAAAAAATGTATGCCTGCTGGCAAGTAACTTACAGGATTATAGACATTGCTTGGGAAAGTGGGACTGGTTAGGTTGTTTCATCGTGAGGTGGCATGGTCTCTGGTTATTCAGGTCTCAGGACAGTGTCAATTATAAATATGTTTTTGAAAAGAGTGTGCTCTGCTTGATATCTTATTTTAATCCACATACTTTTAACTTAAGATGCCGTCACTGACTTGTACATTGCACCTGTGTTTTAAACTTGCCTTGTTAAATCCAGCCATGCCAACTTTGGTTGGACATAGTCCTGAATATTTTATCACATCATTTTTCATCACATGACCAGCTGTGTCTAACTTTCCTGTAATTCTTTTAATATGCAATATTTTACAACTAATAAGTGAAAATAGTCAAGAATTGTCTAAAAAGAAATACAATTTTCTCCTGGGTTGATTGTTAGTGTGCCCAGAAGATTAATCTTTAATTCCTGAAATCTGTAAGATAATCTTGGAATCCATAAAATTTTTTGCAATATTTTGGCTATTAAGCACAGTGTTAATTGTTGTTTTTGAGTACAAAGTATTTGAAAAAAAACTATTTCTAATGCACCAACAAAGCACAATTTAGCTGCTATCATGCCATGCTTTCCAGAATGATCTTGAATAAAGACAATAATTTTATACCAATTTACACTAAAACAACAACATGGGATTACATGGCTGGATGATTTGAGCTTAAACTGTGAATCAGTATTAAAAGTTATGTTTAATTTCTCTTTATATTTGTAATTTAAACTTCCTTTAAAACAATAAAGTTCAATATTAGTGTTTTTTATGCTCAGGAAACTTCAAGTAGATGCACAGGAATCTTCACCATTAATTGGTCGAAATGATATGTTAACAAGTGAAAGCAGGGGTATGTACAATTTTCTGTGATTAAAAAATGTCAGAACACTTTAAAATTAAGTCTATTTTTGGTTTATTCTATGTACTGATGCTGTTTCTTTTCCATGTTGTAACATCTGTTAATTGATATCCAGTTACATCAGCTCATAAAACTTATTCTTTTATAAAATGGATAGAGCATCATATTAGTTAGCACTGTTGTTATTTTAATCATATAACTCATTTTGATTTTGAATGTGCTCCTACCTGATTTTAACCTGGCCTCTTTTACTGATTTAACTGCGCTATGCATGTTCAGGAATGCTGACCAGTAATGATTCTGGCATCAATTCACCTTCATTACATATATGGAGGGATCAGAGCTATGCTTGTCATTTTAGCATAACAATGCAACCAAAATAGGTGACTGATCAGAGTGAGGGATCTTTCACATAGGCATTAGTGCCTTGTGAATACAATTAATATTGATTAAGTGTCAAATGTAGCGACACCGATTTATTAGTGCTAATTTTATTAGGAACTCAACAAATAATTTGTACTGTAGGTCAATATAGTTTTTTAATGGAGAGTTGTTACAAGAATGTAGCTGACTATAGTTCTGATATTTTAGTGTTCTGTCACTTCACATGGAGTATGGGAGACCGACAATATTAAAGCCTTGGGCTTCTGGAAGTGCAGTATCTTTGATTGGGTGCAACTTTAAAATGTAATACAAAATGCTTGGATGCAGGTTACCTCAGGGTACAATGGGATCATGATCAGATGGGCTAATGCGCCAAGGAGTGGCTCATTAGATAAATTTGGATAAATGTGAAGTGTTGCATTTTGGAAAGGGAAATCAGAGCAGGACTTGTACATTTAATGGTAAAGTCCTGGGAAGAGTTGCTGAACAAAGACACCTCGAAGTACAGGTTCATAGTTCCTTAAAAGTGGAGTCACAGCTAGATAGGATAGTGAAGAAGGCATTTGGAAAGTTTGCTTTTATTGGTCAGTACATTGAATATAGTGGTTGGGGCGTCATGTTGTGGCTGTACAAAACATTGGTTAGGCTACTTTCAGAATACTGCATGCCATTCTGGTGTCCCTGCTGTAGGAAGAAAAGATGTTGTGAAACTTGAAAGGGTTTATAAGGATGTTGCCAGCGTTCTGGGTTTGACTTAGAGGGAGATGCTGAATAGGCTGGGGCTACTTTCCCTGGAGTGTCGGGGGCTGAGGGGTGACATTATAGAGGATTATAAAATCATGAGGGGCATGGATAGAGTAAATAAGCAAGGCCTTTTCCCCAGGGTGGGAGAGTCCAAAATTAGACAGCATCTATTTAACGTGAGAGGGAAAAGATTTAAAGAGACCTAAGGGGCAACTTTATCATGCAGAGAGTGGTGCATGTGTGGAATGAGCTGTTGGGAGGAGGGCATGTGAGGGCAGAGGTGCAGAAAATGCAAAAGATGCAGTCAAGAGCATTTTCAATCACCAAAGGGGAGAAGTTGCAGCCCTTGAAATAACAGGACAGCTGAGATGTTCGGGAGTGGTACACCACATCTTGGGAACAGACATGGCGGAGGTGAAGGAATTAGGAGTAGGGGATCACATTTTTGTAGAAAGGTGGGTGAGAGGAGGTAAAGTCTAGGTAGCTGTGGGAGTCAGTGGGCTTGAAATAAATGTCGGTTTCAAGGCGGTCATCAGAGATGGAGATAGAGAGATCCAGGAAAGAGAGAGAGGTATCAGAGATGGTCCAGGTGAACTTGAGTTTGGGGTAAAGTGTTTAGTAAAATTGATTAACTGTTCAAGCTCCTCATGGGAGCACGAGACAGCACCTTCCCACCAGACAGATGTTCACCTGCGCATCTCTCAATGTGTTCCGTTGTATCTGCTGCTGCCGAAGTGGCCTCCTCTACATTGGTGAGACAAAGCAGAGGCTCGGAGACTGCTTTGTAGAGCACCCGCGCTCTGTTCGTGTCAAATGACAACACCTTCCAGTCGCGAACCATTTCAACTCCCTCTCCCACTCCCTGGGTGACATGTCCATCCTGGGTCTCCTCCAGTGTCACAATGACGCCACCCAGAAACTGGAGGGGCAGCACCTCATATTCTGCCTTGGGATCCCACAGCCCAATGACCGAAATGTGGACTTTACCAGTTTCAAAGTCTCCCCACCCCTGGCCTCAACCCTCCCTCTCATTCCTGCCTCCTTGACCTGACACAACCTGCCCAGACACAACCTGCGCATCTTCTCTCCCACCTATCTGTGCCTCCCACCTCACTAACCAACTCCTACCACTCCCTACCTGCACTCATCTATCACCATACCACCTACCTTCCCCAGCTTCATCCCTCCTCTGTCTATATATTTGATTAGATTCCCTACAGTGGGGAAACAGGCCCTTTGGCCCAACAAATCCACACCGCCCCTTGAAGCATCCCACCCACACCCATCCCCCTATAACCCACACACCCCTGAACACTACGGGCAATTTAGCACGGCCAATCCACCTAAACTGCACATCTTTGGACTGTGGGAGGAAACTGGAGCACCTGAAGGAAACCCACGCAGACACGGGGAGAATGTGCAAACTCCACACAGACAGTCGCCCGAGGTGGGAATCGAACCCAGGTCCCTGGCGCTGTGAGGCTGCAGTGCTAACCACTGAGCCACCGTGCCGCTTGAGCTCCCTTCTCCCTCCCCCATTTCTGAAGAAGGGTCCCGACCTGAAACGTCAACTCTCCTACTCCTCTGATGCTGCCTGGCCTGCTGTGTTCCTCCAGCTCCACACAGTGCTATCTCTGCAAAATTGAGCTGTGATGGGGAAGGGAAAGGTAGGAATCCTACTTCCTTTCCAATTCAGACCAATTAAGTTAATTTAAAATTTCACTGACAGGTTGCACTTCCAGTTTTCACAGACGGATTACCTGAACCTTCAACAACAGTTTACTTGAATGCAGGTGGTAATGTCCCGCAAGCCATCCCCTGCTCCGTAAGAAGGTCAACAGAGCAAAATGAGACTTATGATTTAGTATGGGTACTCATTGCCCCACCTTTGATCAGGGTTGACGAGAAAGGGAAGAGTTTGCTAAGGACATGTCAGGCTCCTTTAAAAGGATCAGCTTTGTCCTTTGGTTGCATCTGAAAAGTTGCTGCATCTATTGCATCTCACTGTCACTGATTTATCAGGGCACAGACACAGACTCACAGAGATAAAGGGCATGAATTTTGTTTCCATCATTTGATTTTCCCGGGTTCAGTCTACTGTTGATTGCATCCATGGCATCATAAAGGTACCCAGCAACAGATCACTGAGATCCTTTACTAGGATGGACTTTCACTCTGTCAAGATTCAATTAGTTCGAAATTTCAACAATACCTCCCTCCAGAAGAGAACCCAGCTGTTCTGCCCTATGGCTTCCAGCATTAGATCCAAGTCAGCATCTATTAAGCAAGGATCTGCTGTGCCTTGTTTTGACCATGACATCTCACATCCTTCTGGTGCTGTGGGAGACATTACCATAGTCAGCATATTTCTCCATTTGGAAAACCAGCTGGTGATAGCTGCTATGGGGTGTCTAAATGAGTCCCACTTTTCATCTGACCAATCTCTATTCTTTCATTTTCACTCCACCCCCTCCCTCAAGACTGGCTTAATTATTTCCCCACTAGAAATCAGGTTCTCCCCCCAAAAACTGAAGCAATCTTTTTGCCCCCACTATCACTGTATTAAAATCTTAGTGAGACCTTGATAGTTTCAGATTTGGACTTCTGAGATGGGGAAACAGATGTATGACTTGATATACTGAATCAGTAATGGCTGAGGTCCAAGACAGACCACCTGGTGAGGATCGTAGGGATAGGTCTCATGAACCAGATCAAACAAACTTTAATTCTAATTGTAGACATCAAGTCATGGGTTGGAGGAGAGCTGCAGCCACTTAGAAAATGGTCACCACAATAGAAAATCATTTGATGGAGGAGGAAAGAACTTATGATTAAAGGTACAACATTCCTTCTGAGATATTCATAGTCCAAAGGAACACAAGGGCTGATTTAGAGTCATAGAGTAATACAGCAGAGAAACAGGCCCTTCGGCCAAAACTGGTCCATGCTGATGGTGTCCACTCAGCTAGTCCCAATTGCCTGCATTTGGTCCACACCCCTCTAAACCCTTCCCATCCATGCACCTATCCAATTTTTTTTTAAAGTTGCTATTGTGCCTGACTCAACCGCTTTCTCCAACAGCCCATTCCATATGTGCACTACTCTCTGTGTGAAGAAGTTGCCTCTCAGATCCTTCTTAAATTTTTGCCATCTCTTCTCAAACCCATGCCCTCTAGTTTTCAATTCCACACTCCTGGGAAAAAGACTAGATGCATTCATCCTATCTATGCCCCTCATGATTTTAAACACCTCAATAAGGTCACCCCTCATTCTCTTACATTCCAAGGAATAAAGTTCTATCCTGGCCAACCTCTCCCTATAACTCAGGCCTACTAGTCCTGGCAACAACCTCGTAAATCTTGTTTGGACACTTTACTGTTTAACTTTGTATTTCCTACAACAGGGTGACCAAAACTATACAGAATGCTCCAAATGTGGCTTCACCAACAACTTATACAACTGTAACATAACATCCAAATTCCCATTCACAATGCCTCATCCAATGAAGGCCAGCACACTATATGTCTTCTACACTGCCCTGTTTACCTGTGATGCTGCTTTCATCTAACTATATACTTGTATTCCTAGGTCCCACAACACTCCTCAGGACTTTACCATTTACTGTCTATCTTGGTTTGACTTTCCAAAATGCAACACTTCACACTTATCTGTATTGAATTGCATTTGCTAGTCCTCAGTTCCGAATTGATCAAGATCCTTCTGTAATTTTTGATAACCTTCTTCACCATTAACGATACCTCCTAATTTTGCATCATCTGCAAACTTATTAATTTTTCCCTGTACATTCATATCCAGATCATTTATGTAAATAACAAATAACAAAGGTCCCAGCACTGACCCTGCGGTCATCTTTGTGATGTGTAACAGAAGTTATAAAAGGACACTGTAACCTCTTTGATTAAAAAAAGTAAGAATGTAAAATTTTATAACTTGTTAGGGAGTTGTCATTGTAGTGGTTTAGGGTACAAAATTTGCAATACTGTCTCCCAACATTGGAGAGTATATGAACTTTGGCTCCGAGGAAAATGATTTAATTAGCATAGTGTAAACCATGAACTATGTTAAGACCATCATTGTTTTTGAAACACATAACATCACATGGCAAAAATATCACTTGAAACACTTTCCACTAGTAGAGTGACAAGAAGACCTTCCTGTTTGAAGGGGAGCCTCCCCAGAGGACTTTCCAATGGGTATGAATTATCAAAAAGACATAGACTGATGTCCTGACTTTTCAGATCATGGAAATCAAAATAATATCTGTGAATGAATACCAGGTATAGATAACTTCAAAAAAGAGTTTGGCCTTTATGTAATTGAAAACTTTACACAGGATGAGCAATGGGTAAAGCCTTGCTGATAGGTGTCATTCAATCCAGAACATGGACACTTGTTGAGTGGCCACTTTAATTGAGAACAAAACCCAGGAGAAAATATATTAAAATGATTAGTCTTTGTAATTTTGTTTCCATCTGTAACAGCTTACTACCTATCTTTGAGTTGTCAGCAAATTTGAATACATGACTTTCCATCTCAACATCTAAGCTTTTGTTAAATGTGGTACATTCAGGACACCACTAGTCACGTTCTGCAAATCAGAGTACAGCTACTCATTATCCCTACTCTCTGTCTCCTGCCATATAGCCAATTTCCAAAACAAGTCAATTTTTTTCACTGAATTTCATGAGTTTCAAATTTGACTAGCAATCTCCAATGAGAGTAGTCATCAAATGTTCTTCTGGAAGTCCACTTCAATAACATTCAGACTTTATCCTACCCATCACTTCAGTCACTCATTAAAAATTTCAATCAGACTTCACAGGTGAGACCTTCCCTTTATAAATCCATGTGGTTTTCTCTGAATATTTTAATGTTTGCAAGGTATTTAGTCATCCTACATTTGGTTATGGACTCTAGTAATATTCCTACAATAAATGTTAGGCCAACTGGTTTATAGCTCACAAGTTTCTCTATGTCAGCTTTCTCAAAAAGCGGAATGACATGCATAAATTTCCAATTTAAAAGAAAAGTGCTAGGTTGAAAGAACTTTAGAAGATTATAATTACAGCAGTTGTAATTTTATTACTTCATTTAAAATTGTGAAATGAAACCGCCTTTTCTAAGGGATTTCTTTTAAGCTATTAGAGTCAAGCCTTTCAGAAGAGAAATTAAGAAACACTGCTGCATCTAAAATATGGTAAAAGTTCAAAATTCTCTTCTACGGACAGCAATTAATCCTTCATTAATTCTTAGTTCTAAAACTGAGGCTGTTGATTTTTGGTTACCTAAAGATATTTAGGCATGAAGGGCACAGACTGTTATGTAGAGATCGGTTACAGATCAACCATTAATGATAAAACAAACTGGTCACATGAATCATTTACTTCTATGCCTATATAATTCACATTGCTTCCTGACTGCACAAATCATCAGTGGGCTGGATTTTGCAAGAGTCCAACACCATTTTAAAACAGCCTCAACACAGATCATAAAAGTATTATAGTTGGATTAGGGCAGTCATGTATCTGTGTAGGATTAATAATTTCTGACAATTATAGATAAATACGCTAAAAGTTTCTCATAATGGTGCAGAGGCCTTGGTGGAAGAGCTGGAATGAAGGAGAGATGTTTTGCAGTCTCAGGTAAAGGATTGATGGCAAGAAGTTCTCCGGACATGTGCTTAGGAGCCAGTGCAAAAGCAGCAAATGTTAGTGATATGGATCCATTGTAGGAAGAACTTTAATGATCTTATAAAAGCTTTCAAGCTGAATGAGTTCATCTTCAGATGGCATTTTTGCTAATCACACCACTTGTCTCAGCCACTGCTTAATTCACTACATCCCTATCAACTACACAGCAGCAATCACTGTTAATATGGATTCAGCTCTAACATAAATATACTTTATCTAACCGTTATGTACTTAACATTAACAGGTATCACAAATATAGTATCAGACAGATGGACCAATTCGAAGTAGCTATGCAGTGATATACAATATGGAGAGAGTGACAAAGAGAGTCTTTAACATCAATTTCAAATGGAACCCACTTAGATTACTCAAATCCTCACATCTCCTTTCCAGGAGTAAATTGCTCAAAGCAGGTCCAAAAAGGCCAAGATAGGTGGCAGTGTGCCTGACATGCACACAACAGCACCTATGAGGAGAGAATTTTGGCTGTCAGCAGTGAAGACTGCGAGCTGCTATTGTGGGGTCGTGGAAGCCTCTGTGCCCCGCCAATGAAGTGACATACATTGTTATTGATGTGCTACCCTCCCAATGCTGTCACTGTGTATTTTATGTTAGCATCCACAACATCATGCACCAACCTTGTTTATGACATTTCCTCTTTGTCAATTGCAGGATTCCATGATGGCTGTGGTCAAGGTGGCTGCACTCCACCACCTTTGAGGAAGAAAGCATGGATGCCATGCCATTCCCCGCTGCCCACTCCCTACGTCACCAGAACAAATACTGCTAAATACTTCTCTGCAAATGTCTGAGGAGAGATACCCCATGTTGCTGACACTCAGAAGATTAGGCATCATAATATTACATTTGCTCTGCCCCTGGAAGGAGAGGAACCCATGATGTTAGGGGCTTCATATATGCATACAAGTAGACACAGGATCAGCAGGCAGGTTTGTTAGAGGCATTGGGCAATGAAAACAAGTGTGCAGCAATGCCGTATCCATGATGCTGCTTCAGTCATGTTTGTATCTGAGTGCCTCCATGGACAGACTGCTAGATGAAATGGAGACCTGGGTACAGCAGTCTCAGAATCTGTTGGGTATGCACACAGATTTGCACTCCAAAGCTCTAACCATTGGTGCTTGGCATCAATGCCAAGGTGACAGGGAATGAGGAACCTTGATGTCACTCTGACTCCCTTCCTTACAAGGGGACAGGGTCGTGCCAGTAGTTAACTGGCTGCAGGAGGAATCAAATCCTGCCACCTCAGAAGTCTCTTCTTAAGGCATTGAAGAGATGGCTGGCCTTTCATCTCCACCCTGCCTGTCAAGCAGAGAAGGGTACACTCATTTGTGGACAGGATACATCAGAATGTACGGGCCCTCTCAATACAAATCCCACTAAGATCATCCAGCCATACTTCCAAAGCAAGAGGTTCCAATTTAGGATACCTTCCCTCTACTCCAACTGTGGCCCCTGGGACTGTACTGAGATGTAGTGAGAGAGAAAGGAAGAAGACCTGAGAGCACATAGGTGGCACAGGTGACAGTCCATTGTAAATATCCCATCACATGTAAAGATATTCTTTCTTTTCACCATCATCCGTGTGTGAGTCTCTGTCCAGGAACAACTGAAATATTGGAAGTGTAGAACTCACCCATTCGTAGCTCCATGCAGTGTTTCATGCTTCACAATGTGAAGTGAAAAATGCTCCTATGTGCAGGCAATGAGTAAATAGAAAGTGACTGCTGTTTTTGCAACTAGGCTTCAACTTTCGGGGTAGACAATCATTATCATGCGCCATAGGCATTGGTGAGGTAAATGCGTGATCTTAAGCTAATGTTCAAAGTTCAGAGTGTAGTGCCTGCAGGTGTGTTTCAGCATTGGCACATGGAAGTCAAAGTAATTGTGTTGCCTTTTGAAGGGGCCTCACATTTGTCAAATTTGTAAACCCCTTCTTCACAAAATGGGGCTTTTAGCCCATCCACTCCATCTCTGTGTTACAGGAGGCCTTTCAATTTCATTAATGGTGAATTTTGAAGAGTACATATTTGCATTGTTTGCAATTATATCATCACTAATGTGAAATACCTGCAATGTACAAGCAGTCGGGGTGCAAATGCTGGTCACAGACAATGTCGATCATCTCACTGATCTTTGCAGATTGTAGGCAGATATCTCTGTGAAGCAGAACTAATTACAGATACCCTTAAAAGAGGGAACTGTGGGCCACAATGCATACAGCTAATATGAGATGTCCTATGATGCAACAAGGCTCAGAACTAATTCCCTCTCCACCAGAACTGTGAGAATAATGCAAGATTCTCTCACATGTAATGGTGCTTTTTGTAGGTTATGTGCAGCTAGCGTTTAGACACTTATTTGCATTTATTTGTCAGATGACTGGTGAAACACTTGACAAAATAAGGTCTTATGTCAAAGTATCAAGATGAGGCAACATATTGCTGTCCTTGTCAGAATGCTATTTGCTCTATTGAGAAGCATGTTAAGCTGTTATTTGTAAGGGATGTGACAGTTGACTATTCTCCTTGATAAGAGCCTGTTCTGTTCTTTATGTTCCTGACATAGGTTCATTGTGAGACTGAAAGACCCGGCACAGCAGGTGTGATTGTTGCTTTTGCTACAATGCAACAAAGACACAAGCAGATGAAGGAGGGACAGATGTGCCAGCAAAACCGGATTAGTAGCAAACTGACACAGAAATTGAACAGCTGCCACCAACAAACATGAAGTGTTTACAGTGGGAGGGCCCATCAGGAAGTGGGGAAGATAGAGAAGTTCACAGTTATTTGTCCTCAATTTCCTCCATGTATGAGAGAGGCGCATGTTAACACAATCTGAGGATGTCGTGGGTCGCTTTTACGGAACTATGCCAGCTGCTGGAACAGGATCTGTCATCTGAAGAATTGGATGACCATCCTTTCACAGTGGCTGTCAAAGTGATAGCAGCTTTGAATATGTTTGCAACTGGTTCCTTCCATGGAGCCACAGAGGACCTGTGTTGGCTCTCTCAATCATCCACCCATAAATACAACGAGACAATGACCGAGGCCATTTGTGTGCAATTATATCAGTTTAATTTGTTTCCGCATAATGAGGTTTGTACTACAGCCTAGGCAGTAGGATTTGGCAACATAGCTGGCCTCCCCTAAGTGCAAGGTGCCATAAGCTGCATGCATATGTCATACTGAGACAGCCACATCATAATACAATGTTCATTTATGGAAAAGGGTTCGATTTCATCACTGTGAAGGTGATTTGTAATCATTGGTAACACTTCTTAGAGGTTTGAACCCAGTATCCTATCAACTGCTATAACTCCTGCATCCTTGAAAGCTGTCATGTTTCTGTTGTATTTAAGGGTTCAAAAACCCTACAAGGCCGCCTAATGAGGATCGAGGTCTACCCACTGCAACAAAAACTGATGACCATTACAATTCCCCGCCTCCCCCGACTGAGGCGGAGCATAGTTAATTAGCAGGCCAATCATCAACCAGGGCCGAGGTGGAGCATATAATAGCCCTCCTGAAGATGAGGTGCAGCTGCGTGGACAGCTCTGATATGCCTCTAATGTACTCTGTGATCAATCATTGACTATAAAATACTTATTGCTCAACATGCAAGCAGTTTGTTTGTATTCCAGGAGGGAAATACTGCCTCCGTTTATTTGATTTCTGTTCACCTTTGGTGTTTGTATAGCAAAGTTAATATTTTTCATTGTTTGAGTACTTCCCAGTATGTGATGACCCCACATTAGACAAAAATAAGCTGGTGGTTTACAAATGGATTTGGGAAGGAGTAGCATAGACTTAGGGAGGGCTATAAGATGGGATGACCAATAAGTTGTGCAATCTGGTGCTTGAACAGTGAGTGGACTAGTGATTGGAGAAGTAGTTGTATGTAGAAGGAAGTGGCACATATGTTCTGTGAGAAGTGCTGGTTTGTGAATGCTGTACCATTATATTGATTGCAAAGAGCAATTCCAAACTGCAAAGGCTCAGCCAAGTGCACAGTCAGGGTTCGAAGACTGCACTCTCACAAGGCATGATCGTCTATTCTGAGATATTCCAGCAATAGCGAATTCTTCAAGCCACAGCAAGTGGTGGAATTGAGGTGGCACCAAATGAGAGGGCTGCCAAAGGGGTAGGGTGAATAGTTAATGATGCAAGTTTGGGATAATAACATGAGAAAACTCGGTAGGCCTTGTGGAGAGAAACCCTCGATGAAATTCAATGGAAATGACACTTTACCAAAATACGTAAGATTCAGCCTAAAGTCTTTACAAAGATGAGAATGCATAGAAACTATACGTAGCCTTTTAAAAGACTGAAACTGTATTCAACAACAATGATCTGATGTATAGGTACTTACCTTTAAGTGGTCACACTCCATATGATGTTCCAGAAATGTTTTAAGACTTTCTCCAAACAATTTCCTGTGCTGTTTCAATGATTTCCTGGGGTTATTCCCTATCTGAGCAAAGAGCTTTCCAAGCATTGCTTATTCAGGAAAAAATCCTGTTTAGCAACTTCCAAAGAGTCAAGCTGTCTGTGTCTGCAGGTACTATTTTAACTGGTTATGTTTCTGAGATGATAGGCCAAGAAAATAAATGCTAAAATGTTAAAATAAAATTCAATTGTACAGCAGAGTTTGAAGTAAATTTTAAAAACAGAATACAATTAAATTGTGAAACATTCAATTTATGCTGTCAGTGAGCTGCATCAACCTCACACACACCCTAAACAAATATAGCATTTAATTCAGACACCTTTTTCTAAATCATACTTTAATCATCATAAACAACTAGTTACAATATAGTCATGGTAGATTGAAGGAATATATCTTTCATTAGATGTTTTACAGGCAGAAAACTTAATGCAAGATTTAGAAGAAATGCTGAAGCAAATTAAAGAATCTGACATGTGTACTAAATCACTCATGATGGAAAAGCAAGAACGCAGCAAAAAGCATCAGGAATATAAGGTATGATTATAAAAGACATAACATCAATAAAGCATAAGGATTTTATTTGGTCTACTGTTTATAGTTGAATGTTGATTGCTAAATGTTATTTTATCTATTACTGGTCATCTGATTATTTTCCTCCGAAAAAAATGCCTGATTGTGTAATTTAAACTCTTGATAATTGCTTTTGTGTCTTTAATTCATAGAGGGCAGGAGGGATCAACTGACAAAGTTGCCCTTAAACAAAAGGCAAAGTAGTGGTGTTAGTAAAGAAACAGGAAATTAAAGGATTGAAGATTGTTTGGGAAAAAGGCAAGATAATAGCCATGAATGTAATGAATCATAGAGCAGGCTCAAAAGATTGTATGGTGTACTCCTTCTCCTGTTTATTTAGTTGTTTCTTCTCTCTGGTACTTCTCCTGTGACCAAAGAGGAATTGAAAATTATTGCCAGTGTCTCTGCTATTTCCTGCTTTGCCTCATTCAACAGCCTGGGATACATTTCATTAGGCCCTGATAATTTATCTACTTTTAAGCCTGCCATGCTGTCCATGCTAATGTCTTTAAGTATATTACAGTCTTTCTCTTTGATTTCTGTACCCACATTGTCCCTCTCACTAGTGAACACAGGCAAAATATATTCATTGAGAACTCTACCTATGTCGTCTGTCTCCATGCACAAATTACCACTGTGGTCCTTAATGAGCCTTCTTCTTTCCCTAGTTATCTCTTCATGCTTATTGTACTTGAAAATTAACTTGGGATTTTCATTTATTTTACCTGCCATCATTCTTTCATGCCCCCTTTTTTTGTCCTAATTTCCTGGGGTTTTTTTTAATTCCTTCTATATTCGATATTCTCCAGAGCTTCTGCTATTTTGAGCCCTCATTGTCTACCATAAGCATCTCTTTTTCTCCATATCAAATATTGTTAATTCTTCAACATCCAGAGTTTGCTAGATCTGTTGCTCCCATACTTTATTGGAACATAATGGCTCGATGCGCTCACTATTTCCTACTTGAATGTGTCCCACTGTTCAGATAGACATTTACCTAAAAGTGTCTGGTTGCAGATTTCAAATAAAAGAAGAAGAATTAGGTATGCCTATATCCTCATTATTAGTTGCTTCAGTGATGTGCCTTCTCATGGTGGTCAGTATTATCTTCTCCATGAAAATTAAACATAAAGGTGCACTTGTTCTCTTCTAACTTTTTTCCTACTGCTGCTTGATGTTCAACAGTTACCTTTGCAACAAAGGGAAGTGTTCCAGTCAGTGTCCTGAAATATATTTGGATGATGTGGCTGCCATGGTTGAATAACTTCCAATGTATGTACGTTGAAAATATGAGGCTTGTGCTATGAAACTTGAAATTACTCTCTACTGGGTGGAGGCTGAGGACTCTAATTCCTGGTAGACCCAAGAGTTTTGGAGCATGCTGTGAGTATGTTTATATCACAGGCTGTGCAAACTCTGTTCATGCTCTTTTTTTACAGCTTTGTAAGGGGAAACATATGCCCGCATGGTGGGGTGGCATGTAAAAACAAAGACTACAAGACATTGTATGGCAGCATGGCAGTCCCAATCCATAGAAGAGTAGAGACCACTGAAAGGGATAACCAGAAGAGAAACTATTAGGAGAAGATCAGAGGAAGAAGTCCTATATGAATATGCAATATTATTAGTAGCTCCAGACAATTCGGGCTCAGAAATCCTGGGAGCTGACAAGGGTGGACCAAAGGAGAATCCCATTTGGCCATTCAGTACAGTTGAGACTTAGACAAAACTATTTGGAGCTGGGAAGGCAGCTGAAGATCTTTTGACTTGGTGCTGCTGACTGATGGCGCAAAAGTAACCCTTTCAATAAGTACTCTTCTGTTAGAGGACCGAATAAGTTGGAGTGCAGCCTGATGTCTCTAGAGGATCGCACTCATTGTAGGAGATCAAACTACTGGGAAGTGAGCAAACGTTGAGAAAGTCTAAGTCAGAATGGTTTTTGAGGGAAAATCAAAGTTTAAATTTTTGGATGTATATAATTGAAACCCATGAGGAGGAGGGAAAATTGTGAATAAAATTTTATGACTTAGTATTTTGTCATCTCAATGAATTGTTGACAGATCTGTCGGATTTGTGTTGGCTGCATCTGCCTTTCATTGTGCAGTGTGGCGCATTCGGCCACAATTTGTCTGTCTTTCTGTTTTTTTTGTGCCCGTTCTGCATGTCAAGTACAAGTTAGATATTGCAAATTGTTTCCTTTCTAACATGGTATAGTAAAGTTTAATTTATTCACTTTAAAGTAATGGTATCTTGTGATGTTATTCTATTAGAAAGTAGTTGGAATTTCAAATTTTGTTCATTTAAACAATAAACTTGTTTGTCCCTAACTAAATCATTATTCAAATTTGGCAGTCTGGTACAGGATCATTACACTTGCCAACAGTTCTGAGTGTGGGAGGGTGAGGTAAACATAAGAATAGCATGAACACAGCAGGCCAAGCAGCATCTTAGGAGCACAAAGGCTGACGTTTCGGGCCTCGACCCTTCATCAGAGAGGCTCTCTGATGCTGTGTTCATCCAGCTCCACACTTTGTTATCTTAGATTCTCCAGCATCTGCAGTTGCCATTATCTCTGATAAGAAAAGCATGGTTGAGTTTTCACTGATGGTGATTGTTAGTAAGCAAATGCTGGGGGTGTGTTGAATTTCACAATGAACAAGGCTGATGTTTGCTTTTTCATCTTCCAATGCAGCAATCACAAAAGCCACCCAATAACTCAATGCCACGGTGAAAGCTCAGCTAAAGATCCGGAGTTCCTTGACTTTTGTCATGCAGGTTCAGATTGTTGCCGTTATGATCTCAATGCCCAAAGTGGCAGTAAGGCTTTTCTGGCTATCCAGCAATTTATACTCCCAACAGATTACTAGGATTTCTGAGGTAATGACAGTGGGATCATAGAGCATGAACAAGCTATTCTGTCCCAGGGATAACAACATTCCTGTTTCCATTGTGACCGAGCCATGAGTATCCTTCTTTTGCCTTTCTGTCAGCCAGCCAAAACTGCATGATACCCATGCTGAAATAGTGCAGTCCAAAGCAGGGTGATTTGGTTTCAAAGTTGCTTGAGTGCATTCAGCAAATGCATTTGCAATCTTTCCCAGTGAAAGTTGGCAGCCTTATACGAGTCATGCTACATTTATTAAGGCAGCACTGTGTAAGAAGCAAGGCATTCACAACAAAGGCACAAGGAAATTCTCAAGGATGATTATTCCTTTTTTTTATTATGTTGCTGTATTGCTGGATAATGTGGTTCAGCATTTATTGAATGATATAGGTCAAGGAGTATTTGTGATGGGAAATCTGGTATGGATTTAATGGTTGGAATCTTATTAACATTAACAACACTGAAATATCCCATCATAAATGTTCTGGGCATTACCATTGATCGGAAATTTAACCAAACATAACACAGAAATATTGTAGCTACAAGAACAGGTCAGAGGCTAGAGTATTTCACCTCCTAATTTTCCAGAATCAGTTGTTTTTAATCGATTAGACACAAGTAGGGAACGTGAAAGAATGCTCTCCATTTGCTCAGGACAATGAAATTTCAGCAATACAGCAGTAGTTGACACCATCCAAAATAAAACATCCTGCTTGATCGGCATTCCAACAACCAGTTTAAAAATGCTGTGCCTCCACCACCAAGGCATAATTGTTGTGGCGTATCATCTACAACATGCATCTGCAACATGACAGTTTACCAGGAATACTTTTACAGCACCTTTAAAACTTTCGACTTCTACGATCTAGATGAACAAGGGCTGCTGATGAATATGAACACGAGAGAAATTCATGCAAGATTCTCTCCAAGTCACACACTGTCTTGACTTGGAAATATATTGCTGTTCCTTCACTGTCATTGGATTAAAGTCCAGAAACTGCCTTCCTTGATGCACTATACCGAGTGAATTGCAGCAGTTCAAGAAGGCAGATCGTCACCTCCTTATCAAGAACAATCAGAGATATACAATAAAGGTCGGCTTTGCCCAAAATGTTCACATCCCAAGAACCAATATCAAACTAATCACTTCAGGATACTGGGATAAGTATCATCCATCCTTGAGGACTTATTTCTCTGAAACCAATTTAACTTGTACAAAGCTTCCATTTGATTGATTTTGAAGCCTTATTTTTCCTGAGGTATTGTTTACCTTTCCTGAGAAATGGACTCAGCTAACCATATTATTCATGCTTTTCATTGTGAATAAGGTAATAAACAAGCGTTTTTTTAGAAGTTTTTCATTCCTTAGTTTCTACACTTTCATTTATTATTTTCAAGTTTTCTCTGACAGCAGGCTTTGCTGTCGTTGATCATAGTGACAGGACCCGTTCCTATCACTGCTCGCTGTTGGTTCTTTCACTCACTTATTATTAATCCACCATGATTGTGGGGGTCAGTAGCTCAGTTGCCTGAACAGCTAGCAGGTAATAACAACAGTGTGAGCTTGTTTTCCATCTGGCTAAGGCAGATTTACAGCTTACCTCTTTGGGCTACCTTGAGAGCAAAAAGCAGTAACAAACCACCACTAATAAAAAAAAAACTGTCAAGAAAATAGCTCACAATGAAGATTAGCAGAGAATGTGCTGAGGTTCTGTGTTCAGGAAGGACATCCCATATAGTGTCATGATTGTATTTATATATGGTTGTGTTATCTTGTCCCACTACCTTGCAAACAAATGTGAATCGGCCATTTTTATTAATTTCAAGTGTTTGAATACAGAAGGATTTTATTGACAAGTGTACTTCCATTTTTTTTTAGTTATCTGACTGGAAAGCTACAACTTTTCAAGAGACCGCACTGAAAGTTTCCACAGATGATGAAAAAGATTGCATATTAATTGATGGAATAGAATTTAAGACTGGGAAGTGCATTGAAGAAATCACAAATCAGTTGAAAGAGATTGATATTATTATGGCTGAGCTGGAAGTGTGCCTTTAATATAATTTCTACTGTTTGCTTCTTTCTTAAACAAACTGGAAAATATTCATTTAACTAAATGACTTCATCTTCATTTTCAGACAGAAATCCACATTGTGTCATGATTTTGTTTATATATGGTTGTGTTATGTTATCCCACTATCTTGTAAACAGATGTGAATTTGTATTTTTATTAGTTTCAGGTATTTGAAATATAGAAAGATTTTATTGACAAGTGTACTTCCATTGTTTATTTTATTTTATAGAACCCATAAACCAGCTTCTGGTTTCATTGACCTCAGTTTAAAAAAATTTTTTAAATGTTTTGTAATTTGATTCTTGCTTATTGTAATGAAATCTTCCTTTCTGCCTCTTTCTGTCAGTGTTGAGGCAAAAGCATTTAAACACTATACCAAGGGTACTGAAAAATGGTTGTAGTACCACAAATTCAAGTATTACCATGATGCATCATTCTGGCAAACAGAAGGCACCATATATACTGCAATGCAATTTTTGTTAAACATGTAGAAATTATTTTGATCATGTTTGCAAGACCTGCTATTTTCTTTATTTGACAAAGAAAGTAACTATGGATGACCAAAGGAAATAATGATGAGGTACCAAATAAAGCAAAGGGTAAAATCTTTTAGGGGCCTAAGTGATCTGGGCTATGGAGAGATGAATGGCAAAATTGGATGAGAAATCCAGTGAGACCTATCTCGATACTGAGATAGTCTTGCTTCATCTTTTATGTTATTCACAAGTCGCATTCCCCTTGCAATAATTTGACTAAATTCCATTGGATTCCCAATTACTTGCTGTACCAATATATTAGCCTTTTCTGACAACCAGATCATTCTGTATCTCAAAGGTCTGCAATTTATCCCCATTTTATTCTTCCTGCCAAAATGAGCAATTTTACATTTTCCCACATTATACTTCATTTGGCAGATTTTGCTTACTCACTTAACCTACCTATTCCTTTTTGTTACCTCCTTATGTAATTTTCACAACTCACTTCCCTAATTCTCCTCATCATTAACAATTTGGCAAGTATAACCTCTGCCCCATCATCCAAGTCTTTTACATAAGTTGAAAACAGTTGAGATCCCAGCACTCATCCTTGCGGCACACTACTCAATATATCTCACCATCCTGAAAAAGACCTTTGCTTGCCCACTTTCTGCTTCCTGTTAGCCAGCTAATACTCTATTCATGCCAATATAGTACCCTTTACACCATGAGCTTTTATTTTTCAAAATAACTTGGTGGCATTTCATTTCTTAAAGTTCTGGAGATACACCATTCCCCTTTATCCGCAACCTATAAGAAGTCTAATAGAATTAGTTAAGCATGATTTCTTAATCACAAGATAATGCCGACTCTGCTTGATTATCTTGTACTTAAATAAATTGCAGACAGAGAGATACACTTGCCTTTATTCATCAAGCCACAGAGTTTTAAGAGCAGGCACTATAAACCTTTGGTTTATACAGCTAAATTATTGACTACACTTCTGAAATCCACGTTATATGATAGTAATGGAGAGGGCGAACAGTAAATTTGCCAGGATGTTGTCCAGTCTAGGGAGATTAAGTTATGAAGAGAGATTGAACAAACTGTTCTTCTGATCCTCCCTGGCCTGCTATGTTGCTCCAGCACCACACTGTATTATATTTTATATTGTTTTCCTTAGAGCAGAGGGAATTGAGAGGGTACATGGTTGCAATGTGTAACATCATGAGGGGCATAGATAGGATGGACAGGAAGATATTTTTCCTCTTCATTAATGGATCAATGACCAGGGGCATAGATTATAAGATAAGGGGCAGAAACGTTTGAACAGTTGTGAGGAAAAGCTTTTTCACCTACAGTACGGTAGGAATTAGAACTCACTGCCTTAAGGCTGGTACAGGCAGAAACCCTCTAACACTTAAGAAGTATTTAGAACTATACAACACAAGAATGGACCCTTCTGCCCATTTAGATGTGCATTTGCAACACCAGGGCATACAAGGTCATGGGCCAACTCTTGGAAAATGTATTTAGAATAGTTAGGTGGTTGTTTTTCACTGGCTTGGACAGATAGGCTGAAGGGCCATTTTTTTGTATTGTAGATGTCTATGACCCTGAGGAGGGATAAGAGGATGTAACCCATAACTAGTACAGTGCTACAGGGATCAGCGCTGGGGCCTCGGTTATTTATAATATATATTAATGACTTAGCTGAGGAAAGTGAATATTATAGCCAAGTTTGCAGGTAGCACAAAAAGAAGTGGGGAGGCAAGTTGTGAGGATGACACAAAGAGTCTGTAAAGGACACAGAAAGGTTAAGTGAGTGACAAAGAATTGACAGATTGAATATAATATGGGAAAATGTGATATTATGCACTTTGAAAGAATATGGAAAACTACAGAGAGCTACAGAATGCAGATTTTGGAGTCCTCATATATAATTAATTGAAAGCTAGTATTTAAATTCAGCAGCTAATAGGGAAGGCAAATGGATCATTGGCCTCTATTTCACAGGGCATGGGGTATAAAAGCAGAGAGGCTCTGTAAAAACTATTCAAGGCACAAATCAAACCACAGTTGAAATACTGTGATCAGTTTTGGCCCCTTATCTAAGAAAATATATCCTCGAATTGGAGGCAGACCAGAGAACGTTCACCAAATTAATAGCAAGTCTGCAGGAATTATTTTATGAGGGGAGATTCAGTAGATTGGACATGTACTCATGGGAACTTAGAAGAATGAGAGGTAACCTTACTGAAACATACAAGATTCTTCAGGATATGAAAGGGTAGATGTGGAAAGGTTGTTTCCCTTGTGGGAATATCCAGGACCAGAGGGCATAATTTCAGGTTGCTCATTTAAGACAATGATGAGGAGTAATTTCTTCCCTGAGAGGCTAGTGAATCTGTGAAGTCCTTTATCGTGGAGGACTGTGGATGTTGGGTCATGAAGTATATTCAAGGCTTATTTCAATCAGTTCAGGAATTGAGGTTATGGAGAAAAGGTAGAAAAATGGAGTTGAGGTTTGACAGATCAGCCATGATCTCATTGAAGGGCAAAGCAGACTTGATAGGCTGATGATCTTATGGTAATATCCTACACTGTAGTTGATGGACAATTTAACAGAAAAGGTAAGAGCATTAGCAATCGGAGCTGTATTAGAAGTCATTGAAGTGTGTGATGAAGATTACAAATGTGTCCTTGGAAAGTTTTGGATTCTACAATGGTTCAGAAAGGAACAACTGAGATAGCAACAGAAGGAGTAAGTTAAATTACAGTTCACATCTGTGTTCTTTGGATAAGGAAAATAAAGAACGACAGGAATTGGTAAATAAGCTGCAAAGCCAATAGTTATGGCTGTCAGGAAAATGTTGCTATCCTAAACAGTACAGTATGTGACACAAAGAAAGAATTGCTAATAGACCCAAAACTAGAACTGCATATTGTAATACAGAGAGAAAATACTGAAATCAGTGAGAACTGAGAATATGATACATAACACTTCCTGTTTAGCAACTTGAAAAAGCACAAATCATTCAGCATCATTCATCATCTTTGGTAGTCCCTCACAGACAAGGATGGCTCTCTTCCATTCTCAGGGTGAGTCTCTAGGTGGCTGTACAGACTGAAGCATCTACCACAGGCCCTGTTCCACTTGCTGTAGAAGATCATCAGGATCGTAAGAAGGGCTGGGATGGGGCATTGTCGCAGTGTGCTCCTTTTGCTATTTTCGCCTGGTTTCGACTTTTTTCCGACACAAGTCTTGAAGTTCTTGATGCTTTCTGAATGCATGCCCTCCACTTTGGATGGTCTTAGGCTAGTTATTCCCAAATGTCTGTGGGAATGCAGCACTTTGCCAGTGAGGCCTTGAGGGTATCACTGAAGCACTTCCTCTGTCCACCTGGGCCTTGCCTGCCATTTCGAAGGTTGGAGTAGAGCACCTTCTTGGGGAGTCTCATGTCAGTCATATGGATGACATGCCCAACCCATCTAGCCAATCAAGGGTGATCAGTGGCTTAATGGTCAGGATTTTGGCCTGATCAAGAATACTGGTGTTAGTATGTCTTTGTTTCCAGCAGATTCGTAAGATCTTGCGCAGGTTGCATTGATGGTACTGCTGGAACACCTTGCGGTGTCTGCTGTAGACAGTCCATGTCTCAGACCCATATAGGGGAGGGCAGGAACTACCGTGAAATTTGTCAACATCCTTTACCTGCTCTACGACAACATGGAAATCTTGATAATACAAATGGCTTCACCAGCAACCCACTCCCTGTGTCAAGCAGGGCTTCATCATTGCTCCAACATTGTCCCTGATCTACCTTGCTGCAATTCTTCACCTTACTACCAACAAGCTCTTCACTGCAGCTGAGTAAACTTACAGAACCTGTGGGAAATTATTTAACCTCTTCTGCCTTCAAGCCAAAATCAAATTCACCCCAACTATTGTAATCAAGCTGCAGAATGCAGATGATGCTTGTATATGTGCAATGTCAGAGGATTTACTCCAGACCATTGTTAGCACCTTTATAGAGGCATATAAAAGAATGGGTCTCACCCTGAATATGTTCATAATGAAGGTCCTCCAGCAATCTGGTACAGCATTGTGGAGCAATCCCCTGATTATCTAGGTCCACGGGGAGGTCCCCATTGGAAATATAATGTATTCACAGAAAGAGTCCATAATTGTTACAATGAAAGCTTGCCTTAAATTCAAGCCAAGTAATTGCTAAAACAGAGTGTTGGCTGCTAACAAAAGATTTGAAAGTGGTTTCAGAAAGAAGTGAAAAGTTTGTAAGAAGTTGACAATAATCCGAAATGCTGTGACTTTCTATGCTGCAATGGTGCAGCTCTGAAAAGCTGAAGTTTGTTTATCAAAGTATAAAGGCATGCTTGAAGTCTATGCGAAAATCTAGTTTGAAACCAGTATTGAAGAAACAGACAAAACAACTGTCAACAATTTCCATTAGCAGGTTAAGAAGTCACCATTCTGCCTTGAGTAGAATTCTGTGCTTTTTGTTTTCAGATAGCTAACTACAAGTGTAACAAGATGCATTGCAACTTCAGTAATTTGATCACTACACCTTCAAAAACAAATTAAAAATCCTTGTTGACTGCACTTTTCAAATTCACTACTTGGTATCCATATTATTTAATGGTTATTTTGAGCATTACTCAACGCTAAGATTCTAAATTTACAGATATGAATGGATATTATCAATTCATTTGTATACTAACAAGTGCCAAAATGGATTTTGTTTTGTGTTTTTAAACTGGTTTCAAGAGCCACCCAACTATTGGTACCACAGTTAGAGACTCAAGAGTTTTGCAAATGCAAGAATCCATCTGCAGACATCAAATTTAGACTAAAGTCTTTGCCTTTAGGAGATTTGGCCTTACCTGTCAGACCATTTGTTATCTTGAGATGAGGTGTATGAAAATAGGAATTGTGAAAGTTATCTCTAAATTAAATGTAAGCACTTATGTCTTTAATACAAAAAGACTATTTAAAAGTACCAAGCCAGCACATAATTGTTTTTGAATCTGGAATTGACTGAATAACTTGATACTTTTTGCTATTTCAAGCATCAAAGGGAAATTTACTTGAAAGTTTAAAGGAATAATAAAATTCTAATTTCAACAAAACAAATCCGATGGAAAAATAACAGTCTGGGCTGTTTCTTTCCATCAATAACATTTGGGAAGTGTTATGACAATGACAGAATGAATTAACGGATAATAAACTCCACTATTCTATCATTAATGTTAAAGTATTGATTCAAATTTTAAAATGGCAGCTGCTTTTCTTTCTGTGTGACTACTCAGAATAAAAGAAACATCCACCAGGCCTCTTTAATAAACTCAAAATAATCCATTTATCATCAACAAAACTTGTTCTTAAAGCAAGCAGCAAGTGCTAGTTAGCACACAAGCTATGATCCAGAATTTAAATGTTATCCCCTTAATCCCACACAAAAAGATGTCTCTGGAGAGATAATAGACAACCTTTGAAGAAAAAAGGCAACAAGCAAAAAAGAAACAAGACATTGCAATACAAGGGTCAAGGCTTCTCATGTCTACTGATTTTCCTGTTAACATATATGATTTGCTGACCATTGTAGATTGATGGTAAATGTTCAGGTCAGATCGCAATTAAATTGAATTCAATATTTTGGGAATTGTTTGCACTTTATTTCTTCTGGTTTCAACAGAGAGACCAAAATACTGATACTAGAAACTATCAAGCTCCCAAAAACTTGAACCAAGAAAAGGACTTCAAGATGGCTTCTTGGGTGTCTTCTTTACAATGACCTCTGCATTTGTAAAATAGAATTCTAAGACCAGAAAGACTTGCCAGCAACCCTTAGTGTAAATGCATCCCAATCCTTTCAAAGCTGGGTTCTCCAGTAATCAAAGAAATTAAACCCATCTCTTATTTCATTGAAAACTTTGCTTGGCTGTTTCTCCAAAGTCACTTGATTTCCACAAAGAACAGAAAAATCACAGTATACATTAAACTGCTGTATTCATTTCCAAGCAATCACATGATTAAAATTGTTCTTAAATCCAGAGACTTTACAAATAGTTTGAAATCCTATAGTTTCCCCTGATGGTCCTTTTAACATAAAGATGTATTTTCAACAGAAAAAAATGAATACAAGTAAAATCTATAAAGCTATCCACAATTCTATTTGAATTCGGGATAATTTTAACTAATGAACATAGCGAGCATAATCTAGAAAATTATTTCTGAGAAAATGATATTTTTAATGATAGGGCAGATAAAACCAAAATTTGGCACTACCTGGAACCACAAAGGAATGTTTAATTTCTGTTGTAAAGATCTTGTAAGAAAACGTCTTTGGACAATAAGGCTTCTCCAGAACGCCTGGAAGAGACAGAATGACATTTAATTGGATGTCCCACTTGAAGAAATGACAGTGACAGGCAAATATGGGATTGGGAATAAATCACCTTAAGTATATCTCAATGGAATGTATCAAATGAAAGGAAATCCTAAGTGAGACTGATTAAGTGATCACTTCTGATTGAAATATTTGTGTCCTCACCTATCAGCATTTTAAAGAAGTTGCATGGTCTGGCCACCACCCAAAACATCTGGACCAAGCAGGGCAGCACACAAAACTTTCTTGAGATAGAGTAGGCCATCATCCATGGAGATAGCTGTGAACTTCCAATATGTTGAAATATGAACAATGTCTATAAAACAAGGACAAAAGGCAAGTTTATAATAAGGTTTTGAAGATTATTAGGTCATTGATGTCCAGTGCCCTATGTTGTTCAGTGAAAAGGTGAAGCATCTTGGAATATATCCTTTGTATCTAATTAACTAATGTATCATATTTAAGCTGCAGCTCCTTAAGAAACAAGATACGTTATCTGAACTTTCCTTAAGAGTAGTAAACTGTCTATAGTCGGTAACTGTGATGCCGATGCCAAAATCTTATATATGTAATGATCGTGTAATGTCAGACATTAGCCTGGAGTTTCCATAAAATTGCATTAGTATCTTTATGCACTGTTCACTGGAATTCAGCATAACCCAGGCAAAATATCTAGACTAATAATTACAAATATATCTTTTATGACATGACCCACTATCACTTGTATCCTTACATACAGATGAGGAAGGACACCACTTTGATTGGGACAACACATCCATCCTAGGACAAGCCAAACAGAGACATGCACGAGAATTCCGAGAAGCATGGCATTCCAACCGGAACTCCATCAACAAACACATTGATTTGGAACCAATCTACCATCCCCTGAGAAAAAGAACAGGAAATGACATCACCAATGCAGGAAATGACATCACCAACCCAAGGAAACCTAACCAGATAAATAGAAAATGGGACATAACACCAGCGCTTCATCGGAGGCTCACAGATGATGTTACCTAGTATGGTGACGAAACGTCTAAAAACGAACCTTCCAGCTCAGCGAGCAAACTCACAACCACAATATATCTTTTAAAGCAAACTTCGCCAAAGCCAAGTTTCAAAGCGCATCCCAATTGTGCTGGATCATAACAGATTTTGCATTCATAATATGCAAATCAGTTTAGGAGAAAACAGAAGGAAAATACTTTTCAAACCTGACACAATTTTTGAGGCAATTTGCAGAATTGCCAAGTGAGTGCAAAGTGGAAAATTTACCCATTTTCTGATGAAGGGTCTAGGCCCGAAAAGTCAGTTTTTGTGCTCCTGAGATGCTGCTAGGCCTGCTGTGTCCATCCAGCTCCACACTTTGTTATCTTAATTTACCCATTTTATTTGCTTAGAACATAGAACAGTATAGCACAGTACAGGCCCTTCGGACCACAACGTTGTGCCGACCTGTTATCAATCTACCCTACCTACCCCACATTTTACTGTCATCCATGTGCCTATCCAAGAGTCACTTAAAAGTCTCTAAAGTATCTGACTCCACTACCACTGCCGGCAGCACATTCCACACGCCCACTACTCTTCTTACTAATATTGATGGTAGCTTATACCAATATACAACTGGTGCTAATCAATGGCAAATTCCAAAGTAAGTTCAAATAGTCACAGGAGACACTTTGAGGGAGAGACCCAAGAAAGGAAAAATCTGTTTTGAATAGAGCCCTTCACAACTTTAGGACACCAAGGTGCTTGACAGACTATGAAGTACTTTTGAAGTATTAGTTTGAAATATAGGTTCCACAAAGAGTAACATAATAATGACCAATCCATTCATTTGATGTGTTGTTCTTTATTGAGAGACTTTTGTCATTCTTGTGTGGAGGGAGCTGAATGAAAGTAGCCGTTGACAGAATCTTTAGCCAGTGTTATTGTTTTACTCCAACAAAGTCACACCCCATCCCACCCTGCTCTAGATTCAAGTTGCCAGATCCATAACAAAAGTAGAGGTAGCCCACTTTCATTATTTAAATTATACTCACTTTTGAATGCTCAATGTTACTAGCTATACTAAAAAATTATACAATCTTTACTCTTGCAATAGTTTTAGCTCCTACAACTCATCATATTCAAATAAATCTAGTGAAATTATCTAATGGAATGTAGTACATCAAATTCTACAGAAAATTTGGGATTACAGAATTTAATGATGGAAAAGGAAAATTTTCACACAAGGCTTTGTTACGTCAATTTGTGCATCTTCTTGCCACTAGGTGTCACTCAAATGTTATAGGATTTTGAAAGACTGCAGACTGTCTGCAAATTGCAATACAGTCATCTAGTGAAGTAGACCATTATATTTGCTATACTATGAACATCAACTGACTTGAAGGGTTATGCTTTTACTCATAGTTTGTCGGTCAGCACTGTTTATTGTGTAAAAATGCACAGCCACTCCTGTTAAGGCCTTAAATAAGGTGGCAAAAATCAGATTCCCTCCAGCAAACCATTTCGAAAAACTTCCTATCAGTCTATGCTACCATCATTTGAACTATAATTTAAATGGAATGGCAGCTCTGGATAATAAACAAAAAAACAGATTTGACTTGAAAAATCTGACCACACATCCATTGATTAATAAGCACTCTGCAACAAAGATAAATTGAGCACATTTCTGCTTTTTCATCTAAGACACTATTATTTGGAGAGCTGTGATATTACGAAATCTTGACTAGACTTCAACTAGGAATAGGTTTCAGCACAGCAGATTTTTCATTCATCTGTGTATAGACGACAATTTTAAGCTGTTCTAATAACACTGTCTTTTTGATCTGGTTTCTGATTGTTAACAAAAACTAATAAGATTACAAGCATTGAATTATTCATTCAATGTTGACTTTACTGGCTCAGCTAACATTTATTGGGCACCCCTAATTGCCCTTGGGGAGGTAGTATAAGCTGTCTTCTTGTTCTCCTACAGTCATCAGAAGGCACGTATACCATAATTCTCTAAGGAAGGGAGGTTCCACGATTCTGACTCAACAACAGTGAAGGAACAGCAATTTAGTTCCAAATCACCATGGTGTATGTTTTAGTTTTAAACTGCAGATGGTACTGTTTCTGTGCATGTTGTGCACTTGTACTTGGACAGAGGAGGTATGACAAGCTCAGAGTGTGCAGTCAAAGGATTTGATGAAGCACAGTTTGCAGATGGCACACTCTGCTGCCTTTGAGAGTTGATAGTGATGGAGTGTTTGTTGAAGGCCACGAATGTGCCAATCAAGTGGGTTGCTGGACATTAGGAGAAAGTAGGAATTCCTCAACCCTACCACAAATCAGCTGCATCTCCTGTGACTAGAAATTCTTACTCTTCATGTGCAATTTCGAAATTTCAGTTTTTTTTAAAATTACTGGTGCCGAAACAAAGTTCCTAATATTTAATCAATTCATACTTTCACTGTGATGTCGCTGTTGCTATGTTTCTCTGCACTGGCCTCATTCCTTAGGCTGTCTTTCTGCCAAACCCCGCTACGTGTTTCTTTGCAGGTTCACCATTCTGCCTCTTTTTCTTCAATCATTCATGGTATGTGAGCATTACTGGCTGGCCAGCATTCATTGGCTGTCCCTAACGGATGCTTCAAGAACATGTGGAGGCAGATGAAATCGTGTCTTTAAGAAGAGAATTGCAAAAACAACTGAAAAGTTTGCATGTGGAGAAAAGGCAGCGGTGTGGGACTAGCTGAGTTGTTCTTGCTGACAGCCAGCATAGACATGATGGGCCAAAAGACCTTCTTGTGTGCGAGAATGATTGTGTTAGCGAGTTTGGAGAAGATTTGTAGCTCAGGTTGAGGTTCTGGATGTGAGTTTGCTCGCAGAGCTGGAAGGTTCGTTTTCAGACGTTTCGTCACTTTTTTTTTATTTGAAAAAATATACTTTATTCATAAGATGTAAAAAAAATAAAACATATTTACACACCTACCCAGTCATGCAAGCTGCTCCGGGTTACCCGGGGGTACATACACCAACTAAAGGAAAAAAACAAACAAAGAAGAAAAACAAAACAAAGCAAACACCCCGGCAGTCTTCACCCCGCACAGTCCCCGTTGGCCCCCTGACCAGTTGGGGAAGGCGCCAGCTGGGCCCAGTTACCAGATAGGGGCCCTTTTTCTATTCTGGACGAGGG
This sequence comes from Stegostoma tigrinum, assembly GCF_030684315.1. Lineage (NCBI taxonomy): Eukaryota > Metazoa > Chordata > Chondrichthyes > Orectolobiformes > Stegostomatidae > Stegostoma > Stegostoma tigrinum. The sequence goes on along the minus strand of NC_081355.1, from coordinate 61,823,284 downwards.
GTTTCATATCGTGGTCTTTCCCCACCGCGCCTTGGTGGCGGCTGCAACAAGCTTTAGCGCGTCCCTCAGCACGTAGTCCTGGACCTTGGAGTGTGCCAGTCTGCAACATTTGGTCGGGGCCAGTTCTTTCAGCTGGCAGACCAGCAAGTTGCGGGCAGACCAAAGAGCATCTTTAATCGCATTGATGGTCCTCCAGGCGCAGTTGATGTTGGTCTCAGTGTGCGTCCGGGGAAACAGCCTGTAGAGCATGGAGTCCCGCGTCACGGAGCTGCTCGGGATGAACCTCGACAAATACCACTGCATCCACCTCCAGACCTCCTGCGCATAGGCACAGTCCAGAAGGAGATGATCAACAGTCACGTCCCCCCCCGCAGCCACCTCGAGGGCAGCGTGTGGTGGCGCAGAGATTCCGGGCATGCATAAAGGATCTCACTGGCAGAGCCCCTTTCACCGCCAGCCAAGCAATGTCCTTGTGCTTGTTTGAAAGTTTGGGCAATGAGGCATTCTGCCAAATGACTTTGGCAGTCTGCGTGGGGAACCACATGACGGGATCCACCCTCCCCTTTTCCCGAAGGATACTATGTGCTGACCACTGCCTGACGGCCTTGTGGTCAAAAGGTGTTTCCTTTCAAAAATTCCTCCACAAAGGACAGGTGGTACGGAACGGTCCAACTACTCGAGCGTTCTGCGGAAACGAGGCCAGACCCATCCTTCGCAACACCGGGGACAGGTAGAACCTCAGTAAGTAGTGACACTTGGTGTTTGCGTACTAAGGATCTACGCACAGCTTGATGCAGCCGCACACAAAGGTAGCCATCAGGGCGAGGGTGGCGTTCGGTACACCCTTTCCCTCATTTTCCAGGTCTTTGTACATGGTGTCCCTGCGGACCCGGTCCATCCTCAACCCCCAAATGAAGTGGAAGATGGCCCGGGTGACCGCAGCAGCGCAGGTCCAGGGAATAGGCCAGGCCTGCGCCACATACAACCGTACCGAAAGCCCCTCGCACCTGACAACCAGGTTCTGACCCGCGATGGAGAGGGACTGGAGAGTCCACCTGCCCAGCTTCTGCTTCAATTTGGTGATACACTCCTCCCAAGTCTTAGTGCACGCCCCAGCTTCACCAAACCAAACACCCAGCACCTTCAAGTAGTCTGTCCTGACGGTGAAGGGGATGAAGGAGCAGCCGTCCCAGTTCCCGAGGAACATGACCTCGCTCTTAACCCTATTGACTTTGGCACCCGAGGCCAGTTCAAACTGGCCGCAGATGTCCAACAGTCTACTCACCGACCGACGATCGGTGCAGAAGACGGCGACATCGTCCATGTACAGGGAGGTCTTGACCTGAAGGCCTCCGCTGCTTGGGATAGTCACGCCCTTCAGGCTCACGTCCTTCCTGATGGATGTGGCGAAGGGCTTCACACAGCACACGAACAAGGCAGGAGAGAGCGGGCAGCCCTGCCTGACTCCAGATCTGACGGGAAAACTGTCCGATTCCCACCCGTTGATCGAGACTGCGCCAACGATGTTGGTGTAGAGCAGCCGGATCCAATTGCGGATGCCCTCCCCGAATCCCAATTTGGAGAGGACGTCCCTCATGTAAGCATGAGAGACCCTGTCGAAGGCCTTCTCCCGGTCCAGGCTGACGAGGCAGGTGTCCACCTGCCTATCCTGTATGTAGGCGATCGTATCCCTGATGAGCGCGAGGCTCTCAGCGATCCTCCTGCCCAGCACAGCACAGGTTTGGTCAGGGTGAATTACCGACTCCAGGACAGACCTGACCCAGTTGGCTATGACCTTGGCCAGAATTTTGTAGTCCACGTTCAATAGTGAAATGGGATGCCAATTCTTAATTTCTTCCCTCTCCCCCTTCCTCTTGTAAATGAGGGTGATGATGCCCTTTCTCATGGACTTGCACATGTCCCCTGCCCGAAGCGCACTATCGTACACCTCCAGCAGGTCCTGGTCGACCAGGTCCCACAGAGCGGAATACAGCTTGACCGGTAAGCCGTCGCTCCCGGGAGTCCTATTCCTCTCCAAGGACTTGAGGGCTCTGGTCAACTCGTCCAGGGATATCGGCCGGTCCAGCCACTCCCTCGAGCCGTCGTCTAAGACCTCCGTGATAGACGACAGGAACGACTCGGAGGCCGTGCTCTCCGTGGGCTTCGTGTCGTACAGTCCGGCATAGAAGGATCTGCTGATCCTCAAAATGTCGGGCCGAGATGACATCACCGAGCCGTCATCCTACTTCAGCCGGCTCAGCACAGAGCTTTCTGTTGAGCTTCCACGTCCCCTTGCCGGCCTGCTGGTCGTCCTGTAAGTGACAGTCAGCCAGCAGGAGGCAGTGGTCAGAGAAGAACACCGGCTCGATGTTGGTGGACCTGACCGAGAACGCCCGTGACACAAACAGGAAGTATATCCTTGAGCGAATAGACCCGTTCGGCCATTACCAGGTGTACCTCCGCTGCACTCCGTCTGCAGGGGTGCTGAAGACGTTGAGCAGCTTGGCGTCCTTCACCATGCCCATCAGGAATCTGGACGTGACGTCCAGTTGACTCCCCCCACCCGCTGTCCCCACGCCGGATCTTCCATCTGCATCGATGATGCAGTTGAAGTCTCTGCCTAGGATGACCGGCCTGGACGTAGCCAGTAGGGGTGGAAGCCGCTACAGGACGGCCAACCGCTCACTCCGTACCACTGGGGTGTACACGTTGATCAGCCTCAGGGGAGCGTTCCTGTAGGTGACGTCAGCCACTAGGAGGCACCCCCCCACCAGCTCCTGAACTTGAGAGATGGTGAAGTTGCGCCCCCCACAGCAGAATATCCAGGCCCGAGGAGCGACAGTCGTTACACCCGACCAGATCGAAGGCCCACAGGCCCAGGCGCCCGACCATTTCCCGTACCTGCTGAGGTGCGGTATCCCGCACTCCTGCAGAAACAGGAGGTCCGCCTTGACGGTGGTCAGGTAGGCCGACGTGGACGCACATCTTGCGGTGGACTTGACGCTGTGCACATTAATGCTCGCAACTCGTACCCCCATTGTGAGCAGTGACCGCAGTACCCTCCCCAAGTCCAAGGTCCAGCCCCTCTATCTGTCCCTTCATGCACATTGCTCGGGCTAACTGCTGGACGCTCTCCGGGCTGAGGAAACCGTCCGTGCTGCCTTCCGGGTGGCATCCCCCCCCTCGGGGGTACGGAGGCAGGAGAGTCCGGCTCTGGGTCAGGCTGGAGACGCGCTGTTTCCTCCTTCCCGCCTGGAAGATCCGGGGAGGCCCTCCAGTGCCCCAGCGTCACGTGACTGGGTGTCGGAGGGAGCCTCAGGACGCCTCCCGTCACCTGGAAGCGGAGTGCTGCTTTCCTTGTCCCTTGAGATCTTTAACTTCTGCTTCGGGTGGGCCCTCTCCGAATCCCCATTGTCAGAGGCTCTTATAGCCCCCCTGTAGCTGCCTCTTCCCGCCTGATGGTTGCGGTTCCTGGGCCCACCGATGCACCTTCCTCCTCGCTTTCCGGACCGTCATCCACTCCCCTGGCTCACCTGTCGCCTCCTCCATCGACTCCGGGTTGTCAGGGGGGGAGCGGAGCCTGCAGGGGCGCTTTGCTGGCCTCGGGCCCATCCTGCGGGGCTGGGCCCTCCTGCACGACCTGGCCCTCCTGCACATTAGTGGGGTCCTTGCAGGGCCCTGGTGCCTTCCTCTCCTCCGGGGGGAGCTGGCCCCGCATTGCCCCTGCCGGCGACCTGGGCGTAGGTGGTCCCCCGCTGCGGGCATGCCCTATAGAGGTGGCCCGCTTCCCTGCAAAGGTTGCAGCTTTTCTCTTGTGGGCAATCCTTTGCAAGGTGTCCCTCCTCCCTGCAGATGGTGGTTTTGCAGTCGGCCTGACCTACCACAGGCATGGCAGACTTTAGGTTGCCCTGCGTAGGTCAGGTAGCCCTTGCTCCCGCCGAGCTCAAAGCTGGACGGTGGGTGTACAATGTTCCCGTCCGCGCCCATCCTCAGCATCACCTTGACCTGCCTCTTACTCGTCCAGATGCCAAAGGGGTCGATGATATCAGTTAGGTCCCCTTCCACCCTCACGTACCTTCCAAGGAAGGTCAGGACATCAACTGCTGGCACATGCGGGTTGTACATATGTACAGTCACCATATGGCTCCTCTGCACTGGCATCACAAACAGCGGGACAGCGGTCGATACAGAGAGGGGGCCCTCACCTCCTTTCTCCTTGAAAACCTCCAGGAAGCGCTCGCAAAGCTTGGCACTCCTGAAGGTCACATTGTAAAAACCTCCTCCGGGGAAATCCTGCAGGCAGTAAATGTCCGCAGCAGCGAACCCGCAACAGTCCAACAGGACCCTCTTCACGAAGAAGGTGCGGTCCACAGGTGCACCTTCATCCACCTTCTTCATGGAAACACGAATGGTGTTCCGGACCCCCTGACCTGGGGCACAAGCACTCGCAGCAGCCATCGTTGCAGGTTGGCTGCTCCCCTGAACCAGCGTTAGGCCGAAGCCAGCATTAAGTTCCACTGGTTGCAAGGGTGCACAGCCAATGCGACATCTTCCTTTCACCTCCTACACAGCGTTCTCCTCCTCTTGGTCCACAAGAGAGTGGGTCTTTATTTTGTTCCAGATGTAAGCTGGTTCACTGAGCTTGAAGGTTAGTTTTCAGATGTTTCGTCACCATTCTAGGTAACATCATCAGTGAGCCTCCGATGAAGTGCTGGTGTTATGTCCCGCTTTCTATTTATCTGGTTAGGTTTCCTTGGGTTGGTGATGTCATTTCCTGTGTTATTGATGTCATTTCCTGTTCTTTTTCTCAGAGGATGGTAGATTGGCTCCAAATCAATGTGTTTGTTGATGGAGTTCCGGTTGGAATGCCATGCTTCTAGGAATTCTCGTGCATGTCTCTGTTTGGCTTGTCCTAGGATGGATGTGTTGTCCCAATCAAAGTGGTGACCTTCCTCATCTGTATGTAAGGATACAAGTGATAGTGGGTCATGTCGTTTTGTGGCTAGTTGATGTTCATGTATCCTGGTGTCTAGCTTTCTGCCTGTTTGTCCAATGTAGTGTTTGTCACAGTTCTTGCAAGGTATTTTGTAGATGACGTTCGTTTTGCTTGTTGTCTGTATAGGGTCTTTTAAGTTCATTAGCTGCTGTTTTAGTGTGTTGGTGGGTTTGTGGGCTACCCTGATGCCAAGGGGTCCGAGTAGTCTGGCAGTCATTTCGGAAATGTCTTTGATGTAGGGGAGAGTGGTTATGGTTTCTGAGCCCGTTTTGTCTGTTTGTTTGAGTTTGTTGCTGAGGAATCGGCGGACTGTGTTCATAGGGTACCCATTCTTTTTGAATACGCTGTATAGGTGATTTTCCTCTGCTCTGCATAGTTCCTCTGTGCTGCAGTGTGTGGTGGCTCGTTGGAATAATGTTCTAATGCAGCTTCGTTTGTGGGTGTTGGAATGTTTGCTCCTGTAGTTCAGTATTTGGTCCGTATGTGTTGTTTTCCTGTAGACGCTGGTTTGAAGTTCCCCATTGGCTGTTCGCTCTACTGTGACACCTAGGAATGGCAGTTTGTTGTTGTTTTCCTCTACCACTGAGGGTATTATTGATGGTCTTGAAGGTTTCCTCTAATTTGTTTTGTTTGGTGATGACAAAGGTGTCATCCACGTAGCAGACCCAAAGTTTGGGTTGGATGATTGGCAGAGCTGTTTGTTCGAGTCTCTGCATTACTGCCTCTGCTAAGAACCCTGATATCGGACTTTGACAAACTGTGACAAGCACTACATTGGACAAACAGGCAGAAAGCTAGCCACCAGGATACATGAACATCAACTAGCCACAAAACAACATGACCCACTATCACTCGTATCCTTACGAGAGCATCCAGCAGTTATCCCGGGCAATGGGCATGAAGGGACAGATGGAGGGGCTGGGCCTTGGACTTGGGGAGGGTACTGTGGTCACTGCCCACAATGGGGGTACGAGTTGCGAGCATTAATGTGCACAGCGTCAAGTCCACCGCAAGATGAGTGTCCACGTCGGCCTACCTGACCACCGTCAAGGCGGACCTCCTGTTTCTGCAGGAGTGTGGGATACCGCACCTCAGCAGGTACAGGAAATGGTCGGGCGCCTGGACCTGTGGGCCTTCGATCTGGTCGGGGGGGGGGGGGGGGTAACGACTGTCGCTCCTTGGGCCTGGCTATTCTGCTGCGGGGGCGCAACTTCACCATCTCTCAAGTTCAGAAGCTGGTGGGGGGGGGGGGCGTCTCCTAGTGGCTGACGTCACCTACAGGAACGCTCCCCTGAGGCTGACAACGTGTACACCCCACCGGTACGGAGTGAACGGTTGGCCGTCCTGCAGCGGCTTCCACCCCTGCTGGCTACATCCAGGCCGGTCATCCTAGGCGGAGACTTCAACTGCATCATCGATGCAGATGGAAGATCCGGTGTGAGGACAGCGGGTGGGGGGAGTCAACTGGACATCACGTCCAGATTCCTGATGGGCACGGTGAAGGACGCCAAGCTGCTCGACGTCTTCAGCACCCTTGCAGACGGAGCGCAGCGGAGGTACACCTGGTCGCGGCCAGACGGGCCTATTCACTCAAGGATAGACTTCCTGTTTGTGTCACGGGCGTTCTTGGTCAAATCCACTGGCATCGAGCCAGTGTTCTTCTCTGACCACCGCCTCCTGCTGGCCGTCTGTCACTTACAGGACGACCAGCAGGCCGGCAAGAGGACGTGGAAGCTCAACACGACTCTGTTGACCCCAGAGAATGTCCAGGAGCTTAAGAGGGAGTACGCCGGTTGGAGAACCGTAAAACCCCTCTTTGAGTCTCCGGGCGTCTGGAGGAGACGGTGAAGGAGAACATCAAGAGGTTCTTTGTCCTCAAGGGTGTTCGGAAGGCAAGAGAGAGGCGGGCAAAGCTGTTGCGACTCCAGAAAAGGGTGCAGAACCTGCTCCTTCTGCAGTCGATGGGGGTCGATGTCATGGAGGTCCTCCGCGAGGTGAGGGGCCAGCAGGCCTCGCTCTTCACCGCGGAGGCCTCCAGGGTAATCTTCCGGTGCAGGGTCCGCTCCGTGGAGCAGGACGAGACGTGCTCGTGTTTCTTCTTTCAGAAGGTGCACAAAGAGAGCTCTGTGTTGAGCCGGCTGAAGGAGGACGACGGATCGGTGATGTCATCTTGGCCCGACATTTTGAGGATCAGCAGATCCTTCTATGCTGGACTGTATGACACGAAGCCCACGGACAGCACGGCCTACGAGTCGTTCTTGTCGTCTATCATGGAGGTCTTAGACGACGGCACGAGGGAGTGGCTGGACCAGCCGATATCCCTGGATGAGTTGACCAGAGCCCTCAAGTCCTTGGAGAGGAAGAAGACTCCCGGGAGCGAGAGCCTACCGGTCGAGCTGTATTCCGCTCTGTGGGACCTGGTCAGCCAGCACCTGCTGGAGGTGTACACTAGTGCGCTTCGGGCAGGGGAAATGTGCAAGTCCATGAGGAAGGGCATCATCACCCTCATTTACAAGAGGAAGGGGGAGAGGGAAGAAATTAAAAATTGGCATCCCATTTCACTATTGAACGTGGACTACAAAATCCTGGCCAAGGTCATAGCCAACCGGGTCAGGTCTGTCCTGGAGTCAGTGATTCACCCTGACCAAACTTGTGCTGTGCCGGGCAGGAAGATCGCTGAGAGCCTCGCGCTCTTCAGGGATACGATCGCCTATGTACAGGACAGGCTTTTGGACACCTGCCTCGTCAGCCTGGACCAGGAGAAGGCCTTCTTCTGCCATCTTCTGCACCGATCGTCGGTCGGTGAGTAGACTGTTGGACATCTGCGGCCAGTTTGAACTGGCCTCGGGTGCCAAAGTCAATAGGGGTAAGAGCGAGGTCATGTTCTTCGGGAACTGGGATGACCGCTCCTTCATCCCCTTCACCGTCAGGACCGACTACCTGAAGGTGCTGGGTGTTTGGTTCGGTGGAGCTGGGGCATGCACTAAGACTTCGGAGGAGCGTATCACCAAACTGAAGCAGAAGCTGGGCAGGTGGACTCTCCAGTCCCCCTCCATCGCGGGTCAGAACCTGGTTGTCAGGTGCGAGGGGCTGTCGGTACTGTTGTATGTGGCGCAGGCCTGGCCTATTCCCTGGAACTGTGCCACTGTCGTCACCCGGGCCATCTTCCACTTCATTTGGGGGTCGAGGATGGACCGGGTCCGCAGGAACACCATGTACAAAGACCTGGAAAATGGGGGAAAGGGTGTACCGAACGCCACCCTCGCCCTGATGGCTACCTTTGTGTGCGGCTGCATCAAGCTGAGCGTAGATCCTCAGTACGCAAACACCAAGTGTCACTACTTACTGAGGTTCTACCTGTCCCCAGTGTTGCGAAGGATGGGCCTGGCCTCGTTGCCGCAGAACGCTCCGAGTAGTTGGACTGTCCCGTACCACCTGTCCTTCGTGAAGAAATTTTTGAAGAGAAACACCTTTGACCACAAGGCCGTCAGGCAGTGGTCAGCACATAGTATTCTCGAGAACCTTCGGGAAAAGGAGAGGGTGGATCCCGTCGTGTGGTTCACCACACAGACTGCCAATGTTGTTTGGCAGAATGCCTCATCGCCAGAACTTTCAAACAAGCACAAGGACATTGCTTGGCTGGCGGTGAGAGGGGCTCTGCCAGTGAGATCCTTTATGCATGCCCGGAATCTCTGCGCCACCGCACGCTGCCCTCGAGGCGGCTGCGGGGGGGAATGAGACTGTCGATCTGTGCCTATGCGCAGGAGGTCTGGAGGGGCATGCAGTGGTATTTGTCGAGGTTCGTCCCGAGTAGCTCCGTGACGCGGGACTCCGTGCTCTATGGGCTGTTTCCCAGGACGCACACCAAGACCAACATCAACTGTGCCTGGAGGACCATCAATTGTGGTGAAAGACGCTCTTTGGTCTGCCCGCAACTTGCTGGTCTGCCAGCTGAAAGAACTGACCCCGACCGAATGTTGCAGACTGGCGCACTCAAAGGTCCAGGACTACGTGCTGAGGGACGTGCTAAAGCTTGTGGCAGCCGCCGCCAAGGCGCGGTGGGGTATGAAACCCCTCATCCAGAATAGAAAAAATGACCCTATCTGGTAACTGGGCCGAGCTGGCGCCTTCCCCAACTGGTCAGGGGGCCAACGGGGACCGTGCGGGGTGACGACTGCCAGGGCATTTTCTTTGCTTTGTTTTTTTCTCGTCTTTGTTTGTTTTTTTTCCTTTAGTTGGTGTACGTACCCCCGGGTAACCCGGAGCACTTGCATGACTGGGTAGGTATATAAATGTTTTATTTTTTGTACACCTTATGAATAAAGTATATTTTTTCAAATAAAAAAAGGTGACAAAACGTCTGAAAACTAACCTTCCAGCTCAGTGAGCAAACTCACATCCATAATGATTGTGTGCTTCTCTGTGTTATTTGTATGGAAAGATGAGAAAACACAGAATGCAGACCTATTGAAAACTGCACAGCATCCCAGAAAATATCTTTCATACAGAGCAAGTTGAATAATGGTCGTTTTTTTCTCTGTCCAGGATAAATCATTATGAAGCAAAAATTAGGGAAAATAAATCACAATTAATCCTTTCATGAATGTGTCGAAACAAAATGGAATGTACTGACTTTCACTGCTCAAGAATATGCTTTTCCGAATTATCACCTTGAAGCTGATCGAAATTGATTATAAGAAAATAGGAAAAGGATTGTCTTTATGAGATGAAGGCATTCCAATATCTTACCGAAAACAAAACTTAATTTACTTTACCATCTGGAAGTTTATTGTGCTAACTGTAACAGACAACCAAGTGATCAATCAGAAAGCAAGTGCAAGTATGTTGTTTAACTGAGCAGCCACTTAACTGTTGCAAATAGCACAGTGGAAGCCAACTCATCTGTGGAGTATGCAAATTCAATGAGAAATAAAAGAAAATTCCTCATAAACATAAACCAAGATTTATAAAAGATGAAAGTTAGATTGAGGGAACAACAACATGTCCTCTGCGTTATGACAGAGAATGCTTCCAATCGCAAGAAAATGGAAAAGAAGTGTGAGGCCATCATGCATTACACTGTTGTAGGACCATTTGCAAAGAAATATTGTACAAATATTTGGAAGAAGCAAACTAGCTCAAAATAGAATACCAAACTAAAAAGCAAGGGACATAACTATAAATTGGTATATTACATATATGGGTATAGATATGTAAGGAAATTTCAGCTGGCAGACAAGTTTGTCTGAGAATAAAAACTGAAAGAACTGCAGATGTTGTAAATCAGGAACAAAAACAAAATTGTTGGAGAAGCTGATTTCTTTCTTCGCAGATGCTGCCAGACCTGCTGAGCTTCTCGAAACATCATTCTGAAACAAAAACAAAGTTGCTGGAGAAACTCAACAGGTCTGGCAGCATCTGTGAAGGAGAAAACAGCTTCTCCAACAACTTTGTTTTTGTCTGAGAATGATGTTTTGAATAGCTTGGCCTCTGACATGTATAGAAATCCATAGATATGTTTAAAATTCTACTAATGAAACTACTCAGCAATTCATTTATTTAATCTTTTTGTTTGTCTTATATGAAGTACATATTCTGTCTGCATTGGAATTTATGTCACTTACTCAAGCCCAGAGGTTAAACAATGGGTAATATTGCAAGTGCCATCATAATGTGAGAAATATTCAGACTCTGTTGAGGTGAGGAAACACTAACTTTAATTAACAAGCACCTTACTGTCACTTCATCTTGCCACAAGGCTGCAAAAGAGAGCAAAATCATGTGGCAATGCATCACTTCCTGTGATGCGTGTAATATCTTATTAGCATATCACACAGTTAGACTTAATCCTCTATACTACATCGTTCCCAAGTCTCTGATTATATTCATTATATTTAAGAAAGCTCCCCATACTCTCCCTTGCCTCCCAAGTCTCTGACTTCAATTTGCTTGTTAGAAGGACAATCTGGGGCAGATTCACTAGTCCACTTCAATGATTCTCAGCTCCTTTGGAGGATTTTGGGAATTTAAGTCCTCTCTGAGATTTCTCAGACCCTGTTGGACAGGAGAGTTTACAAATGACCAGGTCAACCATTAGACTGTCATCCGTCCTGTCAGTGATACCAGCATCTCTGGTCTCTTTAACTGTATTGATGATGCTTCAACTGAAGAAATGGCTGAACACATTGGATAAAGGCTATAAGCTCTGGGAGCATTCTGATAATGCTACTTAAGTCTTATACTTCCGATCCAGCTGGCCCCCTAGCCAAGCTGCTCCAATACACATACACTGCCATCTACCTTACAATATGGAGTATTGCCAAGTAGGTCCTATCTACCAAAAGCAGGACAAATGTAGTCCTGCCTACTTTTGTTAGTCCTGCTATACTTATCTACTTTTGATCAGAAGCAAAATGATGGAAGGAGTTGTCTTCATTGCAGTTGCCAGCACTTACTGAGAAATGGTCAGTTCACCATTGATCAATTTGATTTCTGCTAAGATCACTGGTCTCATAAATTTATCACAACCTTGGTCTACACATGGACGAAAGAATCTAAATTTCAGAGGAAAGGTGAGATTGGCTGCATTTGACTCCAGGTGCCGTTTCACCAAGTGTGGCATCAAAAGGTTCTGAAAAAAATTCAAGTCAATTGGAATTGTGTTGGCACAAAGGGAGATGGTTATTGCTGTTGAAGGCCAATTATTTCTATCCCAAAGTATTGCTACAGGTTCCTCAGCATAATGTACTGGCCCAATTATCTTTGTTTGCTTTGACAACGACCTTCAATCATTGTAGAAAATTGCTGAGCTACATTCTGCACACATAAAGTAGGACTAATCCAACCCAGCCAGTTACCAACCCATTAGTCTGCTTTCAATCATCAGTAAAGTGATGGAATGCACCCTTGACAGTGCTATCAAGCACCAGTTGCTTAGTAATAACATGCTCACAGACACCCAGTTTGAGTTCCACTAGAGTCACTCAGCTCCTGACCTCATTATAGCCTTAGTTCAAACATGGACAAAAGAGCTGTGGTGAGGGTGATTGCCCTTAACATCAAAGTTGGTATCAAGGAACCCAAACAAAACTGGAATCAATAAGAATCATGGGAACAATATTTTTCTCTAGTCGGGGTCATATTTAGCACAAAGGAAGGTGGTTATAGTTATTACAAGTCAATTATCTCAGTTCCAGGACGTCTCTGCAGGAGTTCATCAGCAGAGATATTTCTTAACAGCCTTATCAAAGATGTTGTCATACACCTCAGGAGTAGGAGGGGCTTGAACCCAGACCTCCTGTTTCAGTGAGAGGGACACCCAGTTCCTCGGGATAGTGTCCTTGGATAATCATCTTCAGGTGCTTCATCAATGACTTTCCCTTCATCATAAGGACAGAAAAGGTGATTTTGTTAATCTTTACATACCTGATTCGTGACTCTTCAGGTACTGAAACAGTCCATAACCATATGCAGCAAGACCTGGACAATATCCAGATTTGGGCTGACAAATGCCCAGTAATATTGGTGACTCACAAGTGTGATGCAATAGCCATATCCAACAAGAGAGAATCCAGGAGAGTCAGCAGCATGAACATCACTAAATTTAAGGTTGTTGCAAAGATTTGTAGCTTCGGTTGTGGGTGAAGTTGTTGACTTGCTTGCTGAGCTGGCTTGTTTTCGTTCAGATGTTTCGTCACCATGCTAGGTTACAGCATCAGTGCGGCTTCCAATGAAGCAATGTTATTCTACTTTGCTTGGAACTTATACTGCCTGGTTTGTAATGGTGAGTAGTGTCATTTCCGGTTGTGATTTGTGTATGGGGTCCAATTCTATATATTTGTTGATTGTATTATGGGTTGAGAACCATGCCTCTAAGAATTCCTGTGCATGTCCATGCTTGACTTGGGCTACTATGGTTACATTGACGCAGTTAAACTGGTGGCCTTCACTGTCCGAGTTTAATGATGTTAGGGAAAGTTCGTTGTGTCATTTTGCTGCTAGCCGATGTTTGTGCATTCTGATGGTTAGTTTTCTTCCTGTCTGGTCAGTGTAATGTTTGTGGCAGTTGTTGCATGGTACTTTGTAAACTACATTGGATCTGCATGTTGTCGGAATGGGGTCTTTAATCCTTGTGAGAGTTGTGGGTAGAGTCGAGTAGAGTGGCAGTGGGCTTGTTGGCCACCAGGATTCCTAGTGGCCAAAGGAGTCCTGTTGTCAGTTCTGATATGTTCTTGATGTGGGGCAGCATAGCCAGTGTGTTAGGGTGGACTGTGTCCTCCTGGTGTCATCTATTTAGTAGGCATCTACAGATAAAGTTGCAAGGACATCCATTCATAGTAAAGATTTTGTATCTTTCTCTTTTCTGCATAGTGCTGGCATGTTGCAGTGAGTGGTGGCCCATTTAAATAGTGTCCTAACACAGCTTTGTTTGTGGACATTGGGGAGGTTGCTGTGTAAGTTAAGGAGTTGGTTAGTGTGGGTTACTTTCATGTATACCAAGATTTGGAAATCCCCGTTGGCCACACGTTCAACATTGATGTCCAGAAATGGAAGCTGATTGTTGTTTTCTTCTTCCCTTGTGAATTTAATCCCAGCGAATATGTTGTTGATGAGGTGGTGGATCTCTTCTAGTTTGGTGCAGTGATGATGACAAATGTGTCATCCACATACCGGATCCACAGCTTATGTTGATTGAGGAGAAGGGTGGTGTATTCCAGTCTTTGTATCACTGCCTCCGCGATGAGTCCTGAGATGGGTGACCCCATGCCATTGACCTGTCTGTATACTTGACTATTAAGAGCAAACTGTGTGGTGAGGCAAAAGTCTAGTGTTTTGAGTAGGTTGTCATTACTGATGGGCCTACTGGTCTGCTTTTCTGCTTCTTCTAGCAATGTGGCCAGTGTTTTTGTTTAGCTAGTGGGATGTCAACTGATCTGAATAATGCTGTGACATCAAAGGATAGTATAATCTCATCATCACTGGCTTTTATGCTGTTGAGGGTATTGAGGAATTCTTGGGCTGAGAGGATGGAATGGGGTGATCTGTCGATTAGGTGTTTCAGTCGCTGTTGAAAGTCCTTGGCATGTTTGTAAGAATGGGTCTGAGGGGGATGTCTGGTTTGTGTACTTTGAACACTGCGGACCAGCAATGGGATACAACTCTAGAACAGGCCATCACCATCAAACACACAAATCCAAAACAAAAAATGGACACAAGCTGCAGGAGGAGCTTACCAAACTGATCCACCACAAAGACAGGGACAACAACAATCCAGACACATGGATAAGAAACCTATCCAGTAGATGACTCACAGAAACTGAGAAACCTGTACTATTACACTGACTGAACTATAACCACAAAGATGCAAACAGAACAGACTTCATGACTGCTCTGGAAACTACATTAAAAGACAACAGGCTCACAGACGAAACACAACAAGCCATCCAATGAAGTATATTCCCCACACTGAACCAAAGGAACGAATGGGACACCCTGAACTCATGAGAGAGAAAAACACTAGAAAAACTCAAAAAATACAACAAAATTATCACCCTACCAGTGGACAAAGGTTGCACGACTGTCATTATGAGCAAACCGGCCTTCATCGGGAAAACACAGGCACTGCTTGCAGATACAAACACTTACCAACAGGTGGCGATAGACACAACACTGCAGCAAGAAAGTAAGATCACCCGGACACTGAAGAGACTGAAGGATGCAGGACAGATAACCTTGACAGACTACATGAGAATGAAACCAGAAGGCACAAAACCACTACTTCTATGGACTTCCCAAAGTCATCAGAATAATGAAACATCAGCTAGCAGCAAAACGACACCACAAACTTTCCCGTATATCAGTACACTGGGACAATGAAGGCCATCAGTTTAACTGGGATAACATAACCATAGAACCCCAAGCCAAACATAGTTACACACAGGAATTCCTAGAGGCATAGTTCTGCACCCGTAATGCAATCTACAAACACATAGAATTGGACCCCATATACAAGTCCATCCAGAACATAACTAGAAATGACACTGCTCACCATAATGGACCAGAAAGTATAAATTCCAAACGGAATAGAACAACATCACTTCATCAGAGGCTCTATTGATGATATTTCCTTACATGGTGATGAAATGTCTGAACAAAATCAAGACAGTTCAGTGAGCAAGGCAACAACCCCACATCACTAAATTCCCCAAGATCAACATCCAGTGGTTTACCATTGACCAGAAACTGAACTAGTCTAGCCACAAGAATACTGTGGTTACAAGAGTAGGTTAGAGGCCAGGAATCCTACAACGAGAAATTCACCTCCTGACTCTCCATAGCCTGTTCAACCTCAACAAGACATAAGAGGAGTTTGGGAATACTTTCCACTTATTAGGATAAATGTGACTGCAGCAACACACAAGCAACCTGATACTATGTGGGGAAAAAACAATATATTTAATCCAACCTCCCTCCAGCAACTTAAAAATTCTTTCTCTCCAGCAGCAGCAACAGTGCTTGCTTTGTGCACTGCATACAAAACGCACCACAGAAACTCAGCAATGACCCTTTCTGCAGTACTGGCCCTGGACATCTAGAAGGACAAAGGCAGCAGAATAAAACTGAAGCAGCGCCACTCAGATAAGTTCCACTCCAAGCCATAGACCATTCTGAATTGTAAATATCACCATTCCTTCACTACTACTGTATTAAAATCCTGGAACTTCTTTCCTAGCAGCAATGTGTATTCTTCTTGAGGTTCTGAAGAATAGGCATTTGGGATTCTAACCCTTAACTCATTTCTCCAAAGACGCTCTCAGGCTGGCTGAATTTCTTAACAATTACTGTTTTTGTTTCAAATCTCCAGCATTCACAGTACTTAGCTTTCATTTTAGATATAGCCAGATATGGTTGACCTTTTCCATGTATCTCAAAAGAGGACTTCCAACAGCTTCAACTGTTAACACATGCATTAGTAGGCTGTGGCATTACTGGAAGTCACAGTATCCAGTGCCATCTGAAGAGGAAGTCCAAACTAGCGCAGAAACTATTAAGGTGCCAGAAGAGCGTAGTGGGTAGGACACTTTGTCATCTGATTCATGACAATGAGAGAATGGTGAAGAAAGTCATCATTTCCAACAGTCTCAAGCATCAAAGCATTACCAGCCAATCTAGCAGACACAAAGTTTCTGAAAAGATTGTCTGTGCTGACCAGAAGTTGGAGTTACTGACTCAGGGGGACTGCTGATCTACATCTCTATAGATTTTCATTTTGTCTGGCACCCATGACTTCTGCAGTGGGAGTTAATGCTTTAGCCTGATGATCATCATGTAGGGCACACCAAGCAGTGCAGGATAGGGCAGCTTAGAAGGAATATTGCTGCCTACTTTAGAAATTGTGAGGCAGTGTACTTGAACCAAAACAGGGAAGCAACTTCACCCTAATGTGTACCTTTATTGCCAAAAAACTGCTGGAAGTCCTCACGACGGATTTTATGGTCCTTGAGCTGAGTAGTAATGGAACCAAAGCTGTTGTTATACACATGGGCATCTACACCGAGTTCACACAGGCCACTCACACCAAAAGGCCTTGATTGTAGTTATAGTATTAGGATGTGATTGGTTGGCTTATCTCAGTGCCCCATGACAGATTCATAGTGATCAGGAATGCAAGTTTGAGAGTAGGATTTTTTTTGCGATTTTGATGGAATTACCAGGAGTCACACCACCCTGTAACGTCACGAGGAGAATAGACAGTGACTGATTCCATAGTACTCTGTGATACGGTGAGCTTTTAACTGTTTGTGTACTTTGCTTTCAAAGATTAAATAAAAATGCCCTTAGTACTTTCCAAAGCTGGTCTATGTTTATAATAGGACCCCAGATACAGCCCCTGGCTAGTTTCTCCACTGTCTTCTTTGGATGAGATCCAGACCCTCCTTGGACCATCACTTTTGGTTCACCACACATTTCGATGGAAATGGCCAGATCAGTGAATGAATGACCAAATAGCACGCCAGGCTAAACCAGGGGTTTGAGGTCACCTCTGAGAGGACCTAGGAGAAACAATGAGAAGGAAAATGCTACACAGTTGCAAAACTAACAGGACTGGCCTTCCAATTCATACAACTGCGTCTTCCAAAATCAGGATAATCAAGTCCTGAGATGGTCCGGGTTGCCTGGGACACTACAGAACTGTGAAGCAGCTGGCCACATGTAACCACACCAATATTGTTGAACTGATAGCTGGAAAGCAGCCTCAGAAAAATGGTTCACGTAGGGGACTTCTTGAGGGCAGAGGCCTGGTGGCTGATATAGAGACAAGCTGCTCAGTCAGTGGCACAGTTGGACCTGAAGTGACAATGCATGATGGCTCAAGGGAAGTGCAATGAGGAATCCTGCAGCGACCAATGTATTCTGAATCTAGGAGCTACATCTAGTGCATGAAGGCTTGCTTCAGCTCTGGTTGATGATACAGCATAATCTGTTAGTAGCCAGAAATTCAAGCAATAGGTATTCCCAAAATTACAGCCTCCGGAGACATGACTGATCCAGATCCCACCAGGGGGGAACCACCACAGAACCTGAATCCCATGGAAAGTATCGACATAGGTAAGAAGCTGAGAAGATCCTCTTGCAGAAGTGCTGAAATCTTCCCAAACCTTACCATTTACCCATATCTGTGATGTATGAAGAGAATTCTGCTACTAATGTGGGCCCAAACATTCCAGGCATCATGGTGCTATCGAACCTGCTGATCATACAACTGCTTGGTCACTGTGTCCGTGTGTATTTGCCAAAATTGCAGGTTTTAAGCTGGGAAATGTATAGCGATGCCTCCAGCAGCAGCTGGCAATGGTGAGGGAGGGTACCAAGCTGGGGAGTGGGAGACCTGATAGACAGAAAGAGAGACAGAGATAAAAACAAGGATTTCCTCAAACAATTTGTACAACTACAGGCTGTCTATTATTTTCAAAATTTTCTCCCCCCTTGTCTACAGGGATCTTTAGCATTATTCTCAGAGCTCTGATATAGTTGCTTCCTAAACAACTCTTGAATCAGGATTTCCCCAACACATCCTTCTTTTCTTAACTGCCAAATATAACTCATTTTCTTTATTCTGTTCCTTGCCCACATTACGTTAACTGCATCTCTTCTCAGATCTGAGTTGAAGGTTTTAATCTGGAGAACTGTTTTTTTTTCCCCTACCTTCCCTCTCATGTGTTCTGCAGACTGCCTGCAGCTTCTATGATGCTGTCTGAGTGCTTTTAGAACATGAAGTATTTAGGCAAGATCCCACTACTGATCACAATGTTTTATGATTGCACTATCAACTTTGGCAGATGTGCCAAGACTGTGGAACAGTATAAGATTGGGTGGAGGCCGTTGAAGTTTCCAACAGTATCTCTTACAAACCATTACCTTACACAATAGTAGTTCACGCTATTCGAGTGAGTATGTGACACTTTCAAACCAGTTTTCAACTTTGAAACCTGCCTCTCCATCCTGTATATTAACCTGATAAGGCTCAGTCCCATGGGAACAGTTACAATTCTCCAAGCCTTTCTCTTTCCAAGTTAGCTTCTGAGGATGGACTCGATAGATTAGCCATGACCCACCTCTTGTGACAAGCATAAACACGAAGCCTCACCCTACTTGTCCTCCAATCTGCCACACATCTCACCATCACGCAGGCCACTCTAACCCCAATTCTACCCAATGTGTGACACCCTTAAGAAATTAATTCACCTGAAGAATTCAAAAATATTCTCCCTTTGTTCAAAGTAATTCAAATAGAAAACCAAAAGGTTGTAATTGCAAGAAAAGCAGGTGGGATGGTTGTCCATAAATTCAAATCTTTCTCCTGTCACTCCAACAAAGCCAAAAAGGATAGAAGATGGGAAGTTGAAAGGAAAACAAATAGCCAGAGACAAGGAGGGTTAGCTGGAAATGCCTCAGGATGTTCTCTTCAGGCCAGAGAATGCTGATGGTGAAAGCGATCTCCAAATACCTAAGTATTTCTATAGTCACAAGCTGGGGCAACGTTGTGCAGGCTGCTAGAAACTGGGAGATAAGTCTGTGCAATTTATTGGGGTACACAAGGTCAGTACAGAGAAAGGAGACCTGGCAGAGAGTGCAATAGATCAAGTTGTAGTGCTGACTGAAGCGGTGAGACCATATGAGAAAAATAAAGCTACAGTCATACTTGGAGAAGCATGAAACAGTTAAATTCTTCTGCTGGGGAAATACATGACTTAGCAGAGAGTTACACAAATTCTTAAGTTTTATCCAGTGGTGCTAGTGAACAATATATGTCTATAACTTTGTATCGGTTTTGCCAAGAGTGTGACCTGATGTCTGGAATGGTAGCCATCAGAAGTTTAGAAAGAGTGGCCTTTCTCTTTGAGAATGATTCAGCAGGATGAAAGGTTATAAATTCTCCATTAGTCATGGAAAGTTAGGTGAGGCAAGGGAGACAGTGCAGTTAAAGGAAAAGGTTGCAGGAATCTTTCCAACATGTACGGTGACTTGAGCAATAAATGAACAAAGACCATCATCAGATGTTAATTTGGCAACTTGGACAGGCAGTTGGTTTTCCGAAACATTTTTTGGGGATTGGAATAATCTGAACAAAATATTCAATAAGTTGTATTTGATCAAGGCTCAGCAACTGATCCTGATTGAAGTAAATTAGCCAAGGGTTTCTGTTGAAGAAGTGGAGACTTACTCTCAGACATGACGTAGCGTGGATGGTAGTTCACCAGATTGTGGTATCATCCAAATTTCATCCAAAAACACAAAGGTTAACCCATGGAAATTGCATGGCAGGCTATGTTGGAATCCAAAAGACCAAAACACATATAAATCAATATTTTTACTGACTGGCTCTTCATGAGTATGTCTTACCAGTTTGTACCAGAGGGTGGGAAAACCACAACATGCAAACAAACTAGCACCTTGAAGTCCCATGCTTGTTTTGAAGAACCATATCATAGTGTATTTATAAACTATGCAGTACCTTTCCATAAAAGGAAAGTAAGACACCAAGATATCCTAGAGGCTCTTCTTTTGAGAAAAGTTACCACTAAGTTAGAAATAGAGACATTAACTCAGTTCTTCACTCAACATAGAGATCCAGTTGGATCAAGATTCAAATTTCATGCCTAAAAACTTCTCAGGAAGTGAAAACAAGAGTCATAGACTCATAGAAATGCTTAGCATGGAAACAGACACTTCAATCCAACTCATTGATGCTGACCAGATATCCTAAATTAAATCAGTCTCACTTACCAACATTTGTCCCATTACCCTCTAAACCCTCCCTATTCGTGTATCAATCCAGAAGCCTTTTAAATGTAATTGTATCAGCCACCACCACTTACTCTGGCAGCTCATTCCAAACACACATCACCCTCTACATGAAAATGTTGTCCATTAGGCCTCTACTAAATTGGGTGGCACAGTGGCTCAGTGGTTAGCACTGCAACCTCACAGCGCTAGGGGACCCGGATTCAATTCCACCCTTGGGCGACTGTCTGTGTGGAGTTTTCACATTCTCCCTGTGTCTGCCTGAGTTTCCTCCCACAGGCCAAACATGTGCAGGCTTAGTGGATTGACCATCCTAAATTGCCTGAAGTGTTCAGGAATGTATAGATTAGGTGGCTTATAGGTCTGGGTGGGATGCTCCAAGGGTCAGTGTGGACTTGTTGGGACAAAGGGCCTGTTTCCACACTGTAGGGATTCTGTGATAAATCTTTCCCTTCTCACCTTAAACCAATGCCCTCTAGCTTTGGACGTGCCTACCCTGGGGATAAAAAAAATCGTAGGCTATTCACCTAATCCATGCCCCTCCTGATTTTTTGTAAACCTCTATAAGGTTACTTCTTAACTTCCAATATTTCAATGAAAACAGCCCAAGCCTATTCAGCCTCTACCTATAATTCATACGCTCCAAACCTGGCAACACCCAATGAAAGATAACAAAGTGTGGAGCTGGATGAACACAGCAGACCAAGCAGGCCCCATCCAGGGGGGCGGTAGGAGGTGGTGTCGGAGAGACCCCCTACTGCCCCCTGGATCATGACCCCATCCCGAGCACCAAACCATCATCTCCCAAACCATTCACAACCTCATCACCTCAGGTGACATCCCACACACAGCCTCCAACCTCATTGTTCCCCAACCCCACACCGCCCACTTCTATCTCCTTCCCAAAATCCACAAACCCGCCTGCCCTGGTTGACCCAACATCTCCGCCTGCTCCTGCCCCACCGAACTCATTTCCACCTATCTGGACTCCGCTTCCTCCCCCTTGGTCCAGGAACTCCCTATCTACGTCCGTGACACCACCCACGCCCTCCACCGCCTCCAGGACTTCCAATTCCCCGGTCCCCAACACCTCATTTTCACCATGGACGTCCAGTCCCTATACACCTGCATTCCCCATGGAGATGGCTTAAAGGCCCTCCGCTTCTTCCTGTTCTGCAGACCCAACGAGTCCCCCTCCACTGACACCCCCCTCTGCCTAGCCAAACTCATCCTCACCCTCAACAACTTCTCTTTCGATTCCTCCTACTTCCTACAGACAAAGGGAGTGGCCATGAGTACCCACATGGGCCCAAGCTATGCCTGCCTCTTTGTAGGTTATGTGGAACAGTCCCTCTTTCGCACCTACACTGGCCGTAAACCCCACCTCTTCCTCCGTTACATTGATGACTATATCGGCGGCGCCTCGTGCTCCCAAGAGGAGCTCGAACAGTTCATCCACTTCACCAACACCTTCCACCCCAACCTCAAGTTCACCTGGACATCTCCAACACATCCCTCACCTTCATGGACCTCTCTGTCTCCATCTCAGGCAACCACCTCGAAACCAATGTCCATTTCAAGTCCACCGACTCCCACAGCTACCTCCTCTCATCCACCTTCCTGCAAAAATTCCATCCCCTATTCCCAATTCCCTTATCTCCACATCATCTGCTCTCAGGATGAAGCATTCCACTCCTGCACATCCCAGATGTTCTCGTTTTTCAAGGACCGCAATTTACCCCCCGCAGTGGTCAAGAATGCCCTTGACTGTGTCTCCCACACTTCCTGCAACTCATCCATCACACCCCGCCCCCGCAATACCACCAAAAGAGAATCCCTCTAACCCTCACATACCACCCCACCAATCTCCGAATACAACACATCATCATCCGACACTTCCACCATCTACAATCCGACCCAACCACCAAAGACATTTTTCCATCCCCACCCATACCTGCCTTCCAGAGAGACCACTCTCTCCAGGACTCCCTTGTCCGCGCCACACTCCCCTCCAACCCCACAACACCAGGCACTTATCCCTGCAACCGCAGGAAGTGCTACACTTGCCCCCACACCTCCTCCCTCACTCCCGTCCCAGGCCCCAAGGAGACTTTCCACATCTAGCAGATGTTCACCTGCACATCTGCCAATGTGGTATACTGCATCTGCTGTACCCATTGTGGCTTCCTCTACATTGGGGAAACCAAGCGGAGGCTTGGGGACCGCTTTGCAGAACACCTCCGCTCGGTTCGCAATAAACAACTGCACCTCCCAGTCGTGAACCATTTTAACTCCCCCTCCCATTCCTTAGACGACATGTCCATCCTGGGCCTCATGCAGTGCCACAATGATGCCACCTGAAGGTTGCAGGAACAGCAACTCATATTCCGCTTGGAAACCCTGCAGCCCAATGGTATCAATGTGGATTTCACAAGCTTTAAAATCTCCCCTCCCCCCACTGCATTCCAAAACCAGTCCAGCTCATCCCCGCCTCCCTAACCTGTTTTTCCTCTCACCTATCCCCTCCTCCTACATCAAGCTGCACCTCCATTTCCTACCTACTAACCTCATCCCACCCCTTTGACCTGTCTGTCCTCCCCGGACTGACCTAGCCCCTCCCTACCTCCCCACCTATACTCCCCTCTCCACCTGTCTTCTCCTCTATCCATCCTCGGTCCGCCTCCCCCTCTCTCCCTATTTATTTCAGAACCCTCTCCCCATCCCACTTTTCTGATGAAGGGTCTAGGCCCAAAACGTCAGCTTTTGTGTTCCTAAGAAGCTGCTTGGCCTGCTGTGTTCATCCAGCTCCACACTTTGTTATCTCGGATTCTCCAGCTTCTGCAGTTACCATTATCTCTGAACACCTAATGAATCATTTCTGCACCCTTTCAAG
The DNA here is from genome assembly GCF_030684315.1 of Stegostoma tigrinum. NCBI lineage: Eukaryota > Metazoa > Chordata > Chondrichthyes > Orectolobiformes > Stegostomatidae > Stegostoma > Stegostoma tigrinum. Next base: position 61,800,089 of record NC_081355.1, on the reverse strand, counting down.
TTTAACAACATCCTTCCAATAGCAGGGAGACCAGAATTAAATTCCGAAAGTAGTCTACCAATGGCCTGTAAAGCCACAATATGATCTCCCAATTCCTAGATTCACAACATTGATCAATAAATGCAAGCAGACCATATGCCTTCTTCATTATCCAGTATACCTGTGACTTTCTACTTTCAAGGAACTATGAACCTGAACTCCAAGATCTCTTTGTTCAGCAACACTCCCCAGGACCTTACCATTGAGTGTGTAAGTGCAGTCCTGGTGTGCCTTACGAAACGATGGCACCTCACATTTATCCAGATTAAAATCCATCTGCCACATGTCAGCTCATTGGCCCTTCTGATCACGGTCTCATTGTACTCCGAGGTACCCTTTTCACTGTCCACTACGCCACCAATTTTGCAAATTTGCTGACTACTCTTCTTATATTCACATCCAAATCATTTATACAAATGACAAAAAGCAGTGGAACCGGCACCTATCCTTGTGGTACGCCACTGGTCACCAGGCCTCCAGTCCGAAAAGTAACCGTCCACCACCACGCTCTGTCTCCTACCATATAACAAATTTTGTATCCAAATCGGCCACTGAGAGGGATTCTGGGAGATGGCATTGCAGTCACCATGACCAGTCTGAATATCTTGGAGGAACTGGTGTCAAGTACTCTCTCTCAGGAGATAGCGCTAGCAGTAGCCATACCTGTGGTACCACAACTAGCTTTGCTGTAGAGGAGTGTGTGGCAAAGTCTAGGTGAGCAATAGTACTAGGTGGCTCAATAGTCAGGGGCACAGACAGGCATTTCCATGGCCATGAACAAGACTCTAGGGTGGTGTATTGCCTCCCTAGTGTCGGTGTTATTGATGTCTCTAAGCGGGTACAGGACCTCCTGAAGTGGGAGGGAAAAGAGCCAGAAGACATTATCCACATTGGCACAAATGATATAGGTAAGAAGAAGGAAGCGGTCCTGCATAAACAATTCAGTGAGTTAGGTAGGGAGCTAAAACGCAGGACTACCAGGGTTGTAATCTCAGGATTACAGCCTGTACCACAGGCTAGTGAGGCTAGGAACACAGAGGGAGTGCAGTTGAACACATAGCTAAGGAGCTTGTGTAGGAGGGAGGGCTTTCAATATATGGTTCATTAGGATGTCCTCAGGGGAACGTGGGGCCTGTCCAGCAAGGATGCGTTGCACCTGAACTGAAGGGTCAACAATATCCTGGGCGGGAGGTTTGCTTGAGCTCTTCAGGAGGGTTTAAACAAGTGCGGCAGCGGGGTGGGAGCCAGAATGCTAGGCCAGCAAGTTCAGGAGCTGGAGACAAAAGTGGGACAGAGATATGCATAGCACAGAGTAAGAGCAGGAAGAGGGAAGTCATGGGGCTCGGAAGGATGAGAGAACTGGAGTGCATTTACTTCAATGCAAGAGGTATAGCAGGTAAGTTGGACGAACTAAGAGCATGGATTACTGCATCGAATTGTAATGTTATTGCCATTACAGAGAGATGGTTAAAGGAGGGACAGGGCTGGGAGCTTAACATTCCTGGATATCACTGTTTCAGGTGGGACAGAAGGGAAACAGAAGGGGTGGGGGAGTTGCACTGCTGATTATGGATCACATCGCAGATGTGTTGTGGGAGGACACATTGGATGGATCTTGCAGTGAGGCATTACAGGTGGAACTCAGGAATAGGAAGGGTGAAATCACAATGTTGGGAGTTTTCCATAGACCTCCCAACAGCCCACAGGAGACAAAGGAACAAATATATAGCCTGATACTAGAAAAGTGTGAAAAAAGCAGGGTAGTTTTGGTGGCTGACTTCAATTTTCCACTTATTGACAGGGAATCCCTTCGAGCTAAGGGCTCAGATAGAGAGCAGTTTGTTAGTTGTGTCCAAGAGAGCTTTTTGAGATATTATTGACAATCCAACCAGAGAGGAGGCCATTAGTCTTCGCCCTAGGGAATGAGCAAGGACAGGCAATTGATGTTTCAACAGGAGAGCATTTTGGGCTTAGTGATCACGACTAATTTTGAGGTCAGGGATGAGTGTGTGAATACTCGAGAGAATGTCAACATTTTGAAAGCGGATGTTTTGGGAATCCTAATTTGTATTAAGATAGACAGATTCCCAGGACCAAGTGTGATCTACCCCAGGTTACTCAGGGAGGCAAGGGAGAAAATTGCTGGGGCATTGGCAAATATCTTCATATCTTCAGCGACAACAGATGAAGTTCTGGAGGACTGGAGATTAGCGAATGTTGTTTCCTTGTTTAAGAAAGGATGCAGGGATGATCCAGGAAAGTATAGGCCGGTGAGCTTGACATCCATGGTGGGGAAGCTCTTGGAGAAGATACTGAGGGACAAGATATATGTGCATTTGGAGGAAAATGGACTAGTTGGTGACAGGCAGTATGGTTTTGTCAGGGGAAGGTCATGTCTCCCCAACCTGATAGATTTTTTTTGGAGAGGTAATGAGGATAATTGATGAGCGAAGGGCTGTGGGTGTGGTTTATATGGACTTTAGTAAGGCATTTGGTAAAGTCCCACATGACAGGTTGGTACAAAAACTAAAATTGCAAGGGATTCGGGATGGGCTGGCGACAGAAATAGAAAACTGGCTTGGTCATAGGAGACAGAGGATAGTGGTGGAAGGATGTTTTCAGAATAGAGACCAATAACTAGTTGTGTTCCACAGGCATCAGTCTTAGGTTCTTTATTGTTTGTAGGAGATGTAAATGATCTGGAGGAAAATGTGGGTGGTCTGATAAACTAATTTGCTGATGACACGCGGATGGTAAAGTTGCTGGTAGTGCTAACAATTGTGTAAGTAATACAACAGGATATAGATAGATTGGCACCTTGGACACAGAAATGGCAGATGGAGGGTAATCCAGGCAAATGCGAGGTGATGCATTTTGGAGGATCAAATTTAGGTGTGAATTATACTGCAAATGGCAGAACCCTTAGCAACCCTAACACTCAGATGGATCTGGGCATGCAGGTCCACAGTTCCCTGAATGTGGCAACACAGGTAGCCAAGGTGATTAAGAAGGAATATGGCATTCTTGATTTCATAGCTCAGGGCATGGAGTACAAGAGTTGGTAAAACATTTTGCAGCTATATAAAACCCTTATTAGGTTGCATTTGGAGTATTGTGTGCAGTTTGGGTCACCACACTACCAAAATGATGTGGAAGCTTTGGAGAGAGTGTGAAGAAGATTCACCAGGACGTTGCCTGGTTTACAGTACATTGACTATGAGGAATGGTTAAAAAGACTAAGATTGTTCTCACTGGAAAGACAGCGGCTGAGTGGAGACCTGACAGAAGTCTACAAAAGTATGAGAGGCACAGATAGGGTGGATAGTCAGAGGCTTTTTCTCAGGGTTGTCGTTTGAATTACAAGGGGACACAGGCCAGAGGGGGAATGTTTATTGGGATGTGCTAGGGAAGTTTTTTACGCAGAGAATGGTGGCAGCCCGGAATGCACTACCAGAAGAGGTGGTGGAAGCGGACACATTGAAAACATTTAGGAGGCATTTTAATGGTTACATGAAGAGGGAGGGAATAGAGGAATAGGGATTGAAAAATAGCAGGGTTGCTTTTAGATTAATTAGAGCATGGTGTCAGTACAGGCTTGAAGGGCCAAAGGGCCTGTTCCTGTGCTGAACTTTTTCATTTGTTCATTTATTCAAATGGCTAGCTCTCCCTGTATTCCATGTGATCTAACCTTGTTAACCAGTCTACCATGCAGAACCTTTTTGAAAGCCTTACTAAAGTCTGTATAGATAATGTCTACTGCTCTGCTTTTATCAACCCTCTTCGTCACTTCTTCAAAGAACTCAATCGAGTTAGTGAGACTTGATTGCCCATGCACAAAGCCATGTTGACAATGCCTAATCAGTCCTTGCCTTTCTAAACACATACAAATCCTGTCTCTCAGGGTTCCCTCCAACAGCTTATCCACCACCAATGTCAGGCTCAACAGTTTATAGTTCCTTGGTGTTTCCTTATCACCTTTCTGAAATAATGGCACCACATTAGCCAACCTCCAGTCTTCCAGCACTTCACCCATTGCTGTCGATCATACAGGTAACTCAGCAAGGGGCCCAGCAATCACTTCCCTAGCTTCTCACAGAGTTCTATCTTACCCCTGTTCGGGTCCCAGGGATTTATCCATCTCTATGCATTTTAAGAGCTCCAGGACCTCCTTCTCTGTAATATGGATACTTTTCAAGCTATTGCCATTTATTTCCCCAAGATCAGTAGTTTCCATATCCTTCTCCACTGTAAGAACTGATGCAAAATACTCATTCAGTATCTCAAAACAGGGGGAGGAAACGACAGCACCCAGCGGAAGAACAGGCAGTTGCAGGAAGATTGTGCAAATTCCAATACAGTCACCTGAGGCTGGAATTGAATGCAGATCCCTAACACTGTGAGGCAGCAGCTCTAACCAATGAGCCACCATGCCACGCTAATCCCAGTAGTCTGGTATTTAGTTATAGAGTTACAGACTTTAGCATAGCACCCACAGATATAAGGAGTTTTAGTAAGGTGCCAAAACAGAATCACAGAAAGGTTAGTCTGCAGAAAGAAGCCATTTGGCCCATTGAGCCTACACTGGCGCATTCTGAGAATTTAAATTTAATGCCGACCTCCAACCGTTTTTCTGAAACCCTGAATATTGTTTCTGTGAAAATTATCAGCAGATTTCCTCTCAAATGCCTCAATTGAACCTGCCTCCACCAAACTTCTAGGTAGTGTATTCTGTACCTTAACTGTGTGAAAAAGCTTTCTCTCACCTCTCTTTCGCTTCTTTTGCAAAACGTTTTAAAATTGTGATCTCTCGTTCTCAATCCATTTTTGCATGGGAACAGTTTCTCCCTATCCTCTGTGTCCAGATCCCAGATGACTTTTAAAATCTCTATCCATTTAGCTCTCTCCTGTCAAGCTGATCTTCCCCATTTCCGAAAATAAAATCCTCTTGTTGATTTCAGGGAGAACGTTTTGTTTATGTTTTGAAAGATTGATTGAAGAAAAACATCTCGAGGTTGCACTTTCTGAATGATCTGTGTCTACAAGATTTCAGAGACCATGCTGCATGATGAGTGATGTGAATATACCTATCAGAACATCAGGAAAACAGAGTCTGGAACAACACATCATTTTATCCTCTTGCCGTGAAATAATATATTGGCCAAAGGATTTTTTTCAGAAAGCTAAGCTCCGTAAAAAAAACCTGTTTTTTATTTCTCCTTTATTGAATGTGTGTATATTGGGATTTTTGCATGTCTTTTGCGGATATTTAGAGGGATAAACATTTATAGTTCTATGATATCGCCTGTGTGTGTCAAACAATTCTTGAATCTTTATTAAATAGGGTTTGTTTTGATAATAAACCTGTAATTATGTTTTTTAAAAACCGAATTGTTAGATCTTTTTGTTTAAAATCTGGTGTTTAGTATTTAATGGGATTAATTGGATTGCTTTATTTCAAGCTGTCATGTACTTAATGAACCGAATGACCTTCTTCTGTGCCATAATACGTTATGACTCTACAACAAAGAGGCTAGGAACCTCCTCCTTCCTCTGTGAAATTTATTTAAGCTTGGTTTGCTGGGGAGGCCTTGTCGTCCTGTCCCCAGGGAAGTGGACCTCCTGTTAGTCTCAAGGAGAACACACAGAGCGTTGTCACTAAACCATAAAGCCACGCAGGTTCTTCCTTGTCACATTGACAAGTGCCTTGGTCATCTAAACATAACAGTTCCTGTCTTGCTGACCTTTTGGTCTTGGTAAGGCTGAACTTCCTTTGGAGTTTTTGAGTGTTTGGCTGGCTGGCACGAAGAAACCTTTAGGATCATTGCAGTTGGCAAGTGTTGGCATCAGTTGTAGCACAGTCAGCATGACCAGCGCCTCATTGTCTGTCTCCAACTACAATGTGGTTGTGGCTCATGCCAGTTATTAACTTCACCAACTGGGGCAAGATTTCAGCAAAATCAGAGGTCAGATCAGAAGCATCAACAGCATCCACTTTCAGCCTGACTTTCCCTTCATTTGATTCACACAAAGCGTCAGCCCATATGAAAAACATGCTTGTCCCCCATGTTAGCAATTGCCAAGAAAACTTCAGGAACATGTTTTTGTTTTATCACTTTTGGAGTGATATCCCTTTGAGAGATCAACAAGCAATGACCCAAGTAGCCAGAATAACAAAGTGTGAAGCTGGATGAACACAGCAGGCCAAGCAGCATCTCAGGAGCACAAAGGCTGATGTTTTGGGCCTAGACCCTTCATCAGAGAATCTGTGCTCTTGAGATGCTGCTTGGCCTGCTGTGTTCATCCAGCTCAACACTTTGTTACCTTGGATTCTCCAGCATCTGCAGTTCCCATTATCTTTGAACCCAAGTAGCCAGATGTTGTTGCATGATCACAGGCTCTCTCTATTGCATAACCTGAGGCACAGGCTATATCTGGAGCTTGAGCTGTACTGTTTAAATTTGTTTAGCTGTAAGTAAATGCAGGAGAGGTGTTCAAGTGAACTGAATACATGTATCTCATTTATGACACAATTAGATAGCACAAGAATGGTACACAACTGGGATTCTTTTATTTTAAAGGAAAGAGCAATATATTGTGTGTATATTTTTCCTCAACAAGTCAAAAGGAACAAAACTCCCAAACTTGAAAGCCAAGAGGAACAGTAGCAAACAAAAGATAACTACTCTCCAGAAGTTTCCATAGTACAGAAACAAAAGAAAATAAGATTTCTTTGCAAACTATATGTATTTTCAAGTTGGTCAGGCAACTTCCTCTACCAAAGGCAATTTGAAACTTAAAATAGCCACCAGACACTGACCTCCACGGTGAAGTAAGAGGATGTGCAGTTAAAATCCAATAATAAACATAAAAGTGGGTTGCATTCAAGGAACAGGTTAAAACCATTTGAATAAGCCCAAAAAAGTGATTTCAACTGAAGATATAGATAGGAGCACTAAGTACAGTCCCAAATTGTGCAAAAGAAGTGCAAAAAATTAAAATGAAGTGAAAAGACAAAAGAACAGCATAAAGATAGATAACAAATGCCTCACATTAATCTGAAAAGCCATTGATCTACTACCTATGTTCAAACTTCTAAAACAAATGATGTGATTATGCCTCATAGACTAAGCAGTTGCAGAGTCAGTTGAGCAAGCTGTGAAAATATCCCATAGCAGTCAGTAGGTGGGGTTACATGGAATTGAGTATGAAACTAGGTAATAATTGCTGCAAATGTACAGGGCCTTTCATGAGACTGCATCTGGAATATTGTGTACTTATGATCTCCTTACATAAGAGCAGATATAATTGCATTAGAAACAATTCAACAATTCACTCACCTAATTCCTGGGATGAAGATATTGTTTTATCAGGAAACATTGAGTAGGCTGGCTCAATACCCATTGGAGTTTAGAAGAAAGAAAGCTGATCTTATTGAAATTTACCAGATCTTGAGGGGCCTTGATAAGGTGAGTGCTGAAAAGATATTCCCCCCTATTGGGAATCCAAGACTAGGGAACACAGTTTAAAGAATCAAGGTCTCCCATTTAAGACTGAGATAAAAGCAGTATTTTTTTCCTCTCAGAGGATCATTAGTGAGAGGAATCCTCTTCTGCAGAGAGCATTGGAGACTAGAACACTGAATATATTTAAAGCTGAATTAGATTTTTAATAGTCAAGAGAGTTAAGTTTATGGAATATTGTGGCGGTGACAGCAGGGAGGGACATGGAATTAAGACCACAATCAGATCAGCCATGACCTTATCAAATGGCTGAGCAGGTTGCAGGAGCTGAATGGCCTTGCCCTCTCTTGATTCTTGTGCGTCGATAGTAAAAATAAACTGGTTATAGAAAGGAGTATTGGACAGGATGAAGGCCAAACACAATGCTAATTTTCTATCCACAGAGAGAAAATTACACTGTGCGCTCAATCCAGTCGATTAACATTACAAGACCTATGTCAATTTAACATTTAGACATTTCAACATTATTCCCATAGCACATACTTCACCAATTTGTCCTAGCCATGTGGAGCCTTTACAATTGTCTCCAATAAATGTAATCTACTAATATTTGAACTTTTCATGAGTGATGTTTAACTTGTTTTTGTAATTTCTGGGTTATCTTCTTTGATTCCAAGTTGAGAGATATCTGAAAATTTCACCACTTGACATTGAGATTGCAATCAAAGCCATTCATATAAATTACAAACCTTAACATCAGGTCCTGAGGCATTTAATTTCTCCTGATTCCAGCATTACTCATTTAATGAGTAGATATTGTTTTATACCCTTCAAACAATTTATGTCAAATTTATCCCAAATCTTTACACCTTTGAATTTAGCTCAAAAACCATTTTGTGGAACTTTATGAAGTTATGAAATATGTTTTGGAGATTTAGTCCATAACATTGGAGGATTTACCATAACTGAATTTGCTTGTAATTTCCTGAAAACAATTGAGGAACTAATTCATTGTTATTTCTTCTTTGTAACAATGTTCACTGCAACACATTTGGTTGTTGTACACATAATCTGCAAATTTGCTGCTGATAATCAAGTTTCATATTGTGACTTGAATAAAATTAAGACTAATTGGTCTTTCGTTGTGTATTTCTGTTTATCCACTTAATCACCTGTCATGAGTATTAGCTTTAAGTAAAGTCAGAAATTGCTTTTGCCTCCCCAGTGCCAAGTGACTACCTCAGAATAATTCTCAATGCTTGGCAGATCTTGACCCTATTACGTCTCAACAGCCTGGGTGTTATAAAGGAGAGCTTGAACTCCCTCTCAGACCTAAAACTGAAATACCCCAAGAGGAACACCTTGCCTTATAATCTGTAAAAGGGCTGAGTAGAGGTGTAACCTGCTCTTCAGCAACTTCTAGTAGTTAAATAATCTAAATCCATGGCACTCACTTTAAAATCAACTCCAAAAGTGAACAAATTAACAAACAGAATAAATCTCTTCTAACTACAAACTATTCCTGAATACAGCAAGATTCTAATGGTATGCTGTTCTAATGAATACAGGTCGCACTTATATAAAAGAAAATGTAGTTTAGTCTCTCAAAATTACGGCCAGGTTATGTGTCTTTCGGAATGTTCTGAGCCTTCTCCGTGAATTCTTCTGTCAGGAATGTTAGCTAGTTGTGCCTTTGGTACTGTTGTTATTTAGATGGTGCTTTCTCAATGACATAGAGGAGACTGTGAGGGCCAGCAATTCTCTCCTGAGAGCTGAGGGCTGTTAACTGCGGTGGATGATAGTTAGCTCGGTGGCTTTGCCCAACTGCTGCCTTCTTTTATGCCCTTGATGACATACCAATATTTCTTGTAGTAGGATTGGTCTTATACTGTCAAAACCATCAGTTTTAAATTTAATTGGTTTTTGGTATCTAAGTGCCTGCTTCAAATTGATTGGGTAAATTCAAAAATCTGTTATCTTGGGGGGAGGAAACTGCTGCTTGGCCTGCTAACTGTGCAGCTTTTTGAAATAAATGTTTCAATTTAGAGGCTCTCTATGTACTTGCAAACTTTCAAGCTGCTGCTCACAGACATCCATTTTAAATCTCTGAGCCCAGGAAGAGCACATCACCTTTTAAGGGGACCATGCAATGCTTTCCTCCCAAGCATTTTACAAACACCAAGCTCTAACTTCCCACCTCCCAACTTTGCAACACTGGGTTAAATACCATCTAAGCGTATATTTTTTAAAACCATTTCCATTCATTGACAAATCCATATCATTCAAAACTGAGTTGTATATTTTGTTTCAGTACTCTTGGAGGAGGCCTTGTTGCCAATGTCTTTTTTTGATCAACCATTCATGTTTGTCCTCTGCTCTAAACTTGTTTGCAACTTTAATGTTGTCACCTTTTCCTCCACAGCCCTCCTAATATTGTAACACTGAATGATCTGTTTACTGTTCATTTTGCTTTCTGTAGCTACGCTTTTTGTGATGCCATCTTGGCCTAAACTCACCTTTTTAATACGACTTTGCCTGTTCCTTTATTCATCTCAGTGAATACCTTACTTATTCAGTCTGCAAGATTTGTAGGGGTAGTTCTTCCTGAAGAGATAGGACAAATATATTTCCATAGGCTATTCACTAATGGGCTACTCCCTGTTTTAATTTACCTTGACCTTGAATTTGAAGGCAAAATTGATAATGAGAAGGAAAACACAGAGTGATACAATAGGTGGAGTCTAGTCAATAATGTGTTTGTTTTTTCTGAGCAAGCTACAATTGGGTTTTTGGGAGGTAAGAGTTAGAATGTGTTACCGACAGTGGAGGAAGGCACAGCATTAACAATGTTTTATTGGTCTTTCACAAGTGTATAACAATATATATGATAACAATAGAGTTCCCGGCAATATGTTCATGTTAATGCACTCATAATGCAGCTCTCTTCATAGAATAAAAGCCATCCTTGAAGTATCATGTTATCTGAAGTGGTATGTACATCTGAGCCTCAACTGAAAGCTACATAGCAGATAAGTCAATAGCTGAAAATAAAATAAAGTGAAATATTTTGGGTCACATCTTTAAAATATACAGATTAACATCTGTGATAAAATAAGACAGGTACAATTTTCTAAGAATGTTGAAAAATGTATTAATAATGGCAGTTCTGCACAGAAGCCCTGAGTTTTGGTTAAATATCCGGAATGACTTCTTCTAGGATTTGAGGGCATAGAGGAGAGATAGCTTTCTCTGCGCTGACCAAACAGAAGTCTGTCCATGTGGGATTTCTCAACAGCATGCCGTGGAAACAATCAAACACAATCGGCTTTCATGCAGGACAGACACTTAGTTGACCAAAAAAAATGTTCTAGTGGAACCAAGGATAATTGTCCTGAGTGATTGGATACAAACACATGACAAATGCTGAGCCCCTAAGTGAAAAGAGAGTTTCTGAAAGGCTGGTCAGAAGGTAGATTGTCGAAACTATATTCTAAAACTTCACAACCCCTTGTTATTATTTTCTCCACAAAGAGGGCATATAAAATAAACTAGACAGACAACTATTAATGATTGGATATTAACCAAAGATGTCAAAAAACAGTTTGAGTTCATTGTTTTACTGATTTCTGATAATATATCAGTGAAAAGTAATTTGGAGAAACTCCTCTATGAATTCTTCTTTGTCCTTTGTAGCAAACCAAAATAAAGGAGTGAGGTTGCCCCTTAAATTGCCAAAGGGGCTCTGCTTTCATTGACATGTTCTCTTATGATATACCGCTGATTACAAGGGTATGGTAGACAAACGTACTGAGAGGATACAACCATCGTAATTACTGACCAATTACTGACCATAATTACCTTTCCTTGTGGTAATCATCCCATACCCATACGAGAAAAGTAGACTCTGTGTCAACTGCAAAACATTGCATGAGTTGACAAATATCCAAAATGAAAATTCAGTGGAGATGAAAAGAGACAACACCAAGGCTGGATAATCTACTGGGCAATGGAAGTGAAGGTGACTAAACAACTGATGATTCTATGAACAACTGATTTCACATGGATCATCAAGGTCAGTCAATGCACCCACGTATGCCATAACTTTCAACAGCACTGCCAGCATCTATCATTGTTCTGTTTACCACTTCTCCTTACTCCACAACAATCTGGAGCAAACCCAACTTACACCTCACACTGATAACCTCATTTCATCACAGCATACCTCGCACTGCTGCCAGCCTGCAGCTCAGGACCGCTGCTTGTATAAACTGCCAGCTATTTTAATGTGCCATGCACATCGACCAATTACATAGCACCAAATTATGCTCTTCTCATTTACAGGACAAGGAAGCAAATAATATCAACAATGAACCTGACAAGGGGACAAGGAGGATTTCATATGTTGCCCCTTATGTAAGAGACTGTGCTGGAAACAGTTAGTGTGATTGTCCCTGAAGCAATGGCCAGCATTGGTCTGAAACAATCAAAGGTAGCTGCATGTTTCTGTCTGATGCCTCTGTCTTTTTTCCTATTCCTTTATCCCAGTCCTGTCTGTAAACCTTTTTGCTTTTAGACACGAGAGAACTGCAACCTGGCTGATCAGGGATTCAGGAGGTTGATGGCCAAGAAAGAGAGCAGACAAACTAATAATCTCTTTCTGATGTTCGTAAGCACTAGCTCAGATACTAGCATTACACTTACTTTAGAGGATAGAATGTAAGCCAATTAAAGTCCTGTTTGCTCCAACAGTACACACACGTCTGGTAATGGAATTGGGCCTAAGTGCTGCCAACAATTGGATTGAGGCAAAAATTCCACCCCAGTGAGGAGCAGAAGTCCTGCTACCAGCACATTTAAGCCCCACGGTGTGTTAAATGGTTGTGGAGTTGGCCACATCACAATGAATACATTATGCCAGTCTTGCAGAAGAGTGCTCCTGCACCAAGCAGTGCTAAAAGGTTTAATATATTCACCTGGACTGTGAACAAGGGGCTTTTGAAACAAAATCATTCTTGCTGCTTACAGGGACCTTTGTACGTTTATGGTTGAAGAAGCCATCTTCATCTCCTTACTGTCTATTTTTAGGCAAGAAATGAAGACTTAAAAATAGCCCCATCGTACCCACAGGGAGGCCAGTAGATTTTGCTTCCATTAGTTTGAATGATGGAAAATCAGGCAGGCCACTTCATCAGCGTATTCTGACCCTTGTCCATTTATCATGCATGCACTCTGCTCAGGTTATTGAACATGCAAATACAAAAACAAGAAGATCTAATCCATCATTAGATACATGAAATGTTTCTGATCCATTGTGATCTAACAAGTTAATGGTCTATGGTAGCACCTACAGGCTAGCCTGTTCCATCCCCCATCTATAACTGCTCCAGGTTGGTGCTCACTTCTCCAAATGGATGGACATGGAAATATTGAAATGTTCACCTGGATGTGTCACCACTTCCTAAGGCTTCGACTGACCTAATTGCTGACTATGGTACACAGTTTATGACGTTATGATTTTCAATAGAAAAGGCAGTGAAAATGGGAGGGGTGGAAAAGGCTGTCCCATGGGTGGGGAATTATACAATTAAATGCTGTATGAAATCATCTTATTAAGTTCAGTGAAACAAATCAGTGGTATTTTACTGAGCAATCAAAACTTATGATGGTCTATATAAACCAGAGCACAATGGATGGTACTTTTATTGACTTTTGTTGTCAAAACTAACTCATGTACCAGCACAGAATATAAACTAGCAACTACGGAACATAAGAATATGGGGGTTCTAACAAACGGTCACTGAACTCAGAATGTTGACTCTGTTTTCTCTCTACAGATGCTCCCTGACTTGTGAGCTTTTCCAGCACTCTAGGTTTATTGTATAGTGTTGAATAAAAAGTTACATTACATTTGAGTTAGTTTATAATATCAGGCTATACTTAAGAGTAAGTACACATTACTGTAAGCTGCATAGAGCCCATCACCACAACAAGTGGGGTTGAACTGGGGAGCTCCTCTCAGGAGCTTATATCCTGACGGAACATCTGTTTTGACATCAGTTGATCTTCTCAACATGTCAGAAATGTGCATCTGTTTCCGTTCCTCATACGTTCGTCCAGATGAAACCTCTACAAATGAAGGAATATTGTTTCTAGACACTTTACAGCAGGTAGAAGAGGTTTTGAGGGAGATGCTTTGAAGTGCCCTGCGGTCAGTTTCCACTATCACTGTGACTCTCCCAAACAGGTATTGTTTAAAATGCTCGCAAGCATAGACAATGACTAGACACTTTATGCCTTGTATTACCACATCTATCAATCCCAGTTTTCAAAGGGGTTTGCAGGGTTTCACAGCAATCCAGCAATCTGCTCTCCAATATATTGATAGTGCTGTTGAGGCACCCAAGGATGGGAGGACATGGTTTCATGGAGTTGGTACCTTTTATCCCCAATGCTGTAGTGTCATTCATAATCCAGCACAGCCAGTCATCTTGGGCCTTTGCTGTCATCTCATAATCAAGCAACATGGATATATTCTCTTAATACCCAATTATACCCTGTTTTCATACATAAATCCTGTTCTTTGGTTCCTAATTCATCCCACTCTCCATTTACCACCCTTTTATTGTTTACATGCCTATAAAAAGGAAAACTTTGGAATACCTTTTCATGTTAGCTGTCAGTCTCCTTTTACAACCTCTCTTTGCTTCTCTTATTTACTTGTTTACCTACTTTCTATAATTTGCATATTCAACTGTATTTTGTACCTGACAGCTATCATAAGCACAGCTCGTTTTTATTTACCTTAATTTCAATCTTAGTTTTCATCCAGATAGTTTAGGATTTGTTTATCCTACGTTTTTCTCTGAAGGACTATAAATTCAATTGGCCTGAACCACCTCTTCTTTTGAGGTAGCCCATTGTTCATCCACAATACTTACCCTCCAACCCTTGGCTCTCGTCTCTACGACCTAATTCTGATGGTGCCCCATTGAAGTCAGCAGTCCACCAGTTAACTATGCTTATTCTCGAATGTTCATTGCTCTTTCCCACCATCATGCTCAACATTATGATACAATGATTGCTGCCAAATATTCCCCACTGATACTTGACCCGCTTAGCCCAGGAGTGGACTGAGTACAGCCTGCTGGAGAAAAAGTTATCCTGAGTACATTCTAGCAACACTTGCTTCTCTCTGCACCTTACACCACACCTATCCCAGTGTGTAATCAGGTAAATAAAGTCCCCCATTATAACAACTCGATAATATCTGTACCTCTTGGGAATTCTGTATCAGATTTGTTCCCCTCCATCCTTCCCACTAGTTGGTGACCTGTAGGCTATACTGAGCAATTTAATGGTATCTTTTTATATCTTAGATTAGACAAATTGATTCTGTCTTTGAACCGTCCGGAGCATACCCTTTCTCCAACACCACCCATGCTCTTCTTAACAAGTACCAACACCCCTCCTCTCTTTTTTCCCTTTCCATCTTTCCTGAAAACCTTTTGTCCAGGCAGAATACTTATCATCAAGTCCTGCTCTTGCAGAAGCCAAGTCTCTGCCGTACAAACAAAATCATAATCCCACATGGCAAACTGTACCAGTAAATCACTAATTTTATTGAATATTCCTGCATTCACATAAGTGTGCAGTTATGTAGAATGACTTGATTTCTTCCTTATTCCAATTCCACCTATTATCTTATTATTCTCTATTCTCATGCTAAATGTCTCTCCCAGTATTTTATGGATGCTAACACTCTACATAGATATTCTCTTCTGGTTTCCATGCTCCTGTCAATTTAGTTTACACCCCTCCTCGCAATAGCACAAGCAAAAGGCTCCACTGGAGCTTAGTCCTGGCTTTGCTCAGATGTGTCCTGTCCGGCTCATACAGATGTCATCTCCCCCAGAGCCAGTTCTCATGTCTCAGGGATCTAAAACATGCCTTCCAGCACCATCTTTCCAGGCACACAATAGTCTGTCTAATTCTCCTTTTTCTGTACGCACTTGCATGTGGCACTGGAAGTAATTTAGAAATTACTACCTTTGATGTCTCACTTTTTAATTTTCTACTTAACTCCCTAAATTCTGGCCATAAAACCACATCCTGTTTTCTACCTACATCATCAGTACCCATGGAACCATAGCGCCTGGACGATCACTATTTCGAAGAAGAATGTCCTGCAGCTGCTCTGTACCACTCTTGACCTTGCATCTCTTGATTAATCATGAAAGGCAAACTAAAACTTGTTCGCAATGCTGTCTGTTCCAACACTATATAGATGTTGAATGTAATGCTATTCTTGATGGCCAATGCCTTCTTTGTGCGTAGTCTGCTGTGAGGCTGCCAGTCTGGTTGGTGGCGGCAAATTTCTGTGACCACGTCCTTGATGAATTATAAGCACTTCACTCAATTCCATTTCCCTGTCACGTTTCAGACCATGAGGAATGGCAACTATGGCCCCCATAATTGTAACAACCTCCCTGTGGAGAGGTCATAGAAATCCTCTAACTTCCCTTTCAGGATATAACAATACTCCTCTGTGAAATCAGCAAGCCTTCTAAATAATTTTGCAAGAGTAAGTTCCTCACGTGCAAGTTTAAGTTACACTACACGTGACTCCAGACCCACAGCAATGTGGTAGACTCTTAACTGTCCTCTGGGCATTTAGGGATGGGCAATCAATACTGGCCCAGCCGGTGACGCTCACATCATGTTCACGAATAATATAAGATAAAATCAGGATTATATATCTGTTTAGCTTTGAGTGATTACTGTTTTTTCAGAACAAACATCAAATTAGCCTGAGAGACTGTTTGTCATCTTCCTGCATGGCATGGTGCCAGTATGTTCACAACATGCCCATGATAACACCCTTGAAGGCATTGGGAACCATGCAGGCTGCATCAGAGTTGGTCAGAAGCATTAAGTGTCTGTGGCATCTCTGGTAAAAACTCCAGTAGCTCTGTGGAGCTATATTTTCTGGTCCTGGTGTTAGAAAACATTGGAAACCATAGGTCCAAGGTCACTTGTTCACTCTCAGTATTGCGCACTTAATATGTTATACAAATTGTTCATTACAATGTCATAAAGTATGATTTTCTGAAATTCATTTACCTGATTTGAAATTGAAAGGATCAGTACTACCTTCCTCTGACACACCCCTGTCGTATCTGGTCTATAAATTTATCACTAACTTATTGAACTTTCCATTCTGTAAAACCTATTCCCACTCAAGTACAGAAATTGTCTCGTGCTTTACTGTTCTGTTCAAGGTAAACCAGCTTATCATGTTCTACATTAGCTCACCCTTTGAAATTCTAAAAACAGCAACTGTATCATCTCACAGCCTATTTTTTTCCCAGTGAGAAAATGTCACACTGTAATAATAATCAATATCCTCTCCCTTTATACTCATAATCATTCTGTTGACCTCTTTTGTATTCTTTCAACTGCTGTATTGTCCTTTCTGCACTGCAGATTGCAGAACTGTTCCAGTTCTAAATGCAGTCGCACCAGTGATTTATAAAGTTGCAGTATTGCCTCACTATTTCAGTTCAATATTGACCTTTTCATATCCCGACAATTGATGTGCTTTCCTCACTGCCGACAAACATTGTTACAATGGCTTCAACTTGTTGTCAATCAAGGCCCTTCTCTGTTTATCATTATCAATGCATATTCACTTTGTTTTTGTTTGCAGTAATAATTCTGTCCTGGAAGTTATGGGCTATGTAAAGTGCATTTTATTATTGTACATTGAATATCATCTGCCACTTAACTGTCTGAATCCCAAGTACATTCAAATTCATTTGTTTTGATTTGTATCATCAGGAAATTGCAGACTGCGCTTGTGACTCCCAGCTTGATAATCTATATAGAAATTAAACAGAAAGTTCCCAAGATAGACTTCTGTTCAACCTCAGTAGTGACATCATCAATAACCATAATCCTTCAGGCTGGATCAACCAACTAACTAACGTAACTGAGTCTTGTTAAAGAATGATGGATTTTATTGAAGCTTTTCATCTTGGACTTTTCAGAACAACGTGCAAGAAAAGGTCGCTTCTCACAGAGTATAACTATTTTTTACCTTTACTTTGGTATTTATTGCAAATTGTCCGGAAGAGTTGTCCTTCTTTCAGCAATATCCAAGTTTTGGATGACCAAACGACCAGCCAACTAAAAATTATAAAATATTTTTACTGCTGCACACTTTATTTATGGTACAATACAGCACAGAAACAGGGCCTTCTGCCAACCAAGCCTGCACCAATTCCTAATCCTTAGTTAAACTTACTACTTATTTCCCATGCACAGTTTCTACCCCTCTGTTCACCTCCCACTCATGTGTCCATAAAGATACGCCTTAGACGTTGCCAACATGCCTGTTACCACCACCTCTACTGGGAGTGTGTTCCAGGCACCTACCATCCTCTGTGTGAAAAAATTCCCACAAAATGCTTCCCTCTCACCTTGAACTGTGCCCTTTTATAGTTGACCCCTACATCCTGGGAAAAAAGCCTCTGACTATTCATCTTATCTATGCTTCTCATAATTTTGTAGACCTCTCTCAGGTTGTCTCTCAGCCTCTGCCTTTCCAGTGAAAATAATCTGAGTTTATCCAACCTCTCCTCATAACCAAACCCTTCAGACCAGAGAATATCCTGGTAAACCTTCTCTGCACCCTCTCCAAAGTACTTAATTACTTCTGATGATCAGAACTGCACACAATATTCAAAATATGGCCTAACTAAAATTTTGGACAGCTGTAACATAATGTGCCAACTTTTATATTCAATGTGCTGGCCAATGAAAGCAAGCATGCTGTATGCCTTCTTGCTCACCTTATCCACCTGTGTTGCTACTTTCAGGGATCTGCGGACCTGTACACTCAGAATCCTCTGTATGTCAATGCTGCTAATGGTTCTACCATTTATTGTGTAATTCACACCTGAATTTGATCTTCCAAAATGCATCACCTCATATTTATCTCCATCTGGCATTTTTCTGCCCAAATCTGCAATTCATCTAAGTCCCACTGTATCCTTTGACAATGCTCCTCACTATCTACAACTCCACCAATTTTGGTGTCATCCACAAACTTACTAAACAGACCACCTACATTTTTCTCTAGATTACTTATATATATTACAAACAATAAAAGTCCCAGCCCTGATCCCTGCGAAACAGCACTAATTACTGATCCCCATTCTGAAAAACACCCTTCCACCATTACTCTCTGACTTCTGTGACCAAGCCAGTTTTGTATCCATCTAGCCTGCTCACTCCTGACCGTAAGAGACTCTACCTTCTGTACCAGCCTGCCATGAGGTACCTTATAAAATACCTTACTAAAGTCAAAAAACTTAATCAACTTGATGTGATATGATCTTTCCTGCACAAACCCATGCTGTCTATCACTAACAAGCCCATTTGCTTCCAAATGTGAATAAATCCTGTCTCAGTATCTTCTCCAACAGCTTCCCCACTACTGATATCAGGCTCACCTTTTAGTCCTTTTAACCATCCTAACTCCCCATTTGTGTTCCTTCCTATTTCTCTTTATTCTTCAAGGGCTTTGTCTGTTTAATAGTTGCCTTGACCTCAGGTATGTTTCCTTTTCTGACTAAGATGATAATTTACCCTCTCATCCAAAATTCCCAAATCCTGCCACTCCTGTCATTCATGCCTATCCTGCACTTTAATCAACTGATCCTTAAAAAGACTTCCACATGTAAGATGTGGATTTTCTTACAAACAGCTGCTCCCAATCCACATTTCCCAATTCTTGCCTAATTCAGTTATAGTTGGTCTTTCCCCAAATTAACACCTTCATCTGAGGACTACTCTTGGCCATAAGTATCTGAAAACTTTTCCCAAAATATCACACCCCCTGCACCCACCACCCCCACCACTGAAACTTCGATCACCTGGCTGGGCTCATTTCCCAATATCAGGTCTAGTTATGGGCCCCTTCCTCACTGGACTATCCATATAGTGTTTGATAAAATCCTTCTGGACTCATTTAACAATGTGGTCCCCACCCAAACCCCTGTCAATAAGGGAGTCCATTCAATATGGGGGAAGTTAAAATCATCTACCACAGCAATTTCATATCTTTCTAAAATCTGACTACATATCTCTCCTTCTATCTCCCACTGGCATTGTGAATACACCCTTCCTATTTCTGAGCTCTACCCATATGTCTCACTGTAAGATCCCTCCAGTGTGTCACCCCTCAACATAGCTGTGAAATGATCCCTAACTAGTAATGCAACACCCCTGACTCTTTTGCTTCCTCCTGTTTCTTGTTGAAAATATTCATATCCCAGAATGTTAAGCTGCCACTCCTGACCCTCTTTTTCACCATATCTCTGTGATAGCAACATCGTAATTGTACACATTAATCCAGGCTCTGAGTTCATCTGTCTTTCCTGTCAACTTCTTGTGTTGAAGCAAATTCTGTTTCGGTGTCCAGTTCTGCTGAGGTCAGCAACCTCTCCCTGACTGCTCTTCCTCTTAGCTATATGAGACACAGTGCCAAGCTCTTCCCCAGTCTCAATACTTATTGATCTGCTGCTCCAGTTCCCAACCCCCGCCACACTAGTTTAAACTCTCCCAAGTGGTACAATCAACCCTCCCTACTAGGATATTGGTGCCCCTCCAGTTTAGGTGGTACAGGCCTCACCTTCCCTGGAAAAGATCCCAATGATCCACTTTTTCAAAGTCTTTCCCTGTACACCCACTCTTTAGCGACATGTCGAAACGTATGCTTTCTTTGTTCGTAGCCTCTTTAGCTCGTGGACATGGGGAGTAATCTGAGGCTACCTTCCTAGATGTCCTTCTTTTTATTTTACTACTTAACTCCCAGAATTGTCATTGCAGGACCTTGTCATGCTTCCTACATATGTAACTTACACCAAAATGGGCAACGTTCCTGCTCCTAAGATGCTGCTTGGCCTGCTGTGTTCATCCAGCTCCACACTTTGTTATCTCGGATTCTCCAGCATCTGCATTTCCTATTACCTCCGGGCAATGACATCTGCCTGTTTACACCACTGTTTCAGGATGCTCTGCATCTGCTCAGAGACATCCATGATACTGGCACCAGGGAAGCAGCATACCATTCTGGATTCTCTCTCACACCATAGAAGTGCCCTATCTGTGCCCCTGATTATCGAATCTCCAATTACTATTACTCTACTATGCTCTGTCCCTGCCCTCTGTCCAGCAGGGCCAGCTGCGGTGCCACTGCTCTGCTGCTACTGCTGCTGCTCTGTCACCTGATGGGCAAACACCCCCCTCAACAGTATTCAAAACCGAGTTTTTGTTTGACAAGGGTAACTCCTGTGCTGATTGCCTGCCCCAACCAGGAGTCATTCAACTGTCTTTCTGTGCCTTGGCTGGGACCACATTTCGATAACTTCGACTGATAACACATTGGCGTGATCTGTAGTGTCTCCAACTGCCACTCCAGCCGATCCATTCATTCGGTGAGCAGCTGAAGCTGGGTACACTTCCTGCAGACGTAATAATCAGGAATGCTCTCAGCGTCTTTGGTTAACCATATCTTGCAGGCAGAATGCAACACCCCACCCACTGACATTTCTAAACTTCTGTTGGCTGTTAGTTTACAAGTTTAATTTTAATTAGCTACCTAAAAATTACAGTTGTTACTTTCTAAGAAATAACACCCCCCAACTCACTTACTACCTGAACTCCTTATATTAAACAGAAGAACTGTCATCAAAAGTCTTTTTAGAGGGACCCTGTCTAAGCCCTCACTGTAATTCAATTGTACCACGTCAGTCCTTTTATATAATTTAACTCTTCCTAAAATAAAACATAAAATTAGCTTGCTAAGACATCACCTTTATGAGCCAACATTGGCTTTCTTTATCATGTTAATATTACATTGCCGCTCCTTAGTCTTTTCTTTCATTCGATTTCCATCACTTTGACCATGTGCAGGAATGGCTTTTGGGAGAGCTGCAGGGAATGACAATGAAGAGAAAATCAATAATTTGGATTAAAGAGGAATGTCTGTGAAAGTTAAGGAATACTCCCTATTCGCCAACAGGGGCAGCCTCACATAATGCAGAGTTCTTGCTCACCTTAACTTGGAAATACCTCCACAGCAAAACTGGCATTCTCATGTTTGGAAACAAATAGATTTAGTAGGGAGAGTCAGCATGGCTTTGTGTAGAGAATATCTTCTCTCACAAATCACAGAGGGTGGTGGTAGAGGGTTGCTTTTCAGACTGGAGGCCTGTGACCAGCGGAGTCACTAGGATCAATGCTGGGTCCACAGCTTTTTGTCATTTATATAAATGGTTTGGATGAGCATGTAAGAGGTATGGTTGCTAAGTTTGCAGATGACACCAAAATTGGAGGTGTAGAGAACGGTGAAGAAAATTACCTCAGAGCACAACGGGGCCTTGGTCAGATGGGCCAATAGGCCGAAGATTGGCAGTGGACTTTAATTTAGATAAATGTGAAGTGTTGCATTTTGGAAAGGCATATCAGGTCAGGACTTAGACACTCAATGGCAAGGTCCTGGGGAGTGTGGCTGAACATACAGACCAAGGAGTGCAGGCTTACAGTTCCTTGAAAGTGGGGTTGCAGGTAGATAGGATAGTGAAGAAGGTGTTTGGTATACTTGCCTTTATTGGTCAGTGCATTGAGTGTAGGAGTTAGGAGGTCATGTCGTGCTGTACAAGACATTGGTTAGGCCTCTTTTGGAACACTGCATGCAATTCTGGTTTCCCTGCTATAGGAAGGATGTTGTGAAACTAGAAAGTGTTCAGAAAAGATTTACAAGAATGTTGCCAGAACTGGAGGGTTTGAGCTATAGGGAGAGGCTGAATAGACTAGGGCTATTTTTTCTGGAACATTGAAAGTTGAGGGTTGACGTTATGGACATTTATAAAATCATGACGGGCATGGATAGAGTAAATAGACAAGCTCTGCTCCCTTGGGTAGGGGAGTCCAAAACTAGAGGGCATAGGTTTAAGGTGAGAGGGGAAATATTTAAAAATTACCTAAGGGGTAACTTTTTTATGCAGAGGATGGTGCGTATATGGAATGAGCTGCCAGAGGAAATGGTAGAGGCTGATAAAATTACACCATTCAGAAGGCAGCTGGATGGGTATATGAATAGGAAGGGTTTACTGGGATATGAGCCAAATTCTGGCAAATGGGACTAGATTACTGTATATCTCTATAACTGTATGATCTAAATTTTAATTGATTTCTTTGAGGAAGTGATGAAGATGATTGGTGAAAGTAGGACAGTGGATGTATTGGGGGTGGCTCAGTGTTAGCGCTGCAGCCTCACAGCACCAGGGACCCGGGTTCAATTCCAGCCTCGGGCGACTGTCTGTGTGGAGTTTGCACATTCTCCCCATGTCTGCGTGGGATTCCTCCGGGTGCACTGATTTCCTGCCACAGTCCAAAAATGTGGAGGTTAGGTGGATCGGCCATGCTAAATTGACCGTAGTATTCAGGGGTGTGTGGGTTATAGGCGGATGGGTCTGGGTGGGATATATCAAGGGGTGGTGTGGACTTGTTGGGCCGAAGGGCCTGTTTCCACAGTGTAGGGAATCTAATCTAATCTAGTCTAATCTAATCAACATGCATTTTATTAAAGCATTTGTCAAAAACGCTCATAGTAGGCTGGGCCAGAAGATTAAGTCACGTGAATTCTAGGGTAAATTAGTAGTTGGATACAAAATTTGCTTAGTCATAGAAAATAGAGGGCAGTTGTGAAGAGGTCTTTTTCTGCCCGGGGTTTTCTGATCATCAGTGTTCTGCAAGGATCATTGCTGGAACTTCTGATGTTTGTAATTTATATAGAAATGATTTGGACAAAATGTGAGTGGTCTGACTAGTGAGTTTGCAGATGATGTGAAAATCGGTGTAGTCACAGATAGTGAAGAAGATTATCAAAGGATATAGACTAGTTGGGAAGTCGGGCAGAGAAACAGCAGATGGAATTTAATCCGGACAAGTGTCAGATGATCTTTTTTGAAAGGTCAAATGCAAAAACAAAGTATACAGTAAATGGCAGGACCCTAAGGAACATTCACATACAGAGAGATCTTGGGGTGTAATTCCATACCCCCTTGAAAGTAGAAACACAAGTGGATAAGGTGGTGAGGAAGGTATACAACTTGCTTGCCTTCATCAGACAGGGCATGGAATATAAAAGTTGGCAAGTCATGTTGCAGCTATATAAGACTTTAGTCAGGCCACATTTGAAGTATTGTACTCAGTTCTGGGCCCCACGCTATAGGAAGGATGTGGAGGCTTTGGAGAGGGTGAAAAAGAGGTTTACCAGGATGTTTCCTGGAGTGGAGTGTGTTAGCTATATGGAGAGGTTGGACAAGCTTGGAATGTTTTTACTAGCGAGCCAAAAGCTGAAAAGCAACCTGCTCGAAGTATGTAAAATGATAGGGTGGATAGAGAGCGTCTTCATCTCAGGGTGGAAATGTCAAATATTGGGGAGACATAGGTTCAAGGTGAGAAAGGGAAAGTTTAAAGGAAATGCGTGAAGGAAGTTTTTTTACACAGAGGGTGGTAGGTGTCTCAAACATGTTGCTAGGTACATTAGCAACGCTTAAGGGGCATTTAGCCAGTCATATGAATAGGCAAAGAATATAGGGATATGGCCATGGATTAGTTTAGAATATCATCATGTGTTAGCACAGACATGGTGGGCCAAAGGGGCTATTTCTGCGCTCTACTTTTTTATGTTCTTTGTTCTATCTTCTATGTTCTGTGTACTGCAAGGAAGCTGACTGCTTTGGCAAGTGCTAATTGCTTTCACATATTCATTGATCTAGATGTCCTCATTTGCGATACATGCTGGCCTGTTATAATCCCTGTCATGAATGTCCAATCCATATTTAGAAATATAAATATACAAAATAAGAACAAGTGTAGTCCATTCATCCCCTTGAATTTGTTGGTTTGTGTTTTGAATTCCCCATCGTCATCTGGCCTTGGATTCCTTTGCCTGACAAGAAACTATTGACCTCCAGCCTAAAACTACTCAATGACCTCACTCCACCACTTTCTGAGGTAACTGTAAAAATGCACAACCCACTGATACCTACTTAATCCAGAGATGTTTATTTCTCTGCATTCAATTGGTTTTGATAATGACATAGAACATTACAGCACAGTACAGGCCCTTCGGCCCTCGATGTTGTGCTGACCTGTCATACCGATCTGAAGCCCATCTAACCTACACTATTCCATGTACATCCATATGCTTGTCCAATGACGACTTAAATGTACCTAAAGTTGGCGAATCTACTACCGTTGCTGCAAAGCGTTCCATTCCCTTACTACTCTCTGAGTAATGAAACTACCTCTGACATCTGTCCTATATCTTTCACCCCTCAATTTAAAGCTATGCCCCCTCGTGCTCACTGTCACCATCCTAGGAAAAAGGCTCTCCCTATCCACCCTATCTAACCCTCTGATTATTTTATATGTTTCAATTAAGTCACCTCTCAACCTTCTTCTCTCAAACGAAAACAGCCTCAAGTCCCTCAGCCTTTCCTCGTAAGACCTTCCCTCCATACCAGGCAACATCCTAGTAAATCTCCTCTGCACCCTTTCCAAAGCTTTCACATCCTTCTTATAATGCGGTGACCAGAACTGTACGCAATACTCCAAGTGCGGCCGCACCAGAGTTTTGTACAGCTGCAGCATAATGCAGCCATATTTGTAACTACGCATCCTCGCCAATTCCATTTTCTGCAATAAAATATGAACAGATTTAAATCTTTACTGGTGCCTTTTCCTGGGTGGCTCAATTGCTTGGTCAGCTATTTTGCAATGACACCAGCAACAGGGGTTCAGTTCCCACACCAGCTGAAGTTGCCATAAAGGCTTCTCCTCCTCAACCTCCCACCTTGCCTGAGCCATTGTGACCCTCAGGTAAAATCATCACCAGTCATGTCTCTCTCTAATAAGACAGCTACCCTATGGTCTGGTAAGACTATGGCAACTTTACCTCATAATATGTAGCTCCTTCAGATCTGCAGCATCACACTCCTCAATGCTCTAACTCAAACAAACACCAGGAGGGGGCTGTACTCTTTCAGTTTTGGTGTCTAGTTGACTTGTATTTGTGCCTTACATGCACGTGTACAACAATAACACAAAAGATTCACCAATAAACAGGAAAAATAACCTGAGATAATGGGAACTGCAGATGCTGGAGAATCCAAAATAACAAAGTGTGAAGCTGGACGAACACAGCAAGCCAAACAGCATCTCAGGAGCACAAAAGCTGACGTTTCAGGCCTAGATGAAGGGTCTAGGCCCGAAACATCAGCTTTTGTGCTCCTGAGATGCCGCTGGGCCTGCTGTGTTCATCCAGCTCCACACTTTGTTATCTAGGAAAAATAACCTGTTTAGATCAGTGTTACCTGCAATTTAACTGGTATTGCTTGTACTCCTCACTTGCCTGCCAGTAGCAGTAAAGACATTACTAGTATCACTTCCACCATAACCAGTACCCTGGTTCATCAACTCAGAACAATAGTCTTTAAATACCATAGTATACTGGATTCCACTGATGCCAGTATTACTTTTATTCCCCCTAATTTGACCAAAATATTAATTGGATATTAAAGTGAAAGGAGGGAGAGAAATTTCTGAAATGTGATCAGGGGCTCTTCCTTGACCAGTACACATTCTGTCTAGTTAATTAACTAGGTAGACTAATTGACAGGGTAGATAGAAAGAGGGAACAGGGACTGATTTTTGGGAGCAGCTCGAAGACTGACTAGTTAATGAACTCTATCCACAAAGAAAAGTCTCTTGTTTCTTGCATTGCTGGCCTACTTGGATCTGAATCGACATTGGTTGTAGAGGAAATTTACCTGAAGACGAAGTTTGAAGATGAAGAGCTCTTCTCACTAGAAGATTGAAATTGGGTCACTTTGGAGAAAAATGGCTGAAACCAAATGCAATGTGCCGTGACTTAACTTCCCATTGATGTTTTGTAAAACTGAAGTGCATTTGTATTGAAGGGAATATGGCAAGATGGGTTATATCCTGACCCAGAAAAACATAAGATGCAATCTTAACACTGTCATTTCCCACCGCAGAAAGACCAAAAGTGAACTATGCTCAGAACTAGAGGCTCAATAATTGGATACTGAGAAATGTTTTTGAAAATCTGTTAACATTTTTGGATGAAATTTACAAGAAAGGTGGCCAACCTCATGAATGTGAAGCATGGTTGGACTTTACTAAATTTAGAAAGCAAAGGAGATATTCTACAGAAGAGAATGTAAGAGAATTAGAGCATATGTAAATTTATTTTAAAAAATCAATGCTTAACTCTAAATGGTTGGATTGTGCTATGTCAAATGTGAAAGTCTCCACGTGTTAAATAAAGTCAGATTTACAAAACCAAACACTTTTTTTGGAACAGCTATCCAAAAATGTAAAATAAAGTCCCAGGAAAACATTCATTCCTAGTGATCTTCATGATTCAAATGGGAACTACGACGGTAATGCAAAGAATACAAGATTTTATAATAGCTGCAATGTGAGGCTGCACAGACACTGGCCAAAAATTTTAAAATGATGAGAATCATAACAGAAAGGTTTGAAGGTAGAGATACATCCAGCAGTTACAGCAGAAAACAGGGATTGAAGAACTGTCACAGAAGAATGAACTCTGGGAATACCCATGGTATAATCGATGGGCACTTTAGGTGTGTTTCACAACATTATTATGCAATTAATTTTACCAAATAGAATAACAAGGTTTTCAAAATGATGCAGGGCATGGAAGATTCAGAAAGAGGTGTTGTTACTGAACAGGCTGAATGGGTTATGCTTGTTACATAGATCTTCAGTCCCTTAATGAATGTTCTAGTCATAGACTCATTCACTTGCACAGCATTATCCACAATGTGTAACGTAGAATGTTTAAAGTGACACATACTTTAAATCATTAGGACTAAAGTAAGGTTAAAGAATTCAAAAGACTTCTGTTGGCTTCAGGCTTGGGCATGACAACTTACAGAAATCAGTAAAATGCGGTGATTCCCATGAAATAACTGGTGTAAATCAATTTATCAGTAGATCAGTAGAGAGATTGTGACCAGTAAAATACGCTGACTGTTCATCAGGCCCTCTATGAGAAAGGTTGAAATGAAACTCAGCATGTAATATGACTGGGCAATTGATTTTGGGAAGTTAGTGGATTTCCAGTTAACATATTACAGATATTGTTATATTTCTTTCTGAAAGCCTCAATTCTCTGATCAAAATATTAAGCAGGCATTATTGATATCAATAGAGGCTTTAAGGAAAAAAGTCTAAGTATCTTAAAATTATATTGGAAGTTTACCCATTCATTTTCTCACTGGTTAGACATTTTATTGAGCAATGCAGGGTTAAATGATGATGAAACACTACATTTGTAGAAGAGATCAGAGATAACTGTGATCTATCTAAAAAACAAAGGAAGACACCATCATGATCCATACTGAGACTCCCATTAGCAAGAGACTTTATCAAAGTTGGAACAAAGGGCTTGCAAGTTTGGGAAGAGGAAACAAAAATACACTGCACTTAGTAGACATTTAACGAGATTAAGTCAGTCTACAATAATATATAGCAAAGAGTGATTGTGGACAAATGCACAGGAAAAGGGTTGGAACACACATAATTCCTAATTGACAATGGCTGAGGGTGGGGGATGTGTTAGTTGTTGGAGAAATTTTGTCAATGATAGATTTAAGGATATGTGTGAAAATATAAACATTGTGGGAATGAACATGGCAGCAGAAAGCTCTTTTAGTATCTGAGTTGTGAAAAAAATCATGTGATAGTAGATGAAGTGCTTCATAAAAGCCAAATTTAAAAGTTAATATCTACATTGGCATGGGCAGACAACTTACTGCAAATGGTTCAGGCCAGCAGTCCAGGTCCAATGACTTTCACAAGAGATCCAAAAATCCCTTTAGTAACCAACAGTCATTCCCTGAGCACATAAACACCCTGCATGCAGGGAGAAGTCCACTCATTAATGTTGAGGTTTCAGAGAAAATTCATTGAGCCTAATAGCATTGAGTGAGATCATCAGGAAAAGATTTTAATCCAAAAGACATGGTACATTAGAAGAGGAAAGTTTAAGAAGAATGAAATGGTCCGAGGAAAGTTATCAGTAGAAATGGAGAAAAACAATTTTTCAGCATGGCAACCAAACTGTTGGAGTGTGCCCCTCAAAGTTAATTGGTATTGTCATCTCGTAGGATCTGGCAGGAAGGCCTGAAAACTAATGCACTGAGGAAATGTGGTGCTTACATATCAATTAAAGTTTAATTGAAGAAGAACTGGGGGATACCAAAGAAATGAAACTCTTTCTTGTTTTTGTAAGACTTCAAATGCAAATGTCTGTGATGGTTCCCAAGTGCAAAAATGTTTATATTTCTTCCTTAGATGGAGGTATATTTTGTCCTTTAGCTTGGGAAGCTAAACAGATCAGAAAAGCTGACAAAAGTACCTTAATGACAGGAACTATCACTCTTGTTGAGATGTAGACATGGAAATTTTCTGAGCAAAAACCTTGGAAGTATTTCCAAATAGGAGTTCAACAGCAATACCCATTGAGTGCTATATCGATAATTAGTCCCTGTCGCATAGCATTCATTTAACAAAGATTGTGAATGAAAGAAGCCTGAGAATCATTTTGCAGTCTTAAAACAGATGCTGCATCTGATTGCTTTATGAAGAAAGGAGCAAACTCTAATAAACAATTAGAAATATTGAAAAACGGGCATACAAATATAGAAGATAATAAAATGTGAGGCTGGATGAACACAGCAGGCCAAGCAGCATCTCAGGAGCACAAAAGCTGACGTTTCGGGCCTAGACCCTTCATCAGAGAGGGGGATGGGGGGAGGGAACTGGAATAAATAGGGAGAGAGGGGGAGGCGGACCGAAGATGGAGAGTAAAGAAGATAGGTGGAGAAGGTGTGGGTGGGGAGGTAGGGAGGGGATAGGTCAGTCCAGGGAAGACGGACAGGTCAAGGAGGTGGGATGAGGTTAGTAGGTAGCTGGGGGTGCGGCTTGGGGTGGGAGGAAGGGATGGGTGAGAGGAAGAACCGGTTAGGGAGGCAGAGACAGGTTGGACTGGTTTTGGGATGCAGTGGGTGGGGGGGAAGAGCTGGGCTGGTTGTGTGGTGCAGTGGGGGGAGGGGATGAACTGGGCTGGTTTAGGGATGCAGTAGGGGAAGGGGAGATTTTGAAACTGGTGAAGTCCACATTGATACCATATGGCTGCAGGGTTCCCAGGCGGAATATGAGTTTCTGTTCCTGCAACCTTCGGGTGGCATCATTGTGGCAGTGCAGGAGGCCCATGATGGACATGTCATCAAGAGAATGGGAGGGGGAGTGGAAATGGTTTGCGACTGGGAGGTGCAGTTGTTTGTTGCGAACTGAGCGGAGGTGTTCTGCAAAGCGGTCCCCAAGCCTCCTGCAGCCATATGGTATCAATGTGGACTTCACCAGTTTCAAAATCTCCCCTTCCCCCACTGCATCCCTAAACCAGCCCAGTTCATCCCCTCCCCCCACTGCACCACACAACCAGCCCAGCTCTTCCCCCCCACCCACTGCATCCCAAAACCAGTCCAACCTGTCTCTGCCTCCCTAACCGGTTCTTCCTCTCACCCATCCCTTCCTCCCACCCCAAGCCGCACCCCCAGCTACCTACTAACCTCATCCCACCTCCTTGACCTGTCCGTCTTCCCTGGACTGACCTATCCCCTCCCTACCTCCCCACCCACACCTTCTCCACCTATCTTCTTTACTCTCCATCTTCGGTCCGCCTCCCCCTCTCTCCCTATTTATTCCAGTTCCCTCCCCCCATCCCCCTCTCTGATGAAGGGTCTAGGCCCGAAACGTCAGCTTTTGTGCTCCTGAGATGCTGCTTGGCCTGCTGTGTTCATCCAGCCTCACATTTTATTATCTTGGAATCTCCAGCATCTGCAGTTCCCATTATCTCTGATACAAATATAGAAACTAGGATCATTCAGCCCTTTGAGCCAGTTATGCCATTCGATACAATTTTGATTGTTCTCAATCTTAATGCCATGTTCCATACTCAGGATATTTGGGAAATGTAATAAGTTGTTATTTTGCATGGTAAGTTGTCATTTTGTTGTCACACCTTGGGGGAAACCTTAGCCACATTAGAATTGGCAACACCTCCAGGTGAGCACTTGACTGCCACATCTGGCCAGCTGCCCGAAGATGAAACAGCCCAGTTCACTGGCACTCAGAGGACTGCTGGAGACCAGGCACCTGTTCATGCCCAGGCAGGAGAGGACCTGTAGCATCGGCAAGCTGGGACTTCATCCAAATGCAAAGGGAAAATAGAAACAGCAGGCAGGTATGTTGGAGGAAATGAACCTCATAGCCCCAAGGCTGCAGAGGTGTAGCATCATCATGGGCACTTAGCTGATGCCCCCATGCGGCTGTCTCTGTCTCCATGGATAGGGGCAGTGGCTGCATGCCATGACCCTCCAGACCCAAACAGGCCTGAGTCACCCAAACAAAACTCTGAGGCCAGGACCTTCTGTGTTGGGCAGGCTCCCTTCCCCCTAGCTGCAGAACCTGGGATTGCACTTAGATGTTGTGGGAGCGAAAGATAAAAGAAAACCACGTGAGGACATATTGGTGGCACAGATGGTGCGTCAGTGCCAATAATGTCTGACTTTATTAAAGCACACTCACAATGCCACTCCATCAGTTTGCTTTATCTTTGCGATGCCTCTACACTAACTGTTTCACTGTGAGATCAGATATCAGTTCACATGGAGGCTGCTCCTTGGAGCAATGCCCAATGCGAGAAGCTGATGCACTGTGTGTGGGCAATATCACAACTGCAGTTAGAAAGGTTTCCAGCAACTAGGCACTTTTGGGCCAAAGGGTTACTCTGCATGAAATATTCAGCCATGTTTGGGCCTGGGAGGTGTATAGCCCACAGTGAGGCAATGAGTAAGGGTCACCACGGATTGTGAACCCTCAGCTATGTATCCACCACAGTGAACAGATATGAGTCCTGATGAAGGACGATTTTCCTGCTCCACTGATGCTGCCAGCTCCACGTTGTATTGACTGCCCAGATTCTTTTCTGATGCTCATATACCTCCCCCACTGTGCCAACCCTAACTATGGACTGGTCACCAAGAAACCATATGATTGAATGCAACTCACTCCACAGTATACAGAGGTACAGACCTCTGTACTGGGTGCACCTTAACCAGATGCCTGACTGGCCAATCCCTTGGACTTGCACCAGATGCTGCCTTTGACTTACTGTGTTGACTAACCTCTATAGACTTCGGTGAGGCCTACTCCCCTGAGATGGTGTGACGGGGCTGCTTGCTAGCTACACGTGCAGTGTGTTTTCTGCCAGCACATGGAGCAGGTGTGAGTTAACATTGCAATGGGCTAAAGAGCAACATATCCACCCCCTCACCTGAGGACAGCTGAGCAGCAAGACACATTGACTAGCTCTGTGTCTGCATTGAGAGATAAGGTAAGATAAGGCAGGAATTCTGGAAGCATGCAGTCATGGATTTGAGACACTGAGTGAGTGAGAGCTAAGATCAAGTGGGGTAACCCTGAGATGTGGCCTGCTTTAGTATGTGAGCTGGCTGTCTGAACCTGCACATAAACTGTCCTTGCAGCAGCATTATAATGATGGTTGCAATGCTGAAGTGGAGCTTTAATGTGCAGGAACAAACCATATGTGGACTGGACAGGTGCCATGCGGATTCTGATAGGCCGAGGGGTGTCAGATGCCAGCGTCCGTTGATATTGAGAGCATGCTGCTAGTGTCTTGGGATGTTGTCACCATATATCCAAGATGGCAGCCTGCAGCAGCAAGTGGCAAACTGGAATTGCCATGTACTTACTTTGACTGTCCTGTCAGGAATTGCCAATGTTTAGTTTTCTCTTGGTGGGGATTAGAACAGGAAGCTGCATGTTAACAAGGTGAGAATCATTGTTCGTAAACAAGCAACAAGCTCCCCTAATAGAAGTCTCACTGCTCTGTAGTGAGGATCTTGTCTCAACAGGAGATATTTTGTCTGAAAACGAACAAGTTGTTCACAACATTGGAACAGACTTTCAAATGATTCTCCAGATTTCTTGCCATCGCCCACATTGTTCAGGGACCCAAAAGATTCCAAACATTCAATTGAGGAAAGTGCATGTTCAAGTTTCCAGCACTGGATGACTCAGAAGATATGAAGTTTGCCCTTTATAGTGACCAACCACATGCCAGTTTTCATAATGGCTTTTCAACCAAGGCAAGGTCATATTTGGGGCAAGAAGGAATCGTAAATATTGTTCACTTGCTTGGGAAGCCAAGAAAATTAAAAAAGGACTGTTAAAGTACTTTGGCTGCTGAAACATTGGCACTTGTAAAACCTACAGATAGAGGTCTATTTATTCAGTATTGTAAAGTAAATCCTATATAACAGTCTAAAAAGGTTTGTCCATAGAATATTATAGAGATAACTGTTCTGTCTGGGAAAATGTGCATTTGATGAATTTGTTGATAGAAAAATGTTGGTGTTTGATCTTGCTAGCATAAAAGAAACATTATAAAGAAAAGTGATTTCCAAAATGAAGTGGGTTGATGCAAGTCAATAGTTGTCAGGTTGTTTCACAAAGATTACTGACAACTGGACTTGAAATGTTAAATCTGTTTCAATCTCCATTGATAATGTCAAACTTGCTGAGCTTCTCCAGTTTATTTTTGGTTTCCAGCATCCTCGGTACTTTGCTTTTTTCCATGTCAAATCCAATTTGAAAGGGGAAATACAAAGGAAAATAGGACTAGAAAAGAGAATATGATAACAGAGTGGTAGTTAAAACTAAAGGCAACACAAAAATAATACAAAACCTTTATGCATCTATGATTTAGACTACGAGATCTGGACGCTTTTCTTATCTTTTGGTTTTCTTTTATTTCTGTTGTTGACTTTTTTTTTGACATTCTAGTTTTGTAACCAAGATGGTGCCAGAGAATTGCATTTGTGTACACTTATCATTGCACTCATGTATTCTTATGCTTGAGTACACGTGACAATAAAATCTAATTCTAATTCTAATTCTAATTATTCTAATTCCAAATACTATGCAAGCACAAAAATATTTGGCAGATAGAAAGAGTCAGAATGGCGTTTATTAGGGATATAGTGCCTGATATAGATCTAAAGGTGCAGGAACATAATGAAAAATAGAACAAGTAGTTTGCATCAGTGTTTGCTAAAGAAGAAGATATTGACAACTACTACTTGAAATGAAAATAATAGAGGTAATGGATGGAGTGGAAATTAACAGGCAGGATGTATGGAAATGGTGCTGTGCTTAGAGTGTGTAAGTCAGCTGGTCCACATGACATGCCTCACAAGTTGTCAAAGTAAGTAGGAGTTCAGGAAAGATTTACGAGGATGTTGCCAAGAATGGAGAGTTTGAGTTGTGAAAATAGCGCTGATGGGCTGGGACCTTTCTCACGGGAGTGTAGGAGTTTGAGGGGTAACCTTATAGAGGTTTATAAAATCATAAGGGTCATAGACAAGGGTCTTTTTCCTTAGGGTGGGACAGTTCGAAAGAAGGGGCCATATGTTTAAGGTGAGAGGAGAAAGTCTTAAAAAGGACATGAGAGGCAACCTCTTCACACAAAAGGTTGCCCCCCAGGTCCCTTTTAGGGTGGCACGATGGCTCAGTGGTTAGCACTGCAGCCACACAGCACCAGGGACCCAGGTTCGATTCCAACCTTGGGTGACTGTCTGTGTGGAGTTTGCACATTCTCACTGTGTCTGCATGGGTTTCCTCCGGGTGCTCCGGTTTCCTCCCACAGTCCAAAGATTTGCAGGCTAGGTGGAATGGCCATGCTAAATTGCCCGTAGTGTTCAGGGATGTGTGGGTTATAGAGGGATGGGTCTGGGTGGGATGCTTCAAAGGGCGGTGCAGACTTGTTGGGCCCAAGGGCCTGGTTCCACACTGAAGGGAATCTAATCTAATTTAATCTCATTGAATGGCTAGAAGAAGTGGTAGATATGGGTACAATTACTACAATACTTGGATAAGTGCATGACTATGAAAGTTGTGGGGTGGGGAATATGGGCCAAATACAGGCAGGTGGGATTGGATTAGGTAGGGAACATGGTCAGAGTGGACTAGTTGGACTATATGACTCAATGTCTTTATAACATTAAAAGCAATGGGAGGACTTGCGATTATCTTCCAATCTTCCCTATAAAAGGGCAGGTGCCAGAGGATTTATTGAAGAAAGAGTGTAAGACCATTCCCAGCTACTACTGATCAGTCAGTTTAGCATCTGTGTTGAGTAAGTTTCACAAGCAATAATCAGAGGAAAAAAAAATCAGACATTTGCAGAAGATATTTTATTTTATTCATTCAATGGATGTGGGCATCATATTTGGACCAGCATTTATTTCCCATTCCTAGTTGCCCTTGAGAAAATGGTGGTAAGCTGCTTTCTTGAACCGCTGCTGTAAATGTGCTGTATGTAGACCTACAATGCAGTTTGGGAGGAAATTCCTGATTTTGATAGAGTGTGGCTGAAGGAATACTGATATGTTTCCAAGTCAGGCTGCTGAGTGGCTTGAAGGGGAATAATAGTTGGCTGTGTTCAAATGTAACTGCTGCCTTTCTCCTTTGAGATGGAAGTGGCCGTGAGTTTGGACAATGCTGTCTGAGGAGCCTCAGTAACTTGCTGCAGTGCGTTTGGTAGATAGTATTTGCTGCTGTTACTGAGTATCAGTGTTGGAGTGAGGGGTCATTTGTAAATCTGGTGCCAATCAAGCGGGCTGCTTTGTCCCAGATGGTGACAAGCTTCTTGAGTGTTTTTGGAGCTGCACTCATCCAGACAAGTGGGGAGTGTTCCATCACTTGTGCCTTGTAAAGGGTGGACAGGCTTTGTGGAATCAGAGAGCACAGGATTCCTAGCCTCTGGCCTGCTCTTGTAAAACCTGTATTTCTGTGGTTGGTCCAGTTCTGATCAATGATGACCCCGCAGGATATTGATTGTGGTGCATCAGTGATAGTAACGCTATTGAATGTGAGGGAGTAAAGGTTAGATTGTCATTTAGTGGAGATGGTAATTGTCTGGCATTTGTATGGCATACATTTTGCTTATCATTTTTCCACCCAAGCCTGGATATTGTCCAGGTCTTGTTGCATTTGAACACAGACTGCTTCAGTATTTGAGGAGTAGCACATAGTACTGAGCATTGTGCAATCATCAGCAAACTTTTCCTCTCGTGATGTTATAATGAGGGAAGGCCATTGATGAAGCAGCTGAAAACAGTTGGGCCTAGCTGACTACTCGAAGGAACTCCTGCAGAGATGTCCAAGAATTGAAATGATGGACCTCTGCCAATCACGACCATCTTCCCATGTGCCAGGTATGACTCCAACCAATGAAGAGTCTGCCCCGATACTCACTATTTCCAGTTTTGCTAAGGCTCCTGATACCAAATTTCATCAAATGCAGTCTTGATGTAAAGGCCTGTCACTCTCATTTCACCTCAGCTCTTTTGCCCATGTTTAAACCAAGGCTGAAATGGGCTGAGTGGCTCTGGTGGACCCCAAACTAGGCGTTACTGAGCAGGTCATTGCTGAGAAGATGCTGCTTGATAGCACTGTCGATGAAACTTGCCACAATTTTCCAGATTTAGTTTATTAAGGGTAGCTAGTACATATTTACAAAGGACAATGTGTAAATAGCACAATTGAATTTTTGATGAATTATCACAGCAGCTCAAGGAAGAGAAAGCATATACATAGATTATAAGAAAGCCTTTGTCAAATTATCACGTAAAAGTCCAGTTCATAAAATTGAGGCCCAGTGTTCTTTTTAATATATATAAATTACTAGGATTTCAGAATACAAAGTAAAATTTCAAAATTTGCCAGTGATACCAAATTAGACGATATGGCAGTCACAGTAATGATACTGAATTCAACCTCAATGGGAAATCAACAAGTAAGCTATGTGGATAGACATGTGGCCAATGAAATTTAATACACAGACAAATGGTTGTTAATGAATTTAGACTGAAGGGATAGAAAAAGGCAATAGATTCTAGATAGCGGAGTTGTAAAAAATGCACAGGAATAGAGGAACCTGGGGCATTGTGTGCATAAATCTTTGAAGATAATAAGGCATTTGGGGAGAGCTTCTTACCAAAGCACGTGGGACCTTGTGCATTAAAGACAACAGTAGGTGAGTTACGCTAAACATTTATCAGCCTTTGGTTAGGAGCTGCCAGGGACCCCAAGAATTTATTTGGCGTTCTTTCAATCAACCAATATAAATTTGTGGGCAATTCAGTGAAAAATTCATTCCCATGTCATTTTAGAGTTTTCGCCAAATTGACCATTAGGGAATGCTTAAGGAATCCCTACATTGCCAGCAATGGAATGTAGCAATGCTAAGGCAAAACAAAAATGCAGTTGCATTTATTCTCATATCGAGCTGTAACGTCACTGAGCCAGATTCATTCTGAGTACAGAAACCATAACTGACAGTTGTAGCCATGTGTAAGATTGATGACCATGTCCAACATGACTGCAAACGATTTTCATGCAATCTATTGAAAAAAGCACCATCTTCAGATTGTGTAGCCTACCATAACTGAACAGCTTCACCTCTGTGTTTAAGTTAATGGCAGATCTCAACAGGTGAGAAAAGCAGTCAATTTAAATACTTTCTATATATGTGGCTAACGTCAATATTTTCTATGCAAATAGTCACCAAGTAAAATCTAGAGATTAAAGGCCCTACAAAGAACCTTGCTTTTCCAGGGGCCTCAACTGTCATAACAGACCACTAGATGTGGCTGAAGCCACTGAAAATGATAATTTATTGCAGATTGTCACATACAAGTCAGCCTTTGAAGCTTTGAAAAACCCTTCCAAAAATGGGGATTGAGATGTAAAGTGAATATAAAATGTAAGGCATTTGGAGGGCATCCTTTTAACTCACATGCACCACCTTGCCAGCACAGCTCTTAGTGTCTGCTTGATTCCACAACTGATCTAAAGCACAAATGTACTTCTGAGCTGAAAAACCGGGTTGTCTCCTCATGAAACTATAATCCTAAACCAACGTAAATTAGCTGGAAGATGGGGTAGGCTGAGGAGAATCAATTCAAATGTCAATGTAGGCTAAAACAAGCTAAAATATGGTTGTCTCATTTGCTAGGTCAACACATTACACTACAAACTCTGGCCTGCTTTTTTCTTAGGTGTTTTTGTGGATGTTTAATGGGAGGGTGG
Organism: Stegostoma tigrinum; assembly: GCF_030684315.1. Lineage (NCBI taxonomy): Eukaryota > Metazoa > Chordata > Chondrichthyes > Orectolobiformes > Stegostomatidae > Stegostoma > Stegostoma tigrinum. The sequence goes on along the minus strand of NC_081355.1, from coordinate 61,762,224 downwards.
GAATGGCTACCCTGAGTTTCAGGGACAACGTTTTTTCTTTCTTTGTATAATCTTCACATTTTCAAATAAATGTATTTATTTGCCTTTTGAGGACAATGATGCCTTTTTCTGATAATACTGCATTTCAAACTGTAGTTTATACATTTCTCAGCAATGTATTCACTTACCTTTATCAGTACAGTTTGAATTGAGGAAAAGAAAGATCCCTGTATATAAAAATATAACTCAATTTAGCTAATAAGCTGAAAATTACCTTGCTGTCAGAATGGAGACATTAAAAAAAATGAAGGTGTCTCATAAAGTTGCATTTTCTGTTCTTGAAATGCCTGTATACATATTTTCATTGAAGGCTTATGTCTATCTTGCAAACCATTAGCCTTAGGTTGATAGGGTTTTCAGAACCATCATTCCCCTAGGTTGGAGGTTCCAGTTCCGACTGTACTTCTGAGCTCATAATTTACAGTGTGTTTCATGATTGGCAAAAAGTTTGACCATTCACAAAGGATGCCTTTCTATGTGTATGTCTCATTCCCTTTTACACTCCTGTGTAAATATACATATATCAATGTGCAAATTCCATGATTAACCATTATTAAAAGCTGTTTAGGCAATTTAACTTTTTGAAACTATTAAAATCAATGTAAAGCATTATTTTTTTCTATTTCTTTGGGATAATCTTGAAAGCATTAACCCTATGAATGGCTTTCCGCAATTGAAGTTCATAAATGCAATAAATGAACTGGATTCAAATACAACGAACAAAGAAGCCAGCAAGATTGGCAAAAAAGGACAAGGCCTTTATATATAACATTTTACAATGTTTACAATAACTGATATATTTTATTTTTGAGTAATTATTTCAGAATTTGACAATCAAAATTATATAAGCAACTGCAAGTTTTATGCTGTTACTTAAGTTCAGAATGGAATTTTGAATTAAACTCTCGATCTAAACATTTGTGATTAAATATAATATATTATGAATGCAACTAGAATAATAAATTGCATCTTATAGTACTTTTAATGCGGGAAAGCATCGCAACTTATATCCTTGGGAAAAAAAATAGGTGCTAAAGAGTCAAGTGAAGCTTTGACACGGTAACATGTTTTAGCAATTGACAAGAGAGAGAGTTAAGTGTTTGGAAAGGATTTTAAAAGGGTACAGTAAAAGCAGTTAATGACACTTCCACAATGGTGGAGTTTGGTTGGAGGAGCAGGAGTCAATAGGTGAGATGCACAGGAATAATGGAATCAAGAACTAGAGAACACAGCAGATGCCTAAGGTTGGATAAGGTTAGTGTTAAGCAGGGCAAAGACCATGGAGGGATCTTGAAAGGAGGTCGAAATTGTAAGTTCATTGAACTAACAAGGAGTTTATTTTAGCAAAGCTTGGTTTGATGGGCAAATGTTGGGCAGGATGGAGGTCAAGTGGAAGGGAAATTTAATTTGTAATCTAACAGTTTTTCAATTTATTTTATTTGCATGTTTTGTACATACAATTGTTTCACTCCTGCAATATGTCCTAATAAAGAGATTGTGACCTAAGTTATTTTTTTTAAAAATTTAAGTAAATTTCATTAGCATTAGCTCATCTTCTCCTTTCTTTCATATAAGCAATACATCAAAATCACAGACAAGAGAAGACAAATTAATCTACTAAACTTGATAAGGTTGTCATTTTACAATTACGCATAGTGAATTTCAATGTTTCTCATCTATCAGCAGCTATGTTTCTTATTACATGTTGTTTGCTCAGTGTCCACATCTTATTTACAGTTCTTTATATTTTGTGATTGGTGATTTGTATTCTTGAACACTGTGACATTTAGAATTTTTATACAAATTCAGTCATGTTTCACAACTTTTAAACTGAAAGAAATCAACTGGATGAAATTTAAACACGAGGAAATGTAATGTCTAAGATATGTTGCTTAAATTATGATGGATAAACAGGTACTATGCTATTTTAATTATAGTGTAAAATTATGTATGGCATTGGTCCTGTTTATTGAGGGATTTAATTACTATAAGGGAAGTAATGGGTGCACAAGACAGAAAGTCATGCTTATCTCCAGTAAAATAAACTGGAAAGTAAGTTGCATGAATTGTGCTGGGAGAACACAATGCAGTTACTTCTGGATTGATTCCTAGAAAATAAATCATTGGCGTTAACAAGGTCCATTGGTGCTAGGTAGTGATATCTTTAGCATAGTTATAGAAATCTTTATGTTATTAATAGTTTTTGAATGCTTACTATAATTTTAAAAATAGATGACACAATCACCTCATTCCTTCTTTTATTCCTTTTTATAAGTAATAAGCAGCCAGTAATAATTCTATTGTTAATCCATTTCTCACAAATGTAAAGATTCACTATTTAGATTGTTTCAAATCATTTGCTAAATCCAACCCATAAAGTGTAGTTACAACAGAGGAAAGCACACAACTTAGGATGTGTCACTGATAGAATCATATAGACGCATGCTAAGAGATTCTCCACACTGTATATACTTAGGCTGCAGCATCCCTGAGAATTGCCAGCAGAGGGATAAAATTGTTTTCCCTTTTCAGCTTATCATGTGACAGATCTGGAAGAACACCTACTCTAATCTTAGGCTGAGGCCTTCGACTAAAATATTAATGGTGTTACTGAAAGACAGAAAAGAGAATATAAAGGAAAACATAGTCACATTGTTATACAACATGTTTTTTCATTGCCTTGATTATGCTTTAATAATTAATTTCAACAATTTGTACATTGATTTGTTGCAGAAGGAAAGATTAGAAAATATTTCAAGTGATTTAATTATTCCAGTTTCTGTTTTCTTTAGCGATGAGATTTAGCTCATTGCTCATAGTTATAGTTTTTTTGTTTATTTCTCTTAGAAATCAAGTGAAATTGTGACACAGTTAACACATAGACAACATGATGTCTAAAATATTAGGTGTCAAAGAAGTGTGATAAACAGGAAATGTGCGCAGACATACTGGGTAGGAGAGATTTAGGATGCAGATACCCAAAAGATTTGCAAAACACTAGGCTATAAAAATCACCTCAGAGTATATTCAGACGCTTACAAAGTTTTGGGGAGAGAATTCCAGAGCTTAACACTTTAACTGAAGGCACAGTGCAATGGGTGGAGAGATTGAAATTAGGGATTTAAAGAGAGTTGCACGAAGCTGGTATCAGAAGACAGCAAATGTCTTGAAGGATTATAGGATTGGAGGAGATTGAAGAGTTAGCGAGGGGAAGGGATTTGAAAGCAGGAATGAAGACTTTAAAGTTGAGGTATTGCTTAATCAGGCAGCATGGAAGTGCATACAAAGATGATGGGTAAACAGGACCTGATGTGTATTAGCATATAGGCAGTAATGATTGGTTGACCTGACGTTTAGGTTAGGAAGTGGAAGTGCAACCAGGAAGATATGGCATTTGATCTCCACAGGAGGTGGGAGTTTAGGTAGGTGAGGGTACAGAATTGAATCCCTGAGAGTTATAATAAAATGTGAGGCTGGATGAACACAGCAGGCCAAGCAGCATCTCAGGAGCACAAAAACTGACGTTTCGGGCCTAGACCCTTCATCAGAGAGGGGGATGGGGTGAGGGTTCTGGAATAAATAGGGAGAGAGGGGGAGGCGGACCGAAGATGGAGAGAAAAGACGATAGGTGGAGAGAGTATAGGTGGGGAGGTAGGGAGGGGATAGGTCAGTCCAGGGAAGACGGACAGGCCAAGGAGGTGGGATGAGGTTAGTAGTTAGATGGGGGTGCGGCTTGGGGTGGGAGGAAGGGATGGGTGAGAGGAAGAACAGGTTAGGGAGGCAGAGACAGGTTGGACTGGTTTTGGGATGCAGTGGGTGGAGGGGAAGAGCTGGGCTGGTTGTGTGGTGCAGTGGGGGGAGGGGACAAACTGGGCTGGTTTTGGGATGCGGTGGGGGAAGGGGAGATTTTGAAGCTGGTGAAGTCCACATTGATGCCATATGGCTGCAGGGTTCCCAGGCGGAATATGAGTTGCTGTTCCTGCAACCTTCGGGTGGCATCATTGTGGCACTGCAGGAGGCCCATGATGGACATGTCATCTAAAGAATGGGAGGGGGAGTGGAAATGGTTGGCGACTGGGAGGTGCAGTTGTTTGTTGTGAACTGAGCGGAGGTGTTCTGCAAAGCGGTCCCCAAGCCTCCGCTTGGTTTCCCCAATGTAGAGGGAGCCACACTGGGTACAGTGGATGCAGTATACCACATTGGCAGATGTGCAGGTGAACCTCTGCTTTAATGTGGAATGTCATCTTGGGACCTGGGATAGGGGTGAGGGAGGAGGTGTGGGGGCAAGTGTAGCATTTCCTGCGGTTGCAGGGGAAGGTGCCGGGTGTGGTGGGGTTGGAGGGCAGTGTGGAGCGAACAAGGGAGTCATGGAGAGAGTGGTCTCTCCGGAAAGCAGACTCCAGCAACTGCAGATCCCATTATCCCTGAGAGTTATGCTGCCTCTCTGACAGGGTATCATCTCCCAGGAACTTTTGAGCAGGCTTTGAGAGCTGTATGCAAGCAAGCTGCATGAAGATGCACTTCAGCATGAAAACAGAGTTATAGAGTCATACAGTAATGCAGCATGGAAACAGGCCCATCTGGCACAACTGGTCCATGATCACCATGGTGCCAACTCAGCTAGTTCCAAATGTCTGCATTTGATCCATATCCCTCCAAACCCTTCCCATCTACGTACCTATCCAAATGTTTTTTTAAATGTTGCTATTGTACCTGCCTCAACTACTTTCTCCAGCAGCCCATTCTATATACACACCACTATGTCTTTCCTATATCAGGATGGCCAAAACTGTACACAATATTCCAAGTACAACCTCATCAACAACTTATACAACTGGAACATAACATCCCAACTCTTATACCCAATGCTTCAACTGATGAAGGCCAGCATGTTAAATGCCTTCTTCACCATCCTGTCCACCTGTGACGCTGCTTTCAATGAGCTATGTACTTGTCCTCCTCGGTCCCTCTGTTCCACGACACTCCTCAGAACCTTACCAATTACTCTATTAGTCCTATCTTGGTTTGACTTTCTAAAATGCAACATCTTACACTTATCTGTATTGAATTGCATTTGCTAATCCACAGCCGCTTCCCTATCTGATCAAGATCTCTCTGTAATTTTTGATAGCCTTCCTCACTATCAATGATACCTCCTTATTTTGTATCATGTGCAAACTTATTAATCATGTCTTGTACATTCACACAGGACATAGAACATAAAATAGTACAGCACAGTACAGGCCTTTCAGCCCACAACGTTGTGCTGAAATTTTACCCGAATCTTAAGGTCTATCTAACCTCCAACCGTACCTTATACTATCATCCATATGCCTATCTAATAGCTGCTTAAGGGCCCTAATGAGGCCGACTCCACTACCCTCTCCGACACTCTTTGAGTAAAGAACCTACCTCTGACATCACCTCGATATCTACCTCCTTCACTTTAAAACTATGTCCCCTCGTAAAAGCTACCTCCACCCTGGGAAAAAGTCTCTGGCTGTCTACTGTATCTATACCTCTGATCATTTTGTACACCTCTATCAAGTCACCTCTCATCCTTCGTCGTTCTAAAGAGAAAAACCCTGGCTCTCTCAGCCTTTCCTCATAAGACCTTCCCTCCATTCCAGGCAATACCCTGGTAAATCTCCTCTGCATCTTTTCCAATGCTTCCACATCCTTCCTGTAATGAGGCAACCAGAACTGGACACAATACTCCAGATGTGGCCGAACCAGGCTTTTGTATAGCTGGAGCATAACTTCACAGCTCTTGAACTTGATCCCTCCATTAATGACAGCTAACACACCATATGCCTTCTTAACAACTCTATCCACCTGGATGGCAGCTTTCAGGGAACCATGAACATGAACTCCAAGATCCCTCTGCTCCTTCACACTCCCAAGAATCTTCCTGTATTCTGCTTTCAAGTTTGTCCTTCCAAATGAATCACCTCACACTTTTCAGGGTTAAACTCCACCATTCACATCCAGATCATTTATGCAAATGACAAATAACAAAGGTCCCAGCACCAAACCCCGTGGCACACCATTTCACAGGCCTTCAGTCCAAGAAACAACCTTTAATCATCACCCTCTACTTCCTACCCTTAAGCCAATTTTGATTCCAATTAGCTAGCTCTCCCTGGATTCCATGCAACCTAACGTTCATGACTGGCCTGCCATGTGCAACCTTGTCAAAGGCCTTACTAAAGTCCATATAGACAACATGCACTGCCCTAACTTCATCTATCCTCTTAGTTACTTCTTCAAAAAATTCTAAAAGATCTGTCAGACATGACTTCCCGGGCAAAAATCCATACTGACTAAGCCTAATCAGACCTTGATGCTCCAAATGTTAGTTCATCCTGTCCCTCAGTGTTGTCTCCGATAATGTGCTTACCACTGATGTCAGACTCAATGGCCTGTAGGTCCCTGGCTTGTCTTTGCTGTCTTTCTTAAACAATGGAACTACATTAGCCACCCTAGTCACATTAGTCTTCTGGAACCTCACTTGTGGCTAACGATAAAGCAAAAATCTCTGCAATTTCTTCCCTAGCATTCCACTATGTCAGAGGATGGACTTGATTAAGCCCAGGGGATTTAACCACCTTAATGCACTTTGAGGCTGCAAGCACCGCCTGTCTGGCAATTCGCATGAGGTTCAAAACACCCCCACTTGCTCTCCTTATTTCCTTAGCATTCATGATTCTGTCCTGAGTAAATACTGGGGAGAAATATTCATTAAAAATCTCCCCCATCTCATGTGCGTCCACACTTGGATGTCCATGCTGATCTTTAATGGACGTTTTCTCTTCTTAGCCATGTTTTACTCTTAGTAAAGCTATAGCTATATAAAATGAGGCATCTAATAGCTCATTGAAGGACAGACAGCTATATTTGATGTATCATCACTGTGGGGAGTTTCTTTCTCAACATTCGAATGATGTGAGACTGCCAAATATTTGCTTCAGACATATACACAGTATTCAGGCAACTTTCATGAACCCTTTGCCCTGCAACAATCCCAATGGAGAAACTATGTGGATCGATGTGACAGGACAAGGGCCATATATGGAGAATTGGCTGCTTACATTTGCGCCCAACACATTCATGGAATCTCAGACATGTCACCAGTTGTATTTGAGCTTGAGTAGGATTATTAAACTGGCCATCAGATTTCAGTGCCTAGATTGGTCAGGGGACACTGCTCAGTATGCTCCATTGAAGATATTTTAGATTGCAGTGGCTTGCTGCTCTCTTAACAACATGACCTTCCAGACAGATGTGGGCTTTAACAAAGGAAAAATGGTGATATGCTTCCTAAAATGACTGCACGGAAGAGGAGGATGAAGTAATGCAGTAGGATCATCCTTTTAGCAAGAGGACTGATTTAGGCATGTTTCTTCTGAGGGCCCTTAATTCTGGAAGACATGTGGTTCACGACGTTGGCTTTCTGTAAGGGGGGTTGAATCCAGCACACAAACTTAGAAATGCAATCCAGGTTTCACTCACACTGCCTGGAAGACCCATCTTCACATATCACACTTTGTCAACCAACACATTCAGTTGCATTTCTTCCCCGGCCTCCAATTGTACGCATATTGATCATTACAATTATACAAGTTTGGAAGTAAACATTATTAGTACAAAACAATGATTAATTCCAACAAATCAGCAATAAAACAAAGGTCTCCTAGATGAGCCAAACTGCAAGACTACTGACATGGAGGCTTCTGATCTGTGAATCTGGATGAAACTGAGATGAGACGTCTGCAGTGGTCATCAGTAGCACAGCAGTGCTAGTGTGGGCACTGCAACAAGCTTCCCCACCTACAACAATGCAGGGGCAGTCAATGTCACAGTACCTTCCCACATTGATGTTAGCTTAGTCAGAGGTTGCGAAGGAGTATCAGATGATGAAGGTGTGACCATGAGGAATGGCTGCCTCATACTCATCACAGCCCCTCATTCCTTTTCACAGGCTGCTTGAACATCTGAATGATGCCTAACTAGGATATATCTGGCATCTGCTCCCTGTATTGGTGTGGACATGCTGTGGACAGTCCACGCTATACAAATTGGCATTCATTGCTGAGCGGTCAGTCTGTTGCCTTTGCATCTACTCAGCTTATCGCCACATACAGCTCTCCAAGAATTTGACCATGCTCTCTTTTGGCAAACATAATGGAATGCATGACATGGACGGACTCCTCCATTTACTGCTTGTGACTCCATACAGCCTCAGAGATCACCTACACTGGGTCACACATCACTTGATGCTGTTCTCTTTGTATGTGACCATTGAGGCTTTGCATTTCTGACCAGCTGACCATGACTGTGACTGCCTTCTGTGCTCTGGAGGGGTGAGCCCATGGCTGTCCATCCCACTGGAGATATATATGTCTCATAGTCACTTTCACCAAATGTACTGCAGTCACTGGAAACACACGTGCCTTCAAGACATCATAGATCTGTTGCACCTCCTTGCAGGCCTTGGGAGTGCAAATCCATGGAAAAAGACCAGAGGTGAGGCATTACTGATCCTGACTTTGGAATTTGCAGAGCAAAAGGCCATGAAGGTGAAGTGCATGTCAATATCCCTGGGCATCAAAGATTGTGGCACTTCACTGCCTCATGGAGAAAGCATTTAATATCATCAAATTGCATATTATATAAGGCTAATTCAATGTTGATTTGAGTTCAGCACAGATGATGTTTGACCATCTTAAGCATGATGAATATCACGAGTTTTTGCGTTCAGAAAATAACATCACATTTCCCTCTTGTTTCTTCCAGAGTGATCAGATGAAAAACAGCACATTATCGACAATGTTTCCTGAGAGGAAGGGACAGCATTCACAGAGCAGTTGCTTACCTTGCATAACAGTAAATACAAGGTCTTTGTTGGGTGCTGTTAGAGATTTTGTTGGAATTTCATCTGAACTACTCACAAAAGAGCATGGGAAGAGAAGATGGCGGGGAGTGCTGTGAAGTGTCTGCTTCTAAGTGCACAGCCTGTACAAAACACCTATCAACTGGACAGAGATGTTGAGCTGTGGGAGTCACCAATGAAAAAGGGAACGAAACAGGATCAGCAGCAAATCAGCAAGATACTCACTGTCTTGCTATACATACTCTGTTGTCAATATTAGAAAAGGATAAAGGAGTAATTCCCAATGTTATAGATTGATGTTGCAGCCCCTCTTCTAAGGTCAGAAAGATGCCTAAGTGGAACTCAAACCAGGGCACATTCGTCAGCAATGTTTATTAAAATCTCATGTGAGCACTAACAGCCAGAATCGACCCCATTGGGAATAAAGCGGCCGTACTCAATCTTTAAGATGCCTTTGCGCATGGCCGTGGAACCACTCTAATGGGATTACACATAGGTTGCACATAACAAAGAGCAGCTCACTCTGATCGTGACTGGGTAACTATGTATGCCAACATTTCTTCTGTGCTACATAGAATGGGAGGTATGTCATAAAATATCACTGATCTGTTCAAGGTTGCTTTCCTGCAGAGAGGTAGGAATGATATGTTATTGGCCTTTGAGAAGGTTGGCGGTGAGAAATATTTTGGAACTGAGCTCTCCCCTCCAATGTGCCCACTTCCCACTCTCAACCTGCATTTGGCATTTTGTTTCCTCTCTCTGTGACTGAAGCTGCTCCTGCACAGGGAACAGAGTAACCAACGTGTACCTCTATTGAAACCACAGTGGAGAAGAAAAAGGCTTTGAAGATCGCAAAGTGTATCTGCACAGATATTAATGAAAATTTTATATTAGGATGTACAGTCTAATTACTTGCTAACAGAAAATTGATGACTACCAACCACTTTAATGCATTCATCATTCTTGCTTGGTGGTGGACAGATGGCCTGGTGTGTGAAGCCAGCCATAGACAGAAATCGGGAGCCTGCCAATTTTAACACAGGGGAAGCTTGTGTAACGTTCAGCCCTGACAGAATCCTCATCTGCCACCTCCCTTCTACATTTATGCACAGTTGCTTTTGAGACCCTCAATGTGCCTTTGGTAGCACTTTGGAAGGAACTAAGAACAAAAACTGTTGAGGGTGGTGTGATTTTCACAGGCCCGGGTAATAAATAGTCACCATATTCTGCCAAGAGCAGGATTTTGCTTTGGAGTGTGCGGTATCTTTGACTACTTAAGCTGTCAGCTTCAGCCTCCAGAAGCATTAAGCTTTCCAGAAGATTAAGAAAGGCCTGGTTTGTGGGTGTGGCCAGTGACTCTACAACTCTCACTATCCCTCTACAGCCCACTCATGCTGATGTGAATGTTGATTGCATTCATTTTCTGAAGTAAAATCCAAACAGGCCATGACACTACTTGCTTTCATTGACAAGTTTCACAAGTTCTGCGAAACCCATGCAGCGTACATTATTAACTGCCAAAATCTTAGGAAAAGAGCTCACTAAAATATTAAAATAATAAGCCATACAAATCAGCCTATGTGACAAAGTTAACTGTCCCTCAACAGTCAACCATTGCCTCAACCTCTCCATAGTTCTTTGATATAGCTATCTGTTATTCTCCTGCAAAATCTCTCCCCCAATATCTACCTGTGCTCAGTCTGGGAATCAGTTGCAATGGTTTTCTCTTCTCATTTCTGCATCATTACTTCTATCCTCGGCCCCTTTCCTACCTGTTATCTGCATGTTGTCTCTCAGCGATATTTGAAAATGTAGCATCTGCAAGTGCAATTTGACAACACCCAGGTTCTATCTGACTCACACCTCTCTGCCTCTAACTTATAATCCTGCTTGTCCGACACCCATTTCAGGAATACAGGGTATCTCTGCCAACTAAATAATTGGAAATACTGGAAGGCACTATTTTTGATCCCTGATACAAAAGAAGTTCTCTAGCCAGCTACTCTATCACTCATTGTAGCAAATGCATGAGGCAGAATCAGACTCTTTGTAAGTTTGGGATAACAAAGTGTGAAGCTAGATGAACACAGCAGGCCAAGCAGCATCTTAGGACCACAAAAGCTTTTGTGCTCCTAAGATGCTGCTTGGCCTGCTGTGTTCATCCAGCTTCACACTTTGTTATCTCGGATTCTCCAGCATCTGCAGTTCCCATTATCTCTGGTAGTTTGGTGTCAGATTTGACTCTAGAGCTCCCGACTATGCACGCGTGCCATCAGTAAGACAGTCTACACCCACCTCCTTAGCTTTGCATGACTTTGTTCCTGCCTCAGCTCATTTCCTGAATCCTCAACATTACATACAAACACACATGCCAGAAACAGAAGTAGGCCATTCAGTCCTTTGAGCCTCCTCCACCATTTATCAATATCATGGTTGATTTGTTGTAACCCCAGATCTGCATTCCCGTCTATCCTGAGAAGTTTTCACCCCTTTGCCAAACAAGAATCTTCCTCCCTCAGTCTTAAAAATAGTCAAGAACATTGCTTTCAGATTTTCACATAGAGAGTTCCAAAGATTCATGACCCTTTGAATTCTTTTTGCCTTGCCTCTGTTTTAAATGGGTAAATCCTGATTTTTAGACTTGACTATCAGTGCATTTTCATGATTGGACTTCCACATTCTAACCTATGCAATCTAGAACTTATCCAATCATTACTGCCTATGTCTTGATACATGTCAAATCCTGTCTACCCATCATCCGTATGTTCACTGCCATGCACTGATGCCTGGTTAAGCTATACCTCTGCTTTAAAATCTCCATTTCTATTTTCCCTCCATAACTTTCTTCTCCCTATGCCTTCAATCTCCTTCAGTCTGACAATCCGTCAAGGTATTTGCTCTCGTTGGATACCAGCTTTGTGTACTCTCTTGAAATTCCTAACTTCAATCTCTCTACCCATTTTGTGCTGTTTCTTCAGCTAAAGTGCTAAGCTTTGGAAATTCCTCCCCAAAACTTTGTAAGCCTCCATGTCTGCCTGAGATGATTTTTATAACCTACTCATTTGCAAATCTTTTGGGTATCTGCATCCTCAATCTCTTCTGTGGCACAGTGCCTACCTTGATTTGGTAATACTCCACTGGACATGCTACTACTCAGAGATGCATTAAAAAACATGGATTGTGCTGGTTAGTGAACATTGTTGTGAAACCAGCCACAGTTAAAATGGAAGTTGTAAATTTCTGGTAGGTTTCCTGAAGTTTGTGATTTAACCATTTCCCCAATCCATTCCCCGGATGCACTCCCAGTCATTAGGAGATGGGTGTGTATGGAGGGAGTGAGAACTGGCACATTTAAAATAGTCTCTTAGGTGGCTAATGTTGATGTTACATTTTGCTTTGCATTCTCAGACATAGAGCTAATCAAGGAATAGCATTAAATATATAGGCATTTGGTAGTTTTTATTTGGTACTCCTTTCTCAAAATGTTACTTCATACAAAAATGAAAATTAACTTGTTCAATCATTGTAAATTACTTTCCCAGATAGTGTACCCTATACAGGATGAACATTGAGGGCAGTTTTCATTTTTGCTACTTGATTGGTAATCCAGTGAGTGAATCATTTGCAATTTTAGAGGGTCTATGGCAATGTTGAAAATGACCCTAGTGCACTGCGAGGCACAGTTAGTAAAGGAATCTATTGGTTGACACAACCTTTCTAAACTACTCAAACAGCACTCTAACGTTTTATACTATTTACACCATTGAATACGTTTCCTTTTGTGAAATACTGTTCAAGTAATGTTAATTATTTCCCATATAACTCTGATAAATCAAAAAAATTTAAATGCGAATTATGCCATCTTTTCCATTATTTATTATTGAAACGTGCAACCTCTATAACGTTAACATCTGGAGACATTTTACATTTCAGCAGTTTTAAAAACTTACAAGATTGGTCCAAAAGCCAAAATGCTCCAGTATTTCAATTCGGAAACTTCTGTTTTCATCATTGTATCTTTCTGCAGCGAGGCCTATGTTGTAGTGCCACTGTACTATATAAGAGATAGGGGGAGGGTGGAAGAGATTACAGAAAATGTATCCCTGAGTACTAATTCTTGAAGTTGAAACAATTTTACTAGAGGCCCTTTCAAGAGTTTTTTTTATTATCCAGCTTGCTTTAACGTGAGCCTTCTCTTATTTGAGAAGCTGGGAACCGTAGGCTTTCCAAGACTCCAGTGGATAAGTGGAGATTTCGATTTCCTCTCTGAATTTTCCCCCTTGCTTTCCCTTTACTCCAGTTCTCCTTGTGCAATGCTGCGTGGCGCGACGCCGGCTGAGTCTGACAGAGCCACGGTCACACAGAGGATAGATGAACGACATCAGAACCAAAATAGCCGTGTAAATGCCCGAGTGTCAGCATCGGCGCCACATTTCGCAGGTTTGAAAAACATTTATTGCATCTGCGTTCCGGGGATCGGGTGTAATTCACTCGGAGGAGGTTTTAACTTTTGGTTGTCATTTAAAAACGTCTCTTAAAGCTAACACCATCAGCTACACTGCAATAATCCCTGAGATTTTCTTTTCTTTTGTAACTTTGGGATGGGTCCAGAGCTGTGGTGGAAGCGATCCAATAGCAGCCGATAAAGTAAATAATGACAGCGCACTGATCGGCGAGTTGCTCTCGCTCGTTAGCGATCTGCTTAGTTAGCGATTGCCTTTTTCTTCTTTAGGGGCGATTGAAGGCCATTGCACAAGGACAAATTAAAAAGTCTGCGATTTGTGCCTCATTCTCCCTCTCTCGGGCGCGCTGCTCGCATTACAGCACCACCGCCAAACCCCCGCCTCCCCCCCAAGGCGGTGTTGAAATAATCTGCTTTTTGTTGTTTTTCAATGTTTTGCAATGTAGTGAATTGAAAGATCGAGATGGATGTAAACGGAGTTTCTCAGTGTCGGGAGAACGGGAGCTCGGAGCCCATCCCCCACGCTCAGGGGTCTGGAGGCAGTGGCTGTCAGCAGCAGCAGCAGGATGGGCAACAAGAGGAGAGTGCAACTGGCAGTGACAGCTACAGTCAGGAAAAGCGACAAGCAAATGATCAGGAAGACAAGAAGGTAAGGGCACCCTCAATACCCTTACTTTTATTTTCTTAAATTGCTGAATTTTTATTTTAGAAGGAGAGGAATGACTGAATGGAAATTGTCTGCAAAATTCCATAATTCTTCTAGCTGTGACAGTGACATGCATTAATGAGTGTGGTAATTGTGAGTGAGCAACAGGAATTAAGATATTATGAAGATTGTTGGAATGGTTGCTTTGCAGCACAAGGTGGGCGATCTTAGTCACAATAGCAGCCTTCCATTCACAGTTATCAATTATAGGTTGCAACTTATAAATAAGTAATTAGGTGAAATACAAACCTAGGAAATTACTACTGCTGATGTTAATAGTCAAATCCTCAGCACACTTGCATGGCATTCCCCCGTCAGCAATTTTAACAAACATTGACCTATTGGAAATATCGACATTGATGCTTGTATTTAACACAAGGAATGCTACATAAACAGTTGTACAAACATTACCAGTTTTTTGCTCTGTTACTAATACTAATCCTAACTTGTGGACTATTCTGTTATAACAAGTACATTTTATCTATTGTGTTTTATTGAAGATTTGAGGTTCCAAATTCCTTCTAAAAATTATTTGTCAGTCTATCTGTTCAAGTTTTATTTAGATCACATGAAGGATTGCCCTTCTGTTTTATCCCATTAAATTAACACCATTTTAAACAACATTCAACAGAGAAAAGGATGTGCTAATGAATTTGGAGGTTTTTTTCATTTCTAAAGGAATTATATGATTCAGATACTTTGTATCCTGTTCATTTTATATACACCCTTAAAGGCAAACAGTTTATATTTTATACATGGGAATAAAGATACTTGTGTCTTGGTTAAAATGTAATTTCCATTAACAATATGACAGAGAAAATGATGATATATTATGCTGCAATGGCTAGAATTTTTCAGTTGCAATTCATGAATGAATCTTATAAACTATTGTCAGTTCAGTTTCAGGCAGTGATTGTATCTGAGTGGGATTTGCTGCTTGACATTATGAATTTGATATCATAATTTAGAAAATGTTCAAAGAAATTGCAGAACAAATGTGTTTGAATTCTGGCCTTTTCCTTTTGCTTAGAGACTAGGCAGCTGAAGTAACGAACACCAATGCTGGAACAAATAAAATTAGGAATTTCAAGAGACTTGTAGTGACCGAAGAAGTTACTGAGATAGGAAGAAGCAAGATCACAAAGCAATTTTATAAAATAATGAAGGTAGCCAATGTAGAATAATGAGGGCAGGATGGTGTGTGAATGGGTAGTGGTGATGTATAGGATATGGAAAGTTGAGTTTTGGATGACCTCAAGATTATGAAGTGCAGAAGAAATAAAAGAATGAATGAGGGTTTCAAGCAGTGGATGAGTTGTATGATACTGCAGAGGTGAAAGTTCATGGTTTTGCTGATGAAGTAGTTATCTTTCTGGAAACTCATTTCAAGGTCAAGTGTGACACTAAAATTGAAACGGCCTAGATCAGCCTCATAGTTGCCTGGGAAGAGAATGGAAATGGTAGTTAGGAAATGGGGTTTGTGTCTAGGTTCAAAGACAATGGTTTGACCTTCCAACTATCTATTCAGGGAAAATTTCTGTTTATTCAATACTAGACACTGTATCGGCAATGTTCTATGTAAGAGTCAGCTCAAGGTGTGTGGGTGGAGGAAGTTACTGTGGAGGTATTAATGTCACAAGATACGTAGAGAGTTTAAGTTGTGTTTCATCAAATTTCATGTGAAGCCTGACAATGTGCTTTGCTATACACCTAGATGATTAACTTAAAACACCGCATAATAATATTTAAAGGTAATTTGTAAAGAAAAATAATCTGGAAGCTTTAACAGTGGTGATGTGTACTTTGAAAGAATTAGCTGGTTAACCTTTCAACATTGCAGTCGCACATTCACAATAGTGCAGCTCAATGTTTAATGTGATTATTTATTCACATTTCAAATGCATTCAGGTTTCCCTTCATAAATTTAACTGCATGTTGCGAATTTGTTGAAGCTTCATACTCGCAAATAAAACGATCCGTTTTTACTACTTCTGGTTGCCTACATCAAGTAGATGAGGGCAAAAATGAGGGAAGAAAGGAATAATAAACTGGAGTTGTTATTTGTTAGCTTAAAACAATCTATACATTCTCATACGGTATAAAGAATGATTTCATCCTACTTTTATCTGGTCAGAATCAGCATAAAACTGTTAAGCATTTGACTATTGGCATGATGTGCTAGGCATGTAACAATAGATATAGAATAAAGATTGCAATTATCTAGCAGCTTTCAGTTTAGAAAATCAATGTGATACTTTGAAAGTATAGTCACATTTGTAATAAAGAGAAGCATTTTATTTACATACAGAGATAGTTAATCTCCAGCTTCCCTCACTAAAGTCTATCGGACTGCTGAAATAGCAATAAATGCAACCTTTTACTTTTTGGTAGAAGGATTAAGGAGTCATGACCTCTTTGGGAAACAAGTGTCCAAATGAGATGGAGGAACATGTAGAATTAGGAATACAGACACACAGCTTCTTGAAAGTAGTGATGCAAATTAATATGGCAATGAAAAATATATAGCACAGACCCTATTCTTCAGTGAGTGGAATTGAAAAACAGAGAGTTTATGTTAAATTAGCATGGAACCTTGGTTAGACCCCATTCGGAGTACAGTAAACAGTTTTAGCTTTCATATTAAAGGCCCTCATTTCATAGGAACTGGAGGCACTAGAGAAGGCGCCTAAAAGATTTAATTGAATGATATCAGAGCTGAAAGGCCACATGTTTTAGGGAAGATTGACCAGGGTGGTGCACTTTCCTCTTGAGCAGAAAAACAGACACTTACTTGATCTGATGACAGTCTTCAAGATTATAAAAAGATTTTTTGGGGTAAATGTAGAGAGGATGTTTCCATTTGCAGGCACGACTAGAAGTACAGGCCATTGTTACGAGATTGTCACCAATAAATCCAATGAGAAATTAAGTGAAGTTTCCTTACCCAGGTATTAGAATGTAGAACATACAAGGAGAAGTGGAGAAAAATACCATCAACATATCTGGGGCAATCTAATAAGTATATGAGGGGCACAAGAAAGTTGGAGCTGTAGTGTTAGATGATGATCAGAGTCTCATCTAAACCATATGCAGCAAAATGGATCTGTTGAGCTGAATGGGCTATCAGTATCTTGTAAGTATTAAAACAATTCTGAAGAATCAGGAATTGGGAAAGCGCAAAAGGAGGCTATTTGACCCATTGTGACTGTGGAAATGCTTTAGTAGAGCTCTCTAGTTCGTCCCATCCTTTTTCTTTGCCAAAGCGCTGGATTTTTTCCACCTCAAGCGTTTCGTCAATTTCCCTTCAAAACCTACATTTGAGTCTGCCTCCACCACCCTTCCAAGCAGCTATTTTAGATCACTATCCACTGTGCAAAATATATTTTATTATCTCCCCTCTGGTTCATTTAATCACATTAAATGTGTGTCCTCTCATTGCTGACCCTTCAGCTACAAGAAACTGGTTTTCAATGAACAAAATAAAGAAAATTACATCACAGGAACAGGCCCTTCAGTCCCCACAAGCCTGAACCAACATGATTCCTTGTGTACTTTTATCAAAACCATTTATGATTTTGACCAGTATCAAATCTTCTCTGTCAAAATGAAAGCAGCCCCAGTTTGTCCTGTTGGTTACTGTTATTTACGTAGAAATTATCGCATCTTCTGATGAATGTACACACACAGATAGGGATGCTAATCAGAGGCTACTTTCCAATAAATGATGCTTCTCAATAGGCTGCGCACAAACTCATCTTGTCATTAGGCACCCCATTCAAAAGTATTGAATGTTATCAAGTTCAGAGATAATGGGAACTGCAGATGCTGGAGAATCCAAGGTAACAAAATGTGGAGCTGGATGAGCACAGCAGGCCAAGCAGCATCTTAGGAACACAAAAGCTGACGTTTCTGGTCTGATGAAAGGTCTAGGCCCAAAACGTCAGCTTTTGTGCTCCTAACATGCTGCTTGGCCTGCTGTGCTCATCCAGCTCCACATAATGTTATCAAGTTCCTGTGCAGACTGTAGATAAGGATGGAACAACAGTTAGGGTTGCTCGTTCTCCTCCAGATACCTTTTGAATGATGTAGTAAGATTTAAGTAATGCCAAACAAACTGTCGACACTAAAAATTAAATTTTGTAAGTGTAGATTCTCATTCCTCCCACTTTTAATTATTGTTCGTCTGTTTTAGCGCTGTCTTTCTCAATCCAGTCTTTCTTCCTGTTTGTATAGTTTGTTTTGTGTATTTAACCAGCCACTGAATTCTCTTTACAGTTGTTTAAATTCTTTATTGTCCCTTTGTAATTCCTCAATCTCGTTGGTTGAGGAGATTGCACAGTTGTTTGCTCTTGTTCACACAGGTCCCAGATGCTCTGCAGAGGGTGCTACATTGTAGTGGATAATTGGTTGACAGAAATCTGCTATGTCGCACCTATGGTCAAGTGCAAGTATAACGGGTGATAGCATTTGTTCACCTCTCAAAGTAAAACCCAGCCCTATATATTGGCATATACGTTCACAGTGTAAATCTAAATGTGGTCCTGGGATGCTTTTGTTTTTATTGTATCATTTGAATGTCAATGTATCAAATTTACACAACATTATTTTGCTATTTTTCCCGTCATTAAGGTAAAACTGCTATGGACCTGACTCTTCAAAAACACTTTTAATATTTGTTTTAGAGATAGTAGGAATGCAGATGCTGGAGAATCTGAGATAACAAGGTGTGGCGCTGGATGAACACAGCAGGCCAAGCAGCTTCAGAGGAGCAGGAAAGCTGATGTTTTGGGCCTAGACCCTTCTTCAGAAATGGGGGAGGGGAAGGGAATTCTGAAATAAATAGGGAGAGAGGGGGAGGCAGATAGAAGATGTATAGAGGAAAAGATGGGTGGAGAGGAGACACAGTAGTCAAAGAGGCGGGGATGGAACCAGTAAAGGTGAGTGTAGGTGGGGAGGTAGGGAGGAGATAGGTCAGTCCAGGGAGGACGGAAAGGTCAAGGGGGCAGGATGAGGTTAGTAGAGAGGAGAATGGGCATGGGGCTTGAGGTGGGAGGAAGGACAGGTTAGGGAGGCGGGGACGAGCTGGGCTGGTTTTGGGATGTGGTAGGGGGAGGGGAGATTTTGAAGCTTGTGAAGTCCACATTGGCACTATTGGGCTGCAGGGTTCCCAAGTGGAATATGAGTTGCTGTTCCTGCAACCTTTGGGTGGCATCATTGTGGCACTGCAGGAGGCCCAGGATGGCCATGTCGTCCCAGGAATGGGAGGGCGCGTTGAAATGGTTCA
Source organism: Stegostoma tigrinum (assembly GCF_030684315.1). Classification (NCBI taxonomy): domain Eukaryota; kingdom Metazoa; phylum Chordata; class Chondrichthyes; order Orectolobiformes; family Stegostomatidae; genus Stegostoma; species Stegostoma tigrinum. The sequence continues at coordinate 61,742,840 of NC_081355.1, read as the reverse complement.
CGACAGGGAGATGCAGTTGTTTGTTGCAAACCAAGCGTAGGTTCTGCAAAGCGGTCCCCAAGCCTCCGCTTGGTTTCCCTGATGTAGAGAAGGCCACAACGGGAAAAGCGGATGCAGTACACCACATTAGCAGATGTGCAGGTGAACGTTTGCTTGACGTGGAAAGACTTTTTGGGGCCTGGGATGTGGGTGAGGGGGGAGGTGTAGGGGCAGGTGTAACACTTCCTGTGGTTGCAGGATTGCACCTTCCCCCCCACAGTGGTCGAGAATGCCCTCGACCATGTCTCCCGCATTTACCGCAACTCATCCCTTACACCCCCTCCCCGCAATAAAAACCAAAGCAGAATCCCCCTCATCCTCACAGACCACCCCACCAACCTCCGGATCCAACGCATCATCCTCTGACACTTCTGCCAACTGCAATCCGACCCCACCACAAAAGACATTTTTCCCTCCCCACCCTTATTTGCCTTCTGGAGGGACCACTCCCTTGTCTGCTCCACACTCCCCTCCAGCCCCACCAAACCCGGCACTTTTCCCTGCAACTGCAGGAAGTGCTACACCTGCTCCTACACCTCCCCCCTTGCCCCCGTCTCAGGCCCTAAGAAGACCTTCCACATCAAGCAGTGGTTCACCTGCACATCTGCTAATGTGGTATACTGCATCCGCTGTACCTGTTGTGATCTCCTCTACATTGGGGATACCAAGCGGAGGCTTGGGGACCGCTTTGCAGAGCACCTACTCTTGGTTTGCACTAAACAACTGCACCTCCCAGTCGCGAACCATTTCAACTCGCTCTCCCATTCCTTAGACAACATGTCCATTCTGGGCCTCCTGCAGTGCCACAACGATGCTACCTGAAGGATACAGGAATTGCAACTCATATTCCGCTTGGGAGCCCTGCAACCCAATGGTATCAAAGTGAATTTCAAAAGCTTCAAAATCTCCCCTTCCCCTACCGCATCACAAAACCAGCCCAGCTCGGCCCTCTCTCCCTAACCTGTCTTTCCTCCCACCAATCCCCTCCTCCCACTTTAAGCCCCACCCCCATTCTCTTACCCACTAACCTCATCCTGCCCCCTTGACCTGTCCGTCCTTCCTGGACTGACCTATGTCCTCCCTACCTCCCCACCTACACTCAACTTTACTGGCTCCATCCCCGCCTCTTTGACCGCTGTGTCTCCTCGCCCCCTATCTTCTCTTCTATCCATCTTCTATCTGCCTCCCACTCTCTCCCTATTTATTTCAGAACCCCCTTCCTCTCCCCTATTTCTGAAGAAGGTTCTAGGCCCGAAACATTAGCCTTCCTGCTCTTCTCATGCTTCTTGGCCTGCTGTGTTCATTCAGCTCTGCACCTTGTTATCTTTAATATTTGTTTTATTGTCAAGTTTTTATGATATGTGTTAAAAATAACCTTACATTCAGGAACCTTCCAGATGTGCCAATAATACAGTCAGAGGCATTTTGTTTGATAAATGTTATCAATTTGAATTGAACCAACAACATAAAGAAGTCACTATTCTTCAATATCTAATGATATTTCAAAATTTTGCCTAAATGTAAAATAGGGAAAACCTATGCTGTAAAGAAAAAAAGGCAGGATATGACACTTAGTGTGGGGATCCAAATTTCATTAAAATAATTTGTTCAGCATCTCTTTTCTAAATCTTGATTTTTTTTATCGTCGATTTACTGGACAGGGAAATGAGCATCATAGATAAGTGATCAGGGAGCAGGCCTCAGGCCTAGTTTTAACGTGACACTTATTATGATATTAACAATATTTGTAAGAAACTTTAAATAAAGATCCTGAGGGAATATCATTCCATAATAACCCCATTTTTCAGCTTGACTAGGGCTGCAGTGAGATGAAAATCTAAAATTTAACACAGGCGCTGAGGTTGTCATCATTTTTGATTGAGCCATAACATAGGCAGACTGTCCTTTTGTCTGAAACTGGTGGAACTTTATTTAATGTTTACATTGGAATCCAGCACCATAAGGACTCAATGTAATTTTGGATCCTGCATGCTCTGCTTAGGGGAGCTGAGAGCTGAGCAACTCAGCTACTCCAAAAAAAAACACCTCTGGTACCTTTGTCACTACCCTCTCGGGAATACCATCTCCGCTCCCATTGAGTTCTCCACTGCACTCCGCCCCCCCCCCCCCCCCACCCTCAACCACTGCTAAACACCTCTCCAGAGCAGCCACCAGATAGCCCCTTGTCTCCAGCTGATGAGTTGCCTTGTTGCACTTGTTTAGCACGAAACCACTCAACAATTTTAATGTAATTAGGCTAGACCATTAAATTGTTCAGGCCTCTCTCCAGAAGGATACTAGGTGGGCATCTTGATTATTGTGCCCCCATCCACCATGTTGTATAGCAAATTGAAAATCATTGCCATATTTTTAAGATACATATTTTGCCAGTGTATGCAATTTTTGAGCAACTACATCATTCTTTTATATTGGTATTATTACTATCATCAGTTGTGGTTTAGTTTAGCTTTTATGAACTACTCTAGAAAGACTGTGCTGTGTGGGACTACAGCTGGGCAATTGATTAAATATGGGACGTATGATTGGAGATTTTCATTTTGATTACACTCAAGTGAGAGCAAAATTTCATTTCTGATTAGATATTTGTTGAAAAGCGTAACCATGAATTATGTTGATTCCAAAGGATTAACCCTGTTATTTCAGTTATGGTGGATACTGCTCATCACAAGTCATTGGATGTGTTTGCTTTAAATGGTCAATGTAGGAAAAAGTAAAGTGAAAAGTATTTCATGACTAAAAATGAGGCTGCAAAAATGATGAGGCGCAAATTGGTTTCAAAACCTGCACCATTTCAAAATAAAACCAATTCATGGCTTCTTGGTTGAAGATTGAAATTAAACACGACTCACATTAAAATTGCAATTTAATAGACAGCGTAGATTTGAAAATAATTTAATAATAAGGTGATGCATTGGACAAATGAGAAAACTGTGCACTGTCTAACAACATAGGTTAAATTAGCATGAATAAATATAGTGAGCACATAGTGGATGAGGGTCAACAGCATTTTTAACTTTGGAACGATTACAGGCAAATTAAGACCTGTAGGCGAAAAATTCGTATGTCCTGGTTTTTGGCAGCGAATGCTGTGATTTGTGAATTCTGATCAAGATGGACAATAGGCCGACTTAAGACACCTATGTCATCTGTGTGATTAGCACATGGAGCTGAGTGGGTCCCATGCTGCCAGCTTTTCCTTTGCACTTCTGGTTATCTCTGTGTACCACATGTGGTGTTGTGGATTTTGCATGCGGCGTTGTTCTTAATAAGTAAGCTGTCCCCCTGTGAAGGAAGCTGCACTGAATGATACTGTTGGGACTTAAATATTGGAAAATTGAGGAAAAGGTTGGAGGTATTTGAATGTGCTAAAATAAAACAAAGAATTGCAGATGCTGATGATCTGAAACAAAAACAGAAATTTTTGGAGAAACTCAGCAGGTCTGGCAGCATGAGCGGAGAGAAAGCAGAGTTAACATTTTGGGTCCAGTGGCCCTTCTTCAAACCCGTCAGAACCCGACCCTTCTGAAGAAGAGTCAATGGTTGCGAAACTGTTGGGCCTGCTGAGTTTCTCCCGCAATTTCTGAGATAGATGTGACGCAGGGGTCATTAGTAATGGAAGAGAACCTCAAGAACCTAAGGGAGTGCAAATAGGTGACAGGGGATTTCATTTCCTGATAGTTTGACAAGAAGAGCTGGCTGCAGTGCTAGAAGAAGTTTAATAAACCTCTAGGTCTAGTTGGTCTAGTTCAGTGAATGCATCTTACTGATGGCACTGGCAATCTCTCTCATAGTTCAATGCCCCACACCTCCATCACTTACCCAACAACACTCAGAATTCATGTCTAACATCCAGGGACCAAACCTCACCCTAATGTACCAACCACTGTTTCCAACCTCTTGTCCACTATCTGCTGGTTCACAAAAGCCCAGGCATTCACACACATATCACCCAAACACAGTGCTGCACAATTACTTTCTTACAGGGCAGTGGCATACAACCAAAAAGAGCAGAACTTGAGGGACAGAGATCCCAGCAACTCCTGAGCCTTAGGGAGAAGCTGGCTCATAGCACCATGTGGCTGGCTATGACAGAACCTCTGTCACCCAGTGCTGCTGACATCATTGAGGATAAAGTCGTGTCCCAGTCTTATGTTCCTTCTCAACTACCAGCTCACTCTTGCGCTGCAGTGTGATGTATGATGTATGCATTCAGTGCCTGAACCAAGGTGGTACAAATGAGGTATCCTGCTGTGTCTCATCCTGTTGTGTTGTGTGACTCAAGCTAGCAATGCTTTATTGGCTTATAGCACATAGTGGGGAATGCCCTGACATTATTAACAGCAGCTTCATGATGTGGGCCATGCCAGAAGTGACTGGTGGCTCTTTGCATCTCAGCTTTCCATAGTGCTGGCTCTGGCCATGAATTTCATAGTCTATATGTCCAAACATTTTAATACCATTTATTTTACTTCAATACCAAATTTTATATGATCACCTGGTTTGTTTTTTTGAGTTGGTTCAACTGCTTTTTGAGTGGATAATAAACTGATATTCCAGGCACTGAAAACGTGTCAACATTATTGATGCTTTTTGTATTACACTAATAATTTGTGTTGCAACGCAATTATGTTCATTCAAATTGAGCATGTTTCAGTTAGAACTGAACGGGCCATTATTTTAATTTTGAAAGTAAACAAATTACACCATCAGAGTTCTCCAAGCATAGAATTTTAGTGAACGACTACACAAAAGCAAACCAATGTACAAGCAGGAGATAGTGCAGCGTGATCAATATTTACCTGTTATTTCCAAAGTCAAGTCTCCATAGTCTTACCAGACCAAAGGGCTGCTTTGTCATTGGAGAGAGGTGACTAGTGATGATTTAACCTGAGAACCACTATACCTCAGGCGAGAGGAGAGGTTGAGAAGGAGAGTTTTTTTCATTCATTCACAGGATGAGGGTGTTGCTGGCTAGGCCAGCATTTATTACCCATCCCTAATTTCCCAGAGGGCAGTTCAAAGTGAACCACATTGTTGTGGGTCTGGAGTCACGTATAGGGCAGACCAGGAAAGGATAATAGTTCCTTCCCTAAAGGACATTAAGGAACCAGATGGGTTTTTCTCACAATTGACAATGGATTTATGGTCATCATTAAACTCTTATTCCCAGATTTTTTTTCATTGAATTCCAATTCCATCATCTACAGTAATGGGATTTGAACCTGGGTCCCCAGAACATTATCTGTAGATTAACGGCCCAGTGACAATGCTAGACCATTGCCTCTCCTCATGGTAATGCCAGCTGGTGTGAGGTTTGAATCCACACTGTTGCCATCACACTGCTTCACAAAACCAACTGTTCAGCCAACTGAGCTACACGGAGCCCTATTTCCAGTGTAGGCAGTACGTGATGGCAGGGTCCTGAGTTTCTTCAGAGCTGATATTAATGCCAGGTTGTGGCTCTTAAAGGGTGGGTGCACATTGCCTAGAGTGGGTAATGAAACTGATTTCAGAAAAGAGAGTGAATGGGAAAACAGTGAAATGTGGGATTATAGAGAAGTCAAAATGTGCCATGTTGTCCCAACATTGCACTGGGCACATTGGTGGAAAGGAAGAGAGCAGTGATCAATGCACAGGGGACCACAGATCTCCTAAATGGTCTGTCTGAAGGCCATGAGACCAGAAGCGAGGAGTCAAACTATGAGCATTTAGATGGAGTGTGACGGAATAGTGCAGTTACTTCATATGAGTGGTCATTGTCAATGAATTTATCTTTAAATGACAAATCCAACCATCATATTGCCAGCCTTCTGCAATGCTTGATCCATTGCGGCCCCACCACTCACCTACGTATAATCTCTGCTTATCATAATTCTTACCTAAAATTCTGAACAGTACCTTAATTTCACACAATTTAGCACCACTGCAAACTCCACATCTCATAGTAGGCATACACTACCCATTACACCCAAGTACATCATTGAAGCAGGTTGGACTTCACTCGCCAACACACTTCCCCTTAGGATGCTTTAACACACTAATCTAATGCACAAAGAAGGTAATGATTTGGACACATTGCCTAAGATTGGTTACTGGAAATATGCCGGTAAGCAGTAAATTAGGTGGTGTAAATATTGCTTACTAATTGCTTTTGGAATTTTACCAGTGGCAGGGAAGGATTCAGACTGTTCCTGGACCAATTACGACCCTTAAAAGACCAATAAAACCTCAGTTAAGGGCTTTATTCTGCCATTTGTATTTCACCAGTGTCAAGTTGGACCTTTGCCATGTGTGAAGGCTACAGCTATATCCAGGTCCCAGGTCTGTGCACAGCAGTGACTTCTGTAAATTGAAGTCAGTGCTCGGTACAGTATCAGCGCACCAGTTCACGTATTTGGAATCTCCATTGGCTACATGGCCATTGAGCTTAGAAGGAACATTGCTCATGTGAATGTGACTTTAATTCCAGTTTCCCCCCTGCCTCCTATATTCATAACTCACTTGAAGACCAAAAATCTGTCTAATACAACCTTAGGAACATTCTAATGAGTTATGATCACTCTTGCCTAGAGGATCCTTTATTTTGATATCATTATTGCTATCTCATTATAGATTATTAGGTCGAAAATAGCCTGCTGCTTAGTTTATTCCAGAGTGCTTTGCTCAGAGAACCTGTTGTGAATAAATCTCTGAGTTCGTTCTCATTGGATAGGCGATGGTTGATATTTAAAAAGACAAAGACTTTCATTGCAACAGTTATATATTCCTTTGAGGTGAAAGAACTCAAAAGAAAAAGTCATCCACCCATGTTTATCAAAATAAATATTCAGGATGATATTTTCGATAAACAATGAGGAGTCATATAACTTTGCTGGGAAAAATAGTAAGTCTGACAACTAACAGCAGTTTATAATTGAGCAAAGAGAGACCATGAGATTGATGAAATTGAAAATAGAGAGTAATCTTGCAAGGAACATGCAGTCAGACTATAAGAGATTCTGTAAATGTGTAAAAAGAAAAAAAATTAGTGAAGAAAAATGTAGGTCCTTTCGGATCCTAAACAAAAGAATTGATAATGAAAATCAAGAAAATGGCAGAGCAATTAAACAACTACTTTAGATCTGTCTTCACACAAAAAGGTGCACATAACTGCACAAAATGCTGGTGGAGCAAGGCTGTATTGTGAAGGAAGAATTGAAGGAGATTAGTATCAGCAAAATTAATAGGATTGAAAGCTAATAAATCCCCAAGGCTTGATTATCTGTATCCCAGTGCACAAAGGACATGGCCTTGAAATAATGGGTGTTTCGGTTATATTTTCCATAATTCTAAAAGAGTCTTTGCAGATATGAGGGCAGTAAATGTAGCCCCACTTTAATAGATGAGGGAGGGAGAAAACTGGGAATTGCAGACCAGTTAGTCTAACATTAGTCATGTGGAAGATGCTGGAGTCTATTATAAAAGATTTGATAAAAGGACATTTAAAAATACTACAACGTCAGATTGATTTTGTGAAGGGGAAATTGTATTTGAGAAAGCCGTGAGTGATTTTTAACGGAGATAGTAGGAACTGCCAATGCTGGAGAATCTGAAATAACATGGTGTGAAGCTGGATGAATACAGCAGGCCAAGCAGCATCAGAGGAGCAGGAAGGCTTGACGTTTCGGGTCGGGACCCTTCTTCAGAAACAAGAAATGATTTCTGAAGCAGTGATTTTTAGCAATATACTTAGTAGAATAGATGAGAGAAAACCGGTAGATGTGGTGGATTTGGATTATCAGAAATATTTTGCTTAAGTTCCAAGTAAGAAGTTAGTATGCAGATCAAAGCACATGGGATTGGTGGTAATGGATTCGCAAGCTTGGATTGAGAATTTGTTAGCTGACAGGAAACAAAGAAGGAAGCAACCAGGGACAGCGGGGATCAGTGCTTGGGCCCCAACTATTCAGTATATGTATCAATGATTTGGATGAGGAAATCATATGTAATATTTCCGAGTTGGCTGAGAGGATGTGAAGAGTCTTCACAGTAATTTAGACAGATTGGATGAGGAGGCAAATGCGTGGTCAGTGAAGTACAAAATGGATTTTATTTGGTTTGATTGATTATTTTCATGTGTACCAAGATACACTGGAAAGAATTGTTTTGCCTGCTAATCAGACAAATCATACCTTACAAAGTACAGAAGGGTAATAGAACAGAATGCAGAATATAGTGTTACAACTGCAGAGAAGGTGCAGAGTAAGACCAACTCTAATATATGAGAAGTCCACTCATAAGTCTGATAACAGCAGGGAAGAAGCTGTTCCTAAATCTGTTGGTATGAGTTTTCAAACTTTTGTATCTTCTGCTTGATGAAGGAGAGTGGAATTGATTATAACTGGCCTGGGAGGGGTCTTTGATTATGTTGGCTGCTTTCCTGAGGCATTGGAAAGTATAGACAGAGTCAATGGATGGAAGGCTGGTTTTGCATGATGAAATGTTCACAACTCTCTGTTATTTCTTGTGGCCTTGGGCAGAGCCATTGCCATACTAAGCTCTGATGCGTTGGATAGGATGCTTTCTGTCGTGCATCTATAAAAATTGGTAAGAGTCATTGTGGACATGCCAAATTTCCTTAGCCTCCTGAGGAAGTGGAGACATTGATGTGCTTTCTTGACCATACCATTGATGTGGATGGACAAGGATAGGCTGTTGGTTATATTTATTCTTAGGAACTTGAGTCTCTCGACTATCTCCACCTCGGCACTGTTGATCCAGAGAGAGGTGTGTCTTCCACTCTGCTTCCTGAAGTCAATGAAGCTGCTTTGTTTTTCTGACACTGAGGGAGAGGTTGTTGTCTTTGCACAATGCCACTAAACTCTCTATCTCGTTCCTGTGCTCTGTCTTGCCATTGTTTGAGATCGGACCCACGACAGTGGTGTCATCAACAAATTTGTAAATGAAGTTAGACCTGAATTTGGCCACACAGTCATGAGGGCATCAGAGGTATAGTGAGGGGCTGAGTTGGAGGGTGCTGGTTAGAGGTGGAACTAAAGTCAATAAATGAGACTCTGATGTAGGTGTCCTTGTTTTCCAGGTGCTCCAGGGATGAGTGCAGGGCCAGGGAGATGGCATCTGCCCTAAAACTGTTAGGATGATAGGCAAATTGTGGTGGATCAAGGGAGTCTGGGAGGCTGGAGTTGATGTGTGCCATTACTAACCTCTCGATGCGCTTCAAAATGATGGATGTCTGAGCTACCAGGTGGTAGTCATTTCTGCACGCTACCTGATTGTCCTTTGGCACTGGGATGATAGTGGTCTTCTTGAAGCAGGTGGGAACCTCAGATTAGAGTAAGGAGAGATTAAAGATGTCTGCAAGTATTCCCCCTGGATAGTCCACGCAGTATCTGGGTGCATGGCCGGGGACCCCATCCGGGTCGGTCATTTTCTGTGGGTTCACTCTCAAGGAGGCCAATCTGACATCTGTGGCAGTGACTGTGGAAACAGGTGCACCTGAGGCTGTCACAGTGGGTGGCATTATTTCACTGACTTTCTGTTCAAAATGCGCAGAGAATACATTGAACTGATTGGGGAGCGATGCATTGTTGCCAGCTGTTCCACTTGACTTTGCTTTGTAAGTGTGAAGTTATCCATTTAGATAGGAAAAACGAAATGGTAGAATATTATTTCGCAAATGTTGACGTACAAAGGGACCTGGGTGCCCTCGTACCCTGGTACACTGAACGCTGACAGCGTGCATGGAGATGCGGACCCAAGGACATTGTTGAGGCCGCCATCTTCTTCAGCCTTGTGTTGTAACAGATCTATTTCCCATGCTGAAAATCCTTAAAATTCTTTAAAACTTTTAAACCAGGATGCTAGATGTATATAAAAGATAGTTTAACATTTTAATGATTTGTACTGTATTTAAATAAACTGAGTAACTCTCATTGGTTGACAATTCAGTCTATCCCTTGAATGGGATTTAACGTGGGTCACTGGTTGGAAAACTGGTGGGTGTCTAGTACTACTTTTCTCTTGGAAACCCGACAGTTCCGAGGTAGCAGACACCAACATAGGCAGAGTGGGGTCATCTGTTAGATTAAGCCCCAGGTAAGTCACAGATTGTATTTTCGACCGGCTTTGGTTAATCAGATCTCTCGTACAGTGGCGTGACCTCATTTGGGACTACCATAATGGTAACTGATGTATACCAGATTTAGTTGAGTGTGAACTGGATTGGGAACTCAGGAGGAGTTGATAATGAGGGGTGGGATGGTTCTAAAGAGCAAGGGCAGGTGGGACCATTTCGTGCTTCCCCGTACTGGGTCCTGTGATTGGGCACAGCGTAACTCTAAACAAAGGCCCTGTTTTGGTAACACCATGGAAAACCCAACAGGATTTGCTGGGAGGCTGTCTGAATGTGAGTACCATGCCTACCTGCTGGTATTCAATCACTGTTGTTGGGAAAAGCCCCTTTAAGTTACTTTTTAGATGGCCAGCAAAGGGCCTCAGTTGGCCATCAGATGGGAAGGTCTGCCACAAGACTCCTGCAATGAATAGAGGGAGGTGGGAAGGCAGCATGATCTCCACCCTGTACCTCCCAACCAATTACAAGAACACCTCCGCCCAATCTCTGAACTGCTCTGTAAACTAAAAGCCAACAAACTCATTCCACCTGGTAGTTTGGTGAATTTGATATCTAACTTGATATACAGTTTACTGCAAAATGTCGTCATCTGCTCGACTATCATTCTCCACTAAGATAATCTTTTATTATAAGTAATTCAGACCATGAACACAATTTTGATTCCACAATATACAGTTTCTCATACTATCCATTAGGCCTGAGAAGTGAAGTGGAAAGAGCAAGTGATCAGAGGGTAAGTGTATAACGTTTCTTGTTTTATGACTACATCTGACTGCAACAGTCCTGTCTTACATGTTATGAGATTTCTGTGGTTTCTCCCTCTTTGTTCACAGATCAGAGAGTAGGAAGGGCGTGGAATGCCCTGCCTGCAACAGTAGTATACTCGCCAACTTTAAGGGCATTTAAATGGTCATTGGATAAACATGTGGATGATAATGGAATAGTGTAGGTTAGATGGGCTTCAGATTGGTTTCACAGGTTGGTGCAACATCAAGGGCCAAGGGGCCTGTACTGCGCTGTAATGTTCTTTATTCTATGCAGCAAGCAGATCGGGAGGTAACTGGTATGTTGGCCTTTGTTGCACGTGGGTTTGAATACAGGCTTTGGGTTGTAATTGCAAAGATTTTTGGCAAGACCACATCAGGAGTACTGTGTACAATTTTGGTTTTGTTATCTAATCAGCGATCTACTGGCCTTTGAGGGATGGCAGGAAAGGTTCACCAGGCTGATTCCTGGGCTGACAAGTTTCTTGGATTAAGAGAGACCAGTTTGAATAGGACTTAGAAGGCTGAGACAGGATTTGACTGAAACATATGAAATTCTAACAGGGCTGCAAGACTGGATACGGGGATGATGCTTTTTGAGACTGGCGAAGGGAATCCAGAACAAGTGGTCATGGTCTCAGGATATCTGTAGGGCATTTCACCCTGAGGTGAGGAGAAATGCCTTCAGTTAGTGAGTGGTGAACCTATGGAATTCACAGAAGACCGTGGAGACCAAGTCATTGAATATATTTAATAAAGATAGCTTTCTCAAGGACAAAGATGTCAAGATGTATGATGAGAAAGCTGAAGAATGGACTTGAGGTAGAGGATCAGCCATATTCAAGTTGAATGGTGGAGGAACCTCAATGAATTGAATGGCTTAACTCTGTTCCTGTTTTCCATGTTTCTCTGATAGGGTTCAGACAAGACATGCTGCTAAAGACGGGTAACCTGTGAAGCTTGGTTTTCACAGCCACAGTTACAATTATTGTGTTGATGTCAAATATTTACATTGTATTTGTGTTGAAGTGTCACCCTTGGTGTCTGTGGGCCCTTGGAAGCTTTTTGTTTTGTTTCCTGGCTGGCAATGTTTGACCTGGTGCATGGCTGGTCTTTAAGTATGGTGCTGCTAGGGAGATCACAGTAGCATGGCACTACAGAAATGTGATGCATACATAAAGAGGTGAGCAGCAGGACATTGCCTGAAGTAACTCACTAGAGCTCAGTGAGGGAAACCCTCATGAAATACCCTAAAATTGACACGTAGCTAACTTTTGGTAAAATCCACTCCAAAATGTCTGACCCTATTTCTAATTCATTGTTATATTTGTGCCTTTGGATTTTTCTTTTCGCATTGGAGTTAATATCACTCCTATCTCAAACCTGCATTATTGCCTTGCCTTTCCTCGTTGATTTTCTCAATCCCTTCAAATGAACCCACCCTCCCACTATTCCTTCCTATAATGATTCAAGAAGAGGCTGCCTTGGATACATCAGAGATAGTAAGAACTGCAGATTCCGGAGTCAGAGACAACAGTGTGGAGCTGGAGAAACACAGCAGGCCAGGCAACATCAGAGGAGCAAGAACGTTGACCTTTCGGGTCGAGACTTTTCTTCAGAAATCCAGCTCCACACTGTGTTGCCTTAAATACATATTCCTTCATTCTCCATATGAGTGTCAGTGCTCCAAAAATCGAAACTCACTTTTCCCACATTAATCTTTGAGTCATTCAGTCAACTCTCTGCTCTTATTTACCCAACGACAATTACAAGTGGTTCACGTAGTAATCTAGAGATTACCCTTATGGTTCTGTCTTTTAATTTGTCTCTAGTTGCTCATACTCCTTTACTAGAACCTCTTTCTGATATCTTTCTGTGTTGTTGGTACCCTCATGGTATGTGACAACTGGATCTTTCCCGTTTCATTCCAAGTTCCTTTCCGTCCCTAAGGTAAGGTCTTGTACCTTGTCTGTACCAGACAGGCAACACAGCCTTCAGGACTCACGCTTTTGGGTACGGAGAACATTGTCTCTCCCCTAACAATATTGTCCGGTACTGTGTTCCTGTTAACTCCCCCAACTCTGCCTCCAATATAATGTGATCATTTTACTCATCTTCTCTGCAACCTTCACTCTTACCTATACAAGTGCAAGAACATTGAATCTGGTGCACATCTGCATGGGCTGAAACTCCTTCACTGCTCCTTTCTGGATTCCCATACCTGCCTAACTTTCAGTCATACCCTCCTGTCTCTGCTCACAATCCACATCCACAGCCCCTCATTTAGGGCATGTGACTGTCTTCTGGAACAAAGTCTCCAAGTGATTTTCCATGTGTTACACTGCAGCATCCAAATCCTGGATCAGTTCATCAATTCAGAGCTGAAATTCTTGAGATGTGGACAAGTGCTGTGGGTGCAGTTGCCTTGGATAATACTAGCATCTTTGCTCATGCATCAGCTGTAATCTTTATCTTGATTGTCCTGCCGTCATTATTGTGTTTTATTTAACTAAGCAGGTTTCACTTTGAGAAAATTCACTGATCAACTATTTGTAGATATGTATTAAATATAATACATTAAGTCTAAACATAATACATTATTTATATGTCCCCCGTAGCTACTGCCCCAGTCAGTTAATGTCTTTTGACCTGCTCTGCTCTAATGCTATTTATCATATGCTTCCTGTTTTAGTCACCTGACTGAAATGTTTACTTCATCAGCTTTGTCTTTAGAGAGATACAGTTGAAAAATACTCATTAACCAATCACGTAACTGCTTCTCTGTGGCATTACACTGAGATTCCTTTTAAATGAAGCTTTGAAATCTCACGGCTCCTTTCTGGTCTCCCTGTGTTCTCACTCTCGCTACTGCCTCCTCTGTTATCTCTCTGCAAGTTCGTAATATTTGTACCACACAAGTGCTGTGTGAAGATTTTCGACAAAAAAATCCTCTTTTTGACATTTAGTGGCATTCCCATTGCTGAATCACCCACTCTTAACGTTCTGGGGTCACTATTGATTAGAAATGTAACATAAATCCTGTGGCTGCATCAGCAGAGGTTTGGAATTCTGTGCCAAGTAATTTATCTCCTAATTCCCGAAAGACTTCCACTTTCAACAACATGTGCATCAGGAGTGTGTTGAAACATTCTCCACTTGCCTGAATGAATAGAACTCCAACAATACTGAAGCAACCCAACACCATCAGGACTAGGGAGCCCACTTGACTGGCACTCCATCCACCACCTTCTATTTTCGTTTCTTCCAGCGGGGACCTGGCCACAGTGTGCACTAGGCTCTGCGACAACTTACGCAGCTGCTTTAACAGCACCTCGCAAACCTGCAGTCTTTGCCCCTTCGAAGAACGAAGGCACTAGGCACAAGGAAATACCACACCTGCGAGTTCTCTTCAAAGACACAAGGACAGCATTCTGATCTACCATTTCTGGATTAAAGTTCTGGAAACAGCACTGTAGCTGGAATGGCAATACATGGACTGCAGGAGGTTTTGGTAAAGCAGCTCACTACCACCTTAGCAAGGACGATTTACATTCTGCCCTTGCCAGTGATGTTTGCTCCCCTGAACCAATTAAGAAAAAACAGGGATTTACCCAAAGGGACTGACAAGCTGCTAGTCTGTACACCATCAAGGAGAAAACGATTACCTTCATAATCAAGTGACAATTCCTGAGGCCATGGTTAGTGCTAAGACCATTGAATAAGGGTAGCCTCATAGTTGATGTTGCCCCGATTTCTTTTTCCGCTTTGTGGGCTCAGAGGTCCATGTGTGGTAGCAGCTTCTGCAAGTGGGGGTCAATTTGTTGGCACACCGTTGGCATGGCCGCAATCTCCCAATGGTTTCACAGCTGTGTAGCTAAATGAGAACATGGCTCATACCTAATCCTCCTTCCCACATCCCACTTGCCCTTCATCCCACAACTCTGACTCACAAACTGCAATTTATGTTAGCATGCCCCCGCTGATTCACTATCCCCTCCCCGACTAGCCACACACCTCCAACATTTGGCTTCACGACAGTCTTACTATGTGTCTTTCTACTTTCAGCCGCCTACACACTGCACCCTGCCCAGACAGTAGGGAAAGAGTCAGGAAGCAAAGAAGAAGGAAGGCCCATCATTCAGACTCATGTTTAGAGCCATACATTTAGATGTTGATACTGTGTATGATTTAGTGGCTGGATTCGAACAGTTTCTGTGTACTGTGCTGTCGTGATAGGGGACAAGGTGGTACAGGTGGCAATTTGCAGAAATCGGATGTAGAGCAGACTGGGACAGAATTCGTTCTCTGAAAGACATCAATGAACCAGATGGGATTTTATAACATTCAACAATGGTTCCTATTAGGTTAGCTTTTAATTCTAGACTTTTATTAAATTCAGATTTCACCAGTTACATTGGTGGGATTCAAAGTATGCCATTGGATCATTTGCCTAGGGCCTAGATTACTAAGTCTATTAACATCAACACTATGCCTGTAGAGTGTGTTGAGTATTATACATCAGCTTATGTTCAATCAACTCTGGCATCACTGCTTAAAGGCTGCACAGCAACATTAACAATATTAAAGAGATAAGAAGATAGTAATAGGGAAAGGTGAGCCGTACCATCCTACTTAATCCATCTTTTGCTGCCTGTTTCACAGAGTTTAGAGCTTTTTTACACATCATACTGATCCAATTCTGTATTACCCTATTCCTTGACCAGAATCCCAAATCAGTCCATAATCAGTCCAAAACAATTAAAATTATTCTTCAAATAGAAGCCTCTTTCATGTATGACTTTGCCCAATACTCTCATCCCCAGGCAAGTCAACATTCTGCCTTTGTGTACCACAGAATATAATTCTGATTGATTTTTCTCCTTGCCTTTGAATTTTGCACTTTCCTTTCTCAACATCCAGATGGAGTGATAACCTGATGAGTCAACAAACAGCATTTGTTCCCAGGTGTCACTTCTTGTTGTCATACATGTCCAGGACCCAAAAACATGGCTTGCTATTAACTGGCAAATTGAAAAAGCCAAGATGCTTAAACCATGCTAACCAGCTGCAAGTCAGCTATGAAGCAAACTGAAAGGTCTCGCTGGCATCAACAATTTTTACTTCATGAGTACAATACCTTGATCACCACATGCACTTCCTGAAATGCAAGATTCTATTATGTGTGGACAATTGCTCAGCTCATCCTAATAACCAAAGACTGAAAGCTATACAGTTGTTTTATTCTTCAACTCAATTCAAATTCGATTACCTGCCAGTGACCTGCCATTGGACCAAGGTATAATTAAAAATTTAAAATGCCTTTAGTTCTGATTGTTGGCCCAGCAGAAAATGGCCTGCCCTGGAATCAAGTGAAAGCTTCAATGTAGACTTGTTTGAAGAGTGAATATCCCGAAGAAAACCTGGCATGTGGGTATGGTCTCAAACCTAGGATCAGAAAAAGAGGAATGTTTCACAACTGCATCTACTACTGCTGCTGCTGATGATGCAGAACTCTATGTTGCAGCAATGGGCAACAATGCCATTGTGGAATCTGTTACAAAGGCAGCATCTCTTGAGGAGTCAACTGAGGAAGATAAAGCACAGCCAGAAGCCATATGTCCATACGTTATCAGATCTGAAGTTTTCATTCATTGCGCGAAAATTTCCAGCAGGTTACTAGTGCAAGCAAAAAAAATAGTTATTCGATTTACTGGAACAACTTTCCAGTCTTGAACAGAAGAAATGATTGTCAAGAAAGCAGCAACAGTCATTGAAAACTACTTTCAAATCAAACAGTGTTAGATTGCCAGTGTTTCAGTCTATTGCTTTTGTTTGTAAAATGTTAGCTTTGTGTGTGATTGAATGAGGAGAGATGAGGGTAATTGATTATGGGCTGCTTTATAAATAAAAATGGATTTTGAGATTTTGCAATTCTCATTTTTGTTGTTTCGAAATTTGGTAATAAATGAATAAAAACTGATAATACAACCCATTATCACTCATTTTTCTAGCATTCCCTGTGCTGATTATCACTCATATTTTAAGTATACATATACAGACATAAAGTGAATGAAGTAACTCTCAGAATTAGTTTTATTAACTTTATTGTTGTTGGACTTCCTATTTCTGGGGACAAGGTGAGAAATATTAATAAATCCCTGGGTTGAATTACGTGTTGAATGATGGATAATAGTGAAATTGAGGTTTGTTGTATGGGTCACTGTAAAGGCTCATATCATCACCGAATTAAACTTCAGTTTAGCCTCTGGCCAATCATGAATTGTTTTATAATTTTTTTCAAGGAAAAGCTTATTTTTATTTATAGAAATGTTGCACATTTCTTACAGGTTTAGATTAACCACACCAAAAGGTGGCTTACGTTACAACAATGTTGCTCAGATATTAGAAATTTGGCCACTACAGGAGTAGCGCTTTTTTGAAAATTCATGGCGATAAATGATCTCTTACGTTGAACTATTTCTTTTGATACCTTTATTTGCAAGATTGGACAGCAAATTGTTCATAAATATTTGAGCTTGGGGTTAGATTATTAATATTTACTTACCAGTAGCATTCCCTCTAATTTCTTTAATTTCATTGGCACTTTAAATTATTTTGCAAGCTGAGCCAACATGTTACATTAGAATGGCTGGTTTGTGCTGAGCCTGTGCAATCAAGCAGCTTAGAAGGAACATTGCTTACATCAACTTCTTGTTTCTTAATATTACAACATTATGAATGCTGTTACGCTTCAGCCCAATGTCCAAATTTCTGCTGCATTGACGTCCAAATAGGTTGAAATCAAGAGTGTACGTGGCTTTATGTAGGAATGCTGAACTCTCCATTACTGCAGAAATGCTGGAGGGGCTGGGTGGTCCGATGGTCTTGTCTGCAATTTGCTGGGGCACTTTCGATTTCCTGACTCAGAAACTGGGTTTATATGTGCTCAGTGAACATGAAGAAAGTTTTTCTTTTCACTTGCTATAATATTGCACTGTATCCACTGCACAATGTGGCATCGTCATCAACTTAATGAGAATTAACATCACATGCACAATCATTGCCACTATAACTCATTAACTACCGTAAAAAAATACACGCGCACACAACTCCCATGTGTTTTCTAGGGCACAGTTTACAGTCATTTCATGAATAATATTCCATGCTGCTGCAGGAAAGAAATTATCTGTACCTGGAAATAAAAATGTCTGCACGCACAGTAAGTTTAATTGGTAAATTTTATTTAAATGCCTGCATACTGTTAAAATATATGCCATCTAAACTGAAACTTGTACAGTAATGCATTGAATGCAGCATTCATTCTGTTTCAACAATTGGCTTCATTGCTTGTAAGCTATGAAGTTTATACATTGAATAGTGATTCCAGGTTAATGTGATATCTGATAATGCATCTTACAGTATATACTGAACACTGAAAAATGATAATCAATTAGCAATAATTGTAATGGGGAATTTGTGTAAAAGATGCTGATTCAATTGTTCTTTCTGCAGAGTGGCTGGATTTCAGTGGTGAAGTTGTTTCTGTTGTTTGGCTGCTTACAGTTGTATATTTGACCATATAGATCGTTGAAATTTTCTTGAACCTTATTTTTTGGAATCCATACTGTCCTGGTATAATATTTCTAGAGAGGTTTGTTGTATACAAATCTGACCACCATTATAATGAAGTGAACAGTTTTTTCTGAAACTATTCCATGATAGTATGGTTCCATCCATAAAGCAGTTGTAAGCAATTTAGTTAATTATTGTTAATATTTCCCACATCCAATGCTGTGTTCCTGCTCCCTGTGCCAACGCCTCCCCCCATATTGCAAACTGTTCCAAGAAAACAATTAGATGTAATTTATATTGCTGTTAACTGGATTAATGTGTGCACTTCCCTTCTCTATCTCCTTTTGTTGAAAAAACCCAGAACAACAGTATGCCTGAATTAACAATGCGCTGGTTTCCATAATTAGCCAGATACTGAGACCTTGGGGAGAAGGAGATAGCACAGCTGAAGGATTGTATTTTGGAGTTCTTATTTTTTTCTTGCTAGGCACCCAGAGATCTGTCCTGCTGTATTTATTATTGTCTTTTTAAAAATGAAACATGGTAACCAGCCTAACAATGGTCCATTTCCAGGCTTCTGTGACCATGTGCTAAGAGGTGCACGAGATCAGCTTATACTGTAATAAAACAAAAAAAACACTAGGGAGCTTGGAGATCTGAAACAAAAATGGAAAGTACTGGTGAAACTCAACAGTTCCGACAGCATCTGTACAGAGGAAATCTGGATCAGTGTTTTAAATACAGTGAGGCTTTGTCAGAATGGTTGCTCCCTGAGTTTCTCCAGCATTTGTTTCAGCTTATATTGTGGGATCTTCAGGCCTAATGGGATTTTACATACACACGCATTTCTGAATCTGTTGTAGAATTTGGTGAAGTAGTATATTAGTGCAGCATCCTCTTCACCGTCAGATGTAAGAATTAGAATTAGAGAATTAAAAGGTAGCTGTCCTTATAGTCAAATGGCACCCTATGGTGCAAGAGTAAAATAAAAATGAAAAGCTTACTACTATCACCTGAATCATTGGATTGTCACAGCATGAAAATAAGTCATTCAGCCCATTGTGTTTGTATTAACTCTGTGTAAGAGCAACTCAGCTTGCCTCACTGCCTTATCCTTTCCCAGAAGTTCAACAAATGTTCTCTCCTCAGTCAGTTCCTTCCATTTCCTTTTGAAAGCCATGATTGAGTCTTCCACCTCCATATTGTTAAGCAGTGCCCTATAGATCGGAGTCTGTCAGTGCGCAAAATGTTTTTTCCATATTGTTATTGGTTCCTTTGTCAGTCACCATAAATCAGTATCCTTGGGATACTGATCCTCGGGTTTTGACATTTCACCCAATGGTAAGAGTTTCTTTCTGTCTCCTTGTATAAATGTCAAATCTTCTCTCAACCTTCTCATCCCGAAGAAGAAGAGAAACGTGTTTCTTCAGTCTATAACTGAAGTTCCGCATTTCCAGCACCATTCTTGTAAATCTTACCTACATCTTCCTTAAAGTCTTCACATTCTGTCTAAAACAGAGAGTCGATAACTTTATAGTAAAGACTAATGTATACTCTTTATGAGAGTGCTTTAGTTGAATGGTTAGCATGTTCTGTTTTTAACAATAGTGGTTATCACTATTGGTATGAGTGGTCATTGCAGCTTTGTGTAACTGGTGCGTATCCTCTAGAGTAGAGAATTGTATAATTATGAAATGGTAACTTTACGATTATTAAGTGTTAATCTGTAGTCGATTACAATGGTTGATTTATTAAACAAATATAAGAAGTGGAAAATAATAATAATAATAATGGTATCTACCATTCACTCACCAATTTTTTGTACACTCTGAGAAAAACAGTTAATGTTCCAAGCTCAGTGTATCTTATTCAAACTGAAAAGATATAGAAAAGGATAGGATTTTATACTTAAATCAAAAGGGAGGAGGAGCAAGTGGAACAGTTAGTGAAGGTGCCCAGAACAAAGGACAAAGTCAGTGATCATGGCAGTAAAGGAGATATGGAGATGTGAGATACGTTTGGTGCTCTCGTGGGTTGGCAACGCACTTCTCTCTCCTTGGGGCTGCGTGGGTTTGATATGTGCTGTGAGTGGGCCAGCAGTTTCAGTAGCGACCATAAAAGCACAGTGAGTTAGAGGTAGCCAAACAGGGGATCACCTCTGGGAAAATGGTAAAGTTGTTGTAGTCTTACCAGACCACAGTGTAGCTCTCTCATTAGAGAGAGATGACTGGTGGTGATTTAATGTGAAGTTAGCAGGGGTGGGGGTTGGGTGGTTAGGTGGAGAATGTATTTGAGAAGTACATGGTGACCTCTGCTCGTGCAGGAATTGAACTTGTGCTGCTGGCATCATTCTGCAACACAAATGAACTGTCCAACCAACTAACCCACCTCCAGTGTAAAGTTGCCATAGTCCTAGCGAACTTCAGAGCTGCTTTCTCATTAGAGAGAGACAACTGGTGGTGGTTTAACCTGAGCATCACCACAGATCAGGAGAGGGGAGAGGTTGAGAAGGTGACACCTTCATCATCACCTTAGCCAGTGCAGGAATTGAACCTGTAGCTATTGGCATTACTCTGCGTTGTAAACCAACCATCCAGCTGACTGAACTAATCAACCCCCTGAGAAAATTCATGCTGATCTTGCTCCAGGAATGTGCAGGCTCACAGTCTATGTTTTATGTTGAAGCATGCAAAATATCCTGTCCATCATGTTAGTCAAACAAAGTTATTGATACATTGGGTAACTGACGATTTAATGTAACTATCAAGTTATCCAATTGCTAATCTAATTACTAATCATCCAAGTTACTAACAACTGTAACAATGCATCGTACGCAGGAGCATTGGTAGATTCTTTCGCCATTCAGCTATGATCATGGGACGGGATCATTTTCAGGTCTCGGTCTTGCTCTGACTGCATGATCCCAGGTTAGGAGATCTTCCCAGATTGGCCAATTAAGAGTCTCCCTCTGGGAATGCTGAATTGTTTCCTGAGATGGCAGGCCCACTCGGAGAGCCGGGTGCCTTGTATGGACAGTAGCCCAGCAGCACAGTAGGTGCTACCACCGTAGGAGGAGGAAAGTGGGAGTGCTTCCATTGTGAGGCATCCTCTGAACAGAAAAATTGAAAGAAATAACTGGCCACAGCTGGGAGGGAAGCCTCCTTCACAAGATGGCCAGCTGCTTCAGTGTAAGGTATACGTTTGGAGGGCTGATAATGCCCTTCCCAGGCCAGTCACCACCTGGCATTTGCCAGTTTTATCTGACAGTGGGCGTGGCTGAGTGGTCTGTCAGCTGTCAGGGATTTCCTGGCTTTGAATCCAATCAGATGAGAAAATATACCGTTTATAATTTCTTGGTTTCTTTTCTGCCTCAACACATTCTGTTTCAGCTTTGCAAGACAAACTATTTTGTCATTCAATCTGTCTTGCTTTCCACCTGATCACAGACCTTCCTTTTGTCTCTGTTCCACCTATTCCTTACTCAAAATCTGTTTCATTCCTAGCTTTCCCTAAATGCGGAGGAAAGGTTATCCTTCCTCTTCACAGATGGCCCCAGACCTGGTGAGTTTCTCCAGTGCTTTCTGTTCTAATTTCAAACCTCCAGTATCTGCTGGGTGCTAACCCACTGGCAGGAGACAAATTTTCATGAAATTCTCCCAGTGTTATCTATGAGTCTGTCTCAGATGGACTGGGAATATTCAGTTCATTATGCCATAGAATTTGTTTTTAAATGCAGTTATTGTTTGTTTTTACATAGAAAGGAGATTACGCTCATTTTTAATTTTATTCTACAGAAACATGACCAAAACATCAAAATACAATTAATACTAAGCAAAAGTCAGAAACTAACTTTACATCAAAAATAGATTTAAGGTACTTTCCGGGAATAATCTAGCTTCCACGAGTTTGGTTAGAGGCTGTGTTATTCCCTTCCCTCAATGTTACTTATTTAAAACAGTCAGAACAACATTATGCTTGAGTTGACATTCGAGTTTCCATAATCAGTTAGGTATCAAGAGCTTGGGGAGAAGTTCATTGCACAGCTGAAAGAGACTGTGTTTCGGAATTCTTGTTTTTTCCTGCTGGGTACAGATGTTGCTGTATCACAATTGTGCTGAAAAAAAAATTAATAATAACCAAAACATCTTAAGTAACATGTTATCTCAATTATAATGGCACATCTGAAGCACTGAGCTTGGGGGTGGCAGCTACTTTATAGTGACCTCCTGACAACAGTGATGAATGGAGATAGAATAATTCTGCATTCACTGTCGTATAATAATACGACATGCATTACTGAATGTTTGAAACTTTTATCACTGTAGTTGTCAGGAATGTTCAAATGAATGTGGTCTGGATCAGTGGTTTGTCAGTGTTCTCAAAGGTGCAGTGTTATTTTGTTTCAGTAAAATTTATAATTGGAATGTTTCTCCCCCAGTAGAATCGTTTACACTGAAATTAGGTTAGCTAAGGAATGCATTGGTTGAATAATTGCAGTACTTGAAAATTTCACTTTATCAATAATCCAGTTTTGAGTTCCGTTCCGGCTTTCTGCTCCGTTGTTTATGTTGGGGTATGCTTCAGTCTATTAATATTTCGGTCGGTCCTGTAATTCTGTATCTGATTCCTGAGGCCTGTTTCAACAGTATCCCACCATAATCACCAATTCCTTGCTGAATCTCTGCCGTAGTATATTCAAAAGATATTTGATCGTTCCTTAAGATTGTTCATTTCTGATTGAATTTCACACCTGGTAAAATGTTCAGACAAATAATGGATTTAGAAATGCTTTTCTAGAACCGATTGGTTACCATATATTATCAGCATAGAGTAGAATCTGAATCAATTTCTCTTTTGTGTTACGGACGTAAGCAACTGTGAGTAAAACTTTGTCTTCTGTTCTTTCATATGAGAGAGCAACCAACTCCGTCTTATTTATGACATGCTGCTTTGATTAAAATAGAACATAGAACATAGAACAGTACAGCACAGAACAGGCCCTTCAGCCCACGATGTTGTGCCGACCATTGATCCTCATGTATGCACCCTCAAATTTCTGTGACCATATGCATGTCCAGCAGTCTCTTAAATGACCGCAATGACCTTGCTTCCACAACTGCTGCTGGCAACGCATTCCATGCTCTCACAACTCTCTGTGTAAAGAACCCGCCTCTGACATCCCCTCTATACTTTCCTCCAACCAGCTTAAAACTATGACCCCTCGGGCTAGCCATTTCTGCCCTGGGAAATAGTCTCTGGCTATCAACTCTATCTATGCCTCTCATTATCTTGTATACCTCAATTAGGTCCCCTCTCCTCCTCCTTTTCTCCAATGATTACAGTTTACAGCCCTGAACTCCACTCTTAAATATTTCAGATGTGTAACTTTGCAGGGAAATGCTCAACCCCTTGGATGCCTGACAGAAGAGTAGCTGTTCTGTCAACGCTCACAGGCTCAACAACATTTTCTTAACTTTCATGGGAAGTTGAGTTTGAAAAGCTTTTGCAGGAGACATGGTCAGGAAATAAATACCATAGCTAACCAGTCCTCATCTGATCTATCACGCTGATCTCACTTTAACAGTACAAAGTTCACTGTTGGCAAATACATAGTGAATGAAACTGTGTTTGTAGACAGGTTAAGGAGATGTTTCAATTAAAACTCCATTGAATTTATAAATCTCAAGTTTATCTATCAGTCTGTAAATTTAGAACAATTTAAATTCTTTTCTTCATTGTATGGCTGGCACAGCAGCTCAGTGCCAGGGACCTGGGTTCAATTCCACTCTGGGGCGACTGTTTGCAAGGAGTCACCCAATCTCTCTGTGTCCATATGGGTTTCCTCTCACAATCCAAAAGTATGCAGGTTAGGTGGCTTGGCTATGCTAAATTGCCTGTAGTGTTCAGGGATGCGAGGCTAGGTAGATTAGCCACAGGAAATGCAGAGTTATTGGGATAGAGTAGGTGGGTGGAATGCAGGGTCAGTGTGGCCTTGATGGGCTGAATGGCCTGCTTCTGCAATGTGGGGATTCTGTAGATGCATCATGAAGCTTACAAACAGCAATGTGAATGGGATCTGCACATAATTCTGCTCAGTCAGAAAACAAAGGAAGTATTTGATGCTATTTTCATATTGTTAGTCTGCATCAAAGAAACAAAAACATTGGGCTGAATCTTATTTTTCTTGGTTAAGTCTGAATTGTGTGAAGTGTTTTAGAGGGTTAGTGTAAGGGTTAGGCCAAATTTGTTTTCTTGTCATATTTTACCAAAAACCCTCATTAACTCCCCGCCCCAGCCCTGTGTTATCTCATGTCTGAATCTGGCCCCATCTTACTTCAACCTATTCCCAGAACAAATCACTGCTCAGTGAATATCCAATGAAAGACCAGCATCTCTTGCAACATGCCATTTTTGAAAGGTCACTGCGCACCTGGACAAGCACTGGCATTCCAGAGCTGCCCTGCTCAGTCAAGGATGTTTTTAGAATATGTTAGAAAAGAGGAAGATGGCCCTGTGATTCTCTGACAGAGTCCTTATTGACACGATGGTGTAAAAGAGAGGAGTCCTTTCCCCAGAGGGGAGGCCCTGCCACCAGTTTCTGGCTCATGAGGTAATTGCACCAATTGTGGTCATACATGCTCCCCCCTTGAAGGCAGGGTACTTCTGACTGTGGGTAAACTCCCCCTCTGATAGGACGCCTTCAAATCCATGACTTGCCCCTGCCCACCTTGCAGATACTGTCGTCCCCAACCTCCTTTCACAATTACCACTCGGTCTTCTCTCCAGCCTGCAGCCCTGAGAAATAATCTGCTGATTCTCCTTCCTGTGGCACTATAGCCCCTGGTCCCACTCCCCCACCCTTCCCTTTAATTCTTATAGACGAACCAAAAAAGCTGTGGCCCAGTCTCTTGGGCAACTTAATTGGCCGGCCATGCATGAGAGGTGCCTGGATCCCTGACTGATGGAGGTACATCACACTAACCACACTGTCTGGGAACCTGCTTACTGGACACCAGAGGGTGGCCAGTACCCTGTACTGATATTGGAGGCTTCCCTTACTTGGTGTGTCAGGATACCAAGTCTCTCCAAGGTCTCTCCATGGACTTTGGTAAATTTTGAGACGTCATCGCTTACTTGCTGTACATGCAGTGTGTGTGCTGCTAAGTTGTTGGCACATGGAGCTGGTGGGAGAGTGATGTAACACACTACTGTACAGCATGGTGTATGCCCCCTTGACTTAGGATTGGTGACCAGAAAGTCGTCCCTTCTGTTTGTGTGACCATGCCAATTGGCATGGCAAGGTGAGGGATGGATGCTATGAGTATGCAGGTGGGTGCTAAGAGATCAAGCCAGCAGCTGAGTTGCAGCCTGGTCCAGCCCATGAACAGGGCACTTGTCGTTGTGTACAGAGCCTCCAGGTTGCAGCCTTCCAATGCTAGCTGCCAGTGCGCTATACAGTGCACATCTGTGCTTCCAGAGGGCTTTGCATGTGAATTGGTGAGGTGTCATGTGAACACATGTTGGACATCCAAAGCCTGTGAACATGGCACGTGTGCGGCTCTTGCCTGCATTGTACCCAGAGAGTTGTTAGATCGTATGCAATGTGGAGTTCATTTGGAAAAACATGGTGAGCTTCATTCGACCTACTGTTTTCATGCCAAATTTCTTGTTGTCAAGCTTGGTTGAAAAATTTGGTGAGATTGGAAATGGGTATTAATGAGATGAGAATAAGCAGTAGTGCCCTTAACTGGCAACTCATCACTGCCCAGCAAGAAACTCGCCGTACTGCTTGTAAAAAACATAAACGATGAAGCAAGTTTCCCCTGACACAGAGATGGGCCTCAATGGTTTTCTCATCCAATTCTGCCATAAATCTCATCATAGCCTATGTCACTCAGGCCCTTATTTCTGCTCATAATTCTTTATTCTTTTACGTGGTACCCAGTTTGAAAACATCTATAAAACAGCCTTTATCTTGACAAAAGGCAGATCAGGCTCAAGAGGCTGAATGACCTACTCCTGATGCTAATTTGTCTGTTCAGAACAATAACCAATTAACATGCTTCAAGACAGTATAACATTAATGTTCCTTTTGGTGCAAATAGACAATGCAGCAGCTCTTGAGATCTACCGGTGGATTGTAGACAGAATAATCCTCCCAGGGTTAGGTTACGGCCTCTACAATTTCATTTAGCACTTGTTGCTGATACCTTTTTGATATGCTGGAAGAGATCACTAACAATCTGGTGTGGAGCCAGTCCTACTGGAGGTCATCAGAGCCCATAGTATATCAGCAGGCTTCTACTTCATATTGTACATTTAAATGTTCAAACAACAGGCTTTGATCAGAGACAGTCATCTTCTTTGGATAGACAACATCAGGATATTTCATGAACAGATGCTGTAATTAGCCATATGTATCTAAATCCTCTTGGTTCAGCATTTAGAGAGGGCAATGTAAAGTTAGCTTCACTGAGTGGAGATAGTAGGAACTGCAAATGCTGGAGAATCTGACATAACAAGGTGTAGAGCTGGATGAACACAGCAGGCCAAGCAGCATCAGAGGAGCAGGAAGGCTGACGCTTTAGGCCTGGAGCAGGAAGGCTGACGCTTCAGGCCTAGACCCTTCTTCTCCTGCTCCTCTGATGTTGCTTGGCCTGCTGTGTTCATCCAGCTCGACAACTTGTTATTTCACTGAGTGGAAATATGTTTGCAGTAAAGGTTAAATCATTTGTGATCCACTTCCTCACCCGTCAAATAGGTGCATTCATTGAACTCATAATTATTCTTGAATATTTTACCGATACTTAAACAGCATTTAATGCAATCTCCTCTTTTCAGACCAATTTCTTCTCTTGCCCTCACTGTCTGAAGGTGTTCAGTCTCTTTCCTTCAGTAGCTCACCTCGTCCATTGGTTGCAAAATTCTTCAAAGCAATGTCAGCTCCTGTCTCTCTCCATTCTCCACGTTTAAATCCCTTCGTTAGGCTTCTGCTCCTTTCACACTACAACTTGACCTATAGGCAGCCTTTCACATTGATGGCCACACCGTTCTCCCAAATGTGCCTCGCCTGGCGTCCAGTTGGATGGGACTGCACCTTGTTCCATTATTATCTGTTAAATTGTAGCTGTAGAATCACCAGCAATTGCTTTTGCCTTGATCCCACATCATTTCCTCTGGAACCCCTAAGGACCTTACCTTGGCTCCTGTATATTTCCCATTTTCAAGCTGCTCCTCAAAATATCATCTGAAAACATAATGCTAGCTTTTACATTTATGTTAACGACAGTCAACTCTTTCTCATAGCCACCTCTCTTGATTATCCACATCATCTGTAAATTGCCAGATTGCTTGACTGACTTTCAGTTTTGGATGAACATTTCTTCCAACCAACTTCCAAGAATAGCAAATCCAATATCTTTGGACCTCAATACAAATGAGGCTATCAACCCCATCTTCCCTTTACCATCAATCTGAGGGTGAGCCAGGTTGGTTGTGAAGATTTTTAGGGATTTTGAAACACACACCTTGTCGGTTGGGAACCAGTTTAGGTCAGCAATAAGAGGAGTGACCTACCAGGATAAGACAGTGTCAATGCAGGAAGGATATTCCTGATGACTGAGGAGTCCGCAACCAGAGGTCACAGTCTAAGAGTATGGTGTAGGCCATTTAGGACCAAGATGAGGAGACATTTCTTCACCCAAAGACTGGTGAGCTTGTGGAATTCTCTGCTACAGAAAGCAGTTGATGCCAAAACATTGAATGTTTTCAAGAATGAGTTAGATACAGTTCTTCAGGCTAAGTGATTAAAGGATATGAAGTGAAAGCGGGAACAGGAGTTGGATGATCAACCATGACCATTTTGGATGTCAGAAGAGGCTCAAAGAGCTGGATGGTCTTATCCTGCTCCTATTTTTCCCTACGTTTCAATGATAGATTTGGTACCAGTTAGGACATAGGCAGCAGTGGTTTCAATGACCTCAACTTTTTGAGAGTAGAGTGTGGAAGGTCAGTTAGGAGTTTGTTGGACTGGTCAAGTCTTTAGGTGCTAAAGACATGAATGGGGATTTCAGCAGTATTTGAACTGAGGCAGGACTGAAGTCACGCAGTTCTGTGAGGTTGCAAATAAGAGGTCTCAGAGATGGGGCAGATTTGTTGCCTAGAACCTGATCTTTGCGTCAGACCTGACAGCAAGTCGTGCACAGACTAGTTTAGTTTGAGACAGAGGCCAGTCGGAGGAATTGAGTCAGTAGCTAGTGACTAGATTTGTATTGGAGATTAAAGATATTGGTTTCAGTGGTGCAAATATTGAATGTGAGGAAATATCTTCTTGAATAACTTGGATGTTGACTAACCAGTCTCATAAGTAGCATCAGTGAAGAAGTGAAAAGCAGTCAGCAGTGAGATAGGGCCTGCTGCCACCATTCCTCTGAGACCTCTGCGTTGCTCCAATTCTGGCCTTGTAAGTTGACGTTCCTTTAATCACTCCACCATTGGTAACTGTGCTTTTAGCTTCCTAGGTGGTGGACTCTAGAATTCCCTCCTTAACCAGCAATGAACAAGCAAATGGAACTCAACCTTATTGCATCAATGAACCAAAAGCCTTGTTTTGAGGGTGGGAAGTTATTCCTGCCCATTTTCTCTTTCTGGAGCCTCCTCACTGCCTATCAATTCCCTGCTAACTGGACAGAATGTGGCACGCTGCCAGGTGCTCCTCATGCCATTCTGTCACCATCAGCGGTGAGTGAAAGAAAAAGATTGGAAGGGCATCTGAAACCCACTTGAAGTTATATCTTTCAGGAGAAAAGTTCAATCAAATTGTAAGGACCATTGAAAGTGATTTTAATTTTATAAAGAAAATTGAAGACTTGTTAATATTGACTGCCTGTTACATTAAGAGCTTGCTGGAATGTTCAGGGGCAACACATGCCACAATCAATTTTTTTTTTCTCCAAACAATTCTGGCTTACAGCTAGATCTGAATGTGATGCGCCCTATTTTTTCCTGTGTTTCTGTGATAGCTAATGAACTAATAAATTAATGAAATGGAAGAGGATTTGAATGGTTTGGGATTTATTTTAGCAAAAAGCTGCAAACCATTCACTTCTAAGAGATAAGACGCGATTTGGAAACCATTGCTGTCTCTTGCTTCTTGCTAGTTCCCATGATTCCAATCAAAATTTGAAGTGCTAGCAGCATGCATGGGAGACACAAGTGATCATATGGTACTCAAAGCTTTTCAGTGGCAAAATGTGCTATACAGCTGTCAATACAGCAGGTACAAGGGGGCTAGAAAAGAGCTTTCTGGTCGAATTGCTGCTAATTTCCATCGCCATTCACATAAGACTTACAGAGAGCACAGAAGTGGCATGAATGTTTTTTTTCTGGTTTGAATTCCTTTCAAATTTATATTTAACACCGATTTGTTACATTCTTCTCCTAACTTGTCGGCTTGTTCTATACTTTGATACAGAGTATAGAATTGTACAGCACAGGAACAGGCCCTTCGGCCCATGATGTTGTATCAAACATGAGGACAAGTTAAACCAATCCCTTCTGCCTGCCCTTGGCCCATATTGCTCCTTTCTTTGCATATTCATGTGTGTTATCTAAAAGGCCCTTAAAAGCCCCTGTTGTATCTGCCTCCAACACCTCCACGGCACCACATTCTGGACTCCTACCACTCTCTGTGTAAAAACATGCCCCTCACATTTCAACTTTCTCCCTCTCACCTTAAATGCATGACCCCTAGTTTTAGACATTTCAACTGTAGGAAAAGGATTCTGACTGTCAACCCTGTCTGTGCATCTCATAATTTTACAGACATCTATCAAATCTCCCCTCAGCCTCTGCCGGTCCAGAGAAAACAACCCAAGTTTTTCTAGCCTCTCCTTATAGCTCATACCCTCTAATCCAGGCAGCATCCTGGTTTACCTCTTCAGTGCCTATCTAAAGCCTCCACATTCTTCCTGTAATGTGGCAACCAGAATCGACCACAAAACTCTAAATGTGGCCTAATCAAAGTCTTATAAAGCTGCAACATGACATCCTCACCATTCTGCTCAATTCCCCGGCCAATAAAGGCAAGCATGCCAAACTCCTTCTATACCATCCCATCTACTTGCATGATCACTTTCATGGAGCTATGGACTTGAACCCCAAGATCTCTGTGTACATCAGTGCTGTTCCGCGCCCTGCCATTACTTGTATACTTTTCCTTAACATTTCATCTCTCAAAGTGCAGTACCTCACACTCCACCCATATCTGCAACTGATCTAAATCTTGCTGTATCCTTTGACAACCTTCTACACTATCCATAGCTCCACCGATCTTTGTACTCTTCTACATATATATGCATGTGGACACTAGCTTAAATAGAGAACTCAACAGATTCACTTGTCTCACGGTTGGCATGTATTGTTTATTATCAGTGGATTTAGGGACATTACTGCAGAAGAACAAAGTGTTGTGCTTTCGCATTCTCACTTTATTGAATATTCATGTTAGAATTCAATGTTGTATTCACCAATTTGAGATAGCAGTAGGCTTGGACCTGATTCCCTCACTCATCCAAATATTATTGAGGAGATTTTCTGACATCACACTCAGAGGGGATAATTGAAACATTGCAGGTGCAACAAATGTACAGTTACAATATAATGTATTTTATGGAGAAAGTTAAATTGTCTGTAAAATGGGTGCAAGAATCACACAGAAGCCACATGACCACCTCTTGTTGGTTCAGCTGGTTTGGCACCAGACACTACTTGCCTCACGAAAAATCATAAGAGACCTTTTGAAACTCAGTGAATGGTAACCAGAAATTGCTTGACAGAGGTGTGAATGGCTCTTCCAATTTCACCAAAACCTGATGGAAAGAGAACCATCCAAAACAATGGCTGAAGTTACAAAGATAATTGCCTTGTGTAAAAGACAGTGATGACTGACAGTCCTTGATCGAGGCTAAGCCCAACAGCTACAATAGAAGCATGACTAGACAGTTTTGGGAAAGCAGATATTTTAAGTTTTGAACTGTACAAAAGTCTAGCTGTGAGCAATCATTTTGTGCCGAGTCCATGAGAGAAACGACTTGAAGAAATGACTGCTTCTTGACAGGGAGACACAGGAAAGCATTCAGGATGATTGGCTTGAAGCAGACCGCCAGAAACCACAACGTGCAGCATGTGATACTGAAACAAAGGAGGATTTATTCACTTACAGGATCTGTTCTACTCAGCCTGTACATGGGAGCAAATTCCACCTCTTTGATTACAGAAGCTATCGTAGCTGACTTCAAGTTTCAACACCTTTCCTTCAGAAAGAGAATATTCAAGCAGACCCATGCAATGATAGTGGAGTTCAACCCCAATTTCATCTTCACACGTAGCTTTATTTCCAACTTAGTTCAAATCTTGGTCTTTGTATTTTAGCTCATTTTTATTAAAATCTACTGCTGTAGATATTCAAACAGTACACCTACCTTGTATTTCATAAAGCTCTGCTGCTGGTTATTTTTGAATAGAAACACTTGAAAATCAAAGGGGGTTAATAGTGATGTTATACAATGTCTCAGTTTATGGCCCACTTTGAGGACTCATCTCATGTAGTTGTGACAGATGTGAACACACAGCCCAGTAAAGTCTGTGCCTGCCCTCAATCTGAGATGGATAGGTGTGTGGACATCACTAACCCTTTATGCTCCTCATTTTCCTGACCATCTGACTGCCTGCATCACCCCCAGCCTCCCCATCCTCCCTCCTCCACTCATCCAGGTCCCCGGCTTCGGTCCACGCGCTCTCCCCCACCTCTGACTCACCTTTGCCACTCCCGAGCAATCTGCCATTCTTCTGCTCCCCTCCCTTGTGCCACAGCAGGTCCATTACCCTCAGCCACAATTAGCTACAGAAGTGACACTGGAGCGGTGTAGTTAGCGCCAGAGAGCAAATCTACATTGATTCTTCATCCATCAAAGCTTTAAATGTAACTTGCTCAACGTTGTGTTCAAATCCATTCTCTGTACATTTTTCTAGTGCTCCAAATCTCCAAGGAATGGACATCTTTCCAAATCTGCCATATTGCGTACTTCCCACTGTTTGTCGTCCCCCCCATTTTTTGAACAGCTCCATTTAAAAGCAACCAGAAGCATAGCATAAAGTGATTTAACTATTAGCTAGAATACAGATATAGAAGTTTGAGATAATGGGAACTGCAGATGCTGGAGAACCGAGATAACAAAGTGTAGATGTGGATGAACACAATGGGCCAAGCAACATCTTAGGAACACAAAAGCTGATGTTTCGGACCTAGACCCTGATGCGGGCTTTTGTGCTCCTGAGATGCTGCTTGGCCTGCTATGTTCATCTAGATTTACATTTTGTTGTAAAAATTTGAAGTAAGGATGAAAAGTTACGTATGAAGGTTAAAGTAGGCCAGACTCCACTGTCATTGCGTGGCTCGCCTGAAGATGTTTTTTTCTGAAGAGAAGGTGTTGAACCTTGAAGTTAGATCCGGCAGGTGCAACGGCTTCTGCAGTCGAATAGTTAGAGACCTAGTTGTCATCTGAAAGACAACAGGCATCTGGAGTAGGATTTGAGCTTGTAGCTTTTTAACCTGCAGTCAAAATGCTATCATAAAGTCAAAGCATTATTCTGGAGGTAAAAGCATAATTGAGTTGAATGGCAGGGAAAGTATGGGAGTCAGTTCCGGAAATGGATGGGTTTGTACAGGGTCTGAAGTGCTATGAAGGTTTGGCCCCCTTGGGAGGAGGAGTAGGAGGTTGGCAACCACATCCCCACACATATTTTGATCCCTCATCTTGGATTGTAGCAGACTATCTTTTTGTGGCAATGACATTTGCTAGTGACATAGTAAATGTGGTCAGGCCTGTAAATTGGAGCTGCCTTCTGACCATGAATGTTCTGCCTACATTATTCTTTTCATACCTCATGTTAAAACCTACTGTAGTATTTTTGAGAAGGATGTTTAAACATAATTGAACTACTAGCTTGATTTTTTTTCTTCACCTTGGCTAGGTAGAACTCCAATCTTCCTCGACGTAAGGTCTCCAAGTTCCAATTGCTATGATAAAATAAATATGAAGAAATTGGATGGGCATTTCAAGAGGCATTTTCCTCATATGCAGCAATCAAGTCAAGTTGAAGTTGCATAAATTAGAAACAAAGCAAAATAAATGTTAAATAGAAGTGAGAATGATATAATTTGTGTACTGATTACCTTGTTATGGGAATGGAGTTATGTTCTCAGTAAACTTCTCTATATTCGTGTTTAGAATTGCATTCCTCAATGTACAGTTCATTTCCACAAATCTGCCTGATTTTCTGCATATTTCTTTAATCTTCTCCCTTTTTGAGGCTATTCAAGCTAGTTTTACCCTCTGTCCTGTACTGGTCAAGTATACCAGTGCTTTTAAAGCCAGAATATTGATTTATATTGCAATAAATTTCTTGTTTGAATGTTTAAATCACTGATTGAAGAACCCTGAAGGGTTTTAACTCTGTTAACATCGATAACTCCTGGGGAAACCACGTTATCCCAATGTGGTTCTGTCGACAGTGTGGTACTTCTCCTCACCCTCTAGGATCTCTCTGCTTCTTTCAGTACGTTTGAACAGTTCAGTGACCTGCATTCCCCTGCTGAAGTCCATGTCTTTGGTGTTACCCATGCGTTCATTAAATTATATCTTTTGGAGTGGCAGAATGGTTAACACTGCTGCCTCACAGCACCAGGGACCAGGGTTTGATTCCAGCCTTGGGTGTATATGAGAAGTTTGCATGTTCTTCCCATGTCTGCATGGGTTTTCTCTGGGTGCTCTGGTTTCCTCCCTCACTGCAAAGATGTATACATTATGTTGATTCACCATGTTAAATTGCCTGTTGTGTCCAGGGATGTGCAGGCTAAATAGATTACCCATGGTAAAGGCGTGGTTCTGTGTCTGGTCAGGGGGAATAGTTCTGGGTGAAATGCTCATCAAAGGATTGGTGCAGACTTGTTGGGCTGCGTGGCCTCTATCTGCACTATAAGGATTCTGTGATTGCATTATTCAGTGCACCTTATTACGTGCCCTTACAGTTAAAGTTTGCGAAAAGTTGTCGAGTGATTGATAGATTAAAATGAGTGGAAAAAGCTTGTGGATAAAGTTCAATGTGAAAACTCAAGTCTTCCATTTTGCCCTCAGGGCAGGTAGACCAGAATACAACAAATGAGAAGTGAGAATTAGTCGGGAGATTGAGGATAAATATGGAGAAATCTCTAAAAACCTGTGCACAACTATAAAAATGATAAAGTTGCTGAAAGCTTGTTTACCTTTATCTCAGGAGGCCTAAAATTCAAAGGGAAGAAGATATCTTACACCTGGACACATCTCTGGTTCAATCTTACCAGAGTACTGCATCCAATTCCAGGTACACTATCTCAGGAAGAATATATTAGCTTGAGTTGGATGTCTGGCATGATTTCATAAGGATGTTATCAAACCTATAATGGCTAGTCTCTATTCTCTCATCAGTGATTTAAATATTCAAACAAGCAATAAATTGCAGAATTAATACAGTATTCTGGCTTTTACAACCAGAACCTGAGCTCCCCAGAACTTGCGAGGGTCAACAGAGGCACAGCTCATCAGGGAGTCATTGATCAATGAAATGGAAAGGCTCGAAAGCCTTTAAACCATGAAACTGTGGATCTGCCTGTGTGCAGTGTTTGTCCTCCCGGGACGAGTTCTGAGAGTCTGAATTCAGTGCTTCATAGGTGATGTCCAGTTTTTTTGGAAGTCTTTTCACCTGCCTTGGACTTTACTTACTTTGATCTGATTTTCTCTGCCTTCACTGCTGCATGGGAGCAACTTCTGCAGCCACTGTGTCAACCCCGACTGAGGAAACATGGGAGCAACAGTGTCAACAGCAATTGTACTGCCCACAACCACATGCTTTTCCACAGGGCAGAGGGTGTGAACCCAAACTGGAAAAAGATAATACCTCCAACACAAAGTCCACATGGAGAGGATAAGCTTTCTCAACATGACAGGGCAACAATGCCTCAGCAGCAACAATTTTCAAAATGCTACAAACACTTAGTTGTACTGGAGACCATTGTGGAAAGGAAAACAGATTTAACCTCTCGTTCGGATTATTGACCTGAAAACTTGCCCGTGTGTTTCTTTATTCGCATGGGCTGCCAAACCCGCTGAGTATTTCTGCCGTTTTTGATTTTGTTTTTCAAATTTTCAACATCCATGGGACGGCAAAATTTATGATATCCGGCAATGCGCTGGGGTTGAGCTGTGCTGGTCAATCAAAATTGCTAGTCAACCCATAAGCAGTAAAAAGAGGAAGCAAACAAAAACTGCATTGATGTATATTGCAGAAGCCTAGAAGTGCTCCATATTGACTGCACTGTTAACACTGAGAGAAAAATGCTTCACCCTTCAACCAGTTCTTTTCCAATCACTTCAGACTGGCATCAGCTCTTTATATAATAACAGTTAGCGAAGTGTTCTGGTCATGTGATTTTCCAATAGGAAAAATGTTGTGGAACTTGAAAGCATTTAGAGGTGATTTGCAAAGACACTGCTGGGACTGGAGTTTTAGGCTCAAAAAGCTGGGGTTGTTTTCCCTGGTGTGTCAGAGGCTGACAGGGTGAGTAGTTCAGGTCTTTTCCCCAGGGTAGGGGAGTCCAAAACTAGAGGGCATAGGTTTAAGGTCAGAGGGGAAAAATTTAAAAGGGACCTAAAGGGCAACGTTTTCATGCAGAGGGTGGTGCATGTATGGAATGAGCTGCAATAGGAAGTGGTGGGGGCTGGTACAATTACAACATTTCCAAGACATCTGGATGGGTACTTGAATAGGACGGGTTTAAAGGGATATGGTTCAAATGCTGGCAAATGGGACTAGATTTATTTAGGATATCAGTTTGGTGACGAGTTGAACCAAAGGGTCTGTTTCTGGGCTGTGCAGCTCTGTGACTCTGATTCTGAGTTGTTGCTGAGAGCTGCAGTCTCCTAGGTCACGATCCCAGTGGGCCAGGTGTACAAGGCAAGATTCACAACAGCCTAAAATAAAAACCAAGAACTCCAGAGGTCAGAAACAAAAACAGAAAGTGCTGGAGAAACTCAGTGGATCTCGCAGCATCTGTAGAGACCAAAACAGAGATAACGTTTCAAGTCTAAGGCTGCTGTACTTTAAACTTTACCTCTGCTTTCTCTCCAAAGATGCTGCCAGACCTACTGAGTTTCTCCAGCACTTTCGGTTTTTGTTTCACCACAGTTTGCTGGTGACATCTGCTGGCCCCTCCCAGCAAATGGGTCAGTTGAAATATATTTCTGGGTCTGGGGCGTCTTTAATCTGTGCCTATTTGTCACTGGCCTTGATTCCCTGACCACACTGTGCAGTTTGACTAATTCCCTTTCAATTATTACCATCTGGATGAAAACCAGATCAGAACCACAGCTTTCTTTATTTCAACACAGATGGCACTGAGGATGGTCTGCCCAAATCCAGCAAGAAGTTCTTTTGTGGTTCGCTAGAACTGTTAAATGGAATGCGAGGTAGATGGAGGGTAAACATGAACGGGGAACATTTTATTGTGCATCCTTTCACACTCCACTCCACACTCAGTCTCCTTGTCCCCATGCTGGGTCACCTGACCCACTCTCTTAAAGGGGCAGCAGCACACAATTACATACATAACACCTCTCCCCCTTTATTTCCATACTCCCCTTATCAATATATATGCATCCAACAATTGTAGCTATTCTACAAGCATTGTAACTAACATACATACATTGTCAGGAATATACACAAAGAAAATGGTAAAAGAAAACAATCCTTCTATCGTTATATTGACGTAATTTGTATCTTGGAGGTTGATGATTTTTCAAAGACCATGTCCTCATTTCAGAAACCTTTTCTAGTGCAGTCTCCCATGCATCCAGAAGCTTCTGCTGTTTTGCAGATATGTCCCGCTCTGACTGGCTTTTGGTGCCCTGTGACCCTGCTGTTGTCTCCTCCCTGGGTATGGCTAACCCTGGCTCGGATACCAATGACTCGATGGACACTACTGGTCCCACCTGGGCTGGCTCATTGTTTTGGGGGACAACTTGCCATTGGTGAGGTGTGGTTACCAGTAGGCCCATGTGTCTCCTCCTAATCTGTACCATCTATGTCAGTAGCCCTGTCTGAGCCACCAGCATCACTGCTGGGATCTGTTTAACCCCAGACATGTCATTCCAGGGCAACACGCTCTGTCCTCTGTGGAATACACTCGATCATGAGAATCCCCCAATTATTACTATCTGTCCTTCTTGATTTTGTTCTACTACCTGTCTGGTCTCTCCCAGCCGCAGTAAGCCAAACATGGTTCTCAGCTGACAGCTCAACATTGAGGCGTTACAATTATAGCATTTAAAAGGTATCTGGATGGTACATAAATAGGAAGGGTTTAGAAGGATATGGGCCAAATGCTGGCAAATGGGACTGGATTAAGTTAGGACATCTGGCTGGCATGGATGAGTTGGACCAAAGGGTCTGTTCCATTGCTGGACCGCTCTATGATTCTATAAGGACACTGGTGAACATTGGGTCATTGAATGTGGTGTGCTCCTGTACGTGCTGAGGAACTTGTTGATTCTTCACCTCACAAACCGCCCCCTTGTGGGGCCTGTAAGGCCTGCTTCTAGATTTGAACAAATCTCACTGCCTAGCCGTTTGTTGCAAGGCCTCTTGAATCCAACACATTGACTCCTTGTGTCCACTTCAGTCACATCGATGGCATTCTACAGCTGGTACTGCGCTCCACCGAGTTTCTGTTATTTTGCGCACCTCGGCATTGCCATTCAAGTGTTGCTTTGCTGGCAACCAACTGCATAGAGGTAGCAATTTCAAAAGCTGCCTTGAAATGCAGATTCCTCCTCGTTAGTAGCTTCTATGAGATGGCTTGGCATCAGAGGCCATAAATCAAACAGCTCCTCAAGGCATCTTCGAGGAACCCTCAGAATTCACATTGTTCCAATGGACTTCCCTTCATGCTGCTCCTCTTTATACAGACGGAAACTTTCCTGATCATCTGTGACTTTGCTGCAAAATAACTCCCTAACACGTCACATCGCTCTTAGTATATCTTCTCTGTGGGTTTCTCTGGTTGCACCAGACACCTTAGAGTCACAAAGGTCTTGCTCCCAACGATACTCAAGAAAACCTGCACGATTATGTCTTCAGCCTTTAAGTGTACATCAAAACTTTCCGTGTAAAGTGTCCAATGTTCTGTCTCCTCATCGAATGGTCCCATCACTTCAAATTGGCCCGTCATTTTGCTTTCCTGCCAATTGAGTCTAGTAACTACTTGCAACCCGAGCCCCCATTCCACGATAAGCTCCCAGCTGAGTACTGCCCACTTCAGCAATCAGCTGTGGCCCAAATCCCCTCACAAGCACTGCTCTTAGCACGCTCACTGGTACCTACCACTCTTCCCTGGCATTGACTGCAGCCTGAGTCCCTTTTTCTTATCGTTCATTGTCGGGATAAGGACTTCACTGGTCAGGCCAGCATTCATTGCCCATCCCTAATTGTCCAGAAGTCAGTTAAGAATCAACCACATTGCTATGGGTCTGCAGTCACATGTAGGCCAGACCAAGTATGGATGGCAGTTTCCTCCCCTAAAGGACTTTGGTGAACCAGATGGGTCTTTCCAACAATTGGCAATAGTTTCATGGTCATTATTGCACTCCTAATTCCAAATTTTTATTGAATTAAATTCTACCATTCGCTGTGGAAGAAGTCAAACCTTGTGACTGCTTCCTTTCATTTTACCTCCATAATCCCGGACCGTTTTCACAGTGTGGGTGACATCCTTCCTCCCGTCACAAAGAAACATTCTCACATAGTTTGTGGCCCGACTCCTACTCTTTGAGTTAGTGGTTCACTGGAACCATAGACAGAACAGAGGCAGACAGAGGGTAAACTCGAGCAGGGAATACTTTGTTGTGTGTCCCCTCAGCTGCACAGTCCTTCCTTCACTCCCTGTCTGCCTCCTGCCTCCAGGTTACCTGACTTGCTCTCTTAAGGGGGAAGACATCACAACTACGTACATAACATTTCACATAATCGGAATGCGTTTCAGCTTTGACCTGGATGCTTGCTCAGACTCAAATCCCAATTTATTAACTTTAACCTCTTCCAAACCAGTATCTAGTTCATATTACTGATGCTTCCCAAACCTAAAATTTGAAATTAACAATCTTCACTACTGTTTCACCTTTAACATCCATATTCAAGTTTAACTTTTCCAGACCTAAAGATTTGGACGGATCTGTTGGCACCCACCATCATCATTGGTAAATTTGGAATGACCTCGTAATGAAAGAAATCTTTCTAAGCCTTCAGATTTTCAGCATTCAAATAGGAGAAATCTGAAGTATAAGAGGGTTGCAGACAAACGCGTACTTTAAATTATTGGGCAGCATTCTGGCCTGTGGAGCATACTTTGGTCACTACACAATTTCAACTTTGACGTAATTGAAGATTTAATTTAATAAGTTAGAATTTATATAACTTACCATTTGTAAAGTTTTAATTTCAGGTTAAATAGCATTGCATCTGATGCCAATAATGCATTGTTTGCTCAAGTTGCGAGGAATTCTGGCCCAAATTTGAAAAAATAGAGCTATCCTTGACTTGGAACATGTGCAATTTCCTTGTTTGCACCAAAATGATGTGAAATGCAGGAATGCTTATCAGCATTGTGGAAAAGATAAAGTCGTAGCTTTTTGAGTCAAATCCATCTGCTGAAATTCAACAATGGCACAGAAACCCATTGGCTTAAAAAGGAAAGCTGGGAGATATGATAATGTGTTCTGCTAAGTTAATCCGATGATTCCTGCAGTCTCCTCAAAAGAAATAGACCAGGCAGCAAGCACTTTCACATATTATTTGCAGTTCCATCTTGTCCTTCTGCAAACATTCACTTTGGCAAATGAGTCAAACCAATCAAGAGTCTACGTGACTAGTTTGACAGATGTAAAGTCATCAGTCTTGTGGAGACTGCATTCCATTTCACAGTTACACAATCTGGAAGAGCCATTTCCAATGTTGCAGTCACATGCATAATTGTGGATGACACATTTAAGCACTGAGCTTATTTAGTAGAGGATGTACACTTATGTAGTAATTTCAATAATACTTTACAATACTAAATTGAACCTTACATGCAATTGAAAATTTTGAACAAATTTTATTAAACCCTAATTAGAGGGCACCTTCAAGATGAAGACAAACACATTACAAGTGCTGACACACGGAGAGTACAATGAATCACAGGATCCTGGAGTGTAGTGGTACAGTTATTATTTAATGCATGCAGTTACAAAGATACAAAAATTAGGATCAGGAATAAACCATTCAGCCCTTCAGGTCTGCTCTCCCATTCAGCATGATCATGGCTGATCCTCTATCTCAATACTGTATTTCCACTTTCTCTCCAAATCCTTTGATGTCTTTAATTTTCTAAAAATTTAGCTATTTCCACCTTGAATATATTCAGTGACAGGGTCTCCATGGATTTAGCTTTGCACAGGTTCACCATTGTTTGAATGAAGAAATGCTTCTTGTCTCAGTCCTAAATGGCCTACTGTGTATCACAGCCAGGAAAATGTC
Source organism: Stegostoma tigrinum (assembly GCF_030684315.1). NCBI lineage: Eukaryota > Metazoa > Chordata > Chondrichthyes > Orectolobiformes > Stegostomatidae > Stegostoma > Stegostoma tigrinum. Next base: position 61,701,647 of record NC_081355.1, on the reverse strand, counting down.
CTGAAGAAGGTTCCCGACCCGAAACGTCAACTTTCCTGCTCCTCTGATGCTTCTTGGCCTGCTGTGTTCATCCAGCTTCAAAACGTGTTATCTCAGATTCTCTAGCATCGGCAGTTCCTACTATCTCAGGAAAATGTCCTCCCTGCATTTGATCTGTCCAGCCTTGTTAGAATTTTGTATGTTTCCATCAGGTCAACCATCTAAACCTAGTGAATACAGAGCCACTTTCTTCATAGGAGAGCCCTACCATCCCTATTATCAGCCTAGCGAACCTCCACTGCACTCTCTCTATGCCAAGTGTAATCTTTTTTCAGTAAAACTGCATATCATGCTCCAGGTATGGTTCCATGAAGGCTATATCTAACTGTAGTAGGGCATCCCTATGTCTGAGTTCAAAGTTAAATGTAATTACCAATCATGAGAGCTTAGCCATGGGCTGGACTAGTAAGGTGCAAAGTTTTATCTTTTTACTCATCAGCAGTATTGGAAGTACACCAAAACCCTCGGACCCTGATGCCTTATTTACTGTTTCTAGATCTAGATAACAACAACTTGCATTTACATAGTGCCTTTGACGCAGAAAAAAATCGAGGTATTTCACAGGAGAACTAGGGAACAAAATTTAGACCCTGAGTTCCATAAGGGGACATTAAATGACAAAACAGTTGGTCAACGAGGAAGGCTTTAATGAGTGACTTAAAGAGGAAACAGAAAAAGACCAGCAAGAGGATATAGGGAGGGAATGCTGCGGCATAGGCCTGAGCAGCTGGTAGTAGAACTGCCAAAGGTGGAGTGATTAAAATTATGGATGTACAATTATATTGAATTGGCGGAGTGCTTAGTTTCAAGGTTAAGTGTTTTAAGGCTGAAAGAGAACATAGACACAGGGAGGGGCAAAGCCGTGAATGACTTGAAAGACAAGAACTTTGTAGTTGTGATTTGTTTGACTAGGAGCCAATGTAGATAGACTAGCAGAGGGGAGATGGATGAATCGGGCTCGGTGAGTTAGGATATAGGCAGCGGACCCAGGTTTACGGCATTGCTGGAGACAGAGTGAAGTGAGGATCCGGCCTAGGGGGTGTTGAGAGAATCAAGACTAGAGGTAATGAAAGGACAACTGGGTATTTCAGCAGTGCTATGAGTGTTGGAGTGGATGTGCGGTTCACCTTGGGGTCAAGTACAATACTGAGGCTCCAAGATGTCTCATACAACTTCAGTCAGGGAGGGGCATGATGTTCGTGGAATGGCACCAGAATTTGTCGTCATATTATTAAATTGTTGGTCTTTTCTGCTCCTTCAGTGCTGGGTATTGGACAGCAGCCAGACTGTTTGGAGACAGGGGTGAGGGTCAAGAGAACTGGATATCATCCATAAACAGAAAAAGATTAATGTCATAATTTTGAATGATTCTACCAATGGTCAGCATGTACGTGACTAAGAGTAGGGGATCAAAGGTAGGTCATTGCAAGAGGGATTATGGGTAAGATGGGTGCTGAGTACACGTAGTTCAATTTGGAGACTCTTCAGCATGGAATTGGTTTTTATTGGATAATAAGCCTCTGGATTTCTCCCCACCTCGACTTTAAAAATGTGAAATGTACTTTTAATTTCCAATTGTATGAGGTCTGACTTTGTGCTGATCTTGATTGATACAATAACTACATAAATATGCCTATTTACTCAGATTCAGTCTCAGGCCTTAAAGACACATGGGCTCTTTCTTGGCAAGGCGTTGAAGTGTGCCAACCAACTACACATTGGAGCTTTTGGAGAGTAATGGAGAAGTTGGAGATCAGCAGTTTGAAGATACTGCCTCACCATCAGAATCATGTACATGTGGAGATACAGTGGGAATGAGACTAAAGAAGCGCGAATCAATGTTGTTGATATTTGGAAACCCTCAGCAATTGTTGACGGCTGGAATGAGGAGTCCTTGACTGAATTGACAGGTTTCTCTGTCTATTGCTTACCCTGCACTCGATTTTAGTCTCTTTCACAAACTTGGTCTCTGCTCTTTGCCCTCGGGTAGCTTTCTGGTTTGAGGAACTTGTCGCAAAACAGCTACTGCCTTGACAGTTGTATTGAAATACGCGACCCAAAAGTTTCAAGTTAAATCAATAGCATTTGGGGAATTCATGTGGCCACAGGTCAAGTGATCAGACAATACGCTGTCGGATGTTATCTGTTGAGAATGTCAAATGATCAACCTTCTAGGCATGTCTCCAAACAGATTCAGGAACTCTCGTGTATATAGGCGCAAATGTATCAGGTCTCCCAGTGACCCACTTTATCAGAGAGATCACTTTAAGTCGTTGTTGCAGTTTACAAGTTTCAGCCTCAGCCTGGATATTAGGCAGCTCTCAATTCTGCTGGGGCTTGGGAGACGCATGTCCCCCAGTATATCCCCATAATTGCACTTCCTTATCCCTGGATCCATTTTGGAAATCTTTCTGAACTCTCTCCAGTGCGTTCACATGATTCCTATTATGTGGTGCTCAGACTTGTACGTAATACTGCAGTTGACATGAGTCTTATACAAGGTCAGTATCACATCCTTGAACTTGTACTCCAACCCATATCAGTAAAGCCCAGGATAGGATATGCTTTGCTCATAGGGTTTCTGACTTTGCTTGCCATCTTCAGTGATCTGTGCACATATACACTCATGTTCCTCTGCCCCTTCAACCTCTAAAGTACTTTACTCCCTTTTCTTTAACTTTACCTTGAACGTTACCTGTGGCCTCTGTTGACACCTCTGCTGATTCGTCTGTGTCCTCTTGGAATTGGAGACTGTTTTCCTCATAGCTCAAAGTGCTTCCAGGTTTTGTATCAGATACAAAGGTCGAAATTGTCCCCTGCACACCAAGGTCTAGATCGTTAATACATAGCAGGGTGTGAACACCAACCCTAGTGAAGTCCATGACTAAGCTACCTCCAGCTTGACAAATATCCTTTGACTATCACTCTGTATTTCCTCCTCTGTTTGCTGCTGTTCCTTTCAGTCTGTGAACTGCAACGTTTCTGTCAAGTTTGTTGTGAGGCAAGCACCTTCCAAAACTGCATTACCTTCATCGATTCTGGAATCACATTTTAGGAGGGATTTAATTGCATAGGAGAGGGTGCAGTGGAGATTTAGCAGAATGTTACCTGGGCAGTTTTCCTTGGAGCAGAGGAGGCTGGGGGTTGGGGGACATGATTGAGATGTATAAAATTATGAAGGGTGTAGACAGGTGAGACAGGAAGAAACATTTCCCCTTGGTGGAAGGACGAGGATCAGCGGGCATTGACTTAGGGTAAGGGAGTGAAAAGAGATGATTTCTCACCCTGAGGCTGGTGAGATTCTGGAACTCACTGTCTGTAAGGGAGATAATGGCAGAAACCCTCATAGCATCGAAGGAGTATTTAGATGTACACTTGCAAATCAAAGCACACAAGACAAAGGGCCAATGTTAGAAAATGGGATTAGAATAATTATGTGGTTGCTTTTGACCAGCGAAGACTCAATGGGCCAACAGATTTTTTTTTGTATTGTAGACTCAATGAATCTATGACTCTTTCTGTTCCTTCTTCAATACACTCCAGCAAGTTAGTCAGAAACAATTTTCACTTTTGAAATCCATGCTGGCTATTACTGGACAACCCACCCTTTTCCACGTGACTACTGATTCTACCCTGAATAATTATTTCTAGAACTTCCCCACCACTGAAGTTCAACTGATAGCTCTGTAAGTGATGAGCTTATCCTTATGCGGTTTTTTGAACAAGGGTGTCATATGTAAATTCTCCAGAAATTATTTCTAGAACTTCCCCACCACTGAAGTTCAACTGATAGCTCTGTAAGTGATGAGCTTATCCTTATGCGGTTTTTTGAACAAGGGTGTCATATGTAAATTCTCCAGTCCATTGGCAGCTCTCCTGAGTATAGAGAAGCATGAGATTTAACACATTCTCTTTATCAATTTTGAACTTTTTTTGTGATAACTTTTCCATCTACACCTGTTGTGGGCACACTTTTTCATCTATATTTTAATCTTAATTTTTTTTTGGAAATATTCTAAATTGCAATCACTGCATCCCAAAAGCTCTCCAATGCGGAATACTCCACTCCATTCTATAGAACCACATCTTTACTTACCTGGGAACATACTGTCGTCTTGTACATAATTCAGGAATATTCACCCTCTTTGTCCTTTATGCTACTATTCTCTCAATCTCTGTCATGTCATTTGGAAGTGTCCCATTGTTATTACAGTAAATTTCTTGTATTTTTATATAATATTCCTGCTGATTTGCTCTTCTGTCTTTCTCCCATATAAGTTCCTCTTTTGCTCTTGGATTCAAACTAAATTGACCAATCTTTGAACGCAAGTTTTCATGGTATTACATAATTGGCTACTGAATTGTGATCTGTCATTCCACAAAGCTTTCAGAATGTGACCACTGTTTGAAATTGTACAGTCCTCGTAAGTTGCTGTTTGCAACGTGCAGAAATGTGATGAAGTTGCTTATCCCAGCAAGCAGTGAACTGGCTGGTTGTACCCAGGGATAACAGATTATCCTATGTTTTTGATGTCCCTGTCTTTTGTCTGATGTGATTATTAAATTCAAGAATCGTTGTAAACCTAGAAACATTATTTTGGGGAATGGCTTGGCTGCAGGCCATCCTAAATTGTGCAGTAAATCTGCCATGGCCTTCCTTGCAAATTGTAGCCCAATTGCATTGCAGTTCCAGCCAATGAAGCCATCTGTACATATACTGGTAAATGGGTACATATTGGTATTGCAGTCATCTACAGTGGCAATTTTGTTCCTTTAAAGTGTCTGTAATGAAACAATTTATTCTTAATCCCACTGGTCCCAACAATTCCTCAGCAACTGCAGTCACCTGGGTAAGGTGAACAAATGGAGAAAAATCAAGTTTAGAAATAGCTTTGAAATGCTACACGATCTTCAAGATACATTTTGATTAACCTCTAATTTCCATTAATAAATACGTGTTAAAAACATGTTTTTTTTTCAATAACTTTGCTCACTTTTGCACACACCTATTAGGCATGACTGATTATAAGATCTAGCGGACCACCTCTAAAGCCTGTTTGGGCTTTATCGTATAAAGTTACTGACTGCGTGTCTACTAAATGTGTTGAAATAATCACTGTTGATACTCCTTGTGCCCTCGAATGTCTGTCGGTTGTGCAGAGGTGGCTTGTTGCAGTGTGTGCTCACTTTAAGGTCGATGCTGTGCATGAATGGTTTTTAGAGGGCATCTTGATTGTGCACGCCATCTTGTTTCTTTGCCTGGGCCTTTCCCAGTTTGCTACAGAAGCACGCACTTACGCAACCTACAGGGCACATTTGGGATGTTTTTCCAAGATAGATACTCGCATATATTCTTTTTGTTCTTGGATCTGATTAGATATACTCACTACAAATATATTAATTTAATGTTTTTGTTGTATTTTTGGAGGATAATTTTTAATTGCAGCCCAGAAGAGTTGTGACATTGTTAATGCCAACTCCATTGGGCCTGATTGAATTTAAACCAGAGAGTGGCAGATATCAAGCTGGCATCAATGCCTGGCAGCTTTGGGAGGTTAATAATTGTCTGAGTTCTGTGAAGAGCTGATCAGTAAATGAATGGAGGCTGTTCTCTTGGGAGCTCAGATGGAGGTGAGTTGCAGTTTTGGAGACCAGAAAAACTTTTTTGCCCCTGTAGCGTACAAAAAAATGCTCTCCGCATCTCCAAATCATTAAGGATAGTTTTGGAGCAGCTTCCAGCTGTCCCGTTAAGCGAATCCTATTTCCATGTGGAAATAGTAGCTGGGCATTCAACAGCTAGTGTCTAAATTTAACTTGAAAGGATGGTTATAAATTGAATCGTGTAGGCCCAAAATGGTTCTCTTCGCCCCAAAATTTCATGGGAACCGCTACCCATTCTCATGCCTTCTTCCAGGTACAGACGACCCTCTCACAGGGTGATTCCACAACCGCAGTGAAAAATATCTGGTTTTATCTTGTTGTCATTCATTGTTCGAGTGAATAGTTCATCAGAGGCATTTGGAATCAGTGTTCTTGGCTTGTTTTTCACCAACTTGCTGCAGTAATGAATAATCTGCTTCAGTCTTCTCAAGAGAAAATTTGTGATTCTGAGGTCCCCAGATTGCTCAATGCATTTCTCAGTGCTGGATAGTCCCAGCATTGAATAGTAGCTCAAATTAAGCCTCATGCAAATCAAAATTTTGAAGATTTTGTTGACATTAAAATTCAGTGAAAACATTCTTCTCTTCATCTCGCTTTATTTTTAATGAGGTCATTACCTGTGTAATCTTTGATCAGTTCATTTATCTCATCACCTTAGCGTGCAGTGGTTTGATTCATTATTGAAATGAAGTTCTTTGATCAGTGCTAAATGCTGCATTTGTCTTTAGATGACAATATTGACGTGACCTCTTGAATGTTCTTTCACTTGTCTAACTTCAGCTTGATATGAAATGTGAAATCACACAATTCTGTCAAATTACTAGTATAATTTAAACTTGAGTGCAAATGTATAAAATGAGTCTATGGATGTGATCAAAAAAACTGACATTTTCAATTAGCCTGTGGAAGCTAATTCTGGGTATCTGTTTATCCATTGCAAACGGTTAGGTTCCAGTGAGTATGCAGCACTTACAGGAAGCTGCTAAGTTGCCACATGTGATAGCACGAGGAATCCTGGATGATTTAAGTGGGAGGCTAAGGCAATGACACTCTTACCTTTAACACTAATGCCCATGAACCATTTAAAACAGCAAAATCTCTCTGTGATCCAGCTTTTGTTCATGATGTAGTATGGACACATTGTCTCAGAATCACCAGAAGTATTATTTATTTAGTTCTGTTGTGATATGTACAGCGTTTGTGTCTAGCATTGCATTTTTATGGAATATTGTGTCGTATGGCAGATTGCTTGATATGCCATGCTAAGTTCCCTGGAGCCTGTCTCTTTCTAATTAATGAAGCTACTATGCTAAAATTGAAGAGTCCCCACAATGATTCTTTTCATGCCTGAGGATATGATAGTTTATTGTTGAGGCAGTGGCACACTTCCAGGCATTTGGGCAGATGCATTAAAGGATGTCAGCCACAATCACAGTGATATGGTGACAGGATTACTGGACTATGTATGATACTAGTAGTAATATTGTCTCAGTTGCATTGACAACAGTCAGCAAATGCCAATGAGATGCCCCATTACCATGGATCCATGCAGACAGTTGCTTCACTAGTTTTGTGCTGCGCTTGACAACAGAATATTCCACATTGTGTGATTGTTTGGTTTGTGAATCATTTGTAAAACAACTGAAGAGCGATTTTACTTTGCAAACCCATGCTGGGCCAGTAGTTTTAAACAATACACAAAGTGCCAGTGAAACGGATAGAGTTATCCAGACATTGTGGCAGAGTCATAGAGGGGATGTAAGCATGGAAACAGACCCTTCAGTCCAACTCGTCCATGCCAACCAGATATCCTAAGTTAATCTAGTCCCATTTGCCAGCATTTGGCCAATATCTCTCTAACTTATTCTGATTCATGAACGCATCCAGATGCCTTTTAAATATTGTAACTGTGCCAGCCTCTAGCACTTCCTCTGGCTGCTCATTCTGTACACGCACTGCCCTTTGGGTGGAAAAGTTGCCCTTTAGTTCCGACAACATTTTAAATCTTTTTCCTCTGACCTTAAACCTGTGCCTTCTAGTTTTGGACTCCCCTGCCCCTGACTATTCACCCGATCCATGCCCCTTATGATTTTACAAACTTCTATAAGGTCACTCCTCAACTTTCAACACTCCAGGGAAAATAGCCCCAGCCTGTTCAGCCCGTCCTTATAGCTCAAACCCTCCAGCCGTGGCAACACACTTGTAAATCTTTTCTGAACTGTTACAAGTTTTACAACCTCCTTCCTATAGCAGGAAGACCAGAATTCCAGAAGTAGAAAAGACAACTTTCTATTGGCTACAAATGGGCCATGTCTGGATTCACCCTTATTACGTGTCAGATCCTCCAGACTAAGAAGGCTTCAGTGATACTGTTTGTGGCTGCCTTGTGTATTCATAAAGCTAACGACATTTACTGTGGCTTGAACTTAATGTGGGTGCAGGCACCACTAGGTCAAATTAGAGTTTTCCAGTAAGTCCTGTGACTATATTGTGGTGATGGAGACCTTATGTAATAGGCTCTGTTTCCTTCTCCTCTGTGCACATTTTGACAAGTATGTATTTCCCAAGCATAGAGCAAAGGGGAAAATCAACCTTATGGCCTTTTACTTGTCATTTCAAAAATAATTTGCCATTTTGTAGTAAAAGCTGTCAGATGTAAATATCATGTCATCAGCCATGGAGTGTAAAATTGATACTTATCAAGTTATTCATATTATCACAATGTTAAGCAACAAACCAATTATTTGAGAAATGCATTATGTTCTCTGAATTACATTGTAGTTCAGCGTTCCAAAGAAGTCTTTGCATCCACATATCTATGTTCCATTTGTTCCCACAAGAACACGGTCTTATTCAAATAATGGTCTGCTGTTTTGCTTTATATCAGTCTATCCTTGGGTTGTGCCCAACTAATTGCCAAGTAGACAACTGGCTATTTGATCCTGTCTCTGCTGCCAAGACGTTAGCGTTGGAGAAGTGATTCTGTCATCCAGGACTGCCAGTGGTGAGTGGCATTTGCAGGGAGCACAGCTCAGTAAAATTACCAGAACACAGCCCGTAATTCTTGGAGACTGGCACTTTACAGATTTATCCCTTACATGTTCAGTTCATTTAAACTGGGCATGTTTCATCCAATTCTAGGTTTAGTGTGAGGGGAAGAGTAGTAAAAGACATTTTAAAAAATACTATTTTCTTTCCTCTCTGTATGGTTACACAAAAGCTTGGCACAGCTTTATCTAAATTGATCTTCCAATTAGTTTGAAATGGGAATCTTTAAAGAAAAATAAAATCTGTATCTTAGTTATATTTTAAGTAGAACACAAAGAAAAATAATAAACTGGAGTATCAGCACGTTTTTGTGAATTGATGGGCGATGATTAAGCCTGATCATATAAAGTGAGGTAAGGCTTTTAGAACATTTTAAGCAACAGTAATTTGATTTCTCATGAGAAAGATTGACTGCCTGACATTACTGTAAAGGAACACCAAGCATTTTTTATCCACTCAATAATTTAATCATCTTAGTAGACTGCTTCCATGGGTGGTATACTTTCACAATGTCTCTTCTACATTTGAAAATTTGATTAGTGATGTAGCCTGAATCTCAACCTGGTCCCTGTCACCACTTTTTAGATTGTGCAATCCTTCCTTCTACGATCCTTGAACAGGACAAATCTCAGGATAGATAAATGTCATAGTATGAGAACTGCTCCACTCATAGGATTGCATTCTTAGAAATCAACATTTAAAAATTGTGCATTCCTGCAGATTTTTTTGTGATTCATTAATTATGAAATTGGACAGGTGGTATACCACAGGGATGGCATAAGTAGTTAATGACTTGAGTTTGTTAAGGTGAATCTTGGCAAAAAACCCTCCAAAAAAACCCAATGCAACTGGCACTTAGCCGAAAGGAATCATGCGATTTAGCCAGAGATAGTAGGAATCTTTTTTCTGAAGAAGAGTCTCGACCCGAAAACATCAGCTTTCCTGCTCCTCTGATGTTACTTGACCTGCTGTGTTCATCCAGCTCTACATCTTGTTATATGAGATTTTGCCAATTGTTTGACTTTTTCCACTTTCCTAATGAGATTGAGGTCTGTTCTGTTCTGTTTAACAGAGAAAACTCTTGATTATAGAAGTACATTGTTCCCTTTATTTGTTTTCCTTTATACTGGAGTGAGGCTTGTAGCCTTCTTTCACCTTTTAATTGGATTTCACCTGGTCTATATAATTGAGTTTCTGTTGGTTGTAAACAATGTTTTTTGCTTGTTTGACAATGTGGCTACAATTACTCTGTCTCTGACCTGAAACCACTTCAAGTCCATTTGATAAATGCCCCATGGTCCAGAATGTGTTGTTAGGTCTTGATCTCCCCAAGGGTGACTTTCAACTTGTATTTCACTAGAGAATGCTGTATTTCATCAATAGCTTTGTGGTTAAAGACTGTACCTTTAAATATTGTTTGAAGTTGGACTTTTGGCATTTCTTTTTAAAGTGGCTAAGTTTTTAACGTTGTATTTGCTGGACTCATCTGTGAGGATTTTGTGCGCCACAGTGCAGACAAGGCTTTCTGGAATCTTGCATTTTCCTTTTCAGTGGTGGTTTCCTTTGTATGTTATGTTTTATTGTGTCTTTGCATAGTGTTTTTAGAATTGTAATGATGGTGACGGTTGATTGCACTCCTGTTTTTGCTCACCTCTGAGGATCGCTGTGCTTCGCTTTCAAACCTCTGATTATGTCAGTATTTTTATCCAGAGTGAGGTTGTATTTTGAGTGAAATAACTCTGATAGAGATCCATCAGCTATTTCAACAATGACATAGTGAATAGAATAGCCAATTCTATTTTCGAACCTCCGTCATTGCAGCCCTCAACTAATCTATAGAAATAATTCATAACATTTTCAGTTGATTTGCCTGGGTGCTGAATTTTCCTATTAAAACTGGCTTTCTCCAAAACTTTATTTGTTTTGAGGTTGAAGAATCTGAACTTCTGAAATTTTAAAACTTCTTCAAATTTGGCTGTGCTTTCATTCCTTAATTCTATGCTCTGCAATCACATCATCTGCTGTATGTCTAACATAATGAGGAAGTCCATTAAGTTGTTGCGTTTCAGATTTGTTGTTTCATCTTGAAACAGACGTATACCTAAGAATGCTATTCTTGATAAATGACCAATCTTGTGTCATATTTGAATGGGATGTTCAAATCATCCTGGAAGAGAAACTTTTAAATTCATTTTCTTTTCTAAAGTTGCTCAGTTGCTAGTTCTTTCTTTAAACTGATTTTTAATGATGTAATTTTCTTTCATTTTAATGAGCCTTGTTCTGACTCTAGAAATTTTTATTCAAAAGTTTTTACTGTCAGACCTTCTTTTGTACTCAAAATGCTGTGAACATCTTAAAAGCTTTACTTAACTTCTGAATGAACAACCTTTTTTCCTTTGTACCCAGCAGGGTTCTAAATGGTCATTCTTTGCAGAATACTAAACTATCATCATTGTGCCAATAATATTCTAAGTTGTCAGCGTGCGTCTTATTCTCTTGGTTCTGCCTCATAGCTCTATTTTGGAATTTATATTTTTAAACAGTAACTTGAGTATTCTATAACGTTTTACAAGCTTTCAAAATTAGTTCTCGTTTGGTTTTCTTCAAGTCTGGAAGTGGGACCTTTTTGGAATGTAGATTTCTTCTGTTTTCTGCACTTCTTTCTTTGCATCATTTATTGGGTCTTCTTTTAAGTCGGCTGTGTGTTTATTTAAACTTTATTTCTTTAAACTTGTTCTTGCTGTCGTTATTAGCTTTCTTTAGCTGGGCTCACCATTGCTATCTAGTTGTAAATGGCAACTAAAACAAAGACTTTCAGATGCTGCATTGCTCACCATGCTGTAAAGTTTGGAATTAAGGTTGGCCCCCTTAATAATTAGCTTGCTCTAACTAGCAAATTTGCCGTGGATTCTACACTGTAACCAGTAATTGTTTTCTTACCAACTAATAACTATTCACACAAGGTACTTGCGACTTATCCATCTCCATGAAAGAGTCCTTACCATATGATCTCTGGTTCCATCATAGCCATGATGTCAATCACCTTCTAATTCTTTCAAACCTTCTCACCCTAGACTTTGCCTTCCCTAGCATCACACTGTCCTTCAGTGCAAACCCGATGACTACACAGTTGGTGGAAATCTGCCTCCATGGTGAAGATTGCCAGTGGCCTTGAGAATACCTTCAAGCTGCAGTGGGTGTAACAGAGCTGGCTACTCCATTTTGCCATGAAATCAGCAGTGCTGCTGACAGACAACATCATATGCATTGGTAGAATGGCAGTGGTGGGAAGAAAAAGGCAGGCTGCTTGAAAACAGACAGCAGATACATGCTCCAGGAAACCACTGCCATTCCCTTTGGTGGGCGAGTGCATTAGATGAAGCAAGCCGGGGTGAGTGTCTCACTGTAAGTACCCCAACCCATCAGTACTATCCTCTAGCATACACAGAGTCAACATCTAAGTCTGAGGTTGTGACTGCGAAATTGAGTGACAGTGTTTCTAATCTTTAGTATCTCCTTGCTGTTTCTCCACTGCTTGGGAAGATACCGTTTTTGGGTATTTGAAAGAATAAGGAGTAAAATGTACGTCTGAGTTGAGATGAGGAGGAAGCACAGCCAGCAGTTTGGTGGTCAGAGGTGAATCTTGAATGAGGGAGGAGTGGGATGGTAGGGAATGGGTAGATACATAGATATTCTTGTTTCAGCATTTTAATTGTTTCCAGTGGCTACGACCTCAGAAATGGCCCTTCCCATAATGTGCATCACTGACTGCTTCATTAGGATTAGGGCATATAGCCACCTGGTTAGCTCCTGTCATCGTCATTTGTGAAAAACCACCTCCTGCAAGAGTGATGGAAATGTGTCACAGGGTGCTGTTCACTCTTTTTGGGTGATGTGACTATTGCGGCTGAGTACCAGCCAGTGTGTGCCAACTGTGTGCCTGAGGCTTGAAGCCGTGCTGAGCTTGTGAGGATTCAGTGGGATATATGCATGTTTCAGGAACTAAATCTGATTTACAGAGGCTGTATGTAGCTGACTGATAGGGCTGTGATGAGGTGTGCAGTGACTAAGGGTAGTGGTGATGGTGGTCGGAAAAGACATTGAAGATGCTTTCACTGACCATGATCACATGTGTGAGGACTCTGAGCTCTGCCTTCACATCCTCAGGGTGAGATTCCTGTAATTCCTTTCTAACTCTAACCCTAATCCTAGCTCTAAACCTAACCCTGACTCTAATCGTAACCCTAATCCTAGTCCTAACCCTAGCCCTAACACTAACCCTAACCCTAACACTAATCCTAACCCTATCCTTACTTTAAATCTAACTCTAACCCTAACACTTTTGCATTGACTTCTGTAGTTATCTGGTCTCACTACCTTCTAAGCATGTGTCAGGAGGATTTCCTCATCTCCTGTGAATATAGGGCAAAGCTCCTTACCTTTTATCTCTTTGATCTGTGTCAATATTTGTAATCCTTGGGGTCTGGCATCACCCATGTTGTGCTATTATTCACCATTTCCTAGATAAGAATCACATGTCACCTGGCTGCCAGTGGATGGAAACTAGCTTTAAGCAATGCAGGCTAGTATTGAGTGGAACAGGTAAATCATGTTCTTTACCCCCCGCTAATGTGCGCAGCCAACAGATGGCCCAATTGTTGCGGACTGCATGGAGCAGTCATTGAAATGAGCAAAGAGCATGCAAGTTGGCATCCCAATTCACCCTCCAAGATACTGGAGAACTGGCAGAAAATTGTATTTTTCTGAAAGAATTCATGTAATACAGCAGGATGCATAAATGATGAATGCAAAAACAGAAGTCGCTGGAAAAGCTCAGCAGGTCTGGCAGCATTTGTGAAAAAAAAATCGCGAGTTACATTTTGGGTCTGGTGACCCTTCCTCAGATGTTTTATTTTCTTCACATGTGCTGCCAGACCTGCTGAGCTTTTCCAACAACTTCTGTTTTTGTGCCTGATTGACACCATCTGCAGTGCTTTCGGTTTTTAATGATGAATACATTTTCATTGCTAACTGTTTATGGTTACTAAAGAATTTATTAAGATTAAAAGGAGGAAAAAGTGACATTTATGTCATTCCTTTTATGATCACCAAAGTACTTTATGGCAAAAGAATATTTTTAATATGCAGCTACTGTTGTGTGGAAGTGCTTTGGTGCAGTGCTTCAAATCCTTGTCTCTGTGACAGAAGATTTGAGTTCAAGCCTTGTTCAAAGACTTGCTGACCCAGGAAGGTGCTCATACCACGGAAAAACATGTAAATACATTTAGCACATACCAATGGTTGGCGGTAAGAGTGGGAGAGATTCCAGGTCAGTCATGTGTTGGAAAGGAAATCTGAGCCTCTGCCACCACTACTCACTGTTCCAGCACTACAACATGCGTATAAAAGTGCACGTTGCCACCTCAGTGTGGTCTCCTCTGAAGGCTGTGTGACTCAGTTGGCTGGGAAGCTGGTCTGGGTGAGATGGATGATATATACTACAGTGATTAATCTCCATTCTGGATGGTGTGCATTTGGGATCTGCTTCCTGGCCACTCCTGCGGTGGAATTCACAGTGCTGTGTCAGACTTGCCTTTGGACAGAGAACAAAAGACAACATCGGTACTATAATCTGAGACACACATATTCTATAGCGATGCAGATATTCCATGACTAACAGACAGTCCAATCGATAAGGAGATAATAAAGGCACCCTTGCAATTTAACTTGTCGATGTGACCAAGAGTTTTTTTCCGTTGTGTCATATCATTAATCAGAGATGCCAGAGAGACAAGAAAGTTGTGACAGTGCGTTTGCACCACTGCAGAAATAGTACTACCATCATTATCACGCAAACAATAAAACTTTGGTATTAGTTTATATTTCACATTCAAAAATAGTGTTATTGTCATTCTGAGAACAAGAATGAAACTCTGGTATCGGTGTACATTTCAGTTGAAGAATACACAAAAATACAAACCGTGCTGTATCTAAACATGAGTAAATTGTCAGATTTTGCCAGCGTTGACTGTAGTTTGAACTCTTCCTTTCTGCATATTTAAGACAAACTGCATTCATTGAAATGTTTTATAACATTATTGGAAGAAATTGATTTGAATTTTCCTAACTGTGTTCAGAATGAATTAACTTACCCCGAAATGCTGTAAAAGTCAGTAGAACAATTTGGATCCTGTATTAGAGATAGTAGGAACTGCAGATGCTGGAGAATCTGAGATAACAAGGTGTAGAGCTGGATGAACACAGCAGGCCAACCAGCATCAGAGGAGCAGGAAGACTGATGTGAAGAAGAGTCTAGGCCCGAAATGTCAGCTTTCCTGCTCCTCTGATGCTGCTTGGCCTGCTGTGTTCATCCAGCTCTACACCTTGTTATCATGGATCCTCAATTAGTTACTGATCTTACTGCATGTTTGGTTTGTGAGTACCATCCCACCCAGAAATGTTTGCTGGCAAGTTCTTCCTATGTCATCATCTGTCACAATTTCAGTAGAAGTAATTTTAATAGTTTGTCAGGAAGAAATCTGCATGACATCCTGGACATGGTGCCCAGTTGAGGTTGGAGTTTGATGATGGAACTGTGTGGCAAAGTGCATTGGTAAGAGGCTGTATCGTTGTACTATAATCACTGAGTAATAGCATTCCACTCCACCTTACACTGACCTAGTTATTTTCAACTAGTTACTAATGAAGATTTGTTATGATAGAGGGTCTCGGTACACTGTACAGAACTTGTCCAGCCTTCAAGGTTTTGTTTTATCCTGCTGTCACTGGGACAGGCTCTTGTGTCATTTCTCCCCATGCCTTCACGAAGTTGAGTGACAGGTAATTATATTCTCCAGTCTTGGAAAATTGGGACTTACTCCCAACAGTTGCTTTTATTCAATCTGGCCGTCCAACTTTTAGTGGCTTTGAGGAGAGATAAGTATGGAGTTTTTTTTAGGCTTGTTAGCTGTTTATTTATTATCCCTTCATCTGTCTTGTATCTGATTCTCTTCCAATTGATTCCTTGTGAAGTTTTGTCGGATCGTAGGGGAAGGACTGCTTGTTATAACTCTGGGGCAAAGTAGCCTGTTTTTGGCACAGTGAATTATTTTCAAAGCCTCTGTTCCAGTGCAGCGTCTTGAGCAGGCCTAGTCTCTAAAGCAATAAATATTTCTCACATTGTGGTGTTCTTTTTTAAATCTGTTACCAGAATGTAGCTTTCATTTAGCCAAACAAAAAATGGTACTGGAAATTTTTCCCAGGGGTAAAGCTTAGAACTTGAATCAACCACCTTTGACCTAAGAGCTGAATTTCTTCTAATATGGAATTTTGGACCTATATTACATCTAACATGTGAAACTGTAACTTCGAACAACGCTGAAGTAATCTGTACAGATGGACACCGCCGAAACAAGAAGTACATCTGCAAAAAAGTCCAAATAATTTGCATTGCTGTGATACAGACTGCACCACGAAATCTGGATTTTAAACTAGAGACACCCTTCAATGACTCACCCATCCATTTGCAACTTAAAGCACAAAACAGAGGTAAATATGAGGCAGCAACAGATGAAAGTATTGTTTTTTTTTGTAATAGGGATCTCTTTACCTAATATCTGTATTGGCAAAAATAATGCTCTGTCTTTGGAATTGATTACTTGCTTGCCAATGTTCCAAGCTAAAACAGTTCTGTGCTGTTATGAATGCTAGAGAAAGAACTGCCCATGTTAGAAAGGTGGAGAGTTGTACTGAACACAGGGTTCCCAACCCTTTTGAAATGGACTGGAGTGATATCTCCACCCAAAGGGATTGTTGCCTTTTTATGAAAATGTTTTATGTATCAATCACATTAAATTTACTGGCACATCACACGTAACCCCGTTCACTGGTGTCACTTCAACACAGCTAAGGAGAGCTGTGACTGACTTGGGACGGTGACACAAAAATCAAAACTCATGGGTCTTTAAAGAGAGGATCTGAGAGGATTGTGGTTGGCCTGAAATGGAGGGATCTCAGAAGTCAGAAGACTATGGCGTCATGAACATATTAGGCGTGTCCTCAAAGCGTAGCTTGTTTGGCCTTAGTTTTTCCAGTGTTCCAATTTTAAAAATAGCTGGCAGCTAAGTTCTACTCTTAATAGAAAAAGCTAAATGATTTAATTCACTATATTTTTGATTGATAACTGAAATGGATAAAGGAAAACTTTTAAAACCAAGCATCGTGGAAGGAATAACAACTTTTATAAAACAAATTGCTGACACTCGTTGTCAGTCATGTTTACACAGCTGCTTTGTCAATAAATGAATGCCAAAATCGCCATATCCCACTCTGAATGAGAAAAGATTGTAGTGAACTAGGAAAGCCAAGAAGCAGAAAATAAGATGGAATCATATGCAACTCCATCGTTTGATGTAATCTTAAGTGTCGTTGAAGAAAGGAAGCAACATTGCAAAAGATATGATGATTCACAGGATGTTTTACCTCGACCATTTTGAAAACAAAGATAGCTGCAAATAAAGGAAATTGGACACAAATCCCTTACATGTCCTTCAGCTACATGCTTTACTATAATATATCATCGAGGTATTTCCAATCACTTTGCCTACCACAGAATTGGACACAAGGCACAGTGTTATGCTGTAGCTGGCAGGTACACAAATCTTGTGATGATTGGACATAATTTTACTAGAGTAGCATATGTAGTTTCACAAATGAACATTCACTGAAGGTGTGGACTGTGACTATTACATAGTTGTACAGTACAGGTGGCTCAGGAGCAAGAGGAAAGAATGCACATTTTAACATAATTTCTCATTCATTATGATTAGTAGTCTGTGAGCAGAGTCTACAATTGGGCGCTATAAGTGGGGCACATAAATCAGGTGTCTGTATTGGCAAGATGTTTGTGATCAAGGCTTGACGAGTGAACCGCTCTCCCTTATTGCCATTGGACTCTTTTTTTTCCCTGAACTCTAGTCATTAAGGAGTGGCAGCTTGAGGCTTGGTGCTGTGGTCTCCCCAACTCTTTTTATAAACAACCCCAGCACTCCAAATCTCTCCCACTCCCCCAGGGTCTCTGATTTTCCCTGTGCATTAGGGCTGAGTGTCCCACAGGTCTTTGTTGGCAGAAAAATGTTGGGAACATGCCCAATGTCACCTTGTAAGTGTATCTCAGCATTTAGCATAAAGTACATTATTGTGTAGAATCGCTCTGGGCTGCAGGCTTGATAAAACAATGTCCTGTAGCAGTTCCTGTGCTGTCCTGCCCCTTCATTTCATCTCCAATCTGTTCTCTGAAGTCTAGGCATGTGCAGACATATGACCAATCAGACCTGGACAAGGTGCTCACGTGGAAAAATACTGTCTTTTCTGAGTCCTGTGGCAAGATCTCAAGAAGCCATGTTTGACTGAGAAACCGTATCTCTCTCACAGTGGGTATGTCTGGCAGGAGACAGTGAGGTAGGGGATGTGGGCTTCAATTGTCAAGAAGAAAGAATGATAGGAACGTAGGAATAGAAGTGGGCCATCCGGTCCATCGTGCATGCTCCACAATTTACTACAATTGTGGCTGCTTGAACATTTCAGTGTCTACTATCCATACTATCCCAATACCTCTGTACACCGTTGATTATCATAGGTCTGTCTCTCCACATTAAGCATACTCAAACATTGAGCTTCCACAGCCCTCTCACAGATAAACAATAATTGCCCCTGTATTGTGGTAGAGAGAGGGCAAGGGCTATTCCAGGGCTTATAAATGTTATTAAAGCAAAATATTTGGATTCTGCAAATCTGAGGCTGCTGGAGAAACTCAGCAGGTCAGGTAGCATCTGTGGAGAGGAAAACAGAGTCAATGTTCTAAGACCAGGATGACTTCATCAGAGCAGATCTGAAGGTAAGTCATACTGGACTCAAAATATTATCTCTGTGAATGTCATGCCTCATGAGCTAGATCCGACCTAGTGAAGAGTTTGCCCTGGCTTTCATACAGGGCCTCTAAGCCAAGCTGTGAACCTTTTTTTCGGTTAAAACAAGCAACTGAAGGCAGAACTGGAGAGCGGAACTTTTTGATAATTTCATAAAACGTTTGCCCGACCAGTTGGCAATCAACGTTAGGGGACAAACGCACCACAGGGTATGTGGTGAAAGAAAGTTGATCCCAGTAACCTCTGAGTAAGGCCTTAAATCTGAAGCTGTTTTAAGGAATGCTGACACCACAGGTACAATCCCAGAAACCATTCCTCACTTGTGTACAGAAAACAGCAATCGCTAGGCCCAGAGCTCCTGCAAGTCAGAACTACAGCAATACTTGGCCAATCAACTTCTACAGAAAAACAATAGGTTTGGCCTAAACAAATAAATTGTATGTTTCTGTCCTCTAGAGGGTTGGACAGTGGCTCAGTGCTTAGCACTGCTGCCTCACAGCTCCAGGGACATGGGTTCAATCCCACCCTCGGGCATCTGCCTCAATGCAGTTTGTACATTCTCCCTGTGTCTGTGTGGGTTTCCTCCGGGTGCTGTGGTTTCCTCCCACAGTCCAAAGATGTGCAGACTTGGTGGATAGCTAAATTGTCCATAGTGTTCAGAGATGTGTAGATTAGGTGCTTTATAAGGGGAAGGGTCTGGGTGGGATGCTCTGAGAGTCAGTGTGGACTTGTTGGACCGAAGGGCCTGTTTCCACACTGCAGGGATTCTGTGTGAATTCTTAAAAAAATGGAAACGTGCAATCTTACCTCAGAGTAACTGTGGATGGGCAGAAGCTAAACGAGGTGGCATGTGTGCTCCACTAGGCACCTGCCGAGACTCCGCTGCTTTGTCTGTGTATAAGACCATAAGATACCTGGAGCAGAAACAGGCCATTAGCCCACCATTCAGTGAGACTGTGGCCTGTGTAGAATAGAATCCCTGCAGTGTCGAAACAGGCCACCTGACCCACTAAGGCCACACCAACCCTCTGAACAGCATCCTTCCCAGACTCAGCCCCCTACCCTATTCCTGTAACCCTGCATTTCCTGTGGCTAATCCACCTAACTTATACATGTCTGGACACTATGGGCAATTTAGAATGGACAGTCCCCTCACCTACACCTCTTTGGATTGCGGGAGGAAAGCAGAGCACCCAGCAGAAATTTGGGCAGACACAGGGCAGAATGTGCAGACTCCATGTAGACAGTTCCCTGAGGCTAGAATTGAATGTGGGCCCCTGGCGCTGTGAGGCAGCAGTGCCAACCACTGAGCTACCATGATGCCCTGATCTGATAATCCTCAACTCCACTTTCTTGCCTTTCCCCAAAATCCTTGATTCCCTCTACTGGTTAAATATCTGTCTCGCTCAGCCTTGGAGGTGCTCAATATATCAGTCTCAACAACCCTCAGTTATAAAGTATTTCACTGTTTCACAAGTATCTGAGAGAAAAAAAATTCCTCCTCATCTCTGTTTTAAACATGTAATGCCTTACTTCGAGATTATGTTTTCTGGTCCTAGACTCTCCCAGAAGAGGAAATAACCTTTCCGTATCTATCCCATCAAGTTCCTTAAGAATCTTGTGTGTTTCAGGAGGGTCACCTCTTGTTTTTCTAATTCAAATGAGTCCACCCCCAATCTACTCAATCCTTCCTCTTAAGCTAGTCTCTGCATTACCATTATCAGTCTGGTGGGCCTTCTGCAGAATGTTTCCAATTCCAGTACCTCTTTTATTTTGAATACCTTCCTCTGTATTCCAGCTGTGCTCTAACTAGTGCATTGTATCGTTTGAGCAAAATCTCCCTACTTCTCTACTCTATTCCCTTTTGAAATAACACTCCATCTGCATAACCAATTACCTGCTGAATTTGGATGCCAGCATTTAGTGATTCATGGGCGAAGACTCCCAAATCCTTCTGTTCTGTCACTCTCTTCAGCCTTCCTCCACGTCAATAATGTTCAGCTTCTCTATTCTTCCTGCCAAAGTGCCTCACCTCACATTTTCCCACATTATATTGCCTCTGCTGAGTTTTGACTCACTCATGGTTTGCTGGACTACCCTGAATCTCCTCAAATACCATACTGACAGCCAAGATCCAGAGATTTGATAGGTCCTCATGAGGTCACAAGTGATTTCTCTGTGAAATCATGGGTGGAGCCATTGAAGAGTGCAGGAGGCGCAGTGTCATGTCTGATGGAAGATCTGAATTATTCCAGAGAGCAGTGCCATTGGCATGTGCAGGGAAGTTGATTGTGAGGATTTTGCAAGCAATCAATGTTAATTAAGCAACAACTTTTTCACAATTATATGCTTTCTGAGCAATTAAGGTGATGGTTCATGGAATTCCTAACTAAATAAATCTGGCCGTGGGCAATGCATTAATCTTCAAAGTAGAAAGTGGGTGGATTGGAGCTGCTGTTATTGCTTGGAGATATTTTTTGGAAGGGCAAGAGGAGATTGGGAAACATCAAGTGGCCCAGAGAGGTGGGATTTTGCCAGTGAAGGAAACAGAGTGTCACACTGTTAATCCGATGAGGAGGATGGGGAGTAGAGATCAGATCAAGGAGGTATGTATGTTGGGTTCTAGCTCTAGTTTCCAGTAAGGCTGATGCCTTACAGAGGTAAACAACTTACTTCCTCCTACTTATAGGTGCTCTGCATCTCTGTTCAATAGCAAGTCATCTGTGTACTCCAACACACTACTCTACACTTGTCAGCCAAATCACAGAGATTCCAATACCTTCCCCTTCACCTCATTCTGCAAGTGTTCACTTTGCTGAGTCCCAGCACAAGACAATGCACCACACATGAATAAAGCGAACAAGACAACATAATCATAGAGTAATATAGACTGCAGTTTAACATATGGATACGTGCAATCATTGAGCACGTCCACACGGTAGTATGTTGCCATGCCAATATCTGCAGCTGAGGTGGAAGCAGGTTACTGAGTGCTGTGTCTCATTGCCTTTGGTGACATTGGCAACTGTTCTTTGGTCACCTGAGGCTGGGTAAGCTTCTATTGTCCTGATGGTAGATTCCCCCACCCTCTTGGAGAAAACATATCTCATCTCATCCTAGTGGAGAGAGGTTTCAGGGAGCTGTTGAGCGGAGGATCTGGTCTGTTCTCTGTGGCCATGGAGATCTCGGCTTGAGCTACAGTTCCTGTGTTGATGAACTGGGGTCTGTTCTTTTTCGGTGAGGTCTGCAATAACAGCCGAGTGAATGATGTCTCGGTCCTCGGGAGTTTATTTAGATGGTCCCTGGGTCCTCGGAAGTTGAGATGGGCCTCAGTCCTCAAGATTTGGGTCAGTCTCCTTGGGATGGCGGTGGCTGGAGTATAGGCAGCATTGAGGCGTCCTGAAGGGCAGCTTTAGCAGCTGCGGAGTGAGGCGGTGTCCTGTAGACAGTGACAAAATCAAGAAACCGTGAATGGAACAAAAAGTGAAATTTGTCTCAACTTTGTGAGGACTACTTTTTTTTATAATTTATGTAAATAAAATGGTACCAGATTATGGTGACTTACACAGATTTTACTGTGTTTTCATGAATACGAGAAACAATAAATTGTTATATTACATCCAATGCCAACTGCAATTTCTTAGCTGCTCTGTTGTCCAGCCAATTCCACTACATTCTCTGCTGTATGTGTAAGCCATCCAATGTGTACTCCTCCATCTGCTTCTTGATGCTGTTTGGTACTATCTGCCGTTTTTTTCCTTGCAGACAGATGAGAATATATTTCAGCACAACTTGGCACATGGTCAGCATTCCTGTGTCAAATGATGATGTCTACTCGATAATCAGTCCACATTCTCAATCACACATCACTCAAACCATGAAGGAAGTATGACCCTGAAGGCTTGGACCCAGATCTGTTCTAACCTCACGCTGCATCTAATGCAATGACACATTTGCCTGCCATCCATCGCTGAGACCCATTACTTGCCACCCTCATGAAAGCTGCTCTAACCTAATGCTATCATGGTATATGTTATGGTGGTGCAGAGCCGTCATTGACCCTCTCCCTGCATTGGACACAGGTGGACAAGGGGCCCCCAAATGTGGTTCAAATCCTTTGTGATCTCCATCCTGGTCTCCTTGGTCAGACAGGAAGGTCTCCTGGTGCCATCAGTAAACCTCTCACCATTCCTGGGCAGCCTGGAAGATAAACTACAATGATACAGTGCCAAACTGTGGCACCACACAATGTCTGCTTTGAGCCATGCACTGCCTGAATCCGGAGGTGGAGCTGGAAATCCTGGGCTCATGTAGCGTATTCTGAAAAACAGGCACCGTTAGCATGGCACTGGATGCAAGTCAAGTGATAATTAAAAATGGTGCCTGCACGTCTGACCATGCTACTTTTCCATCCCGATCTCATCAAGTCTCCCTCGTGTTTATTGTATTGGCTGGCAGCTGTCGAATCACACTCACTCAGCTACTCTTGCTGTAAATGGAGGCTCTGGCTGCTCCCAGGCCCCCCTTGTCTTGGCCTTTGTTGGGACGACTAAATTCCACACATGTCTGTCATGAGTAAATTGGGAGTATTGGCTTGTTTGGAAGAACTATAATAAATGATCTGGCATCAGTAAGCCCATGGCCAAACTTCTACATGGACTCAACTTTGCTAACTGAATTCTCGTTATTACATCTTGCTGTTTTTTAAATATATCCAGTGGCAACACTACAGTGGCATACCTTCAGCAACCTTGTTGGGAAACTGTTTCAATAGTTCACCAACTTATGTGTCAAGGACAGCCTTTGTTCTAGGCTGTTTCTGTTGGGTCCACAGTAGCAGTAGGCCACTGTCAGTTCTGTCATTGTGTCTGTGATATCACTGCTAGCAATGCAGTAGCAAGGTGTCTGTATCAAATAGAAGCAGTAAAATGGCTGTTTTGCAATGTTTTTCATTGAATTCAAGTCCGGAGATCTCAGCTTGCTCACTGCCTCATTCCAGAAGTTTATTCGCCTTGCTCCTAACCCCACACTGCCTCAGTGCCCTCACTACCATGCTGTGTCACTGTTCACCATCTTGAACAGCGAGAGGGAAAGGAAGTGAGTGGGAGAGGAGCAGTGGGAGGTTGAGAGTGACCGAGGAGGTGGGAAGCAAGGCTCCAAAGTGGGGAAGGGCTGCCAGGTGAAGTGGTCAGTGGGAGAAGGTGAAGCATGAGAGAGCTAGCCACTGAAGATGCATGGTGGGATGGGAGAACAGGACATTGAGTGGAGCTGTGAGCAAAGTGAAGTGGTGAGGGTCCTTTGGGCATCAGTGGCACTGTGCATGCCCATATGATTGGAGTTGGTGTGGCATTCTGCTCTAAGCCCCTCTCCATGAGTGCAATGGAGTGCAGGAATTTCTTCATTTGTTTTAACAAGATCCTGAGGACTACATTTATTATGTTTCTACAAATAACAAGAGGGGAAACTCTTACCTAAATATACAAACTTTCCAGTGCGATCACTGAATCTCTGTCTAATCCTGTGTGTTTTAGACCTTTTCAATTTGACATTAGCTAAATTAACATTAACTGGGCAGTGAATAGTACTGCACTGGACAGTGTATTTAAAAAAGGGCACACTGTGCCTTTGAATGTAAATGAAAATTTGCAACAAGCCATTTATACCTAAAATGTTTCTTATGGTTTGGTGCATTATTCCAAGTATACAAAGCAGAATCAGCTGAATGAATTTTTACTGTTTACATCGAGCCAGGAAAAGATCTGTCCACAGGCAGTATCATTGTTTTCATGCTAGAAGTGAACAGCTTGGCCCTTGCATTTGTAAAACTGCACACAGTGTAATACCATTCGCTAATAGGCAAAAAAAAATTCAAGAAAATGAAGGTTATGTTTAAAACCTCCCAGCTCTGTACTCTACTTACCCGCATGAGTTGAAAAAATTTATGGGGAAGCTGTTTGAGTAAATAAGCACCAAGTGATAATATTCCATAGGAATGATAAATGAATCGATATTTAATTTCGTTACATATTAGGCATTGCTATCTAGAGAGAAAAGTGAAGCTAAAAAATGGATTGGTCTGCATTTGAAAGAAAAAAACAGATGAATATTCTAAATGACGGCCCATAGAAAATAAACTATATTTGTTACTTTAACATACGAATGTTCTCTCTTTAAGGCATGCATACACGCAGAGCTTTAAAGTTCATTTCTCATGACTGGGGATCATTTTCTTTGTGCTATTACTGTGGTACAGGAGCTGTCAAATCATAAGCCAGATCAAATGTGATTAGATGCTGTCACAGTAAATTTAGCCCTCATCTGTTACAGGAAGAATTCAGGTTAAAGGTTACTCCATGAAATAGAAGTAGCTGCTTTAATGTTTTTGTTTGTCCTAGTGGGAAATTATAATAATATGCACCATTTCTAAGTCATTTCTCAGTATTATGCTTTGTTAATTAAAGATTGTCAGGTTGTTAAAGCGATTATGCCCACTAAGTGCTCATAGTTTTCAGTTAGGTGCACTGTAATGATGTTGGTAAGTCTTTTTGCTGTGTTCTTACACCTTTTAAATCTTAAACACAGCATTTTTGTAACAAAGCATTGTGATTTGTAAATCTTATTCAATGAGGAGAATTGGTAACTATTCATTTTTGTCAAATTTATTTTATGGTTTTGAAAGGTTGCACCATATTGTTCAACTACCGGCTAGCAAATGTTGAGAAAAACTGTTCAGTACTGGAGAAGAATAGATTTGTAATAATTTTGCACAATTAAACCAATCCAATTAACAAACCTCAGAGTAGGAGATAGCAGTTGGGTGTTAATGGCCTTGCTATAAGAGTTGTTTGCGAAATTTCTTCTTTGTCACATGAAAAATATATTACCATTGAAACAATGAGGCAACTTTTGCCTGTCTACTACTCTGTTCACAAAGTTCTTTCTTGTTATGAGCAACTACTTACTGATTACCTGAGCTCCCCCCAGGCTCAATTTTTGAGCAAATGTTGAGGTGGACAGACAGGAACCCAACTAAAATGTTTAAATTGTGATCTTATGCTGCTTATAATTTTGCAATGTATAGTTTTGTTATGCCAAGTGAAGTGAACTTTGATTAGCTGGACCTTTGTTAATAAAACAAGTTTAAAAAAGCTATTACTTGTGGGAAAATTCTAACATGAATGCTTCATTAATGGTTATAAAAGTGCTCCCTCTGTGTGACACTGTGTTTCCCCTGCCTGCTGCCTTCCCCTATGTTAAAATATTTTGTTAGAAATATGTAAAATATATTTGGCCCTTTTCCAAATTGTCTTAATCCTTGCAACTCCCTCAGATATTATTCAATCTTTTCTCAATACCAAAACATTTCTTGTTGTTTCTTGGACTCATTTGTACTGCTCTCTTCATTGGGGTCTTCTAGTAACTTATTCGAAAGTTTTATTAATCTTAAGGTAGAAAATACCCTGCTTGACTTCCCTTCTTGCTTTTAACTTGCTAATTTTTAAATTGTGTAATCTGCATTTAAAATTTTCTGCACTGAACAGTCTGCACTGTGGTCAACATTTGTCATTCTTTGCATAATCTTCACCACTGCAATTAGCCATTTCAATGTCTCAGCTTTTTGAAACAAAAAGTCATCCGAATTTTTTAAGCAATCCTAACAATGTAAATTTTTATTCCCACAATAACTCTTCCAGGATTTAATTAGCAAAAGATAGATGGTGTCCTCAGCAGTAACTCATCTGGGGGGAGGCTACCTCACACTCAGATGAGTATAGTGCTTTCATTTTGTATGGAATAAACGTGTGGTAATCTGATCAGTATCTGTTGATTGCTAAAAGTCTGGTCTCATACCGTGGTCAAAAGACTCCTTTACTACACATTTAAGGGACTAACAATTGTGCCTGATCTTTCTTTCAGCTGATATTGACCGACCAACTAGTCCTAAAACCATATTCCTTCTCCTTTCAGACACCACACAAATATGCCCGTACACTTGCACCATTGTTAATAAAACCCTAGTTCAAAACTTTATCATCACAAAGTCAGATTCATTTGGGTTTTTAGTTCTCGCCATTACAAAGCACAATCTGCTCAAAATGAGGTGACCAACATTCTCAGCCATGCGAAGGCCTCCTCTCCAATATGCTCACAAATTGTTGTGAAATTCTCATGATTTCTTCACTTAAATTGTTTGCAAAACATTTGAGCCCCGAAGAATATGGAGATTTTGGGGGTCTTTGTATCCTGGTGTATTTGTTAAACTGCATCTGGCTGGAATTGCTACTACTGAGCCTGCCAAAGTTCACAAAGTAACACAAAGGTCCCTTTATTATCATATCAATGATGAGAGGCCTACACTGTAGGCTCACACTATTGATGCAAGGTGGGAAAATTTGCCTAGATCACTTTTGTCCATGAACTATGTACTATTAAGTATCTTACCTATGATTCAACGGTAGCCACTTTGAAACTATACTTTTTAAAAGTGTGCACAATTTGAAATGACTCTCAGGAGGCCACTTAATGACTCTGCATTGTTAGTTTAGAGGCTGGTCCCTCAATTGCATACCTCTAAATTTCCAGTGTTCACAAATGGTTGTTGCAGACTTATACAATTACATTTACAAAAGTATCTCGTAGAATCATAGAACTCCTACAGTGCAGAAACGGGCCAATTGGCCCAACAAATCCACACCAACTCTCCAAAGAGTATCTCAGCCAAACTCAACCCCCCACTCCAACCCAATCCCTGGACCCCTGTATTTCCTATGGTTAATGCACCTAACCTACACATCCCTGGACACTATGGAAAATTTAGCATGGCCAATCCACCTAACCTGCGCATCTTTGCATTGCGGGAGGAAACCGGAGCACACGAAGGAAACCCATGCAGACACAGTGAGAATGTGCAAACTCCACACAGACAGTCGCCTGGTGATGTGTTTTCTACATGATATCACTTACGCCAATGTTGATGGCAGGGAATCTATCTAACTTTACAGTACAGGCAATTTTTTGTTTATCAATGTGCCATGCTTAACTGTGTCAGTGTCAACATATTTAAAACAAGCACTCGTTTCTAATACTACCAGTTTAATCTAACAAATGCAGTACTCAGATGTAAAGCATTTTCTAATTGCTAGAAGTTAAAGTATGAAACTATCTAAAATGTAAAATTGCTGAACATGTTTCTAATTAATTAAGTGTTGCCAATGTTGATGGTGAGTGAAGGACACACCTTTTGCAGTGCTAAGCTTAAAAGCTGCGGAAAAATGTGCCTCAGCATTGGCTTCAGACTGACAACATACAAAGTATAATTCTGAAATGAAGTGGCTGTTAGAAGTTTTCGACCAGATCAGAGTTGAACAGAACACCTAGGCTATTGAAATATGTTCTCTGGAAATGGCAAGACTCCTCTCAAAGCTTAATAATCCCTGAACAGCAGAAGTTTATTCAAACTAACTGATTTGTTGATTATATTTGTCGATGACTCAGATTCTATAACCTCATGGACTTGGATGTTGAGAAGGACAACAAATGCTGAGTTTGCAAGTATCCACCAAATATATTTAATAGTGCAGGAAACCTTTGCATTAAAAGACCCTTACTGAAATTTCCATGAAACAGACTTGTCCCTTTCACCTTCGAGGATGTTGACACACTGTTAGGTTATTCATTGGATATCCTTAACTGTCTGGGAAAGCATATTATGTACAATTTCTAAATCAGATTTAAACTTCCCAATTTTGTACTCAGATCAGGTATCATTATAATCACGGTTTACATTTGTCAGTTTGTTTAAGCAACATTCAGCAATTTGAAACAACATCTCATTAATGCTTTCATTTTGTTTTCTCCATTAATGAAGCTTAATTTGCAGTTTTAGTTCCGGAATGACCTGTTGATTTTAGAACACCTCCATGGAATATGGACCACTTTGAAGGCATTGGGATATAAATTATGCACACAATGCATGGTATGGTTGCAAAAAAATCAATTATTAGAATTTCAATATCCTGTAACTTGTTTTGACTTAGAATCAAATGGCCGTTAGATCAATCCCATTGGTTGGCTAGACTCGTTAACAGCAGCCTTCCACAGTAGATAGTTTTATCCAAATCCTTTTGTTTTATGCCATTGCTGATAATATTTGTAGTTCTTTGTATATATTAGCCCATGTAAGATATACCATAGTTAGTAGGGTTCAGTTGATTCAGCAATCATGAATAAGATAACAAAGTGTGGAGCTGGATGAACACAGCAGGCCAAGCAGCATCTCAGGAGCACAAAAGCTGACGTTTCGGGCCTAGACCCTTCATCAGAGAGGGGGATGGGGAGAGGGTTCTGAAATAAATAGGGAGAGAGGGGGAGGCGGACCGAAGATGGACAGAGGAGAAGATAGGTGGAGAGGAGAGTATAGGTGGAGAGATAGGGAGGGGATAGGTCAGTCCGGGGAGGACGGACAGGTCAAGGAGGTGGGATGAGGTTGGTAGGTGGGAAACGGAGGTGCGGCTTGAGGTGGGAGGAGGGGATAGGTGAGAGGAAGAACAGGTTAGGGAGGTGGGGACGAGCTGGGCTGGTTTTGTGATGCAGTGGGGGGAGCTCGTCCCCTCCCCCCACTGCATCACAACTGAGCAGTATAGTTTCATTCTGTTGTGTACTGCCTGTTGTTGCAGGTCGATGTGGTATTTGCCATAGCTTTGTGTGTGTTGTCTGGAGTGATATCTTCAGTACCCACGAAATGGTCTCGTGTGATGGGTGGTTGATAATGTGCAGTTCTGAT
Organism: Stegostoma tigrinum; assembly: GCF_030684315.1. Taxonomy (NCBI): domain Eukaryota; kingdom Metazoa; phylum Chordata; class Chondrichthyes; order Orectolobiformes; family Stegostomatidae; genus Stegostoma; species Stegostoma tigrinum. Next base: position 61,672,190 of record NC_081355.1, on the reverse strand, counting down.
ATGTCATCTGTTTGTTCACAGGACTTGACCATTGTTCATTATAGTGTCGTATGATCTGGAAACAGAGGCTGGAAACAGAATCTATTACCTTTTCACAAAGTCACGTCTTTTGTGTGAAAATCTCAAACTTGTGTATTTTGTCCTGGTGTGAGCTGGAATAACTATACATAAATTGCAGAAAACCAGTATGCAGTTCCAGCAGTTAATGAGGAAGGCAAATGGAATTTTGGCCTTTATTGCTAAAGGAATTGGGTATAAAAATAGGAAAATATTTTTTTCAGCTGTGGCATTGCTTAGAATTTTAGAATCCTTATTTGAGGCAGGATATAGTTTCATTACAGGCAGTTCAGAAGAGATTTACTAGATTGATTCCAGAGATGAAGGGTTTGTCTTCTGAAGGGAGGTTGAACAGTTTAAACCTACATCCTCTGGAGTTTAGAAGACTTGGAGGAGATCTATTTGAGTTCTGTAAGATGCTAAAGGGGATTGACCAAGTAGATGGAGAAAATATGTTTCTTCATATTGGCAATCTAGAATGAGGGAGTCTGTAGTTTTAGAATTAGAGGTAGCAGGTTTAAAACAAACTTGAGGAGAAATTACTTCTCTCAAAAGGTTGTGAATCTGTGGAATTCAGTACCCCAGAGTGTGGTCGGTGCTGGGACATTGAGTAAATTGAAAAAGGAGATGGACAACATTTTAATTATGGGTTGAAAGCTTACGAGGATCAGTCAGGAACATGGCGTTGAGCCTGAGATGAGATCAGCCGTGATTGTATTAAATGTTGGAGCAGGCTCAAGGGGCTGAATTACCTACTCATGCTGTTGTGTTTTTATGCTTTTATAAGCATCTCATTTCCTGCATACAAGTCTTGTAAGGCTGTATACAAGTCTTGTAAGACTGTATAATCAATAGATTTTGGGGTTCACTTCAACTTTAATTATAATACCCCTGTCAAGTACAATTGTCGAATGAGTTTGAGAGAATCAATCTAAACATTTTTCAGTCTGGATTAGTTACAAGACCCATCTTATATATAATCATGGTTTCACATGTTCAGAATTTATTAAATTGGTCATAACAATTACAAAATAAATTGTACTTGTTAAAGCAGTAATTTTCAGTTGGTTGATTCTGAATGGCACTTCTTGACATTGGTTCACCGAACACAGGTCTTATGATCTGTTCTTTTGACTGTAACTCACCTCCTCTCATACATCTTCCTTCTTGTGAACCAAATCACTTATTAAGCCTGGCTAGCCACCACCTTCTGTTTATGATCAGAGACATCCTGAACCCTGATTGGCTTATTACTGCATGGACAGTCAAACTTTGTTTGACATCTGCCCAATTCCTGATAGCATTCTTTAAAATTAATGGGCCTCCTAGTGATATTACTTCATATTGTCTCCTGATTTGTTCTTTAATATGCCACCTTGTAAGATTATCCCTCTTGTAACAGCTTTACCTTTTGGCTTCTCAATTCCATAGATCTTTACCAAAATAATGTGGCAACAATGAGCAATTTGTATCTGTTTGCAGTATGTAGCACCTGCTCCCAGTGATTATGCTATTCCATATACCATCCCTAACTGATACATCTCTGAAATCTCACAATATACTTTAGCCACAAACAATATGTGTGACTTCACAACAATTGTTGATGCCTAAAAAAAAATCAAAGCTGAAAATAGTCATCACAAAACTAAACCAATTTCAAACAGAGTTGTGTCTTTGCACGAAAACCTTTTACATCTAAGCATTTTCATATGGCAGAGTAACATTATAATAGGAACAAAAACAAAGCTGCTGGAAAAACTCAGCAGGTCTGGCAGCATCTGTAAAGAAAAAAATCAGAGAACTCTGAGGAAGGATCACTGGACCTGAAACGTTAACTCTGATTTTTTTCTTCACAGATGCTGCCAGACCTACTGAGCTTTTCCAGCACCTTAGTTTTTGTTCCTGATTTACAGCAGTTTTTTCTGTTTTTATTTAAGATTATAATAGCTTTATCTGGAAAAACAACCAATAAACCACGTGGCAAATGGTTTTAATTTTGACCTAAACCATTTGGTTTCCTTCCTAACAGCATATGTTTCACAACTAACCACAAATAAACAAAATATATTTTTAGTCTTCACGCTTAATCAAGTCAAAATGTTTAATTGTTGGAAACTAATTCAACCCTATCCTAATACACAATTTGTTGAGGAACACCAAACGTACTGAATATGGTGATTAATGTGTCTACAATCATCTCACATGCAGTATTTTTAACTTGTCGCATGAAAGGAAATTTGATGAAGTAGTCAGTAACCAGATGTCAGCATGTCCTTGGACATTGGGAATATCAGTTGGAACTTGCACAATGGCTTATGAGGAATTTTGAATGGAAGTGTAGGTTCTCCTAGATCGTTGAGGTTGATAGAATTGGCATGTTTGACATGACTTGATAGTTGATCAATGACCTTATTAATGCTGTGCCAATAAATGAATTAATCTGTCAATCCCTTGTTTTTCTCCATGCCCATGTGATTTATATGGTTTATCATGTCTTGAGTTTATGGGAGTAAAACCTCAGTCTTGAACATCAGTCTTGGAGAATTCAAGTTTTCTTCCTGAATGATTAGAATTGACGTACAATCTTGTGGACCTGTTGAAGGTGTTCAGACCACCTGTTGATGAGCATTATTTTCAGTCATTTTCTGACAGACCTTACTGAATCTGCTTGCCTCAGTTGTTACCAAAATGTTTGAGATCTGGAATTTTGGGTTTTATGAACTTTGGTTTTGTTACCTTGCGGATCGTAAGACTATGTAGACTGTATATACTGTTAACATCTGCCTACCAAGCTGGTAAATCATTTCACCTGATTGGTTTCAGTATGTCATGAATTCAAGCCTGTATATTGCAGAAGTTGACTCAAACTTTATGTTGGTAGTGATTTTTTTTCAAATTTTCTTGCCCTTTTGGAAACTGAAGGTGCCAGATGGACTGATATCTGGACACAGTAAAGCCTCTCCCTTTTTCCCCCCTCTGTTTTTAAGTTGTACTTTTTTCCATGTGGCTCTGGCTGAGGGTGTAAAGTGCATAAAAGCAAGGCAACACAGTGCAGGCAGAGATGCTGTGAGTATCAGGTAGGCTTAGAGTGAGCGAGGGCTATGACGGTGAGTGAAGAGCTTGGAGATGCAGCCTGATCCAATACAAATGCTTGGTGGAAGTCCATGGATGCAGTGTGGCCTTGGTGAAGCATTACAACGATAGCGGCCAGTTCAGTCTGAGGTACAGCATTGAAGTGCAGACACATTCTGTAGGTGGATCAAAGATGTGCCATGAGGGATCTTAGAGGCTGGCACAGTATCAGATGCCAGTGTCCATGAATGTGTGATGCATGTGGCTGATGCCCACAGATTCTGCAGACACATGGTGTCCTCAGTAAGGTCCTTTGGAGCAAGTGAATTCACCAGGTTCCCCCTTTGATTTCCATGTCAAGTTTTCTCAGTGGCTGGCTTGTTTGGTAAATTTGGTAAAATTGGAAGCTGAGTATGAATGATGTGAGTTTAGCTGTCAACAAAGTGTTTAACCAAACAATAATCCCCCTTAATTGGTAATTTGCTGCTGCCTAGTGAGAAACTCATCACTCCACTAACATAAAACATTAAAGATGGAATGAGATGCTCCCAGTGTTGAGAGCTGCCTCAAATGTCATTGTCCAATTTCACCACAAATCTCCTCAAAGACCAAGTCGCTCGTATCCGTATAAGTTTTGACCTGAAGTCTAGATTTTGTGCTTCCTGCAGTTGTTATACATTATACACACATAATGGACAGATTACATTGGCTCCATTATAAGAATGAGTGAAGGCGCGGTGGGTACTATACAGGGACATTGCATGTCATGATGTTATTTAACTATCTCAAATGTATTGTGCCTGTTTCATTTGGGATCTGTGACAAAACATAGTAATACCTGGACACTCAACAATTATGTGTGCATGCACGTTCCCAGTACCTCGTGGTGTGGTAAACGTGCAGGATATAACACCGCCATGATGAGATATACATCTGTGTCATGTTTTGTTTCAAAATACATTGAGCAAAAGACACCATGGGAAGAGTACTGTTTCAACTTTGCTATTTGACTCCCTCTGTAATAAGATTCAAAGCAAATTTTCACAATATTAGACTTAATTCTTGATGATTACAATGGTAGTCCCTAACTATTATCATTGAATTTAAGAATAGCAGTGACTCCTGGTTACACCATCATGCTTAAAATACATTAAAATGCGACTGTTATAAAGGTATGATTCATTTTGGTGTTGATTATAGCATCAAGTATCGACTTGGCAATGAAACATCTGTCCATATAGATGGTTGCTCTTACATGGTTGGAAATGCAAGGCATGAGTGGAAGGAAACTTGTTTTCACTTTGTGGATGTGATATTCAAAAGTGCTGTGAGATAAACGGAACATTCTTAGAGCTTTCTATAAATTAAAAATGCTTACTTTAGGAGATTTGTCCTTTGGGTCTAACCAATTGTCTGAATGTTAGGTTCATGCAGTGTTTCACTTATCTAAATGAGCAGTAACAACACTCAGTTTAAGATATATTCTGTTTGGACCCTTTGTGAAATATAATCATGGGGAAAAGCTAAAAGAGATCCGCGACTCGGATTGCTGACTTCTGCACTGAACTGTCAGAACCACTCTTCAAACGGTGTGCTATGTCAGGAGTTAAAGCAGTCAAGCTGAAAAGCATGTACGTGGAAGGTCTCTGTCAGTAAAGAGCTGACTCTCGAAAACAAAAAAAGTGAACTGGCTGTTTATTTAATGCTCACAAAATTATGAGTAGATAACACTAGCAAAGAAATAGAGTAGATGGGTGTTACTTACATTGCACTGAATCAGTTTTCCTGTTTGTACATGCAAATGATTTGGCCTTGAACACACAGGGCTGGATTTTATATTGCGCTGTGTGGTGAATGACTGATCTGCTCGCTCCTGCTCTTGCTGACATCAAGCACTGTCCAGAGAAAAAGCAGGATGAAGGCTCTCAACCCAATCAGTGACTAAGCCAGAGTGCTATGTAACAGAGGGCTTACAAAGTACCACAAATTTGGAGAATTGTAAAGTTGTGAATATGTGCATTTAAGATGTGTGAATTGGATTGTCAAGTCAGAAATCACAATAATTATCAAGTGTAGCATAGTGAACTTCATTAGTGGAGGTACAAATTTAATTGTGTTATGAATGCAAATGTCAACTGAATAGGCAAAGAATGTAGTAGTGGGGAATTAATTTCTTTGAGAGCTAATTGAAGTACAAGATTGCAGTGAGATAGAGATGATAGGGACCCAAAATGCAGATCAAGCACAGTCCCAGGGATTAAACAGACAGAGTCACCTCATTCTGGGGCCATTAAAATTTTAACACAGCATTATAAAAATTGAATGGATGCAACTATCTGTGGATATATTGTAAATTAAGAACATAGAAGCAAGAGCTTCTTTAAATATATAAAAAGGAGGAGAGAAGCAAAAATGAACAATTAGAGAATGAGCTGTGGAAATAGCATTGCAGTCAATAAATACTTTATGTCAGTCTTCACAGTAGAAGGCATTGACACCATCCAAAATTTACTAAATATGTGAGGTGCGAAAGGAGGACAGAAAATAAACACAATAACCAGAGAATTATTGCTTTTGGGAATAATGGGGCTGAAGACAGGGAGGTCCCCTGCACCTGACAGGATGCAACCTAGGATATTAAACTGAGTGGCTACAGAGAGAATGGATGCACTGGTCGTAATCTCCCAGGAATCCTTAGATTCAGGAAAAGTCCAAGAGAATTGGAACACTGCCAGTGTAACACCATGATTTAGAAAGGGAAGGAGATAAAACAAAGTAACTATAGACCAGTTGGCTTAATGTCTGTCTATTGTAAAGGATGCAACAACAGAACTTTCAGAAACCAGGTACACATGATCAAAGAGAGCCATAATGGCTCCATTAAGCACAAATCATGCCTCCCGAATTCAGTGGAATTCTTTGAGAAGGTAACAAGCTGGATATATAAAGGGGAAACAGTGAATGAAATAAAATGGAATTTTCAGAAGGCATTTGATGAGCTATCACACATTAGGCTCCTTAATATGATAAGAGCCCGTGGTATTGGAGTTAGTATATTAGCATGGTTAGTGGCTTGGCTAACTAATAGAAGACTGTGAGGTTGGATAAGGAGGCCATTTTCAGAATGGCAATATGTAATTAATGGAGTGCCACAGGGGTCAGTGCTGGGGAGATAATTATTTATAATATGTATTAATGATTTGGATGAGGAAAGTGAATATTCTGTACCCACACAAAAATAGGTGGGAAGGCAAATGGTGATAGAGATTGAGAGAGTCGGCAAAAACATTGTACAGGTAGGTGGAATTTATGTGGGAAAATGGCAGCAGAAGTAGAGGAGCTGAATTTCTTTTTAAATGGAGAAAGACTGCAGAAAGCTATGTAACAGAAACATTTGGGAGTCATCATGCATGAATCACAAAAAAACTGGCATCCAAATTGAGTGGGTAATAGGGCAAACAAGTAGAATGTTGGCCTTTATTTCAAAGGAATGGAATACAAAAGTCAGGAGGTTTTTCTAAAACGACATAAGACAGTAGTCTGACCACAGGTGGAATGTTGTGAACCATGGTGGTCTCCTTATTTAAGGAAAGATTAGCTGGCATTGGAGGCAATCCAGCGAAGGTTCACAAGCTTGATCCAGGTGTAGATGTACAGGTTTGAGAATGTTGGGCCTGTACATGTTGGAATATAGAAAATTGAGAGGCGACCTGATAGAAACATAAAGGGTCCAAGGGGACTTGGCAGGGTAGATGCAGAAAGGTTGTTTCCCCTTGTGGGAAAGTTTAGGAGCAGAGGGCATCATCTCAGAATAAGGGGCCGTACCTTTCTTCTCTCAAGACGGTTGCGAATCTGTAGAATTCTTTGCCATTGAGGCCAGCAAGGCTGTGTCATTCAGTATATTCAAGAAGGGAATTGTTGCAAAGCTATGAATATAAGGGCAAATTCAGTCAAAGATTTTACACTCTGAAGATCAGCGCAAGGAATTGGACCGCAAGCCTTAACTAAGTAACCTGGGGCAACTGCTGGCAATTGTAGTGTCTTCAGAGGAAGCTAGCCTTGCTGCAGGAACAGGTGTCAGACTGCCTATCTCACTGACAGCAGCCTCAGGTAAGACATGGGAGGAAGGACTCTGGAAGAGTCAATCTGGCTAGTGGTGGCCTTTGGGACTGCTGTGGTGTTGAACAGTGTGATAAAAGGATGAGCACTTGAAATAGGCAGAGAAAATTAAAGACCCAGTTACTGCTGTCATTCCACGATAAGTTTCTAAGGGCTATTTCTGAGGTGGAAGAAATGACCAATTTTAGTAAAGTATATTGGTGACCAATTAAGACAGTGTTACAAGCCATTGATGAGTCTTCAAAGATATCTTAGCTCATTAACAGTTCTTACCAAGGGTGAATGGAATAAAATCGAGACGACCTCAAATTTCAGGGTCACATTAGAAGCAAACACAATTTGAAGCAGACAAGTTATGGGGCCTACAGGAATGATAAAAATGATAAAATAAGATAAAATAAGAATGTTATACAAGATGCTAAGAGGATTGAGGTTAAAATGGAGTATGAGGAACGAATATGAAACCTTTTTTAAAAATAGTGCTGTACAGATGTATTAATTTAAACAGAATTGTTAAATTTAGGGTAGCATCCCTGAGAGAAGAGAATAATGGGTTTTTAAGGATAAATTAAAATTGGTTGATACTTATGTTATGATCTCTAACTAGACTGCTAAATTTAAATTGCATTCTGGCTAGGACCCAGAAGGAAACATTTTTGTTGTAAGTTGCCAAAGGGTGAGATTCCAAGTATTTTAAAGAGAATAAAGTGATAAGGTTTCATGGTATTGAATAATTATAAATATTACTAAACTCCTGGAAATGTTATACATTCTAAATATACAGATAATTTATATTCATCATCTGATCGGTATTAATCTGAGGTAAATATGGGGCTGCGTCTACACTATGATCAAAACCTCACAGAGCAATCAAATAGTAAATTACACACTCATATACGCTGTCTCTCTTTCTCTCTCTCTCTCACACACACACACACACATACGCACACATACGCACAGTGGTGCACATATGCGTGCGCACACACACACACACAAGCACACGCACACACAGAGGTACACTCACACACACACTCACACACACACACACACACATACACACACACACACACACACACACAGAGGTACACACACACTCGCACACATACACACACGCACTCGTGCACACACACACACACTCACGCACGCACACAGACACACACACAGATGCATTCACACACCCATTCACACAGAGGTGCGCACACACAGACACACACACAAACACACACGCACACACTGAGGTACACTTACACACACACTTGCGTGCACACACACACTCACGCGCGCACACACACACACACACACACACACACACACACACACACACAGACTCTCACGCGCGCACACAGACAGACAGACACGCAGACACACACACACACATAGACACTCACAGACACACACACACGTACACACACCCATTCACACAGAGGTGCGCACATACACACACAAACACACACGCATGCACTGAGGTACACACACACACACTCGCGCGCGTGCGCGCACACACACACACACACTCCAAAAGCTGTGCCATCATGGACTCACTCGCCTCATCAGGATTGTGAATCACTGGAATCTACAAACTGGATTTCAGCTCCTAATTTGAATCTAGTCTTGTTCAGTTTGGAACAAATACTTCCTTCACCCTTGTTCTCAGCTGGACAGAACTATTAATGGCACATGGCTCCTTCTAAGGCCCCACTGTTGCTAAGGCTTTTTCTGAGCACTAACCCCAACACTTAGCTCCACTTCTTAGCTCCCTGGGTAGCTTCTGAGTCTGAATGGCTTGTAACCAGCACCAGCACCACCTTAAAACCGGGAATTGGTGCCCTTATTTGTGTAATTGCATTGGAGGCTGATCAGAAAAGATTAATTTCAGAGATCAAAGACTTATTTTATGAGAAGTGTTTGAATAGTTTAGGCCTTTACTCACTATAGTTTAGAATGATGAGAGATCCATTTCAGGTGAATCAGATGCTAAAGTGGATTGAGAAAATTGGCAACGTGTGGATGTTTCACCTTGTACAGTTGCTGGAAACCTGAAATAAAACAACTGCGCTTTTAAGAAAAGGTGGTTTGTCTTTTTTTATATCCCTTTACTAACCATTACATACGGATGACTGCCACACGACCACTCACACTTCATCTCGACACATTATATGTTTGCTTCTTCACTCGTCCCATTGCCACTCCTTTTGGCTTTTGTTCCATGAAGCCTTTTGTCATTAAATTTCTCGTTCACTTTTCTTCCTTCTGCTCCTCTTCCCATCTCCTCCCTTTCACTTTCAGTCATAGAGTCATAGAGATAAACAGCATGGAAACAGACCCTTCTATCCAACTTGCCCATGCCGGTCAGATGTCCTCAAATAAATCCAGTTGCATCTGCCGGCATTTGGCCCATATCCCTGTAAACTCTTCCTGTTCATATACCTATCCACATGCCTTTCAAATGTTGTAACCGTACCAGCCTTCATCACTTCCCATATGGCAGCTCATTGCATACAGGCACCACTTTCTGTGTGAAAATGTTGCCCCTTAGGTCCCATTTATATCCTTATCTTTCCCATCTCACATTAAGCCTATGGCCTTTAGTTTTGGACTGCCCCATCCTGGGAAAAAGATATGGTCTATTTACCCTATCCATGCCCTTCATGATTTTATAATAATAATTTTATAGTGATGTCACCTCTCAGCCTCCAATGCTCCAGGGGAAATAGCCCCAACCTATTCAGCCTCTTCTGATAGCACAAACTGTCCAACCCTGGAAACAGCCTTGTAAATCTTTTCTGAACCCTTTCGGGTTTCACAACATCCTATAACAGGGAGACCTCAATTGCATATTTTATCCCAAAAGTGGCTTAACTAATGTCCTATACAGCCTCACAACGTGACCTCACAACTCTTATACTCAACGCACTGACCAATAAAGCATGATGTGGAGGTGTTCTTTACAATTCTGTTTATCTGTGAGCCTACTTTCAAGAAGCTGTGTACCTGCACTCCGAGGTCTCTTTGTTCAACAACACTGCCAAGGACCTTACCAGTAAGTGTATAAGTCCTGCTCTAATCTGCCTTTCCAAAATGCAGCACCTCACATTTATCTAAATTAAACTCCATTTGCCACTCCTCGTCCCGTTGGCCCATCTGATCAAGATCCCATTGTCCTGTGAGGTAACCTTTTTCACTGACCACTACACCTCCAATTTCAGTGTAATCTGCAAACTTACTAACATTTCTCCTCTACGCACATCCACTTGCTCAAAACCTATTACATTTTTTAGTTTCTTCACTTCTGTTGATGAAAACATAAACAAAATATTTTTCTTTTCACATTATCTGCCTGGCTTGAGCATTTCCTGTTTTACACCATCTGTTTTTACATTAGATCAAAGAAATGTATGTGTCAATTATAAGCTAAATGAGGGTAAGGTGCCAGGATCTGTTAAGAAACATCGAAGTATCCTCAAAAGGTAAGTGGATAAACAGAGGACTCTGAAATTAAGTTTGAGGATGGCTCTGTATTGGAAGCCTGGGCATTGGCCACTGTAATATCCAGATTTAAAATGAGAGACAGATGATTAGTACCAACTAGTTTAATGGTTGTGCTCAGTAAAATAATTTAAAAATATAATAACAAGTGATTGACAATGATTTCAAAAGGTCAGTTTGTTTAATAAACCTAATGGAGTTCTTTGAAGAGGTGATAGATAATGTTGTACAGGAAATGTGCACAAAGTTTGATCTGCATTAACTTTCAGGCATTCTTTGAGAAGCCTTGTACACTGGAAACTATTGTAGAATTGAATTGGGAAGACGATGGCATTGGATGGCATTTTATAGATAGGAGTGTTTTGCCAGAAATTTGAAGGTTGCTGTTGGAACCAGGTTTCACTCAGTTATACGATTAATCATGAGCAAAACATTCACGTCTTAACTACCTTCAGTTTTAAAAAGAATTTTTTTATTTGTACTCAGGTGAAACACCAAATTAATGTTGCCCACTTACATAAAACAAAGAAAAGAGCTTAAGAATAATATCTTAGTGTTGATGGGAACAGCATCTGGTGTTCTCTGCTGTGGCCTCTTTCAGTTATAGTCAGCATCAATGATTTGAATTAGAGGGAGTGGTGTTCAAATTTGTAGATAATAGGAGGCATTGGAAATATTTCTGAGAGCTAATAAAGCTTCTCAGAATGTTGAAAAGCTGCTCAACTTGTAGGAAGGTCAAAGTCAGTTGCTTTAGAAATGAATAAGCAGCATTTTCAAGGGCAGGGATCACAGTATTCGACATGACTGCAACCATTGCGATCAAGGCAGGTAGCACCTGAACCATGCCCTCCCTTCTCATTTGAATGATGTCAGTGGGATGTTCAGCACAAGCTGTGCTATCGGCTAGCCGCACGCTCAACAGACGGCGTAGCAGCCTGTAGGAAGCTCAAGGAAAGGTCTTGCAGTTACGTTGCACTGTCAGAAACATGAGACCTCCCAAAGTGCTTAACAGCTTATCAAGCACTTCACTGTAATGTAGTTCCAAAAAGCAGCATTGTGTTACAAAGATAGTAGGAACTGCAGATGCTGGAGAATCTGAGATAACAAGGTGTAGAGCTGGATGAACACAGCAGAACATGTTTCTGAAGAAGTGTCTAGACACAAAACGTCGGCCTTCCTGCTCCTCTGATGCTGCTTGGCCTGCTGTGTTCATCCAGCTCTACACATCGTGTTACCGATCTGTTTTTGTGATGCTGTTGGATTGATAAATAGTGACCAAAGACAACACGTATAACATCCACAGATAGTAGGAGCCTGGGATAACATAGCGTGGAGCTGGAGGAACACAGCAGGCCAGGCAGCATCTTAGGAGCAGGAAAGCTGACATTTTGGGTGCATTTCTGATGAAGGCTCGAGGCCCGAAATGTCAGCTTTCCTGCTCCTCTGAAGCTGCTTGGCCTGCTGTGTTCATCCAGCTCTACACCTTGTTATCTCAGATTCTCCAGCATCTGTAGTTCCTATTATGTCTGATTTTGGGCCAGGACCCTTCTTTAGGAGTGGGAGAACATCCCTCTCATTGGGAGAAAAAAAACTTTGCCATGTGTTCTTATACAAGCACTTTAGGCAGCAAATGGACTTCAGTGCAACAACTCATCCAAAAGGTGGCACTTCTAAAAGTTCAGTACTCTCTCAGGCCAGCACTAGAGTGTTAGATTGGTCAACTCAACTCTAGCAGTGAGGCTTGGAACAGGATTGTCCTTTGGGTTTCAGCTGTCTGGTCTTGAAATGAACGGTCAGCCCTGAGCCGTCAATTGTGCAACAGACTTGGTAATTTTCCTGAGCTATCCTAATTGGCTGCCTTCAGGTGGGTTCGCAGAGATGCTAGCAGCTGCTTCAGTAACATCCCAAATGGCAACATGAAGACCCCCTTGCTGAAAAATAGGGCTTGAGTTTAAATTATCTGCTCCCATCCCTACGAGCATCTGATCTGCAGCCCTCTCCCATCACTAAGACTAAGTCAGAAACTATCCTGTGTGAAGCTGGTTGAACACAACAGGCAGCATCAGAGGAGCAGGAAAGTTGACATTTCGGGAGAAGGATTGCAACACGAAACGTCTGCATTCCTGCTCTTCTCATGCTGCCTGACCTGCTGTGTTCCTCCAGCTCCACACTGCGCTATCTCTGACTCCAGCATCGGCAGTTCTTACTATGACTCAGAAATTAGCCTGTTGCGATTGCCTGAAATCTTCTTGTCTCCCATTCTGCTCCTTCAGGGTTAGGAAAATGTGGAGGTGAAATATGAATATCTGACCTTGATCTTGTGGCAGCATTTAACGGACTGTGGTGTCAAGGAATACACCAAACCTAACAGAACTAAAGACAATAAAGAAATTGTTTCTTAGCGTACTGCATTGTTGAAAATAATGAGCCCAGCATCTAACCAGCAGAAGCATTCCGTTGCTTTGATATCCGTTTATAGGATGTGGTTGTCACTGGCTAGATCAGCATCAGTTGCCCATCCCTAATTGTCCAGAGGGCAGTTAAGAATCCAAAGTCACACGTAGACCAAACCCGTCAGGACAGCATTTTTCTTCCCTAAAGAAGCCAACTGGGTTTTATTAAAAGTTGATAACGGTTTCATGGCCATAATTTGATTCTTAATTCCAGATATTTTATTGAATTTAAATTCCACCATCTACCATGGCTTAGTGTTCAATTCAGATCTTTTAGTCTCAATTAAACAACATTGGGGCTTGTACCAAAGATGCCTACACTCTGAACTGTCATAAATGGTAAGATAAAATGGTGTAGAGCTGGATGAACACAGCAGGACAAGCAGCATTAGGGAAGCAGGAAGGCCAATGCTTCGGGCCTAGGTCAAGGCCCGAAACGTCAGCTTTCCTGCTCCTAAGATGCAGCTGAACAAGGGGGACTACAACAGAATGAGGGAGGACTTGACTAAAGTAGACTGGAAACAAAGATTTTATGGTGGGACAGCTGACGAGCAGTGGAGGACTTCCAAAGCAATTTTTCAAAGTCCCCAGCAAAAGTATATTCCAATGAAAAGGAAGGACTGTAAGAAAAAGGGTAATCTGCCATGGGTGTCTAAGGAAATAAGGGAGTCTATCAAATTGAAAGAGAAAGCATGCAAAGTGACCAAAAACAGCATGAAACTAGAAGATTGGGAAAACATTTAAGGGCAACAAAAAGCCACAAAAAGAGCTATAAAGAAAAGCAAGATAGAACATGAGAAAAAACTAACACAGAATATAAAGACAGATAGCAAAAGTTTCTATAAATGTATAAAATGATAAAGAGTGGCTAAAGTGAACGTTGGCCCTTTAGAGGATGAGAAAGGGAATTTAGTTATGGGATATGATGAAATGGCCGAGGCATTGAACAGGTATTTTGTATTGGCCTTCACAGTGGAGGACACTAATAACATGCCAGTAATTGACAAAGAGACGAAGGTAGGTCAGGACCTGGAAACAATCATTATTACGGACGAGGTAGTGTTGGGCAAGCTAATGGAACTAAGGCTCGATAAGTCTCCTGGCCCTGATGGAATGCATCCCAGGGAACTAAAAGAGATGACAGGAGAAATAGCAGGTGCACTAACAGTCGTTTTCCAAAATTCGTTGGACTCTAGGACAGTCCCAGCAGGTTGGAAAACAGCAAATGTGACGCCACTGTTTAAAAAGGGAAGTAGACAAAAGATGGTGAATTATAGACCGGTTAGTTTAACCTCTGTAGTGGGGAATATGCTTGAATCTATTGTCAAGTAAGAAATAGCAAGGCATCTCAATAGAAATTGTCCCGTTGGGCAGACACAGCATGGGTTCATGAAGAGCAAGTCATGCTTGACAAGTCTTTTGGAATTCTATGAAGACATTATGAGCAAGGTGGACAATGGGGACCCAGTGGATGTGGTGTACCTAGATTTCCAAAAGGCCATCGACAAGGTGCCACACAAGAGGCTGCTGCATAAGATAAGGATACATGACTTTAGGGATGAAATATTAGCATGGATAGAGGATTGGTTGGTTGACAGGAAGCAAAGAGTGGGGATAAATGAGTGCTATTCTGGCTGGCAATCAGTGACTAGTGGTGTGCCTCAGGGATCGGTGTTGGGACTGCAATTGTTTACAATTTATATGTATGATTTGGAGTTGGGGACCACGTGAAGGGTGTCAAAGTTTGCAGATGACACTAAGATGAGTGGCAGAGCAAAGTGTGCAGAGTGCTGTGAAACTTTGCAGAGGAACATAGATACATTGAGTGAGTGGGCAAAGGTCTGGCAGATGGAATACAATGTAAATAAATGTGAAGTCATACATTTTGGTAGCAGTTATAGTAAAAAGGATTATTACCTGAATAGTAAAAAGTTGCAACATGCTGCTATCCAGAGGGACCTGGCTGTCCTTATGCTTGAAGCACAGAAGGTTGGTCTGCAGGTACAACAAGTAATTAGGAAGGCAAATGGAATTTTGTCCTTCATTGCTAATGGTATTGAGTTTAAAAGCAGAGAGGTTATGTTGCAGCTGTACAAGGTGCTGGTGAGGCCACACCTGGAGTACTGTGTGCAGTTTTGGACCCCTTACTTGAGAAAGGATGTACTGGCACTGGAGAGGGTGCAGAGGAGGTTGTTTAGGTTGAGTTGAGGGGGTTGGCTTATGAGGAGAAACTGAGTAGATTGGGATTATATTCATTGGAATTCAGAAGATTGAGCAGGGATCTTCTAGAAACATATAAAATTATGAAGGGAATAGATAAGATAGAAGTAGAGAGAATGTTCCCACTGGCAGGTGAAGTTAGGACAAGAGGACATAGCCTCAAGATTAGAGGGAGCAGATTTAGGACTGAATTGAGAAAGAACTTCTTCACCCAGAGGGCTGTTAATCTATGGAATTCCTTGCCCAATGAAGTAGTTGATGCTACTTCAGTAAACGTTTTTAAAGCTGAGGTAGATTGTTTTTGAACAATAAAGTAATTAAGGGATATGGTGAGAATGCAGGTAAGTGGATCTGAGTCCACGAAAAGATCAGCCATGTTCTTATTGAATGGCGGAACAGGCTCGAAGGGCTGAATGGCCTACTTCTGTTCCTAGCTCTTATGTTCTTATGCTTGGCCGGTTGTGTTCAGCCAGCTCGAAACCTTGCTATCTCAGATTCTCCGGTATCTGCAGACACTACTATCTCTGTCATAAATGGTAAATAGGTTAGCCATCACCTCATGAAATGCAGGGGTTTTTTGTTCTTTTTATGAGATGCGGAAGTCACGGTTATGGCCAATATTCGTTGCACACTCTTTATTGAATTAAGTGGCTTGTTCAGCCATTTGAGGGCAATTACAAGTTGACAACATTGCTGTGGGTCTGGAGTCCAGACTGGCTAACCATCTTTCCTGAAGGGCAAGAGTGAACTAGATGGATTTTTACAGCAATCAATGGCAGTTTAATGGTCACCATTACTAAGACTAGCTTTCAATCCTAGACAGATTAACTTGATTTCATGTCTCCCAGCTGCCATGGAACCCATGCCTTGACGAATTAACATAGGCCTCTAGATTAGTAATCATTACCACTGTCTCCTCAAGTCTTGTTTCTCAGTCTGAGTCAGGCCAGGATTACAACCAAAGTGACTTTGTGTATAATCAAGCTGACACTTGAGCGTGGTACTTAAGGAGCACTGTACTATGGGAAGCACCATTATTTGGATGGGGCATTAAACTGAGCTACTGTTTGCTGTCTCGGGGGTCATAAAAGATCTCCTGCACTGTTTCAAAGAAGAGCAGTGATATTCTCCATGTTGTTCTGGCTATCATTGATCCCACATCTGACATTTGCCAGAGAAAGTAAAGGTCATTACCTTGCTCAAGTTGCTGTGACCATGCTATGCATGAATTGACTTGTGTTTGCACACAAAACAACAGTGACTACACTCTGTAAGTAATTCATTTCCTGTGAATGCTTTAGGGTATCCTGCAGACATGAAAAACGATGCCCAAATTCAAGGCGTTTGTTTTCTCTGCACCAATCTCACAGAAATCTGAATTAAACTTTACAACAGTATATTATTTTGATTAATAAACAATGTCGATATGGAGATTTGGGACTAACTACTAGTAATTACTCATTTATTTATTTTCACAAATTATGGTTACTCTATACACTTCAGAGACAGCATTAGGAGTAATGAGTACGGCTCCTGCTCCTGGTCATAGAGTTGTTGTATCATTTTCTGAAAAAATTGAATCCCTTCAGGCAGATGCAGACAGAATTGAAATTGTGAACAGATACAGAGCTATCCTCTTGCTGAGAAGTCTGACTCGATGATTCTGAAGAAATATTAACTATAGTTTTAACGATGTGGCTTTGCACTGTTAGGATAATAATTTCCCTTCAGTGGCAGACATTCAGCTCTTTGCTTTGGTAATCATATGTAATCAGCACAGAGACAAAAAAATTGTGAAAAAAATCATTTAAAAGCCTTGTGAAAGAACATTTGTTTTCCATAAGGATCCTTTGAGACGTGAGATTGAGCAGTCTGTATCCATTTTCTGCAAGCCTTAAGCCCATAAGATGAAACTGTCCTTGATTTGTTACTAATCAGTGTAGCTCAGTGACATCAGATTGGATGATGTGAGAAAGGGGGAACATTATGGTTGGGTCATTGAGTGGAGCCCTTATTTAGTGCTGAGCCATGTGACTGTTACAAGGTAACCAAAACTATACTCTGCATTTAGCCAGGCTATGTATGGTGGCAGAGTGATTGATTGGTTTACTTGGTTTAAACGTGAATGTTCAGTGGCAGATTTTTCTGAGGTCACTGTGTTATCAATGATGCACATTTTGACGTATGCATTTAGTGTAAGTGAAAAATTGCAGCGAATTGGCATTAATGGTAATAATTAAAAGGAAGGCGTCAAATTCTGAAAGTTTCTGCAGAGTTTTACACTGAACCTCAACCCATGAATAGCCTTTACTAGTGCTGTAGGAGGGTGGAAACGGTCAGCAAAAGTGAAAGGAGTTGCAATGAATAGGTAGGAGTTAGTAGTGACCAAGCTGCTCAGCTGGTCACCATCTGGTGCTCTCTGAAATGAAGGCAACATTACTTGAAATGACTGAAGAGAACAGTCCTTTGCACTAGCTCCATAGAGTCACGTCCATAGGTTAGTGTTCCAGCCTCTAGGGAGGTGAAGGTTTGGTTGAAGTTTGTAGGAGCTCAATATCAGCCTGAAAGTACACTGATCCTTTGTAAAGGTGCTACGTCTAAAGATGACTCCACTATTGTTGGTCAGGTGTTTGTCCCATGTGTTGGCTTTACTGGCTCCTGTACCTACACTGGACACTCATACAGCTGAGGTCACATGACCTTAGGAAGTGTGATGAAATATGTCAATATATTATGAAGATTTCTGGAATTTCGTTTTTTTTAAATAAAAGACGCAGATGAATTTCATTCAATTCTGTGAAATTAAAAAAAAACTCGGCCGAGAAAGTCATTTGGAACA
This sequence comes from Stegostoma tigrinum, assembly GCF_030684315.1. Lineage (NCBI taxonomy): Eukaryota > Metazoa > Chordata > Chondrichthyes > Orectolobiformes > Stegostomatidae > Stegostoma > Stegostoma tigrinum. The sequence goes on along the minus strand of NC_081355.1, from coordinate 61,653,944 downwards.
ATAGGTGGCTCGATTCCAAGAAGGGATGTGACTTTAGGCAAATGACAGGGACAACACCTAAATATTAAATGATAAATAATTTATACTATTGAGTTTATGACTGCTGAACACATTAAGGTAGTTAGTTTTGTTTTGACTTCAGAACAGAAGTTTCAAAATTTTACTTCAGAAAATCGCAGAATTGCATTCACAAGAGAACATCTTTTCTCTTTGGGAGTGAACTGCACTTTAAATCATGAAAAATGGCAGCATTTTGTGGGAATAATATCTTGACAATGAAAAAAAATGCAAAGACTCATAAGGGTTTACAGGCCAGTAAAAACACTGCAGAAAATGATCAAAACATACCCTTGAAATTTTAGAGTCACTTCATTGCTCTCTTTAAATCAACTACCACTTTGATTCTGTGATCTGACAACTGACTTCCTCCAGCAATCCTGGATGCTCATTTCACACAGACATCATTTGCAGTTAGTAATGTATAATGTGACATTCTGCTTTCTTAAGTCCAACATTTCCAGTTGATGAAAACAATGGTGAAAAATAAGGTAGATGCTAAAATAGGCAGGGTTCTCGCAGATACAATCACTGTTCTCATCTGAGCTTCCATAAACAACACTCCAAAGTGGACAGGGGAAAACTGTTCCATTTGGAGAGTTGATGTCATGAGATTTACGAGAAAGCAAATATATTGGCACAGAGTAGTGGATGTGGGATCAGTCATAGAGTCATAACGATATGCAGCTCGGAGATAGACCTTTTGATCCAACTTGTCCATTCTGACCAGATATCCTAAAATAATCTAGTTCCATTTGTCAGTATTTGGCCCATATTCCTCTAAACACATCCTATTCATGCACCCATCCACATCTATTTTAAATGTTGTAATTTTACCAGTTGCCACCATTTCCTCTGGCAGGCCATTCCATGCACGCATCGCCCTCTCCATGAAGAATTTGTCACTTAGGCCCTTTTTAAATCTTTCCTCTCTCACCTTAAACCTATGCCCTTGAGTTTTGGACACCCCTACTACCCTGGGAAAAATACCTTAAATATTCTCTGTATCCATGCCCCTCATGTTTTTGTAAACATCTGTAAGGTCACCCCACCGACGTTCCAGGGAAAATAGCCCCAGCCTATCAGCCTCTCCCTGCAGCTCAAACCCTCCAACCCCGGAAACACCCTTGTTAATCTTTTCTGAACCCTTCCATATTTCACAACATCTTTTCTATAGCAGGGAGAACAGAAGTTAATAGCCAGTAGTTTTAAATCTGAGATAGATAAATTTTTGTACAGCGGATGTTTCAAGGGATATGGGCCAAGGGCAGATATATGGAATTCAACCACTGAGTAGGTATGATAGGGGCATTTAAGAGACTTCTGGATAACCATGTGAGTATGTAAGGAATGAAGCGATATGGATCAAAGACAGGCAGAAGGGATTAGTTTCACTGGTGTCATGTTCAGCACAACATTGTGGGCTGAATGGCCTGTTCCTGAGATGTACTATTCTATGTTCTATCAGCCATGATCTCATTGAATGGCAAAACAGGTTCGAGGGACTGAATGGCCTACTCCTGTTCCTGTGTTCCTATGTTCCTAAATTCCCAAAACAGTTTGCTCAAAAGTTCCTTGACCTAATATTTGTTCTTATACATTCCAAACCATGCAGTTCTTACATCTGCGACTTGACATCATCAAGCAGTTTGAACACATTGGCAATGCAGCCAAGGCTGTATTCGCCCTCTTAGGTCAACATAATATATCCCATAACATTCCACGGGTGTGTCATAACATTTCTGAGCAGGCTAGTTAGAAGATTCTACTTGGGCAAAAAAAAACAAAAGATTATTTGTGGCGCAGCAGTAGTCTAGCAACTTCTGAACCAGAGATCAGGATTCAAATCCCATCTACTCCAGAAGTGCATGACAATTTACCTGAACAGGTTGATGAGGAAAATATCTGCCTTGGGGGAGAAAATGTAGGTTGGAGTGTTCTCCTAATATTCTAACAACAGGTTATGCCTCCATCCACACCACCACAAAATGCCATTTATTTCATTGCTGTTTATGGGATCTTGTGTGCAAATTGGCATTGCAATCATATGTATGGGTGGAACCTGACAGGGGGCCTGAGCAAAATGGGCCCAGGTGGGATTTGTGTCTGGCAAGGCTTATTTTGCAAATCAGGAACATCTCACAGATAAGGAGGGTTATTGCTTGTTAAATGTCTTGTTGATAGCCCAACTCACTTCATTAATGTTCACCTTTCTATTTTACCTAACAAGCCATTTGTCAAGAAATCACATTATGGAAACCAGATCAGGTACCTGGCGAATTTAGCTCGCTTTCACTCCAAAGGAACTCCATGTTGTATACCAGGATGCCAACCTCTCAGGGCACAATCAATGGGCACCAGTCACACACACCTTTCTAGAGCTAGCTTGTGAGAATCCTCCTGGAATATCTCTGATCCTCGAGCAGGATGTTTCTGATCTTCAATGCTGAACCTTGTGCTTCAGCAGCAACTTCCATTGTCAAGCCGTTGTAATGACATTGTGCTCTCAGGGACATGCCCCCAGCTCGTGGAATGGACCAGGCTGCATCTCTATGCTCTTTGCTTGCTGCCATAGCACTCCTTCACTCTGAGCTTGCTGTCCTCGCTTCACTTTCATGCACTTTGCCCCCTCAGCCAGAGATACCAGGGTCCTTTTAATGCCATCTTGTCTAGTTGTTTAGCGCAGATGCAAAGGCTGGAAGCGTATCATGATCAGCGTATGTTAGCAAAGTCACTCTGGAGCCCAGGTGCAGTAAGTCCAGGCAGCCTCCAGCCTTTAGGGAAGTTGGAAACAATCACTCAGCTACTGACCACACCAGGGGTGCGGAGCAGAGTTTTGGACAGCACACCAAACATTTTGAGTCTTTCTGTCCTGTCGTGGGCTGTTTTCAGCCTGGATTCAGAGAGGAGGGTAATAACTGTGATGGAAGTGGGCCGCCACCGTTGCTTTTAGAGCAGTTGTTGTGTTAATGTCAGAGGTTGCTTGATAATACCGAGTAAGGGAAAATGTTGTGGGCAGCAGTGGTTCAACATGAGCCTTGGTGGAAGGTGTGTTCCATATGTTTTAGCTCTACAGATAACAAAAGGTAACTTACTGTATAGCGTTTTGGGATATTATATGGTTATAAAAGGTGCTGATTAAACACAGGTTCTTAAAAAACTTCTGGCAAAATAAATATTATGCTTTGAATTTCCTTGGAATAACTCCCATTCTGTCACCATAAGCAGCGTGATATATACATGGAAATTCTACCTTTAATTCAAATACCCTTTATCCCAAAATACCAGAAAGACAATCCTGCTGTTCTGTTTATCAGTACACTGTACTACTATAGCATTCAGCACCAATCTAAAACCGTGAGTAATTTTTCCTTGCTATTATTTTTCATAGGTATACAGAGCTTATAAAACAATTTTGTTCAGATGTGATGCTGTTTATATTTAAGAATAAGCCATATTTCTTGAGTTTTAAATGATGGGTGCACCAATTTGATAGCAACTAGTAGTTCCTGTATGTGCAAGTTAAAGTGATCACAATTTCACTCTCACATATTGTTTAGGTTGTCACCTTCCCCTGCATTGTCAGCAATTCCTTGCCCAGAAAGACTTAAAGGAATTCTGTTCAATAAGTACAGACCAAAGATGTGCAGGGATGTGGAGGGAAGAACAGGGAAGAAACAGCAAAATGCAGTGGGCCAAATGGCTCCTTTTGTGATGCAGTGATTCTTTTCTGTGATCTTTGCATATGACATGAGTTACTGGAACGTGCACTTGCATTTTAACATACTACCTCACTTTTATTTCCCTTCCTATAATGAAATGGGTTCTGACATCTCTTTCACACGTGCTTAAGTTTGAGAAATTGTCATATAGAATGTGGTATGCAGTTTCAAAGGCAGAAACAGGAGTCTGGATGCACCTTTGTGATACTGACTTGAAAAATTTGTTTTGAAACTTAAGTTTTCTTTTTGTGCTGCTTCTCACCTCCATGTGCTGAAAGCGAGAGCTCGTGTCTGGACCTCTGCTCCTTCATCCAAAGCTCCAATTGTCTGAGAATCTGGACACTGAATGTCAGCAAGCTTTTCCATCTCATCTTCCATTGTAGCTGAGCCAGATTTTATGCTCATGCAATATCCAAAGTTGAACACTTTCCAACAGGGATAACATTCAGGAATGGGAACTCAGCAAATTTCCTTCTCCCTGCTCCATTGATGCTGCAGTCAGCCACAGCATCTGTTTGCTGCTTTGGTTTAAACGGGCAAACTCAGCAGAGAATACAGAATTAAACCTGGGGTGGGGCGGGAGTTGTTGTGGGGTTCTTATCTGTAGGGACCAGTTGTACACAATCTTTAGTCATTGGGCTAAACTGAAAAACAATGTCCTCTACTTACCCATTGATCAGCATATGACCCTGTGTACTTTGCTGGTGATTGACCAAAACATACTATTACTTATTATTCATACAATCTATAAAAAATAGGCTGTTTAAAATAGAACAATTCTTGTTCTTGCAATTGATAATGCAAACTTATGCATCTCCCTCTGTTACATCTTCATTGTTTTTTTAAAATCAGACGATATTTAAATGTACAGGTAAATGCAAAGAGAGTATCTGTCCCTTTGTTTGACTGAGATGTTTCAAGCGGATACTGTTCATCAGGATTAATTCTGCAGATCTAGTGAAATGTATATCCGCAGTATTAAAGACCTTGTCGCTTTACCAGATGCTGATAAAGCTGTTGCATATTTGCTGCAATTCCAAAGTTTCCATTTTATCCCTGGCCATTATTCAATTGTGAGAGTCAATGTTTAATTCAAGAATTGGGAGTGACATTTTAATATTTGCTTTCCCTATTGCAGATAAATTAAATGGTTGGGTACTGACAGTTAGAAGGCATCTACCATCCACTAATGGATGGGTAGATCTTGACTTTTAAGAAATGGGTAATAGCAAGTCAGCAACCCACAATGTGAGTGTGATTTCATTCCTCTTAGATGGTGGTGGGTGTAAAATCAGGAGACATGTTGAGGATCCCGTCCCTGTTATGTAGTTACCGCAGTGGTATTTTGCCAGTGGCGAGAGAAGTGTTCGATAGCATGCCTACCCTTGATTCAATTAACGGCCACAAAAAGGCGACTGCCCACTGCACCAGTATTGTACCAGCTATGAGGTCGGTGAGGCATGGCTTATGGTGAGGAGGGGAGAGTGACTCCCATTTGAGCAATCTGTGCGCAACAAGGCTTCCCCACCATGGGAACTATTTGTTTCCTCACGTTCCCCCACATTAATCCTCCTTACGCAGTGCTGCCAGACAAATCCTATTGAAACCTCTGAAATTAATTACTAATCCAGTTCAGCAAAAATCATCACTGGGGACTTGCTGCAGTCCCAGTTGTGGCTACACATCCTGGTGGTAGTTCTGGGGCTAGAGAGCTGCCTTCCATTTGATTGGCAACCTGTTGCGGGTTGGACATTTTTGCAGTTTGCTTTGAGCAAATAAACAATGTTATGGCCATACAATCAGCTCCCAACACTGTGGGGGTCTCACCCCTTGTTTTAAGCTGAGATGTGGGGCCATTACCTCCACATAAAATTCCACTCTAAGTCTTTCTCCATTGGCTTCAAAAGAAATAAAACTTGGGAGAGATTTAAAGAGCATTTTCATTTCCCTATTAATCAGTTTACATTATCACAGAATGTACCATTTGAACATTTTTTCATCACAGCACCAATTGGTTGATAATTATCTTAAAGTAAGAAACCAATTATTATTCAGCTCTACATTTTAGGCAGAAGGTTTTTATGTCAAGTTTCAATATTCTAATTATTTAAGAATATTCATTTCCTTTATATTTATCAAATGTTGTTTAATGCAACATTGGAGTTGGTGTCATTGGACCTGTGATTGAAAAGTATCCAATCTGGTAATTTAAACATTATTGAAAGTCTTCATGTTTATTTTCAGTTTGTGGGATTGTGAACCTGGCTTTATAATATTCAGGTTACATTATTCCATGTGACAAAGGGAATAGTGTGGTAGGGATCATGATCATTAGATTCACCTGCATGCATATTTCTCTTGTACTGTAAGATCTCTTGTTCTCCAAAGAATAATCTAACAGTCATGCCCATTACTAGAGTTCAGTATGAAGCCAGATTGGTGCTGGTATTTGGGACAAATGATCCAGGCTACTTCTACCTTTTTGAAGCGGACTATCTCAAGTGAACTGATTTCTTGGAATCTGCTTGATGCTTAATTTCACTGCTTTCAATAAAGAGGATTAAGCTCTGAAAATGCACTAAATCCACGGCTGTAACTTCTCTGTTCACCACGTGTTCACTATGCAGCTTGCAAAATAATTACGAAAGTCAGGCATAATTAGTTATTTTTAATCAACATACTCAGAAATGTTATAACACAACTCTGGAACCAGCAGGTCTCGAACTCAGAACCTCTGCACTGCATCGCTGCCACCCTCTGACTTTTAGAACATGCTAAGCTTCCTTGTACAGAGATGTACTGAGAAAGGAAATGAGACACTATTAATTCTGTCAAGTGTCCTAATTGCATATTGCAGAAGTTTTCTGGGAGTGAAGATTTCAAATCGTGGCTGACCCTTACTGTCCAAACTTCTTTTTGCTGTCAAGAATTTTGAAGGTAATATCTCTGTACGTTTGTAATATGTTGCTGCAGGTAAAGAACAAAAAATAACATTTACTATAAAAGGATTTCTTGTCTGTCGAAATGGTCATGCTTTTTGTAAAACATTTAGCCACAACAACATCTCTTTCATCAACTGTCACATTATTAATTTTACCAATTTTCTGGTCAAGATATAAGGATCAGTGCAAACACACGGAGCTCACAGAATGGCTGACTCAAACATATGAGCATCAGTGCACTCCTTGGTTACACAAATGAGTTGGACTTGAATGGTGGCAATAAAACACATTCTGCTTGGAGAGTTCACATAATCCAGAGCTGAAACATTTCCCTCTGCTGTCTGTTCACTCTACAGCTTGAAGAATGAAGTAATGCAATAAATGAAAGCAGTTAGTGACAGTTCTGCCACGGAGACCTGAATCTGTCTGACCTACGGCTAGGTTATGAGAGTCATTTCTCAGCATTGCCTGTTAATACTCACAAACCATTTCAGCGGTACATTGCAAGTGAAGACTGCACTTAAATTTGTTATTGTTTTATTCTTTAGGGCAAATAAAAAATACCAATAATGCAGTTATAATCAAGTAGGTTTTTTTTACATTACTCATAGGGCATGATAAATCATTTCTATAACATGCCACAATAAGGCCATTAATAATACTGATCATAATAGGGGCCATTTGAATCCTGATGGCTGATTTGTAAGGGTTTCATAGCAGCTAACAATGACTTAATAAGGACAGTATCATACTGTTAGTATAGAGTTATTTTGTAAGGAATTTCAGCAAAGTCTTGCTTTTGTTTAGTTAGTGATATAGCTATGAACATGTACTAATTATGTTACCATCTCATAAGCAGAGATTATCCAATGCCTGAGTGGAAGCTCAGTTGCCTGAATGTGTCCCACAGTTGAATCACGCAACAACTTTAGTTAGTAAAGTGAAATTTAATAACAGGGTCTGATTTTGACAATTTTAGTACATGTCACTGTTAGACTATTTGGTGAATGCTAGTGTTACCTGGCACCACATAGTGTTGATCAGTGAAATCGATGAATCCAGGACTTCTTGAAACTGCTTCTCCAATCCCTGCACCCCAGCCTTAGCTGTGCATCATTGCAAGTGGCTGATGGGAGCACAGAATAGCTGGAATTAATATACATGCTCATTTCATAATATTTGCACCAGAATTACTTACCAGTCTTTGGTGAAAACCAGTTCAAGGGACATTTTTAGATCTTCTAGCTACAAATTAGAACTGAGATGACCTCAAGACTTTGTCCTTCTCCTTACAAATATAAAATTTTAACATGCAACTTTCTGGATGTCTGCCAGTAGCTGGTAGTTTCTTTTCTATTCCTTCCCTAAAGATCCTGACTGAAACTCCTAATGCCTGCTTTATAATGGCCATATTCTTCTAAAAATGCCTACCAAATCATTTTGTTTAATTTTGACACACTTGTAAGTCAGATTTTCAGCACCTAATAATTTATTTGAATGCCATCTTTATGGTGCTTTTGCTCTGCCTAAAGCCCACAACTTTGCACAGTTATCGCATTTTACAGAGTCCGTAAGGAGCCTAATTTGGATGGTTAAACTAGAATTGCACCAAAGCAAACTCTTCCTCCGAACCTGCCAAAGCGTGGAGTTAGAGAGAAAGGATTTCTGTGATGGAACAGAAATGCAGCTGCAGCACTTACAGCCATACTGCCTTGGCACCTGGTTGGAACCTAGTCTCGCTCTGGAGGGAGGTCTGAGATGTTAATGCAGGTAGTGCATCCTTAATGGAAAGAAACATCTCATTTACAGTAGAGAAATATGAGTTGCAGATGCTGGAGTCAGAGACAATACAGTGTGGAGCTGGAGGAACACAGCAGGCCAAGTAGCATCAGAGGAGCAGGCAAGTTGCCATTTCGGGTCAGGATCCTTCTTCAGAAATGGGGAAGGGGGAAAGAAGCTCAGAAATAAATAGAGAGGAGTGGTGAGGCTGGTGAAGGTATGTGGGATGGTAATTGCTGAATGCAGATAGGAAATGTAAAATGGGAGATTTTGAAACTCCCCACCCCGGCCTCATTCCATGTCCAACCCTCCCCCTCATCCCAACCTCCTTGATATGATGCAACCTGCCCATCTCTCTCCCACTTGTCCACCCCTCCCATCCCACTGACCAATCCCCGACACTCCCCACCAGCACTCACCCATCACCATCCCACCTACCTTCCCCAGCTCCACCCCTCCTCTATCGATTTCTGAGCTTCCTTCCCTCTCCCCATTTCTGAAGAAGTGTCCCGACCCGAAACATCAACCTGCCTGTGTATCTCACGACCAGCAACCTACTAAATCAATGAAACATGCTTACATTTCCGTGAATCTTTAGGGGTCCTGGTTGTCATCCTGCTTGGGCCTATTATTGGAGATCAGTTTGTTTTTCAGGATGCCAGTATGTTTCATCCCATGATGTATTCGTCTCAACACTTTTGGCTTGTCCCTATGAGTTGATGAAGTGGGATCTTGCATTCTAAGTACTTTTCCCTCACATCAGATCCTTATACATCATGAGCCCTCCATCAGGTAAATGGCTCAGCTCTCAAACAGGGCCATAGGAATTTCCAGTGTGTGCCTGTGACCTGGTGTATTTGGGTTACACAAGTATTCCAGCCATTACAGCAGGATCCTATTGGAGTTACAGTGGGAATCTACTAAAACCATTGAGCTGGGAGCCAAGCTGTTTGAAACCCTTTTGCCTGTCCAAGGATTCCCATATTCCTGAGGTCTCTAGGAAAGATATTGACGCAGTTTTCAATTATACCTCCCGAATCTGTTAAACTTTGGGACGCAGTTTTTATTCATTCAAATGGTATACACGAATGAAGGTCGCAATAATGTCTGACATGATGTGCTCTGATTATTTTTGTAATGTTGAGAAGACTCCTTGCCAGAATTAGGACAAATCTCCCTACCCTCATGTTGAGCTTCTGCCAAATGCTTCAGACACAACAGCAGAGTACAGCGGGTTACAAATATTAATGTCATGAGGACTGGCTATGTGACAACAAGGCAAATTCAGGGAGCCTTAAGTAGGGTACCACAAAAAGAGAACAGCTTCAAAACAGAAAAGAACAGCAGCCCCTTCAATGTTACTTTGAACCTAAGGTATTTGTCTGCATGTAAATGAACACAGTAATAAATGATGGATCACACTGTTCACTCAGAACATACAACAGAACACCAGAATGAACAAATGTTATATACTCATCTTTCTCCATCCCAACCTCAAACTGAAACTCTCACCTCTTCAATTTTCACCTTAAACCCTACAATTTCCCACTTATTCTGATTTCTCCATTTTAATGCCCAGTCATTATTGTTTTTTAGCTACTTCGTACCCATGCTGTCATTGACAGCTGGCTGATTGGGTAGTTCATGGCATTTCTCACCATGGACTTATTTGGAGTGAACTTGGGTCACAGCAGGGTCAGCACCTTCTCACATGATTCAGAGCTCCCCATTAACAAGGGAGATGGCATTAAATGCTGTAAAAACCTTCCCAAAATTCAGTATTTGTAATTTGGTCCAAACTATAACTTCACAAAGTTTCAGCATTACTTCGCTGCTTTTGAAATGTTACTGTGTATTCCAAATATTTATATATTGCAAAAGAACAGAAACCCCAGCACTGACCCTTGGGGAGCACCGCCCTCTAGTTTGAGGCACCACCATCTACCATGAATAGTTCCTTTCAATCTTTAAACCACGTTTTTAGTCCAATTGGGCCCTGACCCTGCCATTCCTTGGGCCTCAATTTTATTATTCAATCCATTACGTGGTTCTTTTTTGAACACTTTCTTAAAATCGATATGGAGAACACCAACTGCATTCCTACAGCATAACTAGACAAATTTGAAAAATCCCATTGTCTCTACCTGATTTCATAGATTAGAATCCCTACATTGTGGAAACAGGCCCTGCAGCCCAACACCAGCCCTCAAAGCATCCCACCCATTCCCCTATAACCCACCTCATCCGCACATCTTTGGAAAGTGGGAGGAAACCCACACATACACAGGGAGAATGTGCAAACTCCACACAGACAGCTGCCTGACAGTGAAATGGAACCTGGGTCCCTAGCACTGTGAGGTAGCAATGCCACCCTTTAAGTTTCCTTTAAGCAAATGCGATACAAATCACTAGAAGCACAGCCAGTCATTCTGAAGACCCTCCCTCAATTTTGTCCATATCTGTTGTCTGGACCTTTTTTTGCTCATAGTTTTGTCAACTTCCTCTGCCTTCGTAAATACTGAGACAAATACTCATGAAGTATTTTAGCCTTATCCCGTGCCAGTAAACATTTGTCAACTTCTTTGTCCCTTATGTGACCCACTTCACAACTTACTGTCCACCTACTGTTTACAAAAAGATATTTGACAGTCTATTGAATACCCCCATTAGCAAAATCATTCCCTTTCTCCTTCTCAGCTATAATTGAATGGAATCTGTCCTGGATCTCTTCAAACATCTTTAAGAATCTCCTCTAAACTCACCATTTCGATCATGCATTTGGTGATTTTTTTTTCTATTTAATTCCTGATATCCATATCAGGACATTATTTGGCATTCAAAGTTGGTTCGTCTTTTTTATTATTGAAGTGAACTATGCACACTCGTCATTCTCTGATTACCCCCTCTCATTGTAGTAACGTATTGCCCTGTTTTGCATCTCCCAGTTTGTTAATCTGTACTGCAGGGACATGCTGTTATGCTACAACCAGTGCTCAATTTACTTGCTAAATTTTAGTAGATTTTTCAAATTCTAATTGTAAATATGATTTTTACACATTGGAGTAGAAATAATTGAAAACGGAATGGCTCTAAAATTGAGGTTGAATTAATCTTCATTCGCTCGGTCAAATTAAATACACTGTGTCTAAAGGCTAATCCTGACTCCTCATGTATTGTACGATAAATCCCGAACCATGCCAATAGTAATCATCTCAATAATACTTGTGATAATTATGATTAATTAAATACTGAGCAGATGACTGTTGATAATCAAACATCCTTCTAAAAATGTTGAATTACAAATTGGAGCACAAATGCTTCTGCCTCACAGCCCTGCAGTACGCAATACAACTTTTAGACACAAAGGGCAAGATTTGTGACAAATATGGAGGCAGGAAACATGGCATTTGGGGAAGTCAACTTTGGGGGAGCAGAACTGTTGAAATCACAATGGCAGGTTCAGAAAAAATTAATTAACCCACTGGTGGCTTGGGCCTCACACAGTGCTGTGATCAATTTCTACTGGTCATGCACTTGGTGATGGGGATCATTTAATCATTGGGAAGGTGGCGGCGCTGTCTGTTACCTTCCTACCTTCATCCCAAATTTAAATCTATATCCTTCCCACTCTGGCACTAATAGAAGCCCTTAAGTGGCCAACTGGTGTCTGCATAAAGGTCTCGTATTGCCAGTGTTGGCAATAACCCTGTGGTGGGTAGGGGACTCACCATGCATGGCCTCTGGTGAACAGACTCCTGCAGGTTGCTGGGGAGGCCCACGTTCAAAGACACTCAGCACCTATTTGAAGGTTCTGGCATCAGGAAGGGGGTAGTCTACCAGAACCACACCATTCCCCATACTGCATAACTCTCTTTTGTCACTCTGCGCCATAAAACCTGATTTCCAAATTGCCTCTCTCGATCACTCACCTCTCATTTGCAGTGCAGTGATGATTTTTAGCTTTGGCTGAGTGATGTACTCAGAGGTGTCACTGGCATCGTGGTGGAGCTACCTATCCTGCTGTTCTCGGTCAGTTGCGAAACCTGATGCTGGCCTGACAAGTACTTGAGTTGATGAAGGTACAGAGGACATGCTTGAAAGAAGGAAATGGTGGGTATTCCAACAGTTTTACCAGCCAGCAGGACCCCTATTGTCTGCACAAGATTCCATCCATGATCTTAAAACTTTTAAGATGAAGTCTGATCTTCAAGGTTAAACCAGGTTTGCATGGAAACATGTAGAACCAGGTTTAAGTTAATTTAAAGGTGGTGTGCACGAGTCAGCTTGTCTATTTATCTGAGGTGAGCAGCAGCAGTGAGAGGAATAGGAAGATAACATCTTGTATGGAGGTTTGGGATCAGGATGGTCTGGAGGTAGCCAACCCGAGAAGACAGAAGAGAGGAAGACCAGTGAGACACCACCTTCAGGAGGCAGATGAACCACATCCTGATATTCAGGTGGCAAAGCCAGAGACATCTGAAGCTGCATAGGGAAATGGTCACCGAAATTTGCCTGATCCTGCAGCAAGACCCCAGTCACATGGATTTGGCACCAACTCAAGCCAGTGGTCCCCAATGTGAGCATGGATCTCAACTCTCATTGCCACTGGCTATTTCTGGCTACATGTAGACTGAAAGCAAATCAGCATCAATGCTGTGGAGAATGAATTCCTGGAATAAATGCAAGATAGTTTTCTAGAAGTACATGTCAAGAAACCAAGTGCAAAATCAGTTATTTTAGACAAAATATTGTGTGATTAGAAAGGGCTATTTAACAACCTAATAGGAAAACAACCTTTAGGGAAGAGTGACTGTAAGATAATGGAATTTTACATGAAGGTCAAAATGGTAGTGTTCAACCCAGAACCAGGAACTTAAATATAAGCAAAGGAAAATACAAAGGCATTATGGGCAAGTTGGTTGTGATAATTTGGGAGACGACATATCAAGGTGTCATTTTGGACAGATATGGCTAGTGTTTCAAAGAAGTAAATACATGGTTTTCAACAAATTTGCTTTCCTTTGAGGCAGAAAAATGCCTACAGAAAGGGTGATTCGATAGTGACAAATAAGGAAAGTTGAAGATTGTATTGGCTTCGCTAGAATGTGGCCCTGATTCCCGATGCAGCCTCTCCATTCCCAGGAGCGTGTGCAGGTGCAGGTGGATGGTGTGGGGGAGGTGGGTGACAGTGTATCCCTGGTGTTATGTCCAGAGTCTCCACTGCTTGGGCACCAGTGAAAGAGAACAAGAAGAAATACATTAAGGTTCCACAGAGTCTATAGGCACAGCACAGTACTTCGTGTTAGCCTTTCTGGCAGCACCATGGATTCTCTACAGTGCATAAAGAGGCCATTTGGCCCATCAAGTCAGCACCGACCCTCTGAAGATCATCCCACCCAGACTCTATCCCCGCAACCCTGCATTTCCCATGGCCAGTCCACCTAACCTGCATATCTTTGGTCTGTGGGAGGTAACCCACGCAGTTATCGGGAGAATGTGCAAAATCCACACAGATGGTCCCCTAAGACTGGAATCAAACCTGGGTTCTTGGCATTGTGAGACACCAGTGCTAACCACTCTGTCACCAAGTGGAATGAACTCTGGCTTTGTTGCCTTGTAACTCCGGCCTGGCCATCCGCAATGGATTGGCCTCCTCTTCCCCAGTAATCTTGAGGGTTTCTTCTTCAGCTTGAGCAGGCAGTACTTTGCAAACCCCCTTACTTACCTTCTGGTTAGGAGTCAGGGGAAAGCAGAGATTTAGCAACGGGATGAAAGCCACCTGGCATCTTGTCTGTCTGTATCTCCATCAAACATGTTGGCCGAGGATATATCTAATTGCACAAATGAATCAAACTGTTGCACTCTTTGGCCTTAAGTCCCATGTGATCCTGAAGGTGATCCCACATTCGCCCAAGCCTCACTGTCCCACAAACATATAGCCCGATGCCCACATAAGAGACAATCCCATGCTATCATGTTATGTACCCAGTTAGATTGAAGGAGGTCATTGATCTTTGCCAGCTCTGTACCCATGATCTTGATACAAGCCACAGTGACTAATCTCTTCTTTGAACTCCATGTAGACCACTTCGGTCAGACAGGAGGGTGCCCTTGTGGTATTGTTCATGAGTTTGAGTTTGATTTATTGTTGTCACCTGTACCAAGATACAGTGAAAAGTTTGGTTGAGTGGCTATACTGGCAGATCATACTGTACAAAGTGCATCAAGGGCAGCAGAACACAGTGCACAATACAATGTTACAACCAGCAGAGAGAGATCACATGTAACATTCGAGAGGTCTGTTCAAAAGTCTGGTAACAGTGGGGAAGAAGCTGTCCTTGATGCTGTTCATACTTGTATTCAAACCTTTATACTTGCGGCCTGACAGAAGAGGGTGGAAGAGAGTATAATTAATTCACCAATGGAAACTCACCCCTTCATGCAATTTCACATGTTTCACATGGCCACCATGGACCCTTTAAACGTACATTTGAATCACGTACGCAACAACACAAAAGTGGCACTCTCTTCTGGACCCATCATCGGGAACAGGATGCCACTAATCTCAGCCCCAAACATTGAGTTTCAATTTAAATGATACCTAATAATTTTCAAGTATTATTGTAAGTCGCCTGTGGATTTGTCACATCTCAATGCTGTAGATTGCTGTGATAGAGGTCAATACAATGTTTTTCCTTCATGGTTCACCATAGTAATTTCTTACTTGTAGCCAAACTAATCTTGGGAAGGGAATGCTGAGTTTTATGCAGCAAAATCATATGTTTGATATGTTCATATGAAAAATGTATTTATAATTTCACAACACCATCAGGTAAATGGAATCTTGTTGCTGTGAAGATAGATATAAACAGAAAGCTGAACTATTCTGTATTGTTCTCATGGTTCATAAGGAACATGGAAGTAGGCCACTCAGCCTCCTGCCTACTGGACCATTCGAATAGGTTATTGAAGATCTGTCTTACTGGCTCATTTACTTGCCTTTGCTCCATATCAATTGACAACTCTACTCAACAGAAATCTATCTATTATAGCCTTGGAAGTTCTAACTGTTGCAGTGTCTGCAGTTTTTTTTGGAACGGAGGGAAAAGAATTCCATCTCGTGCGAAAAAAGTGCTTCCTGATTTTCACCTGAAGCGCCCTAGTTCTCAAATTAAGAACATGCTCTTTCATTTTTGATTTACCCGCAAGAGATAATTTCTCTGTATCCACACGATTGAATCCTTTTAATGATTTAAACGTCTCAAACACATCACTCCTCAGTCTTTTACACTCAAAGGGTATATAAGCAAAGCTTCTGCAAACTGCCCTCTGAATTTAACACTCTAAATCCCAGTGTCATTCTGCTGAATCTGCAGTGCACCCTCTGTGATATATGTAACCTGTAGCAGCACGGCAGATGTGTCTGCCTCGTGGAACAAGCAAAAATTGCAGAAGCACTGTGCTAATCCAATGAACAGGAGCCTGAGGCTGAAATCTAACTGAAAATAATTTTATTTTTGGATTCTCCTTAGTGAATACAGGGGAGATTTAGCTGCAGTAATTGAGCCCTGCGGAATTGATTACCTTGGTTTCGTAACTTTTGGAGCCTTCTCTAGGTTCCCAGACCTGCTTTCAGCATGTTCCTGAATTTCTCTGTCACTGTATCTTTCACTTTCTTTAGTTTCATTTCATGTAAGCTCACAATTTTTGGTGGTAAGTTTTCATGTTAATTTGGTCACATGTACTGTGCAGAATTAAGAGAAAGCGCTTGGTTATTTCTAAAGCCACTTCTTTGAGTTTTTGGTTTTCCTTTCCTTGTAATTCTTTAAATCAGTATTCTGACTTAACATGCCAATTGTTGATGACAATTCCTGCTGTTTCATCTACTTGATTTGAGTAATGGATCCCTGTGCCACTCCCGTTTGAGAGGCACCTGATAAAAGATATTTACTGTCTAAGAATTGCTATTATAAAATGAGTGTGTGCTTTGTTTTGTAAGATAATGCTTTCCTTTTATCTTTGTAATATCCCTCACAGCTATTTCCCTTGCTAAGTATTTGTGGGGAATGCCTGAAACATGTGACATGTGCGCAAAAGATAGAAGAAATATTATTTCACAGCACTGTACAAATAAACACCACAATCTGTGACTGGCAAGTGGTTTATGCCTGTAATCATCAGTATTAAAAACTGTATGTGTAAGCTGTGTGTCACAGGAATGTGCTGCATAGAGGCCGTGCATTGCAGAAGAAGGGCAAAGATTAAAACAAAGATGGAGTTACAATTGGCTCCACAAGGACCCCTTCAGGTAGCTAGTTCCAGAACAGCCTTTGCTGTGGTATTTAAATGCACCATTTGCTTGTCCTGTTGGCTGCAGATTGTGCTGGTTTATAAATCGGGGATTAGATTATTAAAATGAAGAGCTTATCCTAGAGTTTAGACATCATAGATGAGGCCTCAGCCAGAATATTTTGGATAATACTTGATGCAACACTTCAGGAAAGATGTAACTGCCTTAGGAAAGAGTACAGAGAATTTCTGTTGGGATAATGAACGTGCTGGAAAAGGCTCAGCAGGTCTGGCAGCACCTGTAGAGAGAGAAAGAGGATTAATATTCCTTCATGAAGAAGCATCGCACTGGACCCAAGCACTCAACTCTGTTTCTGTCTGCACAGGTGCTGCCAGACTTGCTGAGTTTCTCTAGCATTCTTTGTTTTTACTTCATATTTCCAACATCCACGGTATTTTTTTTTTAACCTGTGGGGATAGTATCAAAAATGGGAGACTTCAGTTCTGAGAAAAGCTAGGGTGGCCCTCCTCAGAAAAACAGTGGTTGAGTAGTGAACTCATGGAGGGTTTCATGATGATAGAAGATTTTGACAGAGTAGATGGAGAAAAGCATATTCCTTTTGGTGAATGGGTCATTGGATGGTTGGGCAAAACATCCAGGGGAGCTATGGATGCTTATTCAGAGAGTTGTTGAGCAATGGAATGCTTCACCTGAAGATGTTCTGAAAGCTGATTCTATAAATATTTTCAAAGCGAGATGGGCAGGTGATTAATATTGATGAACTTACACTGTTATTTGCAGAAAAAAACTGACAGCCCCTTCAAAAAGCCAGCACAGACATGACGGTTCCAGTACGACAAGTTTCTGAGTTTCTTAAAAACTGAAGGTGGAGGAAATACATTTTGCAGCTATTCGAGTCTTAGAGAAAAATCCATAGCGTCTGGCCCTTGCTGACTTTCAGATAATATTTCTGGGATATCGCTGTCCTGCGTGGAAAGACATCCATTTGAAATAATTGGGAGAATATATGTTTTAACAACACGGCAATTTTGCCCCAATAGCTTCTTGGAAATTTCCTAGGGATCCTTGTCACACTCAGCAGGAGAATGCTCAAGTAAAGTGCATTAAAAGTTGTGTAATTTTTTTGCAGGGGATGTGAACATTATTGGCAAGGCCAGTACTTAGCACCCATCCCTAATTGTGAAGGTGATGAAGGCTTTTTTCAATTGATGCATACTGTTTTTTGGAAGAGACTTTCAGGCTGCTGACCCAGTGATGGTGAAGGAATGGTAATAATACAGTTCCGCTCAAGAATGGCTTGGAGAGGAACTTGCAGATAGTCCTCTTTCCATGCATGTGTTCTGCTTGTCCTTCCAGGTGATAGAGGTCATGGGTTTGGCGGTTGGTATCAAAGGGGCCAGGCTGAGTTGCTGCAGTGTATCATGCATATTGCTGTTATTATGTGTCAGTGTG
Source organism: Stegostoma tigrinum (assembly GCF_030684315.1). Taxonomy (NCBI): domain Eukaryota; kingdom Metazoa; phylum Chordata; class Chondrichthyes; order Orectolobiformes; family Stegostomatidae; genus Stegostoma; species Stegostoma tigrinum. The sequence goes on along the minus strand of NC_081355.1, from coordinate 61,635,681 downwards.
GGAAGGAATGTATTTTGAGTGTGATGGATATGGTGAGCATCAAATGGACTGCTTTGTCTTGGATGATGTCCAGCTTTTTGAGAGTTGTTAGAGGTGCACTCATCCAGGCAAGTGAGTAATATTCCATAATACTCCTGATCTGTGTCTTATAGGTGATGGACAAAATTCAGCCAGACAGGAGAACACACAATATTTACATAGTTGGTTTAAAGCAGTTTTTGGTCAATGGTAACACTGGGAATGTTGATGGAGGAGCATTCAGTGATGGTGAGACCATTGAATGTCAAGTGGAGCTAGTTAGATTCTCTCTTGCTTACTGGCATTTGTCTGGCAAGGATTTCTCTTGGCACTTATCAACCCTAGCCCCAATGTTGTCCAGATCCTGCTGCATATGGACATGGATTGCTTTAGTTTTGTGAGTATTTGTGAAAGAAAGCTTCATAGTTCACAGGGAAGAGAAACGCTGAGCAAGATCAATTAAGTTGAACCTAAAGAATGGTATGATTGAGTGGTAGCTTGGTTTGTTTCACTATATTTTTTATTTTTTAAGTAATAAACTTATGTTTTACTATTAAGGAAAATCTGTGGTCTCATGTGACTATGTTTCATGAACTATGTTAACAAATGTATAAAGAAATGAACTATCAATCCCAGTTTCATTCTGGGGTCCGACAAATAGGTTGTGGAGGTAATCAGCCTCAACAGCATTTACCAAAAAAGCAGTGCTGTGTAATTTGGATGCTTCATCTCTAACTCATAAATGTAATAAACTAGATCATAATTTTTTTTGGACACCTGCACATACTGGAAGCCAAACATATTAATACACAGGACCTTGTTAATTGCAGATAGAAAGAACACGTAGACACATTGGGCTTGTTTCAACTTAACAGTGTAGTAACAGACTATGATCAGTGCCTTGATCAATCACCAGCAACCCTGGTTTAAATTTAAACAAAGCTTGACAGCTAACTGTCAGTCAACATCTGATTGATACATTGTCTGTGGCTGTGTCTTTAACAAACAGCATTAATTTGATGACAAATGGCATACTGTTCTCTTGTAGCACATAAAAAAGTTTCCTTATTCATTGATATTCTTGTGAATGTCCTGATGAGTCTGATCTGAAAAATATTGATAAAATGTGCCTTTGCTCAGCAAAACTCAAGCTCTGTATGACCAAATGATTTTGAAATGTTTTATTCTTACAAAGCAATCTTAAAGCCATGAATTATGTAAAATGTAAATGTGGGTCGGATTGTACTTATGGTATTCCAGTTCAAAATGTAGCAGTAATTAATGCCACAACCATGGATTTTTTTTTATTTTTCTAGTTGTGCTTCTTCTACATTCAATAGTTCCACACGTTTATGGAAAATATGTGCTTTTGAGCATCTCGGTTTTGTGCACTGTTACGTACTGGTCATAGGTAGCACAGTGCAATCACGTCTTCCCTTTAATTACAAAATAAATTCTAGCTGTTAAGTGGGACTGGAAATGTTACTCAACATAAGAATACTTTTTGTTTAAATATTCTTACAATATTTGAATATGAGAGCCTTCTAAGATTCTCTGTCCAAAGGGTAACAAATGGAAGTCTGATTATATGATTGGGTTCATCAGTTAGAAGAGCCCTGACATGTCAGGGAAAGAAGTCCTATGACCGTATCTAACATGAAATGGATAAGAGAATGTTGAAAATTAGGCCCTCAGTTAATTACAAGGTTAATGAAGTATCACAATGCAGTTGAAGGCTAGATAACTTGAAATGAAAAATTTTAATCTTGTACAATCTTTGGGGAGGCCTCATTTAGTTTGCTGTGTGCAATTGTGGACATGACACTTTCAAAGGGACTTATTAATTCTTGAAAAAGGAGAGAGAGAATCCTGGAACTAAGAATGCGAAGTTATGAGACTGACTTGGGACCGATTTATTTTCTTTAGAGAAAAGTAAACCAAATTAAAAGTATTAAAAGTAATAAATATCTTGAATATGTAATGTTGTTTCAAATTATCCAGATATTTCTTTTGATAATAACAGAGGTGAGAGGTTTGGTAGAGGTCTGTAATGCCACATTCCTAATCATTTTCTATCCTAATTCTGCAACAGTGGCAGAAATGATGTAGGTGCATTTTAATTGGACAACAGCGACTAACTATTGGCACAAGCTCGATGTGACTCACCTCAAGAAATGTGCAAAATAACTGTGACAGGAAAAAGGAAAGACAATGTTTAAAGGTGGCAATGGGCAATTGAATGAAGATTCGGATCATTCTGTCTCATTTTGTTTATTGTTGGTATATCCTTCTTGATTGGAGGCAGGCACTGGAAAGCCTCTGGGGTGTGCTACCAAGTGTAAACTTCCAAGTGCTGGTGACAGCATTAGCAGAATATTGGTGGGCAGTTTTAAGTGACCATTGAAGATATTCCAGGGTCAGCATTGGGCCTGGCAGTTGAAAGAAGTCCCAAGCGACCAGTTGTACAGCGCCAAAGGAAAACCTACACTCTGGTCATTTTTAATTTGCAACCAAAGACAAATCGATAACAAACTTCAGTTGGATCTAGAGAGTAATATTGTTCTTATGGAGTAATAGCTCCAATTGTGCAAAATTGTTTTCTATCCAGAGAAGTTAAAACAATATTGATTTTCTTTCTTTAAAGAAGGGTTGGATGGATGTCTGTTTCAGAACAGAGTTGAAGCTGATAAGGAATGGTAGAGGTGATAAGATGCTCCAGGGACCACACTGGTACATAATATTAGCAGAACCACAGATCAGTCATCTGTAGAATCTGTGTTTGTAAATTTAGTTTTAAGATTGGATTCGTATCCTAGAGGTTTGCTAAGGAGGGTTTTGAGAGAAGCTGTATCAAGATTTATCTCCCTGAATACCTCTGATGTATATTTCTCCCAGATACTGTGTAGTTGGAACATAGTATGAACATTTTTTTTATGATTTGTGGATGGGAGCAAATCAGTTATTCAAAATGCCAAAGCTTACATTTGGAAAATGTTTGGGAAATAGGTAACTAGGTCTATTTGATACAAAGATTTATTTTAAATCAGGTTTCTGAATGAAAGTCAATAATCATAGCAGACATAGTCGATAGATGTGGAAGCAGCATCATGGTAGGAGCAGCTTTAAAAAGCCTGAGATAACTGAGTACACTGCTCTCAGCACTGGAACTTATTAAAGTCACCAGTCTTACTAGACCAGAGGACTGCTGCCTCTCATTAGAGAGAGATGACTGGTGAAGGTTTAACCTGAAGGTTAATACACCTCAGGTGAGGGGAGAGGTTGAGAGAGCTAACCGCATGGTAACCTCAGTGGGAATTGTACCCATGCTGTTGGCATCATTCCGCATCAGAAGCCAGCTGTCCAGCTGACTGAACTAACCAACCCCCTAAATTGTGGAAAAAAATTGAAAGGACTCCATAGATTTTGCCTTTCTAGTACCTGAAGCCTTAAAGTATTCTGTCAAAGGGACTTTCATTTCTAATGTAAGACAATTTATCAAGTTACAACATGGAGTGATGCAGAATGAGGTGGTGCACAATGTAATCTTGAGACATTGCTGAATGCGCTTGACAGATTACATTCACTTAAAACAAAATTCAGAAGTTAAACTCACTCATGGTATCATCAGCATATTGTGACATATGAGCTGACGTACATAGATCTCAGACTCCATCATACTGGAAACACCTAGAACATGATACACTGAGGGAAATACGCTACAGTTTGTGACCAAATTGCTCAGTAGTCACTCAGACACAACAGTACCTCTGATTGTAGTACATGTAGATTTCAGGATCTGTATTAAATGTCTATTGAAACTTGCAGCACTCCGTTAGATCTGTTCCTTACATTATGGGAACTAACTAAGTATTGCCTTATCAGGCACCAGTACCCTGCTGAAGACAAAAAGCCCGTCATTATATGTACAATAGATCATGAGGGCAGATTGCATCAACAGCAACCCATTACAGGTCTTTCCAAATGTCAACTTGAACAGCATAATGTATTTATAATGCCAGCTGAACTGATATACACACAAACACATGAATTAAGATCTGGAGTAGGTCACTTGGCCCCTTGAGTCATTAAGGAATATAATATCGCATCTGATTTTCCCATGTTACTGACTACCCCAAATAATCTTTCACTCCCGGACTTATCAAGAATCCATGTACATCTGCCTTAAAAAATATTCAAGGATGTTGCTTTCATGCCAATTATGAACATTCACAACCTTTTTAAGCAGAAATTTCTAATTCTAGATTCTTCCATAAGAGGAAACCACCCTTCCATATGTACCCACTTAAAATCCCCCAGGATTTTACATGTTTTTATTGAGTTGGGTCTTTCTCTTCGAAACTCCAACAGGTACAAACCCAGCATCTTCCCAAATGACAGCTTGCCCATTATGGATATCAGTCCAATAATCCCTGAACTACTTCCAGTGCATATAGATCCTTTGCTAAACAAGTAGACCAAGAAGATACACAGCACTCCTATTGTGGTACAGATATATCATCTAAAATCAAAATTATCCCCAAAACCTTTTGCTTTTACTTTTGGCGACTTTCTAATAACCTTCTGTGAAAAACACACAGCTAAGGCACTTGAGGGCTTGGTTTGAATGGCTCTTGTGATAAAATGCATATGGTGAAATCTGAGTTTCTCCCTCTGAACTGCAAGCACAGCAAAGTTTGATTCATGACTGTCTGACATGAAAGCTGAGCCCCAACACCATTTTCAAAGATTAACTTTGTGGCATTGTGACCAGAGATAATGGGAACTGCAGATGCTGGAGAATCCAAGATAACAAAGTGTGAAGCTGGATGAACACAGCAGGCCAAGCAGCATCTCAGGAGCACAAAAGCTGATGTTTCGGGCCTAGACCCTTCATCAGAGAACTGATGAAGGGTGTAGGCCCGAAACATCAGCTTTTGTGCTCCTGAGATGCTGCTTGGCCTGCTGTGTTCATCCAGCTTCACACTTTGTTATCTTTGTGACATTGTGGTGAGTTACAGGTGTTGGAGATATTTCCGAAGGCGATTTCACCATAGGGACTAGAAATGATGCATTGAGAAAGGACTTAAGTTGCTTAAAGAGCTACATTTTGTCAGATTCATTTTATGGCACCAAGCATGCTATGAACAAGGGTTACTGTGAAGTCAGGTGTGGGCAAAGTTTACCTATGAAGTTACTGCTGCAACATGCCAGATAAACAGTGAAGACCTACCTGACAAAGAAGCCAAGAAGGGTAGTTGTATGTGGTGAAGGCAATGGACTGGGTTTTATACTAGGGCGCTGTCCATGTCACACCTACAGAATAAAAGCTAGGGCTGAATCCAGCTGCTATTTAGTAGTCATAGAGCTGTCATTGGTTTGAAATGAGAGTTCCAACCTCACGTTGGGAAGAAATTTCACCTCCAGGAGCTTCCAAGCAATCAAATAGTTGGCAGCATTCCTGTGCCAGCTGCACCACTGGCAGCATTAGTTCTCCACTTGGTTTCCAATGGAAACTGTTGATAGCACAGGATGCAAAAGTATTTTGGAGTCTGGTCTCACTGAGGCCAGGCTAACTGCAGAATAGGCAAGTCTTAAAGGTGCCTCCGATGATCACAGGTAGCTCTATATGAGGTATCCCCACCTTGTCCAGCCACCAACCTGAGCAGTGAAAATCGCTGGGTTGCACACTTGGAAATGGCCCTCTTAACAGGCTGTTAATTAGCGCATGCATGGGTAGGTGGGCCTTCTCCTGTTGAAGCTAAAGTTGTGGCGGGACAGGGGTGTAGATATGATGGACTGCACCCCAGGCATGCTACCCATTGTATGCCTCCCCCAGTCTGTTATATTCATTGCTATGATGTACTGTGGAATGATAACTGTGCACTGTTGGGGGTTATGATAACTATAGGCAGTTTGGTTTGGATTTTTTTTCAAAGAGAAAAATAGGCATTTAATAGCCTAGTAGATTCGCCAACTTTAGGTACATTTAAGTCGTCATTGGACGAGCATATGGATGTACATGGAATAGTGTAGGTTAGATGGGCTTGAGATTGGTATGACAGGTCGGCACAACATCGAGGGCCGAAGGGCTTGTACTGTGCTGTAATGTTCTATGTTCTATGAGAAATCTACATCACAATATTCCATAGTACTCTGACCTAGCATTCCACATTAGGAAGAGCTATTTCCTATCGCACGAGTGATGATGCACTGAACAAAAATGGCTGTTAAAGGAAAGTCTGTTGTATGGCTCTGGCAGCAAGATCTTGCAAAACCATGAAGATGTTGCAGTTCCACTTGTTAATTCCCTTTACTTCATATGGACGAGGACCTAGTGCAGATGAAGAAATGAACAGGATTGAAAAACCTACTCAGATAATGGCAGTAAACTTTGTAAAAGTTCATGCTGAGGCTGATCTCATTCTCCAAGACGTCAATGATGTGATCTCTGAGTAACATTATAAAAGAGGCATGTGGTTGATTAAGAGCCCTTCGTTCAATATCCTGATGGTTCCTGAACTCTTTATGAATGAATCCTGAACAGTAATGCTGAACTCATAGCTAAAACAAGCAGCTTATCAAAAGCGATGAGCAGAAGACCATAAGCAGAGGAGCACTTGTCGGCCATCCACCACATCAAGTTTGCACTGAACTTGTAATCCTCAATTTCACTTTCCAGCCTCTTCTCCATAACCCTTGATTCCCTTACTGATTAACAAAATCTCAGCCTTGAATATATTGAATGACCATGCCTCAACCGCCCATTACACAGATTCACAACTTTCAGAGAAGAAATTCCTCCTCAGCTCTGTTATAAAAGTGAGACCTCTCATTCGACATTTTGCCCTCTGGTCCTAGATGCTCCTACATGGGGAAATATCCATTCTCCACCTACTCTGTCAACTCTGTAAGTAACTTGCATGTTTCAGTAAGGCCATCTCCAATTCTTATTTATTCTGATGACTTCAGGTCCAATCTTTTCAACCTCTCCTCATTAAACGTTCCCTTATACCTAGTGTCAGCATAGTAGCAAGAATGAAGGCAGATCAGTTCATCGCATGAGTACTGCCTGATTTACATGTACCATGCCAAAACTGAGCAGTTGCATTCTCTACAGATTGAAAAGTTCTGACATTATGGAATTCTGACCCATTTCTTGAGCCAGGATTTGTTTCAGTACTGTATCTGTTCCTGATATCAGTTTTGTTGTCCAGGTGAACAGTTTGGTGATGTCCCTGTATCGTAGGCCGGCAGGGAGCCAGTATATTGAAAAATAGACAAAGGAATAAACAAGATGGAAGAATCTCTTGGATCCCAAGTTACTCTGTAAACGCTTGTGATGCGGCTGATTTAGTATTCAACCTTGCTGTAGCGGCTGACTTGGCCAATTGACAGTTATGTTCAGAAAAGGCTGCTTCTTGACTTGAGGTTGCTGGCAAATGTCCTCATTTTAGTCATAATTTCCCTTTGAAACTACTGTCCTCTGAGACTCTGTCATAAACCTTGATGAATATCAAAATAGCTAAAGCATATTTGTACTTTTAACTTAGAATTTACTTCTCTGCTAGCTCACTCTCCATAATATGCAAATCTAGAATATTGTTTGATAAACTGTGGCGCTCCATTATAATACACTTCTTCATCTGCTTCTACATGTAAGTATGGGAACTGAATGATTCTTGAATTCTAGACAGATGAAAGAAAAATCTGCATCAAATGTTAATGCATTTACATTGTAGTGGATCTGTGGCACAGAGATTGTGCTCCAGTCTAATTTATTTATACATAACTTAAAGGATCATTGCCATAACTGTCTCCTGAAAATACATGTATTTGTGCAGTAGTACTCCCAAAGTACTGCATTATAGTTGCATGTACAGCTTGTGTGTGAAAAGCCTCATTTTTAGCAGTGCTAGTCAAATAATGAAAATGCAACAATTTTGTTTTTGAAAACACTTGAAAGACAACTGTCCTTTCGACACTTCAGATTTTAAACAAGTTTTGTAGCTAATACACACATTAAAGGAATATTCAGTGATCTGGCTTTGTTCAGGTAACATACAATTACCAGATGAACAATGCTATTGTTGGTCTGTGAGTTCAATTAAATGAACAGGTTATGGGAGCACTTTCAATGGACGAAGGCACAATAAAGTCCATGGGGTTCTGGAAAACACTACTCTTTGATACTTTCGTGAGATGAAGTACTTTTATCTGTTTTATGAAAACTTATTTATAAGTTGTGAGAGGGATACAAACAGTTTACAGAGAGATGTTAAAATAGTATCAGAGATAATGGGAACTGCAGATGCTGGAGATTCCAAGATAATAAAATGTGAGGCTGGATGAACACAGCAGGCCAAGCAGCATCTCAGGAGCACAAAAGCTGACGTTTCGGGCCTAGACCCTTCATCTCTCTGATGAAGGGTCTAGGCCCGAAACGTCAGCTTTTGTGCTCCTGAGATGCTGCTTGGCCTGCTGTGTTCATCCAGCCTCACATTTTATTATCTACAGAGAGATGTTAATATGTTAAATAAATGGGCAAAAGGTTGGAAATGGAATATAGCATAGGGAAATGTGAAGCTGTTAATTCTGGAAAGGAGAGCAAAAGAACAATATTATTTAAAATGGAGGGAAACCGCAGAAAGCTGCAACGCAAATGGACATGGAGGTACTAGTGCACGAAACACAGAAAGCTAGCGCACAGGCACAGCAGGTAATCAGGAAGGCCAGTGGAATTTTGGGCCTTATTTCAAAGAGGTTGGAATGTAGGAATAGGGAAGTCTTACTGTAATTGTACAGGATGCTGGTGAAACCGTATCTAGAGCCCTGCGAAAATGTTTAACTCCCTTATTAAAGAAAAGAAATCATTCCATTGGAGGCACTTCAGAGAAGGTTCATTTGGATGGTCCCTGGAATGAACAAGTTATCTGATGAGCAAAGACTGAACATGTTTGGATTGTACTGACTGGAGTTTAGAAGAAGGAGAGGTGATCTCTTTGAAACATATTGGATTCCTAAAGGCTGAATACTGAGAGGATGTTTCCTCTCATGGGAATATGTAGAGCCAGAGGGTATCGTCTCAGAAAAGAAAGGGGCACCAATCTTCTCTCCGAGAATTTTGAATCTTTGGAACTCTTTGCCACACAAAGGCCTTGTGTATATTTGAGATTGAGATTGATAGATTCTTGATCAGTAGGGGAATCAAAGATTATGGGGAATATACAGGAAGTGGATGTGAGGAATGTTGAATCGGCATGATGCTATTGAATAGCAGAGCAGACTCGAGGGACCTACAGGCCTGTTCCCATTTCTCACGGTCTTAATGTCTTAATCATTATTAGCAGAAACATGAAAAATTAAAGCCTTTCTCAGCACAAAGCTAACAGGCAATAATTTTCTCAGAAATGCTTGTGCTCTGCTTCCATAACTTTGCCTGAAGTACAATGAGAATTTATGCTATTGTTGTGGTAAAATTACAGTTACAGGGAAGGAGGAGGTTCAAGAAATTTCCTGATCATTATTGTTTGCATTTAATAATTTTCTCACAGGAAAGAATTAGATTCCCTACAGTGTGAAAACAGGCCCTTTGGCCCAACAAGTCCATGCTGCCCCTTGAAGCATCCCACCCAGACCCATCCCCCCCATAACCCACACACCCCTGAACACTACGGGCAATTTAGCATGGCCGATCCACCTAGCCTGCACATCTTTGGACTGTGGGAGGAAACCCATGCAGACACGGGGAGAATGTGCAAACTCCACACAGACAGTCACCCGAGGTTGGAATCAAACCTGGATCCCTGGTGCTGTGAGGCTGCAGTGCAAACCACTGAGCTACTGTGCTGCTTACAAGGCTCTTTGTTCTCAATAAAACATTCACTGTGTTTGCCTTTCATGACACACTAGAAAATGCCTATTATAAGGACTACATATAAACTGGAAAATTGAAGTTTGGATTATTGGTTGTTTGCAACTTGAAGGAAAATTGAACCTGCATGGTTTTCGCTCCTCATTGGCTACACAACAGCATGTAACATTTGTCGTGATGCTGGATTTGCTACAACACTGCAAAGGAACAGCTTTTGGATTGGCTTTAAGTTGCAGTTTTACACAGACCTGAGGAGCAGTTGTATGCAGACCCTAAAACTTTCAAACAAGCCAGATCACTCTTTCTCTCTCAGTGAGTAAAGCAAGACCAACATTAAAGGGAGTCTGTAACGAATAATTTCTAACTTGAGCAAAAACTTAAGTCTGTTTGATCGGCTATGAAATTAAAAATTGTACTTGACAGCAGTGGGATTATCAACAAAACCAAAAGAACCATGAGAAAGGTACCATATTCCACCCTTGTGGTTGGGCTCATAATTAACACAATTTGTTCCTTCTTGTCTATATTATTTGCCCATAATATTTCTGCAAAACTATCTGTCCCATCTGTCCTATTCATCAAAGAATGTGTCCTTGTTTGGCAGAGTAGAGTTTAAGTTTGTAATTTTAGTAATTAATAATGCACTCTTTCCATTTGGTAAGTCTGTTGTATAAATGGGTTGTTTTCTTTTTGTTTGTTGATGAATTGTGGCAGAATTTCTTTGATCTTTAAAGACACCCAAAGTCAGACCAATTAACGATTTCAGTGTTTAAATTGGTCAGTTATATGTTTGTGATGACGCTTGCAATAGTGGGGTTTGATTTTCAGGATATTTTTCTGATCAACGGTGTGACATAATCTTCTCATGGACAGCTCTATACTGGGTGAGATTTGTTGGGCCTAAATGCAACCTAATTCATAGATAGTCAGTCTTTCCTCTTAACAAAAGCAACCTTGTCTTGTTTCCAATCTCACTATGGCTCCTGGCAAAATTGTTGTGGTGGTATAATAACAGATAACCGACTTGGTTCTCCCTATGCTTGTTTAATTCTTTCTCCACATCATATCACTTTACTGCTTTGTACTCTTCTTGTTCAAGTTCCTTCATGGGTTGCCAAGAAGATGATTTCCTCACCAACTTACCCGATCCCTATTTTAATACAAAATACGTCTTATCACTAAAAATTTCGATGTTCATCTGAACTCACCCATGTATTTTCTGGAGCTTTTTGCTTCCTTCAATCTCACCCTCCCGATTGACATCCCTAATCCTCGTCATCAGCTGTATCCTTGAGACCTTTGGAATCCTCCATGTCCATTGTGACTCTCTGTCGTTATTTTCTCATCTCACTTTGCTACATAAAAAGTACCTTACCAAAAGTCTTAATGAACACCTCCTGTCTCTGGAAATTCTTTATCTGCCACTCTCTCAGAATTGTTTTTTTTTCATATTCCAGTCTTCCCCTGTGGCACTTTTGATCGTCTCTGCAGCTCTTCAGACAGTACTTCAATGTTCTTTTTTCCATTAGCTCCAGAGCAACAGTTTTCTCTGTGGTCTAAATCTACTGCCTGTCATAGTGAGTGCATGTCACAAGTGAGCAGAGTGCTATCTATTGCTGGGTAATTGTCTACAGTTAGTCCTTTTACCTAGTTACATTGTCATAGTCAGAGAGTCGTAGAGGTCTACAGCACAGAAAAGGCCAGTTGGCCCATCAAGTCTGTGTCAGTCCCCTAACTATTCTAATGCCATTTTCCAGCATTTGGCCTGCATCCTTGTATGTCGTGGTATCACAAGTGCACAACTAAATACCTCTTAAATGTTACAAGGGTCTCTGCCTCTACCACCAGTATAGGCAGTCCATTCCAGATTCCCACCATCCTCTGGGTGAAGACACTTTTCCTCACACCTCCCCCGACAAAACATCCTCCTGTTTAAATCTGTGCCCCTAGTCATCCCCTCCATCAAGGGAAAATAGTCTGCCCTGTCCATGCCCCTCATAATTTCAATCGTCCTTTCTCAGCATCCTCTGCTCCAAGGTAAACAACTGCAGTCTATCAAATCTCTCTTCATAACTACACGTCTCCAGCACACGCAACATTCTGCTAAACCTCCACTGCATCCCGTCCAGTGCAGCCATGTCTATTCTATAATATGGATTCCAGAACTGCACACAATTCTCTAACTGTAACCCAACCAACATTTTACACCAGCATCCATAAGTTCCCTGCTCTGAAATGCTATGCCTTGGTTAATAAAGGCAAACACATGGTTGGCACAGCAGCTCAGTGATTAGCACTGTGTCAGGAACCAGGGTTCATTTCCAGCTTTGGGTGACTGGCTGAGTGGAGTTTGTATATTCTTCTTGTTTCTGCTGAGTGCTCCAGTTTCATCCTACAGTCTAAAGATGTGTGGGTTAGCTGGATTGGCCCTGCTATATTGCCCCACTGTATCCAGGGATTTATCGGCTAGGTGGACTAGCATGGGAAATGCAGGGTTATGGGTTGCCCTTCAGAGGCACGGTGCAGACCCAATAGGTCACGTAGCCTCTATCTGCACTTTAGGGATTCTATGAAGTGTCCTTTATGCTTTCCATTACCATTGGGGATGGGTGGACATGTACATCTCATCCTTGGTGCTGCCCAGGGAGCATTATTGTTTTATTATCTTTTTTACTTTTATTATTAACTTATTATTTATTTTATTCATTATTTTATCATGCATCATATATTTCCTTGCCTTGCTTGTTTGTCCTGCCAAATGTATCACCTCAAACTTATTTGGATTGAATTTCCATTCTCTTATCAGTCTCACTTCACATTCAACAGCTGGTGCTACTCTCACCACCTGTCTGCTGCAACAAGCCACCTTTCGTAGCCACCTTCCGCAGGTCCTCCATCCTTCATCCAACACAAAGGTGATGCAATTCATTGATCATACTCCCTCCTGCTTAGTTGAATCTTTCACTTCTGTTTCTTCCAGCTCTTTACCTTCCCCAGAGTACTTTCCATCTTTTATCTGTAGTTTCCTTTGCACAATATCCACTGCTATTACTAAACTCACCTCAGCAAGACATCCTCCTTCAGTATTTTTCCATGGTCCAGCTTCATTATTCTGTTCTTTTTTAGCTCAACTCCTGTCTGTCACACTATAGAAATTATTTTGCCTTGAATATCTTCTCATTCAATTGCCTCAGGTTTTTGTTGCTCATAGTTCTATTCTTTACCTACTTTCTTTCATCATCTAAATGCTACTCCCGGCACTACTGTGTCAGAATGTGGAGTCAGCTTTCATATGCATGCTGACCAAGGCCAGCTGCATTTTCTGCTTCTCCACTAAACCAACTGCTGCTGCAATACATTCCCTCCAGTCCGCTCAAAAAAGCTATTCCTATGACATTATCACACGAAGCATTCTGAATCTTAATGTTCCTATCTCAAAGTCACCCTCTTGGCTCCTGGACCTTACCTTCACCTTCTACTTCAGCTGCTATCAAGAGTAGCCCAGGGTGGGGGTGCATTGCTCAACTCTCTGCACAACTAAACTTTCTTTTCTTTCTTAATCACACTAAGGCTTGTATCTCCCTGATTTTGGTTTGTGCACAATCACACTGATTGTCCAAAATCTCAAGAATTCTTGACCTCAACTTTGAATCTTTCCCCAGCTTTGGACTGAATACGAGGTGCCCTCGTTGATATCTTCACATGATCTCCATCTCTGCCCCACTGCGGGTGAACACATTGGGAGCAACATTGATTGTTTTATGCTGAGAATTGCTCCTCTATCTCAACAAGAATGCCCACCTTAGAGGGTTACCAACCAACCAGATGTCCTTTCACTTTGCAGTCCCAGCAGCACCAGTCAGGAATGGTGGCCATGTCTGGGACTACAGGCAGACCCACCACATCTCAGGGTCCAAGTAAGTCCAGGGTTAGTGTTCGCAGTGAGGAACTTGAGGGGGCAAGTTTCAGAGTCTGGAAGGATGATCTTTTGGGGGGAAAGGTTGCTTCTGATTCTGCCCGTCTTGCCTGATATCAGCTGGTGTAACTAAAGGTGGTAGGCTCCTTGGATTGTGCGAGCCTCCCGAAGCTAATTGACCATTCCAAGGCCTCGGTAGACCCAAGGGACGACAAACAGCCTGAAAGTGTCCATTGTTCTTCTTTTAAAATGTCAACCTGGTTATGGGCAGGCAGGTAGGCAGGCACTGTGAAAGAGACCCATTGGAGTCTTTGCAACCTTGCATGTTCAAGGGCAGGGGAGTATTAAATCCAGCCCATTTATACTGTTTCTCACTTAATCCAATCACAGTCTGGAGCTGGTCCTTTAGATTTTATGACCCACTCTGCAAGACTTCTCCCTTCAGGATCTTTATGTTGCCATTTCACTCCCTATATTGAAATGCTTTCCTAAGACCTTTTTATTTAATCATAAGCTATTTAATCATACACTTGAAGTCTTTGCTCCTTTACCCTTTGTCTCTGCCATGCTGTTCTTGCTGTAATAGCCTGTTAAATATTCCGGCATACCTTTGAAAATGAGATAGGTCTTGATTTTGTGCATCAGTCTGAATGCTGTGATATTGAGTTACCAACCTGTTCTACGCCCTGTCTGATTCCAGTGGAACTAATAGAGAAACATATTAAAACAGGCTGTTGACTCAATATTGTATGCTTTATGCTCACACAAGTAAAGATCAATGCATGCATTATGGTGCTATATTAATATGAGCTGCTGTTGGTTATTGTTTAAACGTACTTAAACTTATTTAACCTTTAGATTGGCTGTTCTCTAAAACAAGACACAAGCAAATACTCTTCTTTATGTATGTTTTACTCGACAAATCAGTATTGAATGTGCAAAATTTCAAACATTTGCCAAGCCACCTGTTCTGGGGGTAATTAATGTTTTGGTACATTGAAACCACTAAATGATGTGTGGTCCTGCAGCCTCAGCATCTTTGTCATTCTCAATACAATGCTGACTTGGAACTGTCGATCAGTCTCTAATGGTACTGTTTGAGTGCTGCTGTGAACTTGACTGGTACTGAATTAAAGAATGATGGACAGTTCCAGATTAGCTTCCAGCAATAAAAAGAAAACTAAACCTTGTATTGCTTCAGCAAAGTTGCTCACTGACTGAGCTCATGGTTCTTGTCAGCCAAGCGTATCTCAGCTTTCCATCTGACCTGAAAGTTCAGGTCTCCACGAGCTTAATTAATACCTTTTCATAACTGGAGATTCTTTTTTGCTGAAACATGTGAGAGAAATATGAAGGGAGAAATAGTGTACTTTGTTAATCCCTGCAGACATTGTCAAATAAATTAATTTTACACATAATGCATGCAAAGTCCTTTCTTCTATTACATAAAATGCTTTTGTTCTGCCTTTAATTAGTGTAAATATTCTTCCTTGACACAATATTTTGAAATCATATTTCAGACCATGTGCTTCCTATATATCATTTATTGCAGTAGGAATTTGGGATTTTTAAGAGCATTGAAGACACAACTTTCTGTGTAGTGGGAACAGTGTGACTTCATTCTTATTTAAGTAATGGAATTGATTTTTGGACAGTAGTGGGAGTAGGTCATGGCCTTTCGGAGGACCTGTGAATTGCCAATTATTTCCTCTGCAGAGAGCTAAGGAGAGATTTTCCTTGCTCTGTGTCTGGGGAATGGGACCACGTTGGATTTAGCAAATAATTAAAGTGGAAAAGAATCAGGTGAGTTGCTTCATAAATGTATACTTTAATTCGCATCACCAGGAAACTGAACACAACTCTGAATGATGAGTGGATATATGCTGAATATATATCATCTCAAAGCAGGGGAATAAAAACAAGATCTTCATTCTAAATAAGGAGTTTTCGGTTTCCAGAAGTACATTGCATTCCTGTCCTTTCTATCATCATTTCATAATTCTAAACATTTGAAGTTATCCCATTGCCTTCTCTCTTCTAACACCAATTCCCTAATTATGACACTGGTAAAGCTATATTCTCTCTGTTGTTTGATAGTATGGAATCCAAAAAAATAGCATGCAGTGCTTCGGCTGTGAACTTTCTGAATAACCTCATGTTTTATCTTCAACATTGTGCCATTATTCCATTAGCCTTTTGCAATGATCTTATCCGCTTGAGATTCTGCTTTCGAAGACTTTTGATTCTGATCCTTCTTCTGTACTGGCCACTGACTTACAATCATAGAATCATAGAGCTGTACAGCACAGTAACAGAACCTTCAGTCCAACTCATCCATGCTGACCAGATATTCTACATCCATCTGGTCCCATTTGCTATCATTGTCCCATTTCCTTGTAAATCCTTACTATTCGTAAAGCCGTCCAGATGCCTTTTAAATGATGTTATTGTACCTGCCTCCACCACCTCCTCTGGCAGCTCAGTCCCTACATGCACTACCCTTTGTGTGATAAGTTGCCCCTTAGGCACCTTTTAAATCTTTCTCCTCTCACCTTAAATCAATGCCCACTAGTTTCGGACCACCCTCCCTTGGGGAAAGGATCTTGACTATTTATCCTGGCAACATCCCTGTAATTTTTTTCTGAACCCTTTCAAGTTTCAGAACATCTTTCCTATAGCAGAGAGACCAGAATTGAATGCAGGATTCCAAAAGTAGCTTGACCAATGTCCTGCACAGCCACAACATGATCTTCCAATTCCTATACTCAATGTACTGACCAATAAAGGCAAGCATACCAAATGCCTTTTTCACTATTCAGTCTACCTGTGACTCTGCTTTCAAGGAATTATGAACCTGCACCCCAAAATCTATTTGTTCGGCAACACTCCCCAAGACCTTACTGTTAAGTGTAGAAATACTGCCCTGATTTGCCTTTCCAAAATATGTCACCTCACATTTGTCTAAATTAAAAACTATTTGCCATTCCTCAGCTCCTTGGCCCACCTGCTGAAGGTCCAGTTGCACTCTGAGGTAACCTCCATCACTGCCCACTACACCACCAATTCTGGTGTCATCTGCAAACTTCCTTACTATATTCACATCCAAATAATTTATATAAATGTCAAAAAGCAGTGGACCGAGCACTGATCCTTGCGTGCACTGCAGGTTACATGCTTCCAGTGTGAAAAGCACGCTTCTATCCTCTGTGTCCTACCTTTTGTATCCAAATGGCTAGTTCGCCCTGTATTCCATGTGATTGAACCTTGCTAACCAGCCTACCATGTGGAACCTTGTGGAACACCTTTTTGAAGTCCATATAGACAACATCCACCGCTTTGCATTCATCAGTCTTCTTCATCACTTCTTTAATAAACTCAACCAAGTTAGTGAGACACGATTTGTCACACACAAAGCCATGTTGTCCTTGCCTTTCCAAATACACAAAAAAATTGTCCCTCAGAATCCCCATAACCACTAACCCACCATTGACGATGGAGATAGAAAGGTGGTAGAGTGCTCACCTGTCATACTCCTGTCTCAATGAATGCCCCTGCCAGCAAGCTCTCCATGGAGCAGAGTGGGAGGTTCTGACATGCACTTCTGATTTTCATATTAACTGTGAATGTGGGCACCATGCACTCTAGTTCTGTGCTCGAGTCATTAATGCACTGTACACAATGAACTGAAATGGTCTCAAAAAGAATCAGAATAACCATGAATCACTTCCAATCAATCTTACAAAATTCTCTGAACCTTTACTTACACCTGACAACTTTATTTTCAATTTATTACCGTCCCTCTAGTTATGTGGTACATAACTTTCTGTAGTAATCTGCTATGCAGTACCTTGTCAATGGCTTTCTGAATGTACACACACGGTACATTAGACCCATTGCATTTCTTCATCGAGCAGATTTTTCCCATTTCAAACAGGATAGTCAGCACAATCTTTCCTTCTAGAATCCGGTTTGCATTGGGAAAATGCGTACAAATAGTTAGGAACTTTGCGGACACCGAGAAGATTTTGAACTGCTTGGATATTTCTGAAATCAAAAAGGTAGATTACCCATAATTAGTGGAACTCTTGCCTCTGTGTTGATGTTTGCCAGCAACCCTTGAATCTGACTGCTGTTTCAAACACCTGGGGAATCAGAAGAAGAAGCAGAAATAAGAATCACAAGGCTGCAGGACTTCTCCCTCCCCCCTCTCTCTCTATCTGCCCATCTCTCTTTCTCTGTTTCATTCTGTCTATCTGTCTGCCTGCCTCTTTCTTTGTCTTTCCCTCTGTTTACGTTTCTCTCTCTTTCTCTGTCTGCCACCCCCCATCCACCTGCCTATCCCTCTTTCTTTCTCTCTGTCTCTCTGTCTCTTTCACTGTCTCCCTCTCTCTCTCTGACTCTGTCTCTGTTTCTGACACTCTCTCACACTCTCTCTCTAAGACTTGAATGTGGCTTGAGTTTTTAATTGAAATGAAGCTTTATTTCAAAAGTCTTCTACCAGTGTACATCTGGCAACAATTTGATGTATTCACCAAGAAGCTCAGTCTGCCGAGAGGACTCATCACCTTTATCCTTTGTTTTACTGGCCATTGGTTTGTAAGGATTATTTTGTTATTGAATTTAAACATCTATACTATTCATGTGAACCATGGGATAGTGGAGCTCAGCACATTCCTCTCATCAGGGTCCTTAACAATGCACAATATTTTCTGAATAGTGCAAATGTATAGAGGTCTGAAATGTAGAGGGATCTAAGTGTCCTTCTGCCTTGCATAATTAGGAAAGCTAATATTATCATTTGTTGCAAGATGAATTGAATGCAAAACCATTAAGGCTATCCTTCAGTCATACAGCGCACTGATGAGACCATATCTAGAGTACTGTTCATACTACCGGTCTCTTTATTTCAGGAAGGATGTTGCTTTGAGAAAGTTTAACAGAGTAATACCTTGAATGGACAGGATGTCTCAGCAGAAAAGAATTGAGCAGGCTAGGCATGTATCTGTTGGAGTTTTGAAAAGTGAGAGGTGACTTCATTGACACATATAAGATCATGATGCTTCTTGACAGAAGTGGAAGTGTCGTTTTCTCTTATGAGAGAATCTAGAACTACAGATCACTTCTGAGAGGAAGAATGGGGTAACCCCTTTAAAATGGTGATCAGGTGAAGTTTCTTTTTCATAAAGGGTCATGATTCTTTGGAGCTATCTTTCTGAAAAGCCAGCAGAAGCAAAGTTTTTAAAGTAATGGTGTATAGATTATTGGTAAGCAAGGGGATGAAATGTTATTGAGGGGTGTGGCAATGTAGATTTGAAGTTATATTCAGATCTGATATGATTTTATGAAGTATTAGGCAGACACAAGTGACTGAATAGACTAGAGATAGTGGGAACTGCAGATGCTGGAGAATCCAAGATAATAAAATGTGAGGCTGGATGAACACAGCAGGCCAAGCAGCATCTCAGGAGCACAAAAGCTGACGTTTTGGGCCTAGACCCATCATCAGAGAGGGGGATGGGGTGAGGGTTCTGGAATAAATAGGGAGAGAGGGGGAGGCGGACCGAAGATGGAGAGAAAAGAAGATAGGTGGAGAGAGTATAGGTGGGGAGGTAGGGAGGGGATAGGTCAGTCCAGGGAAGACGGACAGGCCAAGGAGGTGGGATGAGGTTAGTAGGTAGATGGGGGTGCGGCTTGGGGTGGGAGGAAGGGATGGGTGAGAGGAAGAATAGGTTAGGGAGGCGGAGACAGGTTGGACTGGTTTTGGGATGCAGTGGGTGGAGGGGAAGAGCTGGGCTGGTTGTGTGGTGCAGTGGGGGGAAGGGACGAACTGGGCTGGTTTAGGGATGCGGTGGGGGAAGCGGAGATTTTGTAACTGGTGAAGTCCACATTGATACCATTAGGCTGCAGGGTTCTCAGGCGGAATATGAGTTGCTGTTCCTGCAACCTTCGGGTGGCATCATTGTGGCACTGCAGGAGGCCCATGATGGACATGTCATCTAAAGAATGGGAGGGGGAGTGGAAATGGTTTGCGACTGGGAGGTGCAGTTGTTTGCTGCGAACTGAGCGGAGGTGTTCTGCAAAGCGGTCCCCAAGCCTCCGCTTGGTTTCCCCAATGTAGAGGAAGCCACACCGGTACAGTGGATGCAGTATACCACATTGGCAGATGTGCAGGTGAACCTCTGCTTAATGTGGAATGTCATCTTGGGGCCTGGGATAGGGGTGAGGGAGGAGGTGTGGGGGCAAGTGTAGCATTTCCTGCGGTTGCAGGGGAAGGTGCTGGATGTGGTGGGGTTGGAGGGCAGTGTGGAGCGAACAAGGGAGTCACGGAGAGAGTGGTGCGGTTTGGTGCCTGTGTAGGCACACCCTGCCCCCGCCACAACCGCCCTAAGAGGATCCCCCTCGTTCTCACACACCACCCTACCAACCTCCGGATACAACGCATCATCCTCTGACACTTTCGCCATTTACAATTCGACCCCACCACCCAAGACATTTTTCCATCCCCACCCCTGTCTGCTTTCCGGAGAGACCACTCTCTCCGTGACTCCCTTGTTCGCTCCCAGTCGCAAACCATTTCCACTCCCCCTCCCATTCTTTAGATGACATGTCCATCATGGGCCTCCTGCAGTGCCACAATGATGCCACCCGAAGGTTGCAGGAACAGCAACTCATATTCCGCCTGGGAACCCTGCAGCCTAATGGTATCAATGTGGACTTCACCAGTTTCAAAATCTCTGCTTCCCCCACCGCATCCCTAAACCAGCCCAGTTCGTCCCCTCCCCCAACTGCACCACACAACCAGCCCAGCTCTTCCCCTCCACCCACTGCATCCCAAAACCAGTCCAACCTGTCTCTGCCTCCCTAACCTGTTCTTCCTCTCACCCATCCCTTCCTCCCACCCCAAGCCGCACCCCCATCTACCTACTAACCTCATCCCACCTCCTTGGCCTGTCCATCTTCCCTGGACTGACCTATCCCCTCCCTACCTCCCCACCTATACTCTCTCCACCTATCTTCTTTTCTCTCCATCTTCGGTCCGCCTCCCCCTCTCTCCCTATTTATTCCAGAACCCTCACCCCATCCCCCTCTCTGATGACGGGTCTAGGCCCGAAACGTCAGCTTTTGTGCTCCTGAGATGCTGCTTGGCCTGCTGTGTTCATCCAGCCTCACATTTTATTGACTGAATAGACTATCTCTGTTCTTTGTGTTTTCATATGCATGTTACTAATTTCAACTCTAATTATAGATTCCATGAATTTCTCTATCATAGATGTAAACTAATTGACCTGTAATTACTGGGGTTAGGTCTGCCTTTTTGGAAATTGATGCCAGTTTTGTCACACAGTAAAAATTTAATTTCAACTGAGCCCGATAATAAGATTTCTAGGATTTCTGCTATTTGTTCCCCACTACTGTAATATTTGCCTATAATTTATCATGATATCGCTTATCTTTTTTGTAAACATTGAAGCAAAGTACTTATTAAGTAATCACACCAAATTTCACTTCTTTCTTAACCAGTATCCTGTCCTCTCACTTCTATCTTACATTTAATAATTCTCGTTAAAACAATACAATCATAGAACATTTTATCGCCCTTGCAAATATTTGTAAACCTTTTCCTTCATATTCTTTTCTTACTTTTCTTAATATGTTTCTTTATTTCCTCAGTTTATCCTTTCATAAGGTAATTTTATCATACCACAAACCACAAGCACCTTCTTTTGTGTCCATGTAACATTTCTTTTTATTTTCTTCATATATTCAGAATTTAAAACTCAAAAGTCTTGCATTTGCTTATGATGTTTACTTATTCAGTCTTTTTATAAACCAACAGTTTATTTAACATTCGAACTACAGGCCAATATGTCAGAGCTCCTCTTGACGATTCTTGAGGGCTCCACTGTTATTTTTAGGGGCTACCTTTTAGTTTTAAGGGGTTCCTTTTTCATTCTCACTAACTCTTCCATTAGATGATCCAGTCACATGGTAACAGTATCTTCTGTATTCGTGTTGAGATAAAGGGGATTTGGACTCCCGCAGAAGTAGAAAGAGAAAATTGCATCAATATTCCCAATAATCATCTCTGCTCAATTAACCATAAAGCTGCAATTTACAAGGAAGACATTAATTTCCCAGTCACCACTGTGCTTAAATCGGCGCAAAACAACAGGCATAAGTTAGCAATCGATGCTCTGATATAAAAACTGGCACATCTCTGTTCACAAAAAGCCTAGAGCCCAAACAAGTTTTCCGAAGACTCATAAGGTCACATTAAATTGTTACAATTTTGCTTCCAACCCAACCACTGCACCTCCAGTAATTTATAGTATGTAAGATGGTCTGAGATAAGACAGTGCATGTATGTAAAACTTCATGAAATACAACTGTTCAGAATTAAATGATACAACTGACACAATGTTCTTTCCAATTGCACCTACTGCATTTTCCCACACACATCAGCTCCTGAACTCGTGCAGCCTTAATCTAGAGTCTCCAAGTTAATTTGCAAAGAATTCATTACCTCAATTTTCCTGTTCCTATTTTGGTGAGTTTTTCCTTGTTGCAAAGTTTATTATCGTTTTTCCCCTTTGCAATTCTCCTGTCCCCTTTCAAGTCGTTCCCGTCCTTTGTAGTCCATTTCTAACATTTAAGGACCCTCTCTCCCTTTTGTAGATCCTGTCCTACCTTTGCAGGTCCCCACACTACTTTGGCATCTCAGAATCCCCTTTTCCAGCCCCTCTGACCTTTTCCTAAACTCCTTCCCCCTTCCCAGTCCCTTTTCGTTCTAAGCATTCCTTCTTTCCACTTTGTAGTCTCTCACCTTGCCCTCCTCTTTCCATGCCTCCCTTTACAGCACCGCTCCTCACATTGACAGCTCCACCCTCTCCACTTTGCTGCCTTCCCATTTGCAGCCTCACAAACCCCCAGCCACAGGTTTCAGTCCACAGCCTCACTCCCCGGTCCTCAGCTTTGTTCCCTATTTGCATGTGCTTTAAATGATGTGAATAAATACACTGGGTCTGTTTTAAATAGGCAAAAAGAATTTGTGTATACATTGCACATTTTCACAAATAGGGTCATGAAGATGGCCAATTATTTCTGCATCTCCTTGGCAACACAGTGACCAGCCTGAACCAACCTGCTTGGTCTGAGAATTAAGATTGAAGGAAATTGATCTTGCTGAATCTGTCTGCTGATGATAGCCCAACCAATCAGCACCCATTTCTTATTCTGTATAAAGTGATGTCTTTTCTTTCCAATCTGTTTCTTCCACCCAGTTCTGAAGAGTGAAAGTCAAAAAGCTTTTAGCAATGTGTAAGTTCTGCGCAACCAAGCAACTTTTTAACAAATTAATGGGACACGTTATATGTGAACGTTATTCATTTAATGACATAGTGGATACCTTATCATGTATGTAGTTATCTGGCTATGACCTTGTAGTTTTCCATTTCCCGTGAAGTTGCTTGGGTGTGGTGTCTTGTCTGCCCATCTCTGGATCACCTGCTAAGAGAGCATCTGTAGAACTTCATCCGCAGTCAACTGACCTCTAATTTTACTCCATTTAGGTGGCGTTTTGCTCCTTAGTTGATAGATCTTTATTTCCAGAACTTGTATCTCATGTTCTCCTGTGGCAACAGCAAAGATACAACATTTGTAAGCACCGTTTCCCTTTCTGGCTTGTATTTTAAAGTAAAACCATTACTCTGAAGCCTCATGTGTAAATTCAACAGTTAGACTGGAGCTTGACACAGATCTTTCTCTGGACATCCTCCAGTTTATGATGATCATTCTGCACGATTAATTTTCTCCCAAGGTCGTATGTGTGGAATTTCTTGCATCCATAAACAACTACCAGAAGCTCTATCTCTATCTCAGTCCAGTCTCTATTTTCCCTCTTACATCAGCTTATTCCCAATTCTTTTATAGACACATCTTCTTACAGAATGACAGATTTCTCTCTCTGATGTAGTGTATTAAATTGTTCTCCTTTATGCTACTTCTTGGGGTTTATTAAAACTCCTGTCAAGTGACTTTGACCTGTCGAACTCAACGTCTTCTTGCGTCAGCTTCCATAGGTTTACTGTATGTTCCGATATCTAAGATCTGAAAGAGCTGATGGACCAAATCAGTCTGGGGAAACTTCATAACTCTTTCCTGTCACTTGGAATGTCCATCACAGAATTTTTCATGATTTTTTCAGCACTTGGCTTGACACTGTCAGTTGTGTACACTCCTCCAAACAACTGGCATTATGTCACTATCACCATCCATTTTTCTTTGCTTGTTTGATCCTAGCTTTTCTCAGTCTCTCCATGGCTTCATGTAGATGGTGGTCGTGATCTTTTTCATGTGTACCATAGATCTGGACATCAGCAGTTTTGCTGACCTCTCCCTTATATCCTTTGTACCAGCCAAATGCAATAGTGTTGGCAACAGCAAACATTCATAGAAGCTGAGATAGAAAGTTGGAACAGCAATAGGCCATTCAGACTTTCAAGCCTGCTTCGCCATTCAGTACAATCATGGTTGATCCTCAATGCCATATCTACTTTCTCCGCATATCCTTTGATGCCTTTAAGATCTAAAAAAAATCTATGTCTTCAGTAACCTCGCCTCCACAGCCTTCTGTGGTAAAGGATTCCACTACTCTTTGAGCGAAGAAATTTTTCCTCATCTCAGTCTCAGTCTTAAGTGGTCGACCATGTATCCTAAGACTGTGCCCTCTATCCCCCACTCCTTCCTGGTTCTAGACTCCCCGACCAAGGAAAACACCCTCCCTGCATCTCGTTGTCCTGCCCTGGTAGCATTTTATACATTTCAATCAGATTCCTGATCATCTTTCTAAACTCTCATGAATACAGGCCCATTTGAATCAATCTCTCCTTGTAGTTCAATCATGCCGTCTTCTGGAACAGCCGAATGAATCTCTGCTGCTGTCCCATTATGGCAAGTATATTCTTTCTTAGGTAGGGAGAAAAGTATATTTCTTATATCTTTCAATACCTTTCTTAGGTGTTGCAAAACAGCATGAAATACTCTCACCAAGGCCCTACAGTAAAATATCTTTACATGTATGTATATGTAAATATCCTGAAGCATTGAAGGCCAATACACAATTTGCCAACCTTAATGCTTGCTGCACCTGCTTGTCTACTTTCATTGACTGGGGTAGAGGGACTGTCAGATCCCTTTACACAACCATCTATTCGATGAAAGAGGCAACATTGAGAGTTGAAGGCAGTACAGACGCGGTAAAAAAAGCACCCTCAGTTCCACAGCAAGGATTTAATGACACAGTTACATGCCTTGAAGGTTCTGAGTCTTTGTCAAGTTTCCCAACCATTTCTAGCACTGAGCTACCTGAGAAACTTTGTCCTCTTAATATGATCGCTTCCACTTTTAGAATCATGCACTTGTTTGTGATTCATAAGGTCAGAAGTGGGGATGTCTGCTGATGACTGCATAATTTTTAGCACCATTCACCCTCCTGAAGCAGTCTGTATCTAAGTGTGGCATTGACCTGGACAACATACAAGTTTGGGCTGATAGGTGGCCAGTGTTATTCATGCCAAGCAAGTGCCAGGCAGTGACCATTTTCAGTAAGAATCTAATTATCATCTCTTGACATTCAATGGCATTGCCATCACTGAAATCCCCTGTGCTAACAATGTCCTAGATCTTGCTATTGACCAAAAGCTGATCTGGACTCACCAAATAAGTACCATATCGGCAGGTCAGGGTCTTAAAATCCTCCAACAAATAACTCAGCTCCCATCTGTTAGCATTTGTCTGGATGAGTGCAGGTCCAAGAACACTGAAGAAGCCTGAAGTTATCTAGAACAAAGCAGCCCCAACTTGATTGGCATCCTTTAACCACCTTCAATGTTCATTCCTCCACCACTTTATCTCTGCAGCATTGGTAAGCAAAAGTGAGCAAATGGTACGTTCATTATATCGGATCTTGATGTGCAGTATTTTGTTCAGATTCATGTACCTATCTCAGAAAGGATTTGTAAATGTAGGTCTTGGAAGGGATACAGTGCAAATACGCAAGAATTACAGAGGCCTTATAAGGATTAAATGACAGGCAGTCCCCAGGTTGGGAATGGTTTCTGTTCCTGAGCAAGTTCATTTGTATGCGGTTTGGACCATAATTCAGTACAGTATAAAGCAACTGTTTGTAAGTACAGTAAATGTCCATATGTTGTCGGATCTTTAAAATTACACCCCTACATAGGATCACATTCTTTAAGTCCGACGTTAGTAAATTGGGAATCCCTTTATTAAGACTGGCTCCATAAACCGGAAATGAATTCCATAGAGATTAAAAAGTCAAGGATAAATATAATTGAATTGCTTGAGATGATAAAAGAATTTTGTTGATAGAGGAAGATTACATCCAGATTCGAGAACAAGGGCATAGAATTTAGAATTAAAACTGGGCAATTTAAGAATGGCACTTTGGAAGCACTCACAAACGTGCATCAGTAGCAACTTCTCAGGCTGAAATTAGCACAGGCTTTAAAGGGTATGAGTCAAATGAGGTTAAAGTGGAATTGAGGTTCACATCAGCTGTGATCCAGTTGAATGTTGAAATGGACTCAAAGAATTGAAGTGCCCACTCTTGTTTTTATCTTCCTAAAACATCTTTTAAACCTCCTTTCAGTATTTTCCATTGTCAATTTAATTTGAACATGGATTAGAGACAATGACAAAATGAATGAACACAATAGCACATTTCACTTGTGAGGAATCATATTCTGCTGACTCTTCACAATGTCACGGAGAGAGAAAAAGAAATAGCTTTTACAGCATCGCCAGAAAGTGTTCTCTTAAATCAAGGCAAACTAAGATTTTTTTAATATTGGTGGAGACATGGATTTGCTGTTTCAGGGATGACCTTTCTTCCCCTGATTTTATTTGGTGAGGTTTGTATCTTAACCTCTCATTTGTTTAGATCTATTTCTCTAATAAGAGGGGCTGGGAATTGTTTCAGGTTTGAGGGCAGTAATGGACTACTACAGGAATAAATCTGTTTGCTCTATTTAAAGTTTATTTTCCATTATGAAAAATCAAACACCAAAACCAAATATCTCAGTGAGCTGACTGCACCTAAACAAGATATTTGCCTTTCTGCTTGCTAATTGTTCATGTTCAAGCGTAGGCTGGATTACAGCTCTCTTCATCACCCTTTACCATCCTCAATCAAAAATAGTTTTTGCTCAAGTGCCGATTGGCTGATGAAATAAAACTGTTAACGGTTTCCTGTAGCATTTAGAGATTAGAAAATTAAAAGCATACTTCAGACTTGCACTAACTGATATAGTTAGGTAAAATAATTAATCCTTATAAAGTGCTATGTCCTCAGGAAATCTTGAAGCCAATGTAGTCATTGCTGTTACTGGGGAAGATGTGGCAGGCATTCTTCCCACAAATAGTAATGAAGGGACGTATTGATCGAGTAATAAACTTTAGCCAAAATGTGGAGACCTCACATGCAGTTTCTCTTCATATCTAAACCAGGGCAGTTCCCTGGGCACTGATGGCAGGGGAAACCTTGGAAGAGTGGGACATGTTTTCTGAACAGAGGTGGTAGCAGCTCTCAGTGTAAGATACACAACTCCAAGAATTGCCAGACATTATCAAGAGAAGGCTAAGTGATATCACAAGGTTGACTGAGGCAAATCAAGGCACTAAGGAAGATGTTTCTTCCGTTAATCATTGTCTTTACTTTCTTCCTGATGCTTCGTGCTCTTTTCCTGTCTGTGAGTGCCGATAGAAATCACATCCTCTCCGAACACTCAGTCACAACCTACTCTCACCAGTCACTGGTTCACTTTACCTGCTAGCCTTTAAGAATTCTTGACAGCGTACATTGTCAGTTTGCATTATCATGGAAGCATAGAACCTTTTAAGGAAAAGTATCCCTGTCACTCCTAGTCATTGTTTTCTATGCCTCCAAAGGAAAAACTGACATATAGACAGCACCAGCAAAGCACCATTAGGCTGGATTCCGCTGCTGGAAAATGTGCACAGGTGATGGCCTAACAGCATTGTTGCTAGACTGGTAATCCAGAAACACAGGTAATGCTTTGGGCATCTTAGTTCAAATCTCATTGTGGCAGATGGTGTAACTAGAGCTCAAAAATCTTGTTTTGAAACTCTAATGATGACTGTGAAGCCGTTGATAATTGTCATTATAAAACTCTGCTTCGCTGTTTAAGCAGGAGATCGGTTGTTCTTACCTGGTCTACATGTGACTAGAGACCCACCGTAATGTGGGTTATGCGCAATTGCCCACTGCTTTGCAAACCACTTAATTGTATCAAACCATTAAAAATTCACAAAGCAATGGAACCAGACTGACAATGACCCAGAAACAACAACAGCAAATTCAACCCTTTTGACTCTGCAAAATCTCCTTACCAATATCTACAGTCTAGTCATGTTTATGGAATTGTACCTGATTGATAATATGCCAGATACCATCATGTGCATCCTGGATTGGTCCCACTAGTAAGACTCAGCAGAGGTGGGGCGCAGTGGTATACAGTTGTGGGGCAGTTTCTCTGGGACTCCTCAGTATTGACTCCCGACCCCAGGAAGTCTCATGGCATCAGCTCAAATACAGGCAAGGAAACCTTCTGCGGAATACCACCTACTGGAGCCCCTCAGCTGATGAATCAGTAGTTCTGCATGTTGAGCACCATTTGGAGGAAGCACTGAGGGTGGCAAGGGTACAGAATGTATGCTGGGTGGGAGACTTCAAGATCCATCATGGGAGTGGCTGAGTAGCAGCACTAGTGACTGCACTGGCCAAGTCCTAAAGGAGATAGCTGCTGGACTTAGTCTGGCTCAGGTGGACAGAACTAGCAAAAGGCCAAAGCATACTAGATCTCATCCTGATCAGCCTCCCCTTTGCAGTCACATTTGTCCACGACAGAATCGGTAGGTATGAGAACGGCACAGTCCTTGTGAAGACAGAATCCAAACTTTATGTCAAGAGTACCCTCCATCATGTAGTGTGGCACTACCCTTGAGCCATAAGAGTTAGGGACTCTGGTGTTAGTATTGTATGAGGGGTGTTTTTGGGTATTGTATCAGGGGTTTTGGGACCTATCCAAAAACTTTGTTTCTCTTTTCAATTTATAAAGGACCATTTTGTCTGTGTTGAAAAGCAATGAGAATAATAGGATTGTACTTTAACTGTGTACTTAAAAAATATTTGAATTTGTGTTGTAAATTGACAATTTTGCTTATTCTACTTTATCTTTATTTCTTTCGCTATAAACTTCTGTTTTATTATTAAAGCAAAATCTTCTGCATTGCATGCCAGTGTTTCCATAAGAAACCACTTTCTTAAAGCCAAACCATAACAAAATGTGATCTATCAAGTCAGATTTTGGTTTGGGATCTATGTTGTCCAAAAGTAGAATAACTAGGATCATAATAGTAATGATTAGGGATCATAGTTTTCCTAAGGCGTTTGCTGGTCTTTGAATGATTAAGATGATGGATAAATGGGGGTAATTTGATAATTATATCTGCAATGCAATCTGGAGCAATCATACAACATACAAAACATCCTGCAGACTGTGACAGATGAGAGGTCACTGCTGCTTTAGGAAGAGATGCTAAGAACCATAGTGGCTTCCAGAGTGCCAGCTACCACCATGTCCAATGGATTCAGTGGGAGAGTATTCCGGGATGTGCAAAGTTTAGCTTGGACTATTAGGTGACATTGTTCAAACCACATCTGAGTCTGCAATTTATACCAGTGTTTACAGGGTGTGGGCAGAGATGCTACTGTTGCTACAGAATGATAGTGAACCAGCTTTCTATAGCCCCCTCACATGAGAGAAATTATCATAGGGGGTTCATATCCCTTGATATTTGCAAGAACCAAAGCTCTGGAAGCTATCCAAGTTTAATAGTCATCTAAGTTGCTTAAGGCTCCAAGGAAATAAACACAGTCAGATGTCTAGTGAGGCTTGGCTAAGAGTCCAGACATCAATTAGCCTATTGAAACGGTTGTGCCTAAAGTAAAACATTACAGGACTGGCAGCTTTTTCTTTTGTATCCAATCTATTATTTGTACCAGATTTGTTTAGACAAGGTGTTAAGTATTTGTAATTTCTGCAACTGAGCCTCTGAAGAACTCAATGATCGATACTCTTTTAGGACTGAGGTGTGAGTGTTTTTTCTATAAAAATATGAAGTTATGATCAAATGATTTTTTGTTAGTTTTTCCTGACATACTGTTCCACGAGAGCATTCATTCTTTCTTGCAGAGTGCATGCTGAATGAATGGGCATGGTAGTATCATAGATTGTCACAGAGGCAATGAGGGACCATGGGAGTGGGTAGAGTGTATATGTTGGCACTGGTCTGGTAGAGGGATTGTGTAGGGAGTGAAGAAAGGTGAGACTCGAGGCCTGTTTTTATTTCATATTCCTACAACTGAGCCAGGAAAATTCCCAACCTCCATTGTCCATTTCGATGATGGAAGCTCCACCCCAAGTTACTGTTTCAATAATCACAAATCATTCTCAGATTGCTCTGCTGTTCAGCAATGGTGGATTAATAAACAGCAAAAGCTTAAATAAACGTGAGGACAGAACATGCCATATTCCCTTCAATACATCTCAGCTTTCCCAACCAGCTAGCTTTTGAAAACTATTGCTGATAACCAAATGCCGTCAACTTCCTGGTAGGAGGTAAAATGGCACCATTCTCTTTTCTTTTAAGTAGAGTGTGGGTAAAATCTTGATAAAATACTGCAGTTTCTTGATGCTTTTTAAAATGCCCTCCAAATCACCAACAAGTAGCTTTCAAAATGCACTGCAGTAACTCATTAAAATGTTGTGCAGCGTACCTAATGAGAGCTAACAGGCAGTTTAAAAAAAAACAATCTGCTGTCTAATAATCCTCCAGGTAAACATTCCTGCTGCATGCTGCAATGCAATCTGGAGCAATCATACAACATACAAAACATCCTGCAGACTGTGACAGATGAGAGGTCACTGCTGCTTTAGGAAGAGATGCCAAGAACCATAGTGGCTTCCAGAGTGCCGCTCTAAACTGGCCTCTCCCATTTAAGGTTATTGTGGCTACCTTGTAAGCTCTTTAGTATCCACAATATCCAGCACACACTTTCAAGCTGTGTACTGGAATGTCTGTTTCTGGCCTGATCGGTGTAAAATGCAGTGTGGAATTCACAGGAAAGGGGAAAGAGGTTTGGGTGCATATGCTAGGCTAAATACCTGAATAGTGATGTTGGGATAGGAGCCGATAATCATCTTTCTGTCTTCTGATTTTCAACCTGGAGGGTTCAAAGGCAAATAGGGGGAAGCCCAATGCAGCTGCCAGGTGACTAATTAAAATATTTTTATAGCTCATTAATTTTGGGTTTTAACTGAGGTTTCTAACTTTAGGAGCAGTGGACCTATTTCCAAGACTGTTAATGGCTGTCGGCTTTACAATGGTGAGTCTGCAGGATTGAGGATGCTATTGCAGTGAAACTGACAGACATGAAGCTTCAGATCAATGAAACCGAAAAGTTCTGGCCACGCTCTCATGAAAGACAGTTGCTCCTAGCATTCCTTCTCAGTGGGTGCTTTCACTGCTTGACGGAGGAGCGCCACATTCCTGAAAGTCGATTCACATGCCTTGTACTTCGCTGACCCTGGGTGGCAGCTTTCACAAGAGCATAAGAGCAGTTTATTCAGCTGCATTGTGATGCACTTTTGACAATGAGCAAGCAGCCTTGCAACAGCACCAGAACCATGAGCAGAAGGAACAACACCTTGAGCAGGGGTGGTAATGGCCCAGTGGTATTATCACTGGGCTGTTAATCCAGAGACCCAGATAACATTCTGGGGACCTGGCTTTAAATCCCGTCATGGCAGATGGTGGAATTTGAATGTGATAAAATATCTGGAATTGAAAATCTAATGATGACAATGAGTCCGTTGTTGATTGTTGGGGGGAGAAACCCACCTGGTTCACTAATGTCCTTTAGGGAAGGAGACTGCTATCCTGGTTTGGCCTACATGTGACTCCAGACCCACAGCAATGTGGTTGACTCTGAACTGTCCTCTGAGCAATTAGGGATGGACAATAAATGCTGCCCAGCCAATGATGTCCTCATCCCATTCATGAATAAAAGGAAAAAAAAGGAGCAAGAGCACTAGTTGTTTTCTCCTCAGCCACAATTTTCTTTACAGATTAGAGGCAATGGATGCAGAGATCCAGCTTAACATAGGGGTTTAAGACAGTGAATCAATTGTCAGGTTGCCATGACAGGTCACTGTTGATATCTGCAACCCCTTAGAAACCTCTTGCCAGTGACTGTCACTGGAGAACCAACCATTACACAGTGCAAGTCAACCTTCAAGACTTGATTTCAGTTAGAGAGCCTCAGTAAAGCCTCCTGTACAGATCACAGAGTTTCTGATTTGTTCATCATCCTCCTGTTTTTGGCAGATAGTCAATTAAGAGAATTTTTACAGAATAATATTAACACGGTGAGCTGAGAGAGACAGATGTATGTATTTAAGTGCTTTGTTTGTGAATTATGTTCCACGATACAATGGAACAGATGTCAATGTTTCACTGAATAAGTGGGCTGTGTTTGATGGGGTCATGACAATTTCCGAAGATTTAGTTAAGGACGAACAGTTGAATGTGGAGACTAGTGGGGTGCATAATAAGAACAAGTGGAACTCGTGATAACAAGGCGTACAGCTGGAGGAACACAGTAGGTCAGGCAGCATCAGAGAAGCAGGAAAGCTGACGTTTTGGGTCTGGACCCTTCTTCAGAAAATTTTCTGAAGATTTTCTAAAAAACGGTCCAGACTTGAAACATCAGCTTTCTTGCTCCTCTGACGCTGCCTGCTGTGTTCATCCAGCTCTACACTTTGTTACCTCACACTCCAGCTTTGGCAGTTCCTATTATCTCCAAGTGGCACCCGTGGTGTCTCGGAAGAAGGGGGAGAGATGAGGGCAGAAATGCGATAGATGGGTTGGACACAGCTGAAGGCCCTGTCAACCACAATAGGGGGGTTCCTCAGTTGAGGAAAAGGTCAGTCATGTCAGAAATGGCCATTGGAAGGTGGCATTAACAAAACAAATGTGGTGGAGATGGAGAATGGAATGGAATCTTTGCAGGAAGCAGGGTGTTATTAGTCAAGGTAACTGTGGGATTTGTGGGCTTGTAGTGGATACTGGTAGACAGCCTACCCTCAGAAATGGAAATGGTGAAGTCAAGGAAGGTAAAGGAAGAGCCAGAGATAGACCAAATGAAGGAGAGAGATAGGTGGAAATTGGATGCAAAACTGAGAAATATTTTCAGTTTGGGACGAGAGCAGGAAGCAGCACCGAAGACATCACTGATGTACTGGAGAAAAACTTGTGGGTGGAGGCCTGAGTTAGTTTGGAATAATGAAGGTCCCATATACCTCACAAAGGGACTGGCGTAGCTGTGACCCATAGCCACACATGTGACTAGAGACATAAGAGGAGTTAAAGCTAGAAAAGACTAGAAATTCTGCTTGTTGTTACCCTTCCCTTTATTCTCCCCAATCCCTACTCACTCACCCAGTGGCTTTTACTGGTAGGGCAGGTGGTTTGAAATGTATCCTTTTGAAACGGAGGAGCAGCTGCAAGGTGTGTGGCAAGTCAGGAATGAGACCTGACGCGCAGCTTTAGATTAATTACAAGTTTCCTGATTAGAGGTGCCCACCTTCTGCTTGTCATTAATTATGTGTGTGCAAACCAACACTCTATAATCATAAATAGTTTGAATTCAACCATGTTAGAAAACCAAGCTTTAATAGAACAACTTCCATTTGATGCAGTCCTTCAATATAAGTGCGCCATCTGATTAATCCCACTGAGTGCTTGCATGTTTCGTCTCAATCCCCATTGAACAATTTAGGAAAGGATAAAATGCAACAGACTTGTCAATGGTCAAACAGTACTTCATTGATTAAAGCATTTTTGACAGGTTAAATCTTAGTTGAAACTTGAGTAGTACAAGCTTGCTGTAATTTATTAACTGTTTGTATTACAATTAGAAAATTCACAAATATTGACAAAAACAGGGAATAGGTGTGTGGAAATTTTAAGGCGTCAATGAGTGGAAAAGACCTTATGCCACTTCCAGGAAATCCTGGCCACAAACTTGGACAGAAGTGTGGCAGGTAAAATTTAGTGCAGAGAAATATGAACAAGGTTAGCTCAACACAAGCATCTCCACATCAAGAAATGTGAAGGAATATATTTTGGGAAGCCAGGACATAGTTGGGCAAATGAGTAGCTGAAATGTTGCACTGAAAGGAAAGACAAAAGTTAAATAATTGGGATTTTGAAAGTGCTGTTGTAAGTGAATTGAGGACAGATTTGTATCATAGTGAGCGTAGGAGTTAGTAGGACTGAGGTAGAAGTGAAATTCGAGTGAGATAAAGACACTAACGATGAATTTCTCCTCATACAAAGCGAGATTGAGAACAAAAGGCGGGGGCAGTTAATTTCTATCCTTAGATAATGAGCCCTAAGATCAGGTCTTGTGGGATCCACTTTCAAAAGATGGATGATTTCTACATACTGTGTGCGTTTGAGCTACTTGTGAATATCAAACAGTAGGCTGGAGACACTGGCTTCTTTCATTGTTCATGGGATGCGAATATCACTACAATTGCTGTTGCATGACTTGTAAGTATTCTCAAGAAAGTTTGACGAGCTGCTTTCTTGATCTGCTGCATCCCAATTATGCAAGTGCACTCTCAGCATTACCTGGAAAGGAGTTGTAGAATTTTGACCGAAGGACAGTGAAGAAGCAGTGATATATACAGATGTTGGCATATGTACTGGCCTTCAAATCTCTGAACACTCTTTTCAAATATAGGGATCAATTTACAGCATGTGTATAAAAGTAAACTTCTGGTATGGTTATGGGTAGTCACCATCTTTGTCCTTCTCCTCGTCAGGTCTGCTATGTGCAGACATACCTTAAATCCCTGTAAACCTTCACAACACAGTCCATATAGTTTGCGTGGTTCTCGCAGTCAGTTATTTTGTTTACTTATTTTGTTCATTCATAGGAGGTGACCAGAGCTGGCTATGCCACCTGTTATTTCCTACTCCTACTTGCCCTTGAGAAGGTGGTAGTGAGTAGCCTTTGTAAATTGCTGCATTGCCATACATACACCCATAACAGTGCTTAGGTTGGGGTTCCATGGCTTTAACCCAACAACTTTGAAGGAACAGCAATATATTTCCAAGTCAGGATGATGAGTGGTTTGCTGGGGTTCTCGTCCTTACCGTTCTAGATGATACGAATTACAGGTTTGGAAGCTGCTGCCCAGGGAGGTTTGATGAAATTCTGCAATGCACGTTTCAGATTTTTTAGGGATGCTTAGTGCTGCTGTTGGCATTTATCGAACAAGATCCTCCTGAGTTGTTGAAGCAAGCAAAACAAAAGAATTTTGAGTCACTGCACAGGCTTTACTCAGCTGAACCTTCTGTTAAAACTTCATATCAGGAGGAATTCGATGCCAATCTCACTATAAAGGAAACTCGAGTGAATCAGCTGCCAAGTATTTATACATTAAATACTGAGCAATGCAGATGCCTGCTACTTCCTCCTGTAAGACACTGAAGGTCAGATGGTAACATTGACGTGGAAAAGAAAGGATAGTAAATTTTAAATGAGTTGTTGGTTTGGCTGGAAGTTCAAAATATGTTGACAGTGTGTTTTTATTGATTCCTGCCAATTAGCCGTGATATTAGGCAGCATATAAAAACATTATTAATCCATTGAGAGATCCATAAGTAACATGTTATTGAAAGCATCTATCTGGAAGAATCGGGCCTTGGAGGTGCCTGTTTTATTGATTGCATATAATGTACAGGTTGAACTCAGTTGTAACTGTGTACTTGATTAGGAGACACAATTTGAAGAAACAAAGTGATGTTTTTTCCTTCAAATAACTGTGAAAATTACTAGGAAACAATGGGTATGACAGTATCATATCAGCAGCAGCCTTCGTTTCATGATTGGAAGACTTCTACGCAATGTCAATGGAATTTGTTCAAGGCAGGATCGATGCTGAATGCAGTAACCCTAGAGTAACTAGGATCACATCCCAGGAAATTCTGGGGCCATTCTTACACAGGAAGAAAGGAGCAGAATACAAACTGAGAGGTACAGGCTTTTCTAACTTTAGGGCAAGAGATCCACAAGTTAGTAATTTGATTGAATATCTCCGGCCCAACCCAGAAATGGAATTTACACTCTCCAGTTGATAAGACTGACATTACGAATTGAAAATCCAATGGTTGGCATTCGAGAGCACTCACCTGCCTGTCTAAGCCTTTGCAGCTATCGACGATGGACAGCTAATTGTGTTTCAGGCAATAACTTGGTGTGGGGCAGCCATTGGGATCTTGGCTCGCCTCCCCTCCTTTTAGCTAGGGTCAGGGACTGGGGCACCCCTTAAAATCCACACTGTTCTCCTAATCGATAAACATCTCTCAGCTTTCACCTTCTGTAGCCACATTCCTTTCCCAGAATAGTCATCAAGGTGTCCAACTTGCTGTCTGGGTGGTGGGTTGATGGTCTATACCACACACTGTAATCTTAGTTAGCATTTTCAGATTGATTTTTTTCTGCATTAAGCATGACCTGGAAAAAAGAGTGCAAAATAATATCATCAGCAGACCAAAACAGTATTACAAATACAGCACACCATGGGGGACAGTGAAATATCAAATAGTTTGTCACAAGTAAGCCAGACATCCACAGTCTACATCAGCTTTTGATCAGGCAGATAAATGTCAGCAGTGTCATATCACACTGCTTGGCTGGATGTGTTCCATTCTGTAGCTTCTATTTTATGTTTAATGTGCTTCATCTTTTTATACCAACCTGCATGATTGTTTATGATGTACACTGCACATCCCCTCTTTTAAATTTTCTTTTCATGATTCTAGCTGTGCAAAACATTCTGTTTACAACTGAACAAATTGGGAGCTTTGTGCAGATCCACATACACTGGCCTCAAAATTCGACTGAGCACTACCTCTTATCCAGTACTTATACATGACGCCCCAAGTTCACAAGGTGGGCTTTCATTTACTTTTGACCGGAAGGGCACCACTCACCATGACCAGGGAAGAGAAATAATGCATCCTGTTTGAAACAGTCATTAAGTCATTTATGAAAATAAGGCCCTACCTTAGGCCCATGCTGGAACTTTGGTTTGTTGGGTTACACTTAGAAGCCAACCCTAAAAATCACGTCATAACGTACCACCCAAATCTCTGCCACCCGTGGTGCCAATATTACTGACCCTTACGTTCAGATTTTGAACCCTGATCTCCTCATCCCCAGGGTTCAACCCCTAATTTCTAGAGTCCCTCAATCCCCAAGATCCCAGAACTCTAGGGTACAAACTTGCCTCCATTTCTGGCAAATGTTAATGCCCTATTTCTTCTTCAAGCCTCAGGCTTTTTCCCCCTTGGACCTTATGATTTCACATCTGAGCCTCACTATTACTACCCTGTAAGCCCTAGTCCTTCTCTTCATCAAACCCCCTGCCCCATGACTTCACCCAAGCTAGTGGCTCAGTAGGAATAGAGACAGAGGTTCCTTGCATTTCATCTTTGTGCAAGTGGCAAGTTTTCTGCATGTGCAGTGGGAGCACCACTTCCTAATTTACAGCATTTAATCTTTTGGCCATTCGTTTTCCATTTTCCATACATTTAGACTGGAGCCAGAATGAGGCTTGCACTTGAAATGGACATAACACAATGGATCCTGACTGTGTGATAATATTCATTGAAAGCAAATTAAGTAAAAATTGGGAGAGATGTTAATCAGATTATCATCTATTTCCTCTCTGATCCTTGTACAATGTCAAGATCCTCCCAAGCACTTCAGCTCAATAAAACAGCACAGTGCGGAAATAAATAAGCTATTCAGAGCCCACTCTCTCTGTGGCACTTTCACATTTTACTGTCCCAATGCACAAAATGTTTGAATCAGTTGTGAAAATGTACGTAATTTGGAAAGGCTGTAATAAAATTGTCATGTGAAAGAAAGAACATTTTTTCAGTGTCTTTCATGATTGTAGAAGACTTCAAGGGACTTTACAGCCAATTAAAGTCAACTTGTATCAGAATTTCCTGAAAACCTTTTAAAGTAACCATACGTGAAGTGGCTCAAAATAATCAGAGCCAAATGAGATGGTGGAACATCTCCCAGCTACGTTCCTTGGCTCTATTTTGTTATGATTATAGCTTAAGCTGTCATGCTATCATTTAAACACATGAGGCAGGATGCTTTCAGGAAATTCAGTTTATGGTACCCTTCAATTCTTTTTAATGTAATTAACTTTCCACTCAGACATAATCTAAATGAAGTGCATGAAAACATAAAAGCAGCTTTTGCTTATTATTTGTTTGTGGGACAAGGGTGCCACTCACTGGGCTGTCAATTGTTGCCTACCACTAATTACCCTTGAGAAGTTGATGGTGAAATACCTTGAGTCAGTGCAGTCCATGTAAAGGAGAGACACACCCAGTGCCTTTAGGAAGAGTGTTCCAGGATTTTGATCCAGCAGCAATGGTAATATAGGTCCAAGTCCGGATTGTGAGTGATTTGGAGGCAAATTTGTGGTAGAAGTGTTCTCATGCATCTGTCTGCTCTAAGTATAGAGGTTGCAGGTTTGGAAGATGCTGTTTGAAGTGTGAGGTGAATTGCTGCAGAAAATCTTGTAAATGATATAGACTGCAATAACTATGTATGGTGGTGAAGGGATTAAATGTTGAAGTTGTGGATGGAATGGCAACCATGCAAGCTGCTTTGTTCTAGATGGTGTCAAGCTTCTTGAGTGTTGCTGAAGCTGCATCTATCTAGGCAAATGAGGAGTAATCAGTTACACTCCAGTTCTTAAAGATGTTGGACTCACTTTGGAAGGTAGAGGGTAGGTCCCTGACCTTGTCTGGTAGCCACATTATTTAAATGTCTGGTCTGGTTTAGTTTTTGGTCAATGTTAACTCCCAGGATATCAATAGTACAGGATTCAGAGATAGTAATAGGGTCGACTGTTGAAGGAAGAGAGTTGGATTCTCTCTGATTTGAATTGATCATTGCCTGGCATTTATCTAGATCGAATGTTACTTGCCACTTATTGATCAAGCCTGGATGTTGTCCAGGTCTTACTGCCTTTGGATATGGATTT
Source organism: Stegostoma tigrinum (assembly GCF_030684315.1). Classification (NCBI taxonomy): domain Eukaryota; kingdom Metazoa; phylum Chordata; class Chondrichthyes; order Orectolobiformes; family Stegostomatidae; genus Stegostoma; species Stegostoma tigrinum. Next base: position 61,596,626 of record NC_081355.1, on the reverse strand, counting down.
CTTCAGCATCTGAGAATTTGCCAGTGATGTTGATCATTGTCAATGATGAAGGAGCTGAAGATGGTTGGGCCTAGGACACTATCCTGAGTAACTCCTGCAGAAATGCCCAAGGGCAGAGATAATTGACTGCCAACAATCACACCTACTTGCCTATGTGCCAGTTATGACTCCAATCAGTGGAGAATCTTCCCCTGATTCCCAATGACTGTAATTTTTCCAGGGATCCTTGATGCCTCCAAGTCAAGAGCAATCACTTTCCCTTTGCTGCTAAAATATTTGAGTGCTATACGTAATGAACTCTATTTAGTTTTAGTTTTGTTTTTATAACAAATCATTTTAGTTGTACTCCCTGAAATAAGCATTTAGAGTTACCATCATCACAATGATCCTTAAAAATGGCAGGTACCAGATGCAGAAGTCTCAACTCCACTTTTAACAGATCTACTTTTAGCTGGCATGGTAAAATAGCAGTGTATGATTCTTAAAGGAGGAAAACGAAAACTCAATCGAGCCATTTGAATTCAGTGTCACGTATGAACAGATGCCATTTTGACTTATCCAAGAGACTTAACTTCTATTATAGAAGTTACAAATTTATTTAGTGGACATGAGTGTCCTTGACGGATAGAGGAGGTCTATTTAATGTCATGATCTGCAGGTGTTTTACATCTTCAACTCTTTAAACATGAAGGGAAATATTATTGTTGCTTGTGACACTTTAAAATCCGCTTTGATTGACAGGCCATTTGTTGTTGATTAGAAAATGATACCATTTATTCTTGAAGTTTAATTTGAGGTCTTTATTGAATTTTCCAAGGGCTATGATCATGTTATTCTGAATGTTTGGCTGAGTTTCAGAAGCTACAAAATACCAGCAGTTCACAGCTGGAGTGATGGTTTAAAGAGTTTAATAAAGTATTAGCTGTCTTTGATGGGAGTCAATACTTTTCTTTGTGTTCTTGCAAGTGGTTAACAATTAATGATTTCAGATTGAAAGATTTGAATAGTTTTCAGAAATGGTAAGTTTTTTTTGCTCACTATTAAGTGTGTACAACTAAGAATTGTAGTAGATTATATAAAGTATTTACAAGCATTTGTTCCTGAGATCTGTCAATGATGGATGTTGGTAGATGGTTACGGGGTGAAATGGGGAGATTGGCAGGGCATGGGATTTGTGAGAAGCCTGAATTGACATGGGGTACATTGTAAATTGCCCAATTATTTCTAAGATAAAAGAGAATTGAGGTCTCAAGGATAGCTAATCGTATTATTACCTTGATCCAAAGACCATGTGATTCATGCTGCCATGGAGACCGAAACGGGCAGCATTTCTACATTATTTCTGAAACTTCACAGTCTGTCAGGATCGGAGAGAGAATGATCAATGAGAGACTGCCAAGTTGCAATGGCTCACCGTAAGGCATACAAAAAGGAGCTTGCACTCAAAGGGAAGAGATAAAATTGTGAGGCTTTGCAACAGAGAAAGGCAGTTCTGGAGTTAACAGTTACAGCCTGAGGAAGTTGGAGAACAAAAGTAAATCTGCAGGAACTAATAATCTCTTTGGACTGAGTCTGGGAAGACTGAAGATCTGGTTAAGGGATTTTATAGTACACAGTGAATTTCTGTTTTGGTTCTGTTCAAAGTAAAGTTTGAACATCTTGTTAAAAAACAAATTGGATTCTAAGGGGACCACAACACCTGTCATTTAGCAAGTTGGGCTACATATGCTCTTCTATTCTACTATAATCAGAAATTTTAAAATCACTGATATTGTCAGAGTCATTTACATATAAAAATAATTGCTTTCCTGAACATTAGTATTTATTCAACTAAAATATCAGAACCTGACAAGAAATCAAGAATAATTTCTTTTTCCTACATATTGTGACTAGACCAACTTTTTAGTTTTCTTTATTTTTGTTTGAGGACTAAAATAACAGATGACTGTTATAAAAGCAAGCATTGTGGAAGGAATTGATGCATTTTTAAAAACAAGTCACTGGGATTCATTGTGAGTGTTTACACTGTTGCTTTGTAAGCATTGAACATGGAGAGAGAAGACTTCATGGCACTGTGATATATATGCAGAAGAACATTCGTCCAGCAACAGATTGCTAACTGGTGGTGCACATGTGATCAGTTGTGGAAGCTGGGGGTCATCAACCTGAAGACAACTCTGTCATGGTTCCTGGCAGCCGAACAGCTTGGGTGTTTACAAAAGAGGGAGGGAAACCTCTGGTCTGTTGAAGGAGATGGTTGTGCACCTATATTACTCTGTAATTAAAGTAACTCCAGCCTGAAGAAGGCCTGAGGAAGGGTCACCAGACCCAAAACATTAACTCTGATTTTTTTCTTCACAGATGCTGCCAGTCTTGCTGAACTTTTCCAGCAACTTCTGTTTTTTGTTCCTGAAGAAGGCCTGTTATTTTCTCCCATCAGCTACTGTAAGCTGTTAGCTTTAATCAGTAATAAACAAGCTTCATAATGAATGTACCAATCACCCTGTGCCTCCTACAAAGAATCATAGAATAGCATGGAAGCAGGCCATTTGGCTCATTGAGTCCATATTGACCCTTCAAAGAGCATCCCACCCTGTCATTGTAATGCTGCATTTCCCATGGCTAATCCACCTAGCCAGATCATCCCAGGACATTATGAGCAAGTTAGCATGGCCAATCCACTTAATGCGCACATCTTTGGACTGTAGAAGGACAGCATAGCACCTGGAGGAAACACAAGCAGACAAGAGGAGAATGTGCAAACTCCACACGGACAGTTGCCCGAGACTAGAATCAAACCTGGGTTCCAGTGAGACTGTTCGCTAAGCACTGAGCCAGCGTGCTGCCCCAGAAGTGAAAGAATTTGGAGAATAGAAGGTTGGGAAGCAAAAGAAGCATGTCATCAATCCCGAGGACATGTGCTATTGAACTGCATTCCCGCAGGATTTTTCAGCTTAAAGCAGAGAGGGTTGAGAGGATATTTGATTAAGATATGTGAACAAATGGAAACTGTTTCAAATAGCATAACAGCTGGTAAACAAAGAATAGAGAATTAATCTGATTAGTAAAGCAATCAGGTAGCTGATGGAAAATGCTTTTTACACAGCCAGTTGGTAGGATTGAAATATAATACCTGGTGGAGTGGTACATACAAATTCATAGCTATTAGAAGGTAACTGGATAAATACTTAGAGCATAGGATGTTGCATAGATATGCAGAAAGAGTTAGAGTGTGAGACTAATGGAGTTCTTCTTCCAGTAGCAAACACAGACCAATAAGTATAATTGCCTTTTGCAGTTGTAATGGAAAAGGTGGAAAGGTAAATGGAGTGATTTTATGACCTTCTGTCCATAACAGAGGTAATTTTAAATCTTTTATTCTTATTGTTATTTATTTTTCCCTTCAATTAGCCGTGGTATGTTCCCCCAACCAAATCCTCCGTTTGTGAACTCCAATTTTTAAATGAGCCATTCTCTTTAGGCTTCAAAAATAAGGATGGTTCATTCAAATATTTAACTCGGGGATAATTTGTGACACATACACACACGGCATTCAAGGAAGGAAGAGAAGAAAGTTGGGAAAAGTACCAATCATGAACAACTCAGAACAATATGCCTTAATTCAGAGTCCAAGAAGATTTATCTATTGGAGATTCTTGCGGTTGGCTGTTCTGACAGAATTCCCTTTCATAGGAGCTTGGATACAGGTTTTTTCAGTTGAGCGCTTATCAACAGGATTCTTATAGACAGGGAATTTGTTCACTTTTTGGGCCAGTGCAGGATTCTTCCCAGAAAGCAGGGATTTATGAGCGGTTGAGACTGGAAACAGGCCTTTGGATGAGATGCTTGCTGTCTTCTGTATCAGTGTAAAAAGCAGACTGAGAAATGTTCAAATTTGCTTGATTAAAACTGTTCAAAAATGTACTTCGCCGTCACATACTTAGGGTTCTTGGATGAATCAATTTAGTAGTTTTGATGTCCCTCATCATAACTACAGTCTGTTGTCAGAATTAACTGTGGGACTATTCACACCATCTCAGGCGTAGTAAGTGCTGGTAGACTTCCATTTGTTCAGAGCTGGCTATGGCAAACATATTGTCTGCAGTTATTTTGTGTTGATTTAACTGGAATACCTACACAAGGCAAGAGTGTGAAATTCCAGTCGGATGTCAAGATAGATTTTGTCGACTGAAAGGTCCTAGAAAGCATGACAATAGCAACCATATTAAGTGCAACAAGTGTCCATTTTTTTAAAAAATGTAAAGGAAAGAATGTAGTTTTTTGCAAAGTGGTTGAAGGTTTTTGGGTCCAACACTACACTGCACAATTATATGAATCAATGGGCAGTGTCAGAGATACCAGTAAGCATCACAAAGGTGAAAATGGAAACCGTACTGCAAAATCTTAGCAGCAAATTAGAATTTTCATTTACAATTTAGTTATCTTAGCAATGCTGCATGCATGTTCAATCCTATTTGTGAAGAGCAGACTGATTGCATTAACCCCAAAATATGGTAATCCATAGAGCAGTGGAATGAGGGCCTATTTTTATTGTATGATATCCAGTACGATATACCGAATGATATAGGTGGAAATGGCACTCCTGCTCCTCGTGTCTCCACATCATCTTAAAATTATGAATCAAATTATTGTTTTCGGTAGCAGTTAAGTTGCATGCACATCAGAAATGCTGCTATATTTAGAGCAGCTGGATTTGACATTGTATCGCTCCCCTTCTCAACCTCTACCCTCACCTGATGTGTGGTGGTTAGGCTAAACCATGACCAGTCATCTTTGTCTAATGAGAGCAGTGCTATGGTTTGGTAGGCCCAAGCTGACTTTATCCCCTTCTGACTGAATTTGCAACAATAACTTGTTACATACCATGGTAAACAGAAAAGACGTCTTGAGTTGTTTGTTTAAAGTTATGTCCCTGGTTCCTAGTTTTAATATTAGTTGACTTTCAGATCATGTTAATCTTCATCACTCTGTCATCACTGTCTCCCAGGTGTGCTTTAATTTCTATATCTGGTTTACATTTATGGAGATTTGTAAATACTATGTCAAAAATTATATCACAAATGGCCTAGAAAGGAAGGCTACAAATAATTTAAATAGGCCACTTTTGACTGGAAATAGATGGAGAAGTTCTATGCAACAACAAAAGGGAAATGTGTTTCTTTTAAGATGAGAGTGAAGTTCCTATCGTCTGAACAGACCATCGGGCTGCTCTTTCATTAGAAGAGGACAGTTTACCCTGAGGGTTACCATGCCTCAAGGTAGATGCAGCCAGTGTGGGAATTAAACCCACAGTTGGTGATGTCAGTCTGCATCAACAAAATAGCTATCCAGTCACTGAGCCAACCAAATAAATAAAATAAAATGCTTCGGAGGGTCAGTCTGTTTTTCTTTCCAGGGAAAAAGGGTTGTTCAAAAGTTCCAGTAATCTTGAAGCTGCCAGTAATACTGTTCTATAAGAGCTTACTGGTATTAAAGTGTTCAACAAAAATAACACATACTGTGTGCCTGTAATTTTTCAAGGAGTATTCACTGAGAAAGCTGTTCTCACTGAAAGCCTAAACTTTAGAATCACCCATTTGGAACATCCCCCTGTGGTTTTGCAAATAAATACAGCAACTCATGTAAGTATTGAACAGTACAAACTAGGCAGGTTCCAAATTTAGTGATCTGTCTTACTCAAACTTAGTTTAGGTTGTTGTGGGAGGATTATAATGGCCACTTGCCTCCGTACCCAGGGAAAGAGGAATCAGACTGGATTCCCACAACTAATATCAATAACTGTACATCCCTTTGACATAATAACTAATTTACAAGATACTCAATGCAAAGGCATTTATAAAAAACAGTTTAAGTGCTCTATCAGATGAATATTTTTGTGTTTTTGTTGCTCAAGAAATCCCTTGACAATATATTCCACAGTTTAAGGATGAAATTGTTACCAGAGTCCACTTGAAGTCATTTCTATCTGTTGTCCATTTAAATGTGTTTATGTTTTAACCAGTGGCAGGGACAGAAATGATGGGCCTAGTTACTACTTCTGGCCCAGGAGTCTCAGGCCTAACCCTCAACAACCGGCTACAGCAGAGTGGCCACACCCCCGAGGAGAACTCAACAGCCTTGCCTCCTTACTTGAGAACAACGTGTCCGCGAAGCCCCAGGCTCTGGTCATTGGATCTTGAAACTCTCCTGCCCTGGGCTGATACAATAAACCTGTGATGTGAAATTGCAGTAGACGTGTCCACTTGCGGTTTGAGATAGTTGAGGAGACTCCTATGTAACCCAATTTACCAAGTAAAGTCAAGTGTGAAAGAAATTTAGAAATATTGTGACGCAATAAAATGTTTGAAAAATGGCTCTGTACCTTGTTATTTTAGGTGACTTTGTACAATAAAAGCATTCAAAAAGGTTGGGAGTTAGCTCCAGAATATTCAGTCATTGTTTTCTGCTTAGAGTGCTGCCTTCAGGCAAGTCTGCCTTGTTGTCAATGCAGTGAGACGTGTTTTCTCTGTTTTCACACTGCAATGTGAAATCCCCGAAGTATTTCTATGGCTTATGCAGCTTGAGCTACTGGAACAGGCAGGTGTATGGGAGGGAATTTGTTGGATTCTTCGAGGTCATCAGGGCGATCATCTTCCTTTTCTCCTGCCATTACATTTTGTTCACTTGCCTGATCTGCATCTCAGAATTGTTGGAGGTCATCCAGGTGACTTTGTTAGCCTCCTGCTGAGTGGATAGCGCCTTGACATCCAGAAAGCAAGATCGCTTCTTGAACTTTCCCATCACTGAAAAGCATCAGCAGCGAATATAGTGTTGAGATAGAAGGATCAGCCATGATCATGTTGAATGTCAGAGCAGGCTCAAAGGGCTGACTGGGCCACTCCTGCTCATAGTTGCTATGGTTACCTGCTCAAGACAGGGGCGAAACCATTTTGCAGCCGTCGCCGCAGGCTTGCCACTTAATTTGCATTCTAGTGAGGCCTTACTTTGCTCTCATTGGTTGGCACAGTCATATGACATTGTGTATTAAGTTCAGCAAATCCGAGTTAGCAGTCCAGAATTCCGGCATATCACAAGACCTCTGTTACATTTTCTAATCTGCCTGACAACATCGCACAACCAGAAATTTGAGTTTACCGAATTTGAATCATTGCAATTTAACCATACATGATTTAGTTATCCTTGTTAAGCCAGTAAAGCTAAGCATTGTGCTAAATCAATAATTTTTATGAAGATATTTTTACCTTAACATTTTTTCTTTTGAAAAAATTGCAATGTATTTCAGATCTTTTGCCCCTTACTAAGATATGAAGTACTGTGGTACAGATGAACCTGTGATTCTCTATGTTCTCAGTCTAGTGCATGCTGTATCCCACAAGAAGGGGGAGGTGCTTTGGATCCCTAGTGTCTCCATTTGTGCTGAAAATAAATGGTATTGTTAAAGAGCTTGAAGATAATTAAGAGCATTTTTGTGGTTTGAGAATGAAGTGCAAGTAGATTTCAAAAGAGGTGGAAAATAAACGCAGAGAAATGAGATGGCAAAGCAGAGGAATACTGCTGATCAGTATTTCTCTATAATGTGTTGAATGAATTGTTTGGGAGATCATCAAGGCACTTTCCTTGGCCCACATATCAAAGATGCTTCATCAATTACTTTTCTTCCAAAAGAAGGTCAGAGGTGGGGCTGTTTGCTGATGATTGCACATCACTCAGCATCATTTATCATTCCTTAGATACAGAAGCACTGTGTCCATGTGCAGCAAGACCTAGACCAATTCCAAGCTTGGGCCAATAAATGCCAAGTAACTTTCACATCAATCAGTTGCCAGGAATTAACCGTCGATAGGAAAGAATCTAACCATCACCCCTTGATGTTCAATGGCCTTACCATGACTGAATCCTCTACTGTCAACATCCAGGGTTTTTTTGATGACCAGAAATGAAACTGGACCAGTCATATAAATATTGCAATGATAAGGGCAGTTTACAAATGAGGAATTCTGCAGCAAATAACTCACCTGCTGACTTCTCAAAGCCTATCCAGCATCCAAAAGGCACAAGTCAAGAGAGTGATGGAATATTTCTCACTTGCCTGGATGAATGTAGCTCAATGACACTGTAGAAGCTTGACATCATCTGGGATAAAGCATTCCATTTGTTTGATATCCTATCAACCACCTTCAACGTTCAATTCCCACATCACTGGTGTATGGTGGCAGTAGTGTGTACCATTGACTGCAGTAACTCACTGAGACTCCTTTCACAGCAGCTTCCGAACTAGAGACCTCTACAAGGGCATCATGGGAACACTGACACCTGCAAATTTCCATCCCAGCCATACACCATCCTGACCTGGAATTATATTGCTGTCTCTATGTTGCTAGGTCAGAATCCTGGATCTCCTATCTTCACTGCACTGTGAGAGTCCTACATCTGAAAGATTGCAGCAGTTCGAGAAGACAGCTCAATACTACCTGCTGTAGGGCAATTAAGAATGGACAATAAACACTGGCTTAGTCAGCAATAGCTGGATTGAATTAATGAATAAAAAGTCAAAATATTTGCCCAAGATTACCTAATAGTGGTGTTTATTTTCAACTTACGTTCTGAAGCAACATTAACATATAAAATAATTGGTTTAGACTTAGTTATATCACTTCAATGCTAGTGTTAAATTAGTTTTCATAACTGTTATGTTTTAGTTTGCCACTTAAAAACACTCATTGTTATAAGTTCCGAAAGTAATGGATATTCTTAAATCAGTGGATAAAACAGTTTACATCATATCTTAAAACATAAAAGTACCAATTGCAACTCATTTTGGGAAGTCCAGGATATTAAAGTGAGATCATAATTTTGTTAACTGCAAATGCTGAGATGAGTTCAGAAGATCTGCTTTCACTACTGTATGGTAAGCATTTTCAATTCAAACTCTAGCTTTAGAGATGGATTGAGTGAAGTAACTCCATGAATGCTGGATTCCCATCACCAAGTCCACTTGATAGACACATGTGTAGTAAATGCATTGACTCAGCTAACTCTGAGCCAGCCCTTAGAGTGAGCAGACCCCAGATATTCCTGCTGATATCTGTCAGCCAAGGGCCCCTGATTGGACCAGGTTAACATCCACAATCAGGGAACTCATATTCTATGAGGTCCTGCTGGCTGACCTCATTCCAGTCATGACACTGAGGTTTACAAATTAGATGATTTAGTTAAAAATACAGAATATAATTTGCACATATGAGCGCTTTTATACAAAAAAGTATCTCAGGGTGCTTCACAGAAGCAGAATCTGAATAGAAAATGAAACCAAGTCAAAGACCTTTCAAAGTCTAAATGTTTGGTGAAAGTGATAGATTTTAAAGAAAGTCTTGAATAACACCAAGTGGGTGGAAAAACAGAGGTGTGGGAAAGGAATTCCAAAGTTTGGGCCTGGACGGCTGAAAAGGGAGACACCAAAAATGAGGCGAAGGGAGTTTGAGCGACATAAATGGCCAGAGTTGCAAGATCGTGAAGGCTGGAAAAGGGATTTGAATATGGGAATAGATATTTTGTATTTGAGGATTTGAGGACTGGGGACCATTGTACATTAATCATTAATGTGAGTTGGTATAGGATAAGACACCTACAGTAGAGTTCTGGGTAAGCTTATTATTAAATGTACACCAAATATTTTGATAGCTGGTGGGCATCAACTCGTGATTCACTTGTACTCTCACATATATAGTAGACTGAAATTATCATTGTTGAGCTTCAAGATACATACTTGTAATATATCTGTGCAGTTAAAAACTATAACAAGCTGTATCCCTTCTAATTTGCTTTTCTTCTGCATGGACCTCTGATGTCTGTGAGTCTGGAACCAGAAGACAATACTGTGAATGGTGTCAGCACGCTGATCACTGTGCGCAGGCCCTCGGAGTGCATTCAGCTTAGAGGGAGCATTGGTGAAAATTAGGCACCAGTTTGATCCTTCACCACCTAGAGTATAAAGCTGTTTCAGAGATAGTAGGAACTGTAGATGCTGGAGAAGCTGAGATAACAAGCTGTAGAGCTGTATGAACACAGCAGGCCAAGCAGCATCAGAGGAGCAGAAATGCTGACGTTTCAGGCCTAGACCCTTCTTTAGAATTTCTGAAGAAGGGTCTTGGCCCAAAACATCAGCTTTCCTGCTCCCCTGATGCTACTTGGCTTGCTGTGTTCATCCAGCTGTACAGCTTGTTATCTTGGCGTATGAAGCTTTAGCTTATGGAAGATGAGAGGTTAGCCAAGAGAGAATTAGAATAGATGTTTGGGAGATGAAAAAGGCACGTAGGATTTTATTTTTAAAAACAAAAGAGTCTGTTTGGACACCTGCAATCACTTCAGTGAAATTTGCAAAGTGATAGCGAAATGAAGTGAATTTACTGTTGAGCTGTAAAGGCTTTGATGGCAAATGGTAAACCTTGAATCGTCAGTTCTTCACTGAAAGTAAGAGCAGAGCTTAGCTCCATATGCATTATTTTTATTTAGTTTTATTTCCCTTTCCCTGTTGCTGAGATCCAATCTGCGTAGTCATCACCTAGTCTAAAGAATCAAGGAAAGTTAAGTTGCACAAAGTGCACTTGCTGTTAACGGTCTACTCCAGAAAACTGCCTCTTATAAGTTAAAGAAAGCTTCAGTCATGAAATTTTGTGGATATTTTGGATAAGAAACCTTTCACTACAAAGACTGGTCAAATTTTAGAAGCTAGATTAGTAAGAGTATCATTGAGTGCTACCATGTTTTTAGTTTAGATGAAATGTAAAGTTTAGGTTAAAGAGTTTACGTCATAGCTGAATGTTCTCATTGTTCAAGATGAATCTACAAGTCGTGGCTTCATGTTTGCCCTCTGAGCTCACTATAAAGTTGTTTCACAATGTTGGACTTGTGACAACTGAGAATGTTCTTTGATGGAGCTTGAATATGGCCTTCCAAGTTCTCATACATCTTTCAGTCCAGTTTTTGTGCTTTATTTCATTCTGGTTGTTACAAATGTCTTTTCCTTTAACGGTGTCCTGTGCCAGTTTTATTGGGTGCATGGTTGTATTTCAAGGGTAGAGCGCTGTGTTCTTCGTTTGCAGTAAGGATGCTGCTAGGGATGAGTTTCAGGCTTAACATCCAGTGACAATGAAGCAACAGCGGTATGGTGTGGAATCTTAGCATTGTCAGATTAAGGCCTAAAGTGATAGAGTTTACAGGAGCAAAACATGGATCTCCCAGCACTTAAGCAGTTGATTTGTGCTGACAAACTTTCTGCCTGCATCAAGACCCAGAATGGGATGGCCTAGTTGCCAAGAGCTGCTGGTTGATTACAGGGTGCCACAGCAGAACACTGTGTAACACCTTTGGCTCCATAGCCTTTGACCAGTCCCCTCATCCTGTACAAATTCATGCAAATTGCAGGAACCCCCTCCCCCAGCTGACAGCCTGCCTATCTGTCAGCCTGATGGGAAGGTCAGCCTGATGGGAAGGTTGACTCTTTCCTGGCCGACCTGGAGCTGAAACACTTGCAGCTTCCACTGGGTGAGGCTATATAATTGTCACTAGTTCACCACTTCTTGGCCAAAAACGATGGGAAATTAAGAGCGTGGCACTTCCATCTCAGAATGCAATTCAGGCAAAGGTGGGTTAGTGGCAGGATTCTGTGCAACCACCATCCCAGTGAATGAAGTTTTCTTCCTACCTCCAAGCCAACTGCTTCCAGGCCTGACAGATTCCTTCAGGGCAGTGTGTGACTTGCTTGTAAATGGAGTGTTGATCAAATTTGCTTCATTTAACTGGGTAGTATCATACTTCAAGTGAAGAGAATGCATCACTCAGTTGTTGTGTGCATGGTAGAAAGTATTTGCAAGTGAAGAGGTGAGTTACTTGCCGTAGAATGCCCAGCTATTGACCTGCTCGTAGAGCCACAAGATGTGTATGACTGGCCTGTCTAATTTCTAGTCAATGAAAAGCCTCATGATGTTGCTGATGGGGAATACAGCAAATTGACATACATTTGAATATCAAGGTGAGATGATTAGATAATTTCATTTCTGAGTCCGTCATTGCCTGGCGCTTAGATGGCATGACTGCTATTTGCCAGTCAAAGCCTGAATGTTGTTCAGTTCTTGCTGCATGCTGCAGGCATTGACTGTCAGATAATTTGGCTCTGTCTGTTGCATGCTGTTTCCACTGTTTGGTGTACAAGTACTCCTGTGTTGTGCCCTCATCAGGTTGGCACCTAATTTGTAGCCCAGTATTGCTCCTGGCATGTTCTTCTGCACTCCTCATTGAACTAGGACTGATCCGCTCCATCGATGGTCGTGGTAGATTGGGTTTATGCTGAATACAAGATTATAAATTGTGGCTTAATGTAATTCTGCTGTTAAAAACCCACAGCACCTTGTAGATCCCCAATTTTGAGTTCCTAGATTCTGTATCCAGCCCACGTAGCATGGTATAATGCCATATTACGTCATTGACAGTATCCTCTGTGTGAAGACAGAGCTTCCTCTCTTCAAGAGTTGTACGGTGATGATTGCTGCAAGTGTGGCTGTGAATAGGTGCTGCCTGTGACAGTGATTTTGATGAGAGTGAGGTCAAGTGGGGTTCTTTTTGTTGTGTTGGTCTGTTACCAACTAGTCAGTAATGGTGCTTTCATACCAATTTGGATGATGGACACAGTAGAATATCATAGAATCCCTATAGTGTAGAAACAGGCCATTTGACCCAACACGTCCAACCGGCTCCTCCTACCCAGACACACAACCATTCCCTTACTCTCTCCCTGTAACTCTGCATTTCCAACGTCTAATCCATCTAACTTTACATACTCCTGAACACTATGGGAAATTTAGCCAGCTAGTCCACCTAATTGCACACCTTTGGACTGTGGGAAGAAACCAGAGCATCGGGAGGAAACCTACACAGACACAGGGAGAATGTGCAAACTCCTCACCTTCGCCCAAGGGTGGAATCGAACCCAGGTCCCTGGCACTCTGAGGCAGCAGTGCTAACAACTGTACTTTGAGTGTGGAGGGTAATTCAGTATCCTTGGTACATTCAGTGCTACTCTGAAGTTACGTTCAAGATGGAGAAATAACATTTCATCAGCCGAGAGGGAGAATGGTAATTGATAGTCAGCATTGTCTGGCAGATGGAATACAATGTAAATAAATGTGAAGTCATACATTTTGGTAGGAGTAATAGTAAAAAGGATTATTACTTGAATGGTAAAAAGTTGCAGCATGCTGCTATGCAGAGGGACCTGGGTGTCCTTGTGCATGAATCACAGAAGGTTGGTCTGCAGGTACAACAAGTGATTAGGAAGGCAAATGGAATTTTGTCCTTCATTGCTAAAGGGATTGAGTTTAAAAGCAGAGAGGTTATGTTGCAGCTGTACAAGGTGCTGGTGAGGCCACATCTGGAGTACTGTGTGCAGTTTTGGTCTCCTTACTTGAGAAAGGATGTACTGGCACTGGAGGGGGTGCAGAGGAGGTTGACTAGGTTGATTCCAGAATTGAGGAGGTTGGCTTATGAGGAGAGGCTGAGTAGATTGGGATTATATTCATTGGAATTCAGAAGATTGAAGGGGTGATCTTCTAGAAACATATAAAATTATGAAGGGAATAGATAAGATAGAAGTAGAGAGGATGTTCCCACTGGTAGGCGAGTTTAGGACAAGAGGGCATAGCCTCAAGATTAGAGGGAGCAGATTTAGGACTGAATTGAGAAGGAACTTCTTCACCCAGAGGGTTGTTAATCTATGGAGTTCCTTGCCCAGTGAAGTAGTTGATGCTACTTCAGTAAACGTTTTTAAAGCTAAGGTAGATTTTTTTTGGAACAATAAAGGAATTAAGGGATATGGTGAGAACGTGGATAAGTGAATCTGAGTCCACGAAAAGATCAGCCATGATCTTATTGAATGGCAGAGCAGGTTCAAAGGGCTGAATGGCCTACCCCTGCTCCTAGTTCTTATGGACTGTGATATAAGGCTTTTTTTCATCATGTCTGGTCTAATACCATGGGATCTGGAGTCGATGTTGAGGACTCCAGGGGGCATATTCTTGACTGGGTACCTCTTTGCTGCCAGTTCTGGTGGATCTGAGCTCCCGATCGGACAGGACTTACTCAGGGATAGAGGGGCCTGGGACATTGGTGTAAAGCACTTATGGATGGCAATGACGATAAAGGCTTTTGTTTACTAGACTGTAGGAATCCTCCCCAGTGGGGGAACAATTTTTTTGATTTCACTGAGTGAGACTTTGCAAGATCAGATGGGCAGGCAACAAGTCAGTCAATGAGGTTGGCTTCTATTTTATTTTAGAAGAAGCACATTTTGGAGTTATAACTATGCTTGTTCAGAGGAATTGGGATTTCCTTGTTTTTTGACCATAACATTCCCTCCATGCTTAGAAATCTTGTGCTGCTAAATTACCAGGTCATTGTATTAAATTCTGCTTTGTATATTATAGAAAATATGTAGATTAACACACCAGAGTTCGGAGAATGGCAGTGAGATCAATTTCCAGCACTCAGAGCAATGAACTGCAAGAATGTTTATTCACAACACTTCACTCTTCACAGAAATAGAGATGGGATTTTATATGGACATAACTAGGTATAGAGCTGGATGAACACAGCAGGCCAAGTAGCATCAGAGGAGCAGGAAGGCTGACGTTTCGGGCCAAGACCCTTCTTCAGAAATGAAGAAGAGTCTAGGCCCGAAATGTCAACCTTCCTGCTCCTCTGATGCTACTTGGCCTGCTGTGTTCATCCAGCTCTACACCTTGTTATCTCAGATTCTCCAGCATCTGCGGTTCCTACTATCTCTGGGATTTTATGAAAGTCTTTTAAGATTTGAAAAAATGCAGAGATTTTGGAAAGACAGTAGAAGGAAGAACCTTTACTGCTGTTTATCTGACTCAGATTTGCATCAATCCTATAAAATGAAACAGTAATTATTTATATTTTAAAACGTACAACACTTGGTAGTGAAGCTATGGGAGTATATCTCAGGAATTCAGGCTTTGAGATCAGTGCACCCAATTTCTGACTGCATGATTTCATATGCATTAACACATTCAGTTTATATATCAGGAATTATGTTCACTGCTAAATATACATCCTGTTGCACAAAGTAGAGTGAATTATTTTGATTTCCACGTCTGGCATTTTGCTTTTCCACAAGTTTCATTGCTTATGTGTGGAAGTGTTCAGATGATTCAATGCTTTATATATGTTATATATGTCAAGAGCAATAAATTGATCAAAAATCCAAATGTATCTTGTAAATTGTGGACATGCCCCACTAATTTCTCAAATCCCCTCAAAAATTAGACCATGGCAGACTTTGTGCACACACACAAGCATTTGTAAATGCCCCTTATAGTTAATTTGATTATGAATTGCTTCAAGTGCCTGTGTAAAGTGTGTCTGGTTTCTACTTTGTCCCATGAGATTTCTAAATGGACTCCATTTCTCATTGCTTTGCATTTGCTATTTGCAATCAAAAAAAACTGAGCAAATCAAATTTTTTTTTGAGTATCTGTTTTCTTTGGTTCATGTTAACTCCTCTCCTGAAAAAAATGTTTTTGTTGGCTGAGAGTGTCCAGTTGGATTTTCTTTCATTTATATCCTCCCTCAAAGTATTAATAGTTGTTAGAAGTGAAGGATTACTGAGGTGAGACTACTCCTTTGCTTTAGTGTTTTTCTTAGGTTTTTTTATGGGTTCTGATAGTGTTCTTCATTTTATAGTTTTCTTCACTGGTTTTACTGGATGCCAGCTGTTATATTATGATCTTTTTTATTTTCGCCTTATTGTCTGTTTAGAGCTTCATATTCAGTTGGTGTAAATTGTTGCCATTAAGACTGAGCAATTATCATTTCCTGAGCATCTCAAGTGTTCCATAGAGGCAGGTTATCAAAGGATGAAAGGCTAAGAAGATAGTATTTGGAAAAGTGATCAAAAGCTTGCACAGCATTAACAAGGGCCTTAAAAGGAGAGATGAAAAGTTCAAATTAGGAATCAGGTTTTATTGTCGCATATCAAGTACTTGGATACAGGAATACAGTGAAAAATGTCACAATTCCCAGTGCCATCTTCGGTACAAAATCTTCGGTGCAAGTAGAAACATAAAAAAAAATTAAAAGTACAACATTACAGTTTTTCTGAGTAAATAAAGTAGTAAATAAAGAAATAAAGTTAAGTTCAAAATTACGGCATAAAAATCAAAAGAGCTGCGGTTGCTGTAAATCAGGAACAAAAACAGAAGTTGCTGGAAAAGCTCAGCAGGTCTGACAGTATCTGTGAAGAAAAATCAGAGTTAACGTTTTGGATCAGGTGACCCTTCCTGATTTTTCTTCACAGATGCTGCCAGACCTGCTGAGCTTTTCTAGCAACTTATGTATGGCTCAAAGTTACAGTCCTTCTTTAGCCAAGCGTCTGCAGGCTCTCCATGTCGGACTTTCCCCATGAGGGCCTGCACTGAGATAGTGGCCAAAGGTGGGAATCAGACCAGGTCCCTGGCGCTGTGAGGCAGCAGTGCTAACCACTGAGGCATTGCAGGACTGGAGAAGGTTGCTGGGGGATGGAGGGAGGAAAAATTGATATAACTAGTTAAATATTTGGATTCTAAATTTTGAGGTGTTGATGAATCAGGATCAGGTTGGGTCAGATTGATGGTATAGTGGACATAAGGTCTACAGTGTTTTGGATGACTAGAAGACAACTTTCTAAAAGAAAAAAAACATTTACCCACATACAAAGGTTATTAAAATTACAAGTACCAATCCAGAAGATAATCCAAATTATTCATGGAATTCTGGACGTTATATCTCAAGGATGCAGACAGAGGAAATAAAAATTATTCTGTCGTTAGACAATGTATTGGTTAGGCAATATCTGGCAAATTGTGTTCAGTAATGTGGCACCAGACCTTAGGAAGAATATATTTACCTTGGAAGAAGTGCAATGGAACTTTATTAGAATGATACTCAGACTCCAACAGATAGATGTTAGACTGTGTAATGCCACTGGAAGCTAGAAGCTTCAGGTCACTTTAAGCACAGCCCATGTGTGCTGGGAAGTGCACTATCAATGATGTGCCATGCTTGCACTATAACAGCTCTAATTGGCAATGTCATGGCATCAAACAGACATGCCAGCTGATTTGACACACGTCTTTGAAACTTGTAACGCGTGTCTCCTGAATGCAGATACAATCTCAGTGCTTTGCAAATTTTTTTCCATGTGACCCCATTTTGATTGTTGAAAACTGCCGTGACCCTAATTGCTGTGACCCATGAGAATGCGGGTAAGGGGCAGTGATTTGTAAGACCTGTCAGAGTTGGGAGCAGGGTGGAGTGATAAGGCAAGGTGTTAGTTAGCTGTTTAGATAGATAGATAGAACATTACAGCACAGTACAGGCCCTTCGGCCCTCGATGTTGTGCCGACCTGTCATACCGATCTCAAGTCCATCTAACCTACATGTTCGTATGCCTATCCAATGACGACATAAATGTACTTAAAGTTGGCGAATCTACTACCGTTGCAGGCAAAGCGTTCCATTCCCTTACTACTCTCTGAGTAAAGAAACTTTAGTCTGCACAGTTTTTAAGTAAACCTGGCAAGCATGCATTGGTAACATATAGCACAGCTAGCCAGCTCCTCTCAAAGGCAGCTGCCTCTTCTGAAAGGTTAGGAAAGGAAGACCTCAAGGATTATTTGCTGAAGGGAATGGGAACAAGTGATCCAGAAGATCAATGCCCAGAATCTGATCCCAAAGATCTGCCTACTATACCAGAAGACAGTCGATGAAATCATGTCTGTCAGTATGATATCTCCTACCTACTACACCATCAACCTCTCACATTGCTCAATGCACCTGAGCTCCGTCATTCGCCCAAGACCAATCCATGGGATTCTGAATGCAGGCCAATGTTAATATATTCCACCTCTCTCACACACAGCTTCCAAGGACCATGGCTACAAATCCTCTTCATTGTCCCTCCACATATCTTCCTGTTCAATTATTCAGCCATGACAGGTATATTATCAAACAGAATGCAGTGTTGCCATTGCACCATCTCCGTTATGGTACTTTCCCTTTTTTAACTTATGCCTATCTCCTTAATTTTTATACAGAAATGTGGGCAAGGCCAATATTTATTGCCCAAACTCAGTTACCTTACAGCTAGACATGTTAGACAATCACATTGCTGTGGGCCTGGTATTCTATGTAGTCCAGACCTGATAAATATGGCAGATTTCCTTCACTAAAAGACATTTTATAACAATCAATCATTTTTGCGGTCATCTCTATAAGTTATTTTGTTGAGGAATAATGCAGATCTTCCCAAATTGTGGATCATGGCTACAATAATTTTCAGATTGCTAGCTTTGTGCAAACAGCTTTTCTTTTAATCACACATGAGATATGGACATCATGGCTGGCCAGCGTTTATAGCCGACACCTAGTTGCCCTTGAATTGAATGGCTTGCTAGGCCATTTCAGAGGGCAGTTGAGAGTCAACTACTTTGCTATGGGGTCTAGAGTCACATGCAGGCCAGACTAGGCGAGGACAGCAGATTTCCTTCCCTATAGGGCATTAGTGAGCCAGATGGATTTTTTCCCCCCAACAATCATTTCATGATTATCAGCAGGCTCATAAAATGTCCTTTGGTGGAGGAAATCTGCCATACTTACCAGGAGTGGACTACATATGATACCAGACCCACAGCGATGTGGTTGTCTGAAATGTCCAGTTCTAGGGTAATTGAGCTTGGGCTTTCTTGTTGAAAAAGGGGGCACCAGTTTATACAGCATGGAAAGACGGAGTAATTGGTTGGGCCATAGTTGGCATGGAGTTGCACCAGGAACAATTAACTGGCAATCTCGGTTCTCAGATGGACAGGTTCCGAGAAACACTGAGTGGTCTGGGCATGGCCAGGAGAATACAGCAAAGGTTGGCACTGTCAATGCCTGTTCTTTTTATAACCACAAGGAAAGGTACAATGTATTCACAAATTCTCTTTCCTTTCATAGAGTATGTTGATATGTGTGGCTTCTAGCATGTTGTTTACATCAAATTACAAGCCTGACTGATGGCCTTAAATTGATTTCCAGTGTAATTCTCAACACAGTGTGTATTATTCAATGAAAAGGTTCCAGTAGCAAAATCACATCTAATAGAGGACATGCTATTCCAAGATTGCAAGCACAGGCTGGTTTCGCACAATTGATATGCTGCCCACTCTGAATGGTCAGCTGGCCTTAGTGTTTGATACAGTCTACTAGTGGTTAGAACGTACAATTTACATTCCTGGCATCACACTGGCACTGAAACTCATTCATCACATTCATTTGTGCGGGAGGCAAAGTTTTTTTTGGGTTGGTGGAAGCATCTTCTTAGTGGAGATAGTGGCTTTGCTCCAACTGAGCAGCGTGAGACATCACCTCAAATTTTTAATACACTTTCCCCTTCCAGGGTAAAAGTTCAGTCGGCTGGATGGCTGGTATATGATATAGAGTGATGCTGACAGCAAGGGTTCAATTCCCACCCCAGCTAAGGTGACATGAAGGATTTTCTTTCTCAACTTCTCCCTCGCCTGAGACATCATTCCCCTCAGGTTAAACCACTTACTAGTCATCTCCCTCCAATGTGAGAGTGAGACTGTGGCAATTTTACCTTTCATCTGGGCACAGTTCACAGCCAAAAATGGTGCATACCTGATCAATCCAAATGCGCACTCTTGTTATACAAACGAAACCACAATGTTCAGACTTGCTCCTACCACATCTAATCAGCATGCTGCACATTTCACGCTGTCGGGGCACCCAAGGTCAGACCTGAGTGGAGGCATCTGCAGACTTAGATGGATGGCCTCCTCTGTGAAATATATATATGAAATGCCAACTTGCCTCAGTTCCTGACCCCTCAGTAATGGTAGGTTACATATTCACGTGCAAGATTTCCAATTTTCACCAATCGCCTTCCATTTTTACAATAACAGAAATGCTATCTATTGCAAAAATCCAGATGCTTAGCTTTCAAGTCTCTTCATGGTCTTACCCCTCTATATCTCTGTAATCTCCTCAAACCTGACAACCTTCTGAAATACCTGCAGGGTCTAATTCTGGCTTTGTATACGAGTCCATTTATAATTTCTTCATCATTGGTGGCTACTTCAGTTTCTTAGGCTCCAGCTCAGAAATATTATTCCTGCAACTCACTGCCTCTCTTAACTCACGCTCCTTGATTAAAACACTTGGTAAAACTGACCTCTTTAGTGTGTTTTGGCCATTTACCTAATATCTCTGTGAGATAGTTTTCCTACTTTTTACTATGCCCCTGAATAGTGCCTTGGGATATTTCATCATGTTTAAGGCACTTTATAATTACAAAATGTTGTTAAGTATGGAATGTGCAGGAGGGAAGACAGCAACATTAGGATAACTGAGTTTGAAATGGACCAAAACACGACAAATCTTTGGTGATGACAAGGCAAAAATGAAAAAGCAACTGTACTTAGTTAAGTTTATTGATGGCTAAATGTGCAGAGCTTGTCATGGTGGCCAAAGATGGTGCAAAAACAAAAATTGCTGGAAAAGCTCAGCAGGCCTGGTGGCATCTGTGGAGAGAAATCAGAGTTAATGTTTCGGGCCCAGTGATTGTTCCTTCCAACAATTGGCCCAGGTTTTGGTTCGCAGATGCTGCCAAGCTTGCTGAGCTTTTCCAACAATTCCGTTTTTGTTTCTGATTTCCGGCATCCACAGTTCTTTTGGATTCTTTTAGCTAAAGATGTGATACTCTCTTCTTTTTAATGTTACCTGGAGGTAATCGCAGATCATTCAAAACAGTAATTATCAGATGAAGGGTTTGACTGTGCAAAGGTAGTGCAGCAGCTAAGAGAAGTGAGAGGGAAGGGAGTGATGGGTGTTGGAAGCACAAACATGATGGTTAATTCTAAACCTGTGTAGTATGTTAACAAATCTTTTGTGAGAAGGGGCAGAATGGATTGTTGGAGAAGTCTGAACATTATTTTACTGTCTTTCAATCGGCACATTGATGTATCAATCATCTATTCACCTATTCATCTCCTATCCATCTTTTCTCGATCTGCCTGCCTGTCTGTGTCCCTATCTATTATTTCCAAGCATTTCACACACAATACAAACGATCAGATATTCACAGGATTAGCGAGATTCAGTACATCTGTGCAGATGGATTATTGTCATATGTTTGTATGGGAGGAGATTATCAAAATCGTTTGTTTGGAATTTGACTCCTTTTGAAAGATTCAAAGGGAGAGAAACACAAGTATCAGTAGGAAAGAAAGCCAGAAAGCTGAATGCTCATGTTATACGCTGAGATAATTACAGTTAATTAACATACATGAATTTACACATTTACAATGGCAGGTTGCTGATTCAAAAAGAACAGGAAGGATGTGCATTAAGAGCAGTACTTGAGATTACCTTGGAGAATAAAATTATACAACTGTTAGAGGAGACCAATGTTCAGATACTTGCTGCTATATTGTCACAAAGAATATTGATCAAGGAAAGATTTTTCCACCGTAGATATACCTGAAGAAACCTTTTGTCAAGCCACCTCACGTACCCAGGGATATTGAATTCACACGTTTCGGCTGGTGTGTTTTGTTGATTTATGCTCTAAAGCAAGTTTTACATTGTCCAGATGTACTTTATAGGCGTTTCTTGGAGGGTTATCATGAATGGCAGAATTCAATTGAATCATTTTTTGAACAAGGGTGGTAATTATTTGGAAAGAAAAAGAAACGCGAGGGCATTTTGTAAATCATGTGTATCGTCAATTTTTTAATAGAACATAGAACATAGAACATAGAACAGTACAGCACAGAACAGGCCCTTCAGCCCACAATGTTGTGCCGACCATTGATCCTCATGGATGCACCCTCAAATTTCTGTGACCATATGCATGTCCAGCAGTCTCTTAAATGACCCCAATGACCTTGCTTCCACAACTGCTGCTGGCAACGCATTCCATGCTCTCACAACTCTCTGCGTAAAGAACCTGCCTCTGACATCCCCTCTATACTTTCCACCAACCAGCTTAAAACTATGACCCCTCGTGCTAGCCATTTCTGCCCTGGGAAATAGTCTCTGGCTATCGACTCTATCTATGCCTCTCATTATCTTGTATACCTCAATTATGTCCCCTCTCCTCCTCCTTTTCTCCAATGAAAAGAGACCGAGCTCAGTCAACCTCTCTTCATAAGATAAGCCCTCCAGTCCAGGCAGCATCCTGGTAAACCTCCTCTGAACCCTCTCCAAAGCATCCACATCTTTCCTATAATAGGGCGCCCAGAACTGGACGCAGTATTCCACGACCTTGCTTGGACAAATCTGGAAGCGGTTGTTCAGTTGCTGAGGTCTCCTCAGTACTCAGACAATTGAGGAGGTATCAGCTGCTGCCAGATTGAGCAGGATTCAGGCTCCAGTATGTAATTGTGAGAAGTGGTTGATGATTGTCAGGGAGCAGGGTTGGTAGCAAGGAGGGGGCATGGAACTCAGTGGACTACCTCACTTGGCTGATGACCGTGTTTCATGATCAGGCACTGAGTGCGTTTGAACAAGGGCGTCCTTTCATGCAATGCAGGAGTCTGCAAATAACTTACCAGGGTTTGTTTGTCAAGCTCCCTTGATGCAAGAATCGCCACCCCTGCTGGGTTAGTGCCAGTCGCAGTAAATAAGGCTATTGCATAGGCATTAAGAGCTCTGAACAGAACGAATTCTGATACAGGAAAAGAATTAGGCCCAGTCTGATCGGCCACTGAACTGAATATTGACCATCACTTTGCAAACAACATTGTGTCACCATCTCTATAAAAAAGCCAGGAGGTCTGTGGGAAACAACTCATCCCACTCTTGTGGTTTGGACTTTGAGCTACAGAATTTGATTTTTCTCTGTCCATAATGACTCAAAGCAAATAAATAATGGTTCATTGTCAAAATAATCTATCCCTTAATAAATTTGGAGGGCATCTATCATAACAGATGTGCAGAATGGGTTTTTGATTTGTGGTGCATATGTACATTGTGCAGAAACATGTCATACTGATAGCGGTCTTGGGCATGGGTTACAGAGTTGATGGGAAAGGCGTGTTGCCTTTTTGTAGAAGGTTTAGTACAAGATGTGTCATTCACGCATTTAATAGGCTTGCAGTGGGCCTTCCCATTTAACAAACATACAGTGGGTCTTCCCATTTAACAAGCATACAGTGGACCATCCCATTTAACAAGACTGCAGTGGGCCTTCCCATTTAACAAGCATACAGTGGACCTTCCCATTTAACAGGCCTATAGTGAGCCTTCCCATTTAATAGGCCTACAGTGGGCCTTCCCATTTAACAGACCAACAGTGTGCTTCCCCATTTAACAGGCCTGTGATGGTCCTTTCCCATTTAACAGGCTTATAACGACCCTGCCCATTTAACAGGCCAACAATGAGGGTGTGGGGTGCCCCCTTGTGGTGCAATGGTGGTGTCTCTATCCTTGGATTGAGAGACCTGGGTGCAGGTCCCACCAGCTCCAGCGGTGTGGAATTATATCTCTGAACAGGTTGATTAGAAAAATAGGTTAAATAATAAAAATAAAGGCCTACAGTGGACCTTGCTTGGACAAATCTGGAAGCGGTTGTTCAGTTGCTGAGGTCTCCTCAGTACTCAGACAATTGAGGAGGTATCAGCTGCTGCCAGATTGAGCAGGATTCAGGCTCCAGTATGTAATTGTGAGAAGTGGTTGATGATTGTCAGGGAGCAGGGTTGGTAGCAAGGAGGGGGCATGGAACTCAGTGGACTACCTCACTTGGCTGATGACCGTGTTTCATGATCAGGCACTGAGTGCGTTTGAACAAGGGCGTCCTTTCATGCAATGCAGGAGTCTGCAAATAACTTACCAGGGTTTGTTTGTCAAGCTCCCTTGATGCAAGAATCGCCACCCCTGCTGGGTTAGTGCCAGTCGCAGTAAATAAGGCTATTGCATAGGCATTAAGAGCTCTGAACAGAACGAATTCTGATACAGGAAAAGAATTAGGCCCAGTCTGATCGGCCACTGAACTGAATATTGACCATCACTTTGCAAACAACATTGTGTCACCATCTCTATAAAAAAGCCAGGAGGTCTGTGGGAAACAACTCATCCCACTCTTGTGGTTTGGACTTTGAGCTACAGAATTTGATTTTTCTCTGTCCATAATTTTGCACCCATAATATTTGCATCAAACTATTTGGGTTTTTTTTTGTCTGTCTTGTTCGTGAATAAATGAATGCATGGGTTTGGGGTTTTAAAGGGATAGAGCTTAAGTTGCACAGTAGCAATGAGTAATTTGTTGTTTTGCTTTGTGTTAAGGAGTAAATTTGTTTACAATGAATAGTTGTGAACAATGAAATCTGCTACAATTTACCTTTGTCCTGAACAGCAGTCGGACACTTTGATCAGCGTACTTGTTTAATTGGATAGTTCTACATTTGTGTGATCTGTAGATTAGTCAGATTTCATCATTATGCATTCTTCCCATTGAGTCATGGCATTGTCACTTTGATAACACTCTTGTGAAACACCTTAAACTGCTCTACTATGTGAACTGTTGAATTATTTTTGTTGTTGGGAGGAAAGATCTTGTAGCAAACTCTAGTGCGATGGTAAAAGTATTTGCCAAACTAATGGGAAAAAAGGCCAATCTGCTAGGACCTGCATTCAAAGGGTTTGAAAGGAAGTAGCCACTGAGAAATAGATGCACTGATCAAAATATTCCAGAGCTCCCCAGGAAGGTTCCATTGAATTGAAAAACTGCACATGTGAAGCCCCTGTAGAAGAAAGGAGAGAGACAAAAAGCAGTAAACTATAGCCAGTTAGCTCAACACCCTGTTGTTGGAAAATATTAGTGTCCATTAGCAAGAAAGAACAAGCGGGGCATTTCATAAAGCTTAATGCAATCAAACACAGTCATCATGGTTTGTTGAAAGGGAATTTATGTTTGACAAATTTGCTAGAATTCTTTGAGGATGTAACAAATAGAGTTGATAATGGTAATGGTGAACCCTTGGGTGTTATTTATTTGGAGTTCCAGAAGGCATTCAATACAGTGCCACATCTGAGGTCATTGCACAAGACAGGTGGTGTACAGTTTTGATCCCCTTATTTATCAAAAGATATACTGTCTTTGAAGCCTGTTCAAAAGACTAGACTGATTCCCAGAATGAAGTAGGGTGATTTACCAAGAATGGCTAAATAGGTTTGGCCTTTATTCATAAGAGTCTAGAAGAATAAAGAGTGATCTTATTGAAACACACAAGATTCTTGGGAGCTTGACAGTGTAGATATTGAGAAAACCTTTCCACTAGTGGAAGAATCTCAAATCATAGAATATAATAATAGAATAGAGGTTCACGCATTTAAAACTGAAATACAAAGGATTTTTTTTCCTTCAGAGGGTCGCAGGTATCTGAAATTCTCTATCCACAAAGTTGTGCCAGCTGGATCTCTGAAAGTATTTAAAGAGGGAGTAGATGCGTTTTGAGATATTAACGAGTTAAAGGCTGACAGGAAGCACCCATGACTTGAAATCCCTTTGGTTTCAGTTCTGCAGAGTTTTTTTGGCTGGAGCTGGTTGATACTGAAGAAAAGGAATTGTTTAAAACTGTTAAGACACAGGAGTTTTGTTTGAAAGTTCCAGACCAGGAGTGTTTAGGCAAAATCCTGAAGGGGTGATTTGAAGCTGAGAAAGTCTGAGCTCAGTTGCATGAAGACCCAAAGAAGAAACAATTAGATTCTCAGGACTAGAAATTGAAGGCATAGTTAAATTGCAACCTGTAGATGCAAAAGAGACAAGATTTCTCTCCTATGTTAATACCAAAAGAAAATACTGCTGGGATTAATAAGACTGTATTTTACTAAGTGTTTTGAAATCATTAAACTTTGTTATATGTAAAGATTCTTCTTTCTTAATTTTTTCATATAATAAACCTCTAATTTATTGTTAAAACCAAATTTTCAGCTTAGTGTTCTTGTGCTTCAAAACAAGACCAGCTCATTAAAACAAAGAGAAAACATAATGTGATCTATCAGGCCTGAATTCAGTCTGAGATCGGGCTTGTGCAGTAATAACGTTTGCTGGTATCATTAGATGTGCAGAAAGAAACCCCAAGTCTTCTGCATTTATCTGAATGTTTATTCTTTTTAAAATCTTCAATGAGACAAGTAATAGCCTAAGTCAAAATCAAAGAACAGATTTCAGACCAGACTCATTGGATAACCAGCAGGAGTAAGAATCCAAATCAATATATATTTACCCTTTTGCTCGCCTCAGAACATTGAATTCACTTTGAATTGCTACATATCGTGTTGTTTGTTGGCCATAATGTTTTTCAAGTGTCTTATGCTCAAAAGAAAACAATTGTTAAATAGATAATTAAGTTGGGCGGAGAAGAGCATTGCTTTTTGTTGTGAACATTCTGCAGTTTTTACTTCCAGTAATGTGTTTGTGTAAGTGCAGATAGACGTCTTCTTTATGGATATGAGGCTGGGGAGGTTACCTGGTCCTATTTATAATGCTAGTCATGGAATGTCTGTCACTCTTTTTGTTATGCATGCTTGCAATTAACTTGGCAGAACGACAACAAACTAGGCGAGAGATGGTACTTAGGAGGAAACACGTTTGCTTAAAGAATGTCATGCCTTGACTCCTGTATTTCCAAAGTCGGCCAGTATTGATGTACAGCACTGTGCCAGCCCACCTGGTATGCTATTTTATATGCAGAATCCTTTCACTGTATATTTTCAGCTGGTAACTCAAAAGCTTTGCATTTCATAGAGTGATAAGATATAGGTTTATGCATACAATTCTCTGCACACGTCTCAAGTGAGCCTTCAGGGTGACAGCAAATTGCATTTATATTGTGCCTTTAATATAAAACATGTCTCAGGGAACTTTACATGGAAGTAAAATGTATAAAGCACAAGCCTTTAGGGGATTGGAGTCAGAAAAGGCAGTTAAATATCGAGTCAAAAAGAAAGGTTTGAGAAGGGTCACAGGACCTGAAATGTTAACTCTGATTTCTCTCCATAAATACTGCCAGCCCTGCTGAGATTTTCTATGATTTCTGTTTTTGTTGAGGTTTGAGATGGAGTTACATTTAAGGAGGGAGGTAGAGTTGCAGGCATGTTTAGAAAAAGGATTCAAGAGCAGCACCAAGCTGGTTGAAGTCTATCCTATCAGGAACACAGAAGGATGTGTAGAATAAGCACAGGAGTCTAAATTAATCTTGAATGCAATAAAAAGAGATTATGGTTAAGAATGTAAGTGTGGCAAGGTGACGTGCAGCCTGACTGAGCTAGATCCAGCAGCTCAGGAAAGGAATGGAGTTGATGTTGAAGACGTGGATTTTTTGGCGGAGGTTCAAGGCAATGACTTCATTTTTCCTCAGAGATAGCGCAAACTGTAGATTCTGGAGTCAGAGTCGATACAGTGCGGAGCTGGCAGCATCAGATGAACAGGAGAATCGATGTTTTGTGACTAGACCCTTCATCAGGTCCTGATAAAGGGTCTAGGCAGGTCTAGGCTTGAAATGTCAACTCTCCTACTCCTCTGATGCTGCCTGACCTGCTGTGTTCCTCCAGCTCCACACTGTATCATTGTTCTTAATGACCAATTAGAAAAACAGCCGTGAGTTAATTAGACACGAGTTAAAAGGTCAATATGACTACATAGAGGCAATTCCAGACTTGAAGATAAGGATGAAGGAGCACACCCACCTCCTCCAGAGCAGATGGCATCTTAAGGGAGATTTGGAAGACAAAGAGGCAAAGGATGTATCTTCAGTGAAATATGAGAGGTGACTGCACCAGAGCAGCAGAAAATGCCACTGCTGAAAATGTCCTTAATGACGTGACAGATAGGAGTGGGATCAGGCTAGGAGGTGGAACCAGAAAGAAAGACAGCGGGAAAGAATTGTGTAGTCAGTCACATTCAGTGGCAAAGAAAGGTTGAGGAGCACACAGAATAACCGGATGGAGTTTTTTGCTTCTCCATAGGGAAGACAGGATAATTGGAGAAGCAGTCACTTGCTTGCACTTCCTAGCAGCTGGTTACAGGGTACAATTGACAGATGATTGAGAAGAACTCATCTGTCTGTCCCTGTATGCTCAACTCTGGCTTCTGAGGAAAATAGAAAAAGGCAAGGAAAATCATTTTAAAAAGATTATTAGTTTGAACTAAAATTTCACATACATTCTACTTACGTCATTTCTTTCTCCAAGAATATGAGTTCGTTCCATTTCATTAGTTTGATGCTTTTTAATAAAAACTCAGTCTCTTCCAGGAGGGAGAGTTAATTGAAAATTGAACACCTGTCTTTAGGATAGGTGCCAGAGTCTGTTCACTTGTCCATGGCAAATTATACCGTCCTGCATTTGTCCTTATAGCAACTGGATTTTTTTTAACCGTGGCCTCTCTTTAATTCCTTCTGTTAAGTTAATTTTTTTGTCGTACCATCCCTGAATTTCTTTTTTCATTTTGTCTTAGCTTTTACTTTCAAATATTTGTTTACCAAATGTTTATCACAAAATTATTTGCAAAATTAGCCCACTTGGGTTTTTATTGCTGTTTGCAATTACTTGCTCTCTGGCACATTTCCATCCCGCATTTAAAGTTCTGATGATCCTCTCTGTCAGATTTTCGTTAGGCTTGCTACTTTCTTGGTTCATCTGTTTCTTGCTGTGTTGGCCTGTGTTTTTCTGCCTCTTGCTTTTGTGTGATCTTTTAAAATCTAATTTCCTTCCATCTCATGCTTTTTAAAAACATAATTTGGCCCATATGTAGAATTGTCTTTAAAAGGAGCAATTTGAGAAATTATGGATGTGATTTAACGGGAGACCATATTTCCCGTACCCCACTGGCTGAAAGGTGGGATTCTGCCCACAAAGCAGCTGGATGACTGCAGGAACTTTATTCTGGATGTAATTAGCTAACATCTGGACTTCTACCACCATCTGGAAATGAAGTTCTATTTTCGAGGGACGCCTACCAACCTGATCGGCCACAGCTCTGTGGTCTCGACAGTGCCAGGTTTGAGAGGTTGGCACTGCTGGACCTCCAGGCTGCCCTTAAATAAGTGGAGGTCAAAGAGCTGGACTTAACTCTAAGTGTCTAGATGCAACCAGGCTTGAAGGGCCCCAGTGTGTGGGGTGGTGAGGTGGCTGGCTTATGAAGGCAGTAAGGTATGACCTTCAGAAGAGGGAACTGTTACCTTCAATGGGCACAAGACGGTCCTTAGTGGAAGTCAAATCCTCTCATCTTGCCCAATTCCAGCTGATGCATTAAGAGCTACTGGCTTATTTACCTGGCATGAGCTTCCCCTTTCTGTGCATAAAGCCACAATGGAGGCAGAATGAGGCACTTTGTGGCTATTTAATGGTCACTTTACGGGCTCAGTGAGCCCAGGAGCAGGTGGGCTGCCTGACCTTACCAATACCCTCTGTGGGATGGCGGATGGGTGGGGGTGGTTGGGAGCTTCCCTAAAATCTAGCCACAATGGTTGTAATGATGCAGGCACTGAAATTCACCCTCAACAGGAAGAGAGAAACAACAGTAACGTATTGGTCAATAAAAACCAAAAGAACTGTGTATGCTGTAGTTCTGAGGAAGGGTCACCTGACCCGAAATGTTCACTCTGACTTTTTCTTCATAGTTGTTGCCAGACTTGCTGAGCTTTTCCAGAAACTTTGTTTTTGTAACATATTGGTCACCTGAAATACATCATATTTGTAATAACTCCACAAAGGCAGGTATCCCATTACTAAATCCCCCTTTATTTACACATGTATAGTATGTGACACTGACCCAACTAGCTCAGTGCAGGCCCCTAGAGTGAACAGAATCCCTGACATTCCAGTTTATATCTCTTTGCCAGGGCTCTCTGACTGGACCAGATTAACAGGCCCAATCAGGCAACTTATTCTGAGTTACACATGGCGGACCTCATTCCAATCTCTACAGTATTTGACATCTGTGGATTAATGCGAAGGGAGCTGGGATGGGAACTATATTACCTGTGGATCTCCTCCTGCCTGCTGAGTTTGCAGAAAGTTGAATTTCACTTTCACAATATGGAGTAGATGCAGGGCTAACAGAAAATAAGATGTCCATGGTGTTTTATGATAAATCAATTCCATAGAGTGTGAAGTTGCCTCATAGTCACAGCCACTTGATTGCTCTGAAAATGGCCCATGAAACTCTTTAAGATAAGAAAGTACAGCACTGTAACTTAGGTACTTTTTTGTACAGATCTTGATGAAAGACCCAATCATTATTAACCCAGTGACTACCAATGGAACGGGTGAGTTGAAAAAGAACAATAGGTATGCTAAGTACAAAATGGGACAGTTGACAAAGATAGTGTATCGTCAGTTTTAATTGAATATTGATCCTAGCTGTCCCAATTGACTGTGAAATCCTTTCCTGTTGTATCCAGTTGACTATGGTTTTCTTGCTCCCCGTTGGGGTGCACACCTTGGGATCTAACAAGCTCTTTCTTTACTGTATTTTTGGCACAGGACTTGTGCCGTGTTTGGTTAAACTCATTTTCAGTCTGCTTGATTGGCATACTATTAATTCATCATTCATCCATAAGCATATAACATGCTTGCACAATTATCTAGAGAACAGCATTAGTCACCTTGTCTAAGGAAGGATGTAAATGCATCAGCGTTAGTTCAAAGAAGCCTTACAAGACTAATACACAGAATGAGTAGGTTGTCTTGCGAGAAAAGGTCAGACAGGTTAGGCTTGTATCTGCTGGAGTGGAAAAGAATAAGAGACAAACTTAATCGAAACATATAAAATGAAAATTGGTCTAGACGGTGTAGATGTGGAACAGATGATTCCTCTTATTGGAGTATCTAGGACTAGGGCATCACCCATTTTAAAAAAGAGGTTAGGCAATTTTTTTACCCTCAGTAAGCCACAATTCTTTAGAACTGTCTCCTGAAAAGAGGTAGAATCACAGTCCTTGGATATTTTTATTACTGTTGTTGAGCAAGGGAGTGAGAGGTTATCAAGAGTAGATGTGAATGTGGATTTGAGATAACAAGCAGATAGCAGCGATCTCAATGAATGGCAGAGGAGCCAGTTGGCTTTTCTCTGCTTCAGGTTTGTATATTTATATAATTCTTACAACTTCAGAGGATATTTCTTTTGTCTTTTTGCAAAGAGCCTTAGATATCACAATTAGAGGGAAAGAATAATGAAACCCATTATAGTTGGAAATGAACATACTGGTTATACTGGAGCACCAGTTTGAAATATATAAGGTGAGTTGAGCTAATATGTGTCATTTACAAATTTTACTTTATTCCCTTTCTGTGTTAGCTGGTACTTGACACTGCTTCTGTCATCATTCTTTGCATAAAGATCACTAGAACAAAAAACATGTTTTTCTTTGAGTCTGAATCTCATGCTTTAGACACTGCTAATGATTAAGCTTTGTTTACTGAATTAATAATCATATATTTCATAAACTTGGAAAAAAAATCACCTAAATCTATCATGTGTCATGTAATCTTTTGTCCCTTTGTGGTTATCTCTGTCTTACTCAGATAGCAAATGGTAAGAAGACAAAAATCTTACAGTTGCCTGAAAATGCTGTTGTCTCCACTGACTTAAAGAGTGTTTGAAGTCAACCAAACCATAGGGATAAAATAGAGGAAAAACAGGTTGATGGAAAAAAAGAATTGGCATCCTGAAGATATAGGTTCACAAAACAATGAATTAATAAAAATAAAGTACTGCAGATGCTGGGGATATGAAATCAAAAATGCTGTACAAAACCTCAGGAGGTCAGACACATCTGTTAAGAAAGGGATGGAGTTGACATTTTTGTTTCAATCACTCTTCTTTGGAATTATGAAGAGATGTTTTGGTCAAGTTCTGCTCTTGCGATTATTCAAATTCCAAATGGAAACAGTTCTATTCTCAATCTAAATTCACAAATTAAAACCTCAAATATAATGGTTCCTACCTAGTGTCTATCTTATGGAAAACCCAATATTCCAGTAGGAGAATTTAGCAGAGCAGCCCTGCCAGAGCAGGTTCTGGTGAGACAGAATTGAGGCTGTAGAGTTACTCTGCTAGGTCTGACACATATTCCCATTGAGTTAGGCTCTCTGGGAACGGTGACATGCAGAATTACTGTACTTGCAGTGAAACTCAGACATTTTCTGAATGAACAAGTCAAAAATATTTTGGTAATTCTATTCAAAAATATCAAAATCAAACTTGGTGAAGTCTATGAAATAACAAAAAGAAAAGCTGTGCGTGTCATCCTAGGTTTAATTTTGAAATTGCTTTGCTGTGAGTATTAATTTTTGTAGCTTTTAAAAGTTTTATTAATTATAATAACTTGTTGTTAGTTAACAGAATATTAGGTCTGATTTTCTGCATGGTGAGTATTAATGGATTATGGTCCATGGAGGTTCTGCAACAGCAAAGAAAATGTACATTTTAAGTTAGTTATTTATATACATTGATGTTGCCCAGGCATATTATATCCATTGCCCCCAAAAATGCCAATTTTAGGCACAGCTAGTAGAATGGTAAGAACAGACAACAAATGGCAAAAATAATTGCAATATTGTTTGATGTATTTTCATTTAAATTTTTTTTGAAAAAAAAGGTGCTGTTTATAGCTTGTACACTATCCCATGTTGGAAACTTTAGGATGTAATCATTTATTCTTTCTTTGGTTCAGGAATTCTTTTCCAACAGCTCTGAAGATCAGGTCATTTTCACTCTGGCTTCCCTTCACTATTACTAGAGATGATCACAAGACATGTGGAAATAAATTAACAGTGTAGAAATGGATCATTCAGTCAATTTGCTCCATGTCAACGTTCACTTTCCAAGTGATTAAGTATTATAATTACATATACTGAACTTGCTCTCCTTTTCCCAAGAATTGGCAACCAAATTGGTATTGCTGTTGGCTTATGCCTGTTTCGAAGATGTTTGAGACAGGAAGTCACAGAGTTTGTGAAAGAGGAAGAGATCTTTTGGACCATCATTCTACACACTTCATTAAGCCACTATTGCTTCTAGCTCCCTTTTCTAGCCCTTGGGCTGTAGCCTTGTGTGCTGTGGTATTTCAAGTGCTCATCTAAATAGTTTTTAAATGTCTTGAAAGTTCCAGTCTCTATCAACCTTTTAGGCGGTAAGTTTCAGATACCCAATGTCCTCTGGATGAAAACATTATTCCTCAAATCCTCTGTAAGTCTCCTGCATCTCACCTTAAAATTATGCCACCTGGTTATTGAACCCTCTATCAAGGGAAGAGGTTTCACCCTATCAACCCTGTCTGTGTCCTTCAGAACCTTGTACAATCAGATCCACCCTCAGCCTTCTCTGCTATAAGGAAAGAATCCCAACATATCTAATCTCTGTTTGTAGCTGAATTGTTTCAGCCCAGGCAACATTCTGGTGAATTTCGTCTGCACCCTCTTTCATGCGTTAAACCCTTCTTATAGTGTCGTGACCAGAACCTTACAGTATACATCAGCTGCGGTCTAACCAATGTTATATACAGCCCCATCATAAACCTCTTGCTATTGTATGCAATGCCTTGACAAGTAAAAGCAAAATCTCATCTGCCTTCATAACCACCTTATTTACCTGCAATGCTGCCTTCAAGGATCAGTGGACATATATACCAGCATCCCTCTGATCCTCAGTACTGCTTAGGGTCCTACTAGTTAACATGTAGCCTGGTTTATCTTCCCAAAATTCATCACTTCTTACTGTTTAGGATCAAATTCCATTTCCTGTGTTCAGCGCGTCTGACCAAGTGTCTATTTCATCCTGTACTCTGAGGCTTTCCTGTTCTGTTTACCAGACCACCAACCTTGATGTCCCCTGTGAAATTACTGATCATTCCTCCTACATTCATGTCTAAAGTATGCTGATGTACACTACCAACAGCAAGTGTTCCAGCACTGAGGCCTGTGGTACACCACCGGACGCAGACACACACGGAAAGCACCCTTCAACCATTAGCCTCTATTTCCTGCCACTAAACCAATTTTGGATCCAGTTTGCCAAATTGCCCTAGATCCTTTGGACTGTTAACATCTAAACCAGACTGCTATGCTAGACCTTGTCAATATCTCCTTGTCCACTGTATGCGAAAATTTAGGTGAGAATCAAAGTCAGGCAGCCGCAGTTCCCAAGGTATGGTTTGTGATGTACCGGCTGCTTTGTTTATAGGAGAAAATCAAAGCATTAGTTGAATAGATTTGAATAAAAACAAAAATAGCCTTTTTTGCAATTCATGTTTTGCTTATGAAGAAACAAACATGATTACATATGGCCTACTATTTATTGTGTCTGACTGCATTAACCCTTAGCGACAAAAAGCTCTGCTCTTTCTGACTGAGTTAATCCTTGAGATTGCTCCATTCCTCTGCCCTCTAGTCAGTCACTGTTCGCATTTGGCATGGCCATTTGCTGCTGCTGCTTGTCAATAAAATGGTTTAGTTTTATTTAGTGCAACAGGAGCAAAATCTTTCAACTGAAGGCTTGATTTGACATTATCTGGGCAATTACTTAGTTGTTCTCCATTTGTACATGTCCAAATAAATCATAGAATGCGGGAACAAATCTGCAAAAGTAATCTTCTGACTGCCAATCATTTGCTGAAAACATTATGCCTGTAATGCCATTTAAATGAAGAATTCAGCCAAGCATATAGTGTAACATCTGACCATATTGTTCCTTTAGGGAAAACCAAAAGTCTGGTGCAGGCAGTATAAAGAATGGGTTGGCATTATTTTCAGTACTTTGTGTTGAATTGATTTGCAATGAATTTCTGCTGTTCTAATCAAAATAAAATGTAGTTAATAAAATAATTTCTCTCCTGAAGCCACTTTCTTAACCCAATTCCTGCTCTTTATTCTTTTTTTTGGTAGTTTGAAACTTTGTTTAATCTGTAAATGTTTAGGTTTTTGGAATTAGCTTCAAAATTCTTCTTCAGTTTTAATTTACTTCTGTAGGAATACTGACCTTTTTAGTTCAGAAAAACTCCACTGCAGTTGCTTCACCATCTTTCCAGAAAACAGTGTTGAGCATGCATTTCCCCTGATCAGCGCATAATTAACATGTATTAGGTTTAAAGGAGATAAATTGTAGACTGGCAAATGCCGAAGCAGAAAATCTGGTGTTTTGCACACGCTTCACATTGATACCGTGGCTGATCTTTGAGTTCCACCAAAATAGATGCAAGTCGGCAGAGATTTTACCTGGATAATTGCAAGCCGGGACCTGCTTTGTATCCTCAGTTGCATATTTAAGCAGCCTCCTGCTGGAAGCAAATAGCTGCTACAGTTAAAGGCACACCTCCTCTACTCCATCTTTCCTTGCTGACTGTTTATTTTTTGTATAAGGCTGGTGGAGAATTGGAAACCACCATTTGTCACAATTCTATTTGGTTTATCCAAATGTCATATTTAAAAGCAATGCAAAGCCACAGATGATGCACAAGGAACATCTTAAAAATACCTGACTTGACTCCTAATTGACATTATGGGTGGAATTTTTTCGCTCCCTGGTGTGGCATGAGCAGGAGAGGTAAGAAAGTGCAGTGAGAATGGAAAAATTAAACTCTCAGTGTCAAGAAAGAATTTCCCAATTTTTCCCTGAGCCTTAAATAAGCACTTTACAGTTGAGTTGTGACTTCCTTATTTCTGGGTATTTGCAACTTTTTAAAACTTCAGTTTACTTTATTTTTATGACAATTCCAATTCCATTCTCCTCACTGGGAAGCAATACATGAAAATTTCTGACGTGTAAGTCAGAGCAGATACCTAGTGGTCGGAGTTCACCAAATGTTTGTGCTGGCCGCCATGTAACCGCTTCTTCCGAACAAGGGCTCTGTGTGCTCCATGGTGACCATCCACCTTGCCTCTTCCCCCATTCAGAAAGACACTAGCGTCACCCACATCATCTTGCCTACGCTCAGGACAAAGTCTCACACAACTTTAGCCCTTCAGCAGTTTACACTGGAGCTCCGGACAGTCTGTCAGATTGCTTTATGCACTGGGTCAGTCACTCATCTGCACAGGATGCAATGTCTGGCTCACTTTCTCAGCGCTCACTGTCTTTGCATTCACTTGGAGATTGCCAGCTAGTGTCTATTTCATGCTTCTTGCTTACCACACCCTCACTGACCTCAGCGCTGACGTACGAGCTGCCAGCTTTGTATGGCTCACATTGCTTTTTGATGCATAGTGTTTTTAGTTCTCAGTTACAAGCTGCCAGCCTTTGTGGCTAGTATTTCTATTTAGCTCAGAGAAAAGCAGGCAGCTTGCAATGATGGGGGTCGGTCAAGGCAGTGGACATACCACTGTATATAGCTTGGGATACATCAAATGTCATGCCTGCAGCATATGTCAGCAGTTTATGTGGCATGCACAGTTTGGGCTTTAAGCAAGTGGGCATGTTTGAAAGCCAAGGGAAATTATGGTCAGTCATAGGGAAATTCCACAGACTGTTAGTCATATGGCTTGACTGGTTCAACTGCAGTGGGTTGTCTGTGGTCAGTCATTAGCTTGGTCCAACAGGTATTGAAAGATCTGTGCCTTGCAATTCAAGGATAGAGATATGGTTATTCCTGCAGGTAAAAGTTAAATTTAAAGTTTGCATTTTAATAAAATTAGAGCACCACAAGTACCAGATAATCTGAGGATTACAGGTCAAACAGTTGAGGTCCTGTTGAGACATCAGTTGGGGTATTGGACCAGTTCTTCTTGCAATGACACTAAAGAATGGATAGTGTATGGCAGAAGATGAATTAGTTGTGCTGCAGGAGCAGCAGAGATGGCGGTGAGGTGTCTCCAGTGAGTGTGTACAATGTGTAGAGGGAAGAAGGGGAGGGTAAAGTAGGTGAAAGCCATTGAGTGGATATGATGCTTGCAATACTGAGAACTGTAGTCCATGAGCCTTGGTGAGATTTGTGTGAAGTGTCAAGGATAGGGCGAGCGATGGCACTGTCAAGGTGAGGCACCAGAGAAAATAATGGTGATATTTAATCTTGTAGAGTGCAAAGATCTTTGACCGTTTTCTAGCATTGCTGTTTCATCTAAGTTGCAGGGCCACACAGCCACGCTGCCACTTTGAAGTTCCAGATGCTGAAGCATTGATGTCCAGTTTTGGAAGTTGCTGTTGTGCACTAACCTCAAAAATTTGCTCACCAAAAACAAAATGCGGTGGCTGGGTGTCCTGCTTCATTGGGTCATATCAATGAGCCAGGCTGCAATCTGTATCTAGCTTGGCTGGACCAGGTAGCATTGGCCTCCTGTGGTGGTTAGTTGGGGAAAAGACTACCCTTTCCTCCACCACCCTGCCCACATGCACCACCAGGTCCATGTCTATGAAACAGAAAGTGAGGTTTCCTTTCCTCTATGCAATATCCTGAATGTGGAGGTGTGAGCATCATAGTATCAGGGATCATTCCCGGCTTTGAGAATCTGAAGTTGCATTGCAGCTGGGATTTAAATATAACCCTAAAGTTATGATTGCTGCAAGATCCCAACAATGTTTCCACCTGTCTTGTGCAATTACTGAGGAAGGTGCCTGACAGTCCACTTGCATAATTAATAAGTGAAGTGCGGAAGATTGTGTGAAAGATGTTGTGCTAAGCTAAGACAGACCAGCCACCAAGAATCTCTTTCAACAGAATGCCTAAACTGAAAATGGTAACATTCTGCACTATGACGTACCTCTACTTTACATATATTTGTGGGCATAGCTAGTTGGCCAGCATTTATTGCCCTTGGGAAGATGGTGCTGAGCTGCCTTCTTGAACTGCTGCGGTCCGCATGCTGTAGATTCACCCACAATGTCATTAGAAAGGGAATTCCAGGATTTTGACCCAGTGACAGTGAAGGAACGGCGATAGTTTTCCACGCCAGGAAGGTGAGTGGCTTAGAGCGGAACCTGCAGGGCGTGGTGTCCCCATGTGCCTGTTGTCCTTGTCCTTTTGGGTGGAACTGGTCGTGGGTTTGGAAGGTGCAGTCTGAGGATCTTTGGTGAATTTCTGCAGTGCATCTTGTAGACAGTACACACTGCTGTGACTGAGCGTCAGTGGTGGAGGGAGTAGATGCTTGTGGATAAGGTATCAATCAAGCAGGCTGCTTCACCCTGGATGGTGTCAAGCTTCTTGAATGTTGTTGGGGCTGCACCCATCCAGACAGGTGAGGAATATTCCATCACACCCCTGACTTGTGCCTTGTAGATGGTGGACAGGGTGTGAGGAGTCAGAAGATGAGTTACTTGCCATAGTATTCCTAACCTGTGACCTGCACTTGTGGGCATTTTGCCTGTGTGCAAGTCCAGTTGAGTTTCTGGTCAACAGTAACCCCAAGGATGTTGATAGTGGGGGATTCAGTGATGGTAACACCATTAAATGTCAAGAGTTGGTGGTTAGATTGCAACTTAGTTGAGATGGTTATTGCCTGATATTTGTGTGCTGAGAATGTTACTTGCCATTCGTCACCCCATTCCTGGATATTGTGCAAATTTCTTGCAGTTGAATATGCATTGTTCTGATGAATGCAAGATGAAAAGCTTTGACAAAATGTGCCTTTCTCAGGACGACTCATAGAGGATTTTGATAGAGTAAATAAGAATATATTATTTTCTGTGGCAGTAAGAGTATAAATGCAGAGAACACAGATGTTCAAGTGTTTGTGAAAAGAATGAGTGGAGATAGAGGAAACAATATTATACTCAGTGTTTGTTCCGATCAGAATGCACTGCCTGAAAGGGTGATGGAAACAGATTCAGCTGTGCATTCAAAAGAGAATTCATTAACATTTGAAGGGAGAACAAGTGCAGGGCTATGGGAAAGAACAGTGCATGGGATAAGTTTGATACAGTGACTAAAAAATATCACAGGCACAACAAACCCAGTGACCTTTTTCTCAGCTGTTTCATTCTACGATACTGGGTGAGGTGAGTATGAAAGCTCTATTAGTTACTAATATTAGAATAATATGAAAATAAACAAACATCCTTGCACCTACAGTTAGAAGTGAAGTAGGATCAGCTCAGGATATAATATGCCTAATACTGTTGGAGAAAATGTTCGCTTAGGCATTTTATAGATTTTAGTGGTGATCATGTCATGGCACACTTATATCATATAAACCACAACATTACATTGGTGATAGCTTCGATCTTAATTTGATTTTTCTGCTCGGTATATAGTTGGGAAATTAAGGTAACAAATTAGGAATAAGATTTTGCTATTTGTCAAACAACTTATTTTTCATTTTTTGTTTACTTAATCCAAAGCCAAAATGAAATTTTGGAAACTTCAAGCTTTTAGAGTTAAAATGGTCTTGCTGTGCTATTTTTAATGAAACAGTTCGAAATTCTATATGAAATTCCCTTTTGTGCTATTTTAGTAAAGTTTAATTTTGCTATCATATTAAACTGAAGAATTGCAGCTACATGCATGAACCAAATTGTTAAAAATAGTACACATAGGAATTTCTTTGCCTTTGTCCTTTTGAGCAGAGGATGTCTTCATCTTTAGAACTATTATTTTCATTGACATTTTTTCCCGCCTTACTATCAGTATCAGCATGGAATGAATTTATTTCCTGCTGTGGCGTCTTCACTTGAAACAGAAAGATTCTGAGCACATCACCGCAGCAGGTTTTATTGAATCGGAGTCCAACTGTGTCGTTCTGCATCACTCAACATTTAGTGTAATGTCAATGAAACATCCAGTGACAATAATATCATGGAACTCAGGAAGTTAAAGCCTCGCAGCAGCTTTAATACTCAAGTGCATGAGAAATTGTGCTCATTAGTGCCCGATTTTGGGTGCTATGAGTGCTCTCAGAACTCAAATAGTAACTGTGTAGTGCAAGCAAAACCCATTGTACTGGATGGCATGTTGATGGAATGTCAGTCTGAGCCACAATGAATGTTTGCTACAAATATTGAGGTCGAGTAGATCATGCTGTCAGTTAACATGCGATGCTGATTTGATGCCAGCATTGCCATTTTAGGCCTCACGCTCCAAGCAGTGCCCTTTTTAAATCTTACCCAGTCGTGTATGAATACAGCAGCAGGAAGCACACCACAAACAGCACTATTTAAAGTGGTCATTACCTACTCAGAGGTTAACACAATAGCATGAGGAATGGAAGACCAATTAGGCCACACGGCTCCTCTAATCTGTTTCACCGTTCATTAAGACACTCACGTCAACTTTCCTGCAAGTCTCTATTTTCCTTGACTGCAACAGAGTCTAAAAACCTCTCTGTCTCAATCTGAACATACTCAACAACTGAACAAGTCAAAAACCCCAACTCCAATGGCTACATTTCAAAGTGGCCAGTTTCTTACGTTAAGACTAATCCTCAATTTCTAAATTTTCCAGCAGTGAAACCTGTCAACCATTCAATTAGAACACGTTTGACCATCTACCTCAATGTCATTTCCCTGCACAATCTCCACATCCCTTAATGTCATTAGTCTTAAGAAAGCTATCAATCT
Organism: Stegostoma tigrinum; assembly: GCF_030684315.1. Taxonomy (NCBI): domain Eukaryota; kingdom Metazoa; phylum Chordata; class Chondrichthyes; order Orectolobiformes; family Stegostomatidae; genus Stegostoma; species Stegostoma tigrinum. The sequence goes on along the minus strand of NC_081355.1, from coordinate 61,556,002 downwards.
CTGTCTTGAACATGCTCAGTGATTATGCATTGATGTCTCTCTGGGGTAACGAATCCAGAAGATTCTCCACACTTTAAGAAAACCAACACCTTCTCATTTCACTCTGGCATGGCCTTTATCCTGAGATTTTGTCCCCTGTTTCTAGAGGCATCAGCCAGGGGAAACATCCTATCTATGTCCATTCAGTTACATTCTCAGAATTTTGCAAATTTCAATGAGGTAACCCCTTATTCATCAAAACTCGGAGGAATATTAACCCATTTTGCTCAATTGCACTTCATAAAACAGCCCCATTCCCTAATGGGTTAATCTAGTGAACATCTATTGCACTGCCCATATGGAAATGCCCTTCCATAAAGAAGGAGTGTAAAACTATACACTACTCTCCAGGTGTGGTTTCATCAAGGCTGTATAAAACTGCAGCAATACACTACTCCCGTACTGAAAGCACTCTGCGATGAAGGTCAAAATACTGTATGAATTCATAATTGCTTATTGTGCCTAAATAGTCCACTCTCCACAACCTCTTGCCTTCCTGATTTTTCTACCAAATCGAATAATTTCACACCTATTCTCATTACATTTCATCTATCATGTTTTAGTCTGTTCACTTACCCTGTCCATCTCCTCTTGGAGTTCCCTTGCATCCACCACACAACTTAGTTTGGTGTCATCAACAAACTTGAAAATATTGCAATTGGTCCCACATTTAAATCAATCATTTAGAATGTGAACAACTGTGGATCTAGCATTGAGCTTTGTGGTACCTGACATGATAATAGCCTGGAAACCTAACACTGGTCTGGTCATTTCTTCTTATACTTTTGGTCTGTTTAAATTTTCAATCCATACTAGCATATTTTTCACAATTCTACGTGCTCTTATTTAACTTACTGAAGTACTGTGTGGGACATTATTGAAAGCAACCTTTTTCTGTGAAGACAGATGCAGAGTAGTTATTTAGTTCCTCTGTCATTGTGATCTCCATTATAAATTCTCCTGTCCCCCCGGTAATGGGCCCACATTTGTCTGAGTTAATCTTTTTCTTCTCACATTCCTAAAGAGATTTTTACAGCCTGCCTTTACGTTCTTTGCTTGTTTGTATTTACATTCATTCTTCGTTTTTTAATCAGTTTCTTCAACCTCGTTTGCTGTGTTTACGAGCCTCTTGACATCGACCTTATCAGAGCCTTTTGGGATTGTATACGTTCATTAAGATTATTTCTCATTCTTCCATATTTTATAATGACTAGTTCCATTCTGCTCAGTCCCTCCTTATAATGACGAGGCTGCCATTCTGGGCACTAATCTAGTGAATGTTCATTTCACCTACTCTTCCTCAGGAGTGGAGGAGAGTTTTCCAGATATGGTCTCACCACTCTTTGCACAATTCCAGCAAAACTTTCTTTTCCTTGTTCTTCCACTATTTTGCAATATACAGCAACATAATATTTGCCTTGTTTGCTATTGTAATTGTATTATTACAGATTTTATATTCAGTTTTTTTGGTGGTTCTTAGTGTTGGATGTTAATAATTTGTCTTTTGGGGATAAAGAGACTCGAGATATTTAATAGGTTCTTGCAAATTAAAAGATGTTTTTTTCTATTCTTCCTACCAAAGTGAATAGCCTCACATTTCTCCATGTTATGCTCCATCCCTCTGTTTCTTTCCACCCACAGTCTATCCACATCCCTCTGTTGACACTCAGTGTTCTCACAGCTTACATTCTCCCCTGTTATTGTATTGTCAGAAAGTTTGGATACATTCAGTCTCTCCATCTGTGTCATTAATATAGATTGTTAATAGCTGAAACCCCAGTAGTAATCTTGAAGGCTTGAGTTATAAAGATAGGCTGGGACTTTTTCTCACTAAGAGGGGTGAGAGGGTGACCCTTATAGAGGTTTATAAAATCATGAGGGGCATAGATAAGGTGAACAGCAAGGGTCATTTCCCTAGGGTAGGGGTGTTCAAAGCCAGGGGGCATATTTTTAAGGTGAGATGAGAAAGATTTGAAAAGGCCATGAGTGGCAACTTTATTATGGAGAGAGTGGTTCGTATGTAGAATGAACTGCCAGAGGAAGTGGTACAGTTAGAACATTTAAAAGACATTTGGATAAGTGCATGAGTAGGAAAGGGTTGAAAGGACATGGACCAGATACATTCTAGTTTGGTTTGGGAACATGGTCGGCATGGATTTGTTGGATCAAAGGGTCTGTTTCCATGCTACCTGACCCTATGACACTATCCCACAGTTTGCTAAAATGAAAGTGTTGTGCTTTTCTCCAACCGTCTGGTCTCTGTCCATTAAACAGTCTCCTACCCCATGAATCCTTTTTATGTGGAGTATTCTTTTCAGTGACAGCTTAGTGAACGAATACAGAACACAGACTCTCTACAGAGTGGAAACAGGCCCTTTGGCTCAACAAGTCCACAGCGGCTCTAGGGGCATCCCACCCAGGCCCATCCCCTTATAACCCACCTATGCTACACATTCCTGCACACTGCGCAATTTAGCATAGCCAGTGCACCTAACCAGCACATCTTTGGACTTTTGGAGGAAACCCACACAGACAGGGGGAGAATGTGCAAACTCCAAACAGACAGTCGCCTGTGAGTGGAATTGAACCCCGGTCCCTGGAGCTGTGAGGCACCAGTGCTAACCACTGAGCCACCGTGCTGCCCCAAAATAGGCACTTATTGCATTGGCCAGGAGCCAAACCCCAGGCCTCCCTCCCATGTGGTAGGTGACAATTCTACCAATGCAACTCACTAAAACATAGGCACTGCCAGGACCTGAACCCAGGGTTTCTTGTATACTAGGCAAGCACATTAACCAATTAAGCCACATTGCCTGAATGCTTTCTGAAAGTTCTCATGCTATACACCTACTGCTTCCCTTTCTGTATCACTAGTTACATCCTTAAAGAGCCATAATATATTGGCTAAATATGATTTCATTTCCATGTTGACTCTATGTATTATGATTTTATCAGTGCCTTGATACCAAATCCTTATGACTGCATTTCAGTCAGCATTTTTGTGTTTTGTATATTCTGTATATTCTTTTTTATTCTCTTCCTACTTTCTTGAATGGCATTGTCATATTCACTGCCTTCGAAATCACTGTAACCGTTCAAGAATCTAGGGAATGCTCGAAGGTCACAATCTGTGCAAGCGCAGTGTCTGCAGCCGTTTTTGTTTAGAATTCTATGATGGAGACCATCGGTTCCATGATATGGCTGAGGTTATGCGCCACTATTTTCTCCTGTATGTTTCTATTTGCTAATGTCAAGTAGTTCAAGGATTCATGCTTGATTGCCCTAATTTTCTGGTATTTAACGTCTCTATCAATTTCTTAATCCCATTATAATTGCTTTTATCTCAGCTGTAAGGGACTACATTTATACCTGCCATTTTCTTCCTCTTTACATAATAGTAGAAGTTGTTGCAATCTGTTTCCAACTCATTCAGAGATAGTAAAAACTGCAGATGCTGGAGTCAGAGATAACCCAGTGTGAAGCTGGAGGAACACAGCAGGCCAGGCAGCATCAGAGGAACAGGAAAGCTGATGTTGAAGAAGGGTCCCGGACCCAACGCGCCAGCTTTCCTGCTCCTCCGATGCTGCCTGGCCTGCTATGTTCCTCCAGCTCCACGCTGTGTTACCACAATCTGTTTCTATATTTTTTACAACTTTACTGTCATTTTGCCTTCTCCCCCTCGGTTAACTTTTTGGTTATCCTTGGTTCACCTAAAGCTCCTGCAAATCCTTAGGCTAACTACTTCAAATTCCTCTTGTTTTAATCTAATATCATCCTTAACTTCTTTAATTAGTAAAGGATGGACTGCTTCTCCTGTGGGCTTTCTTAGTCAGATGTATATTGGAGGACTCTGAAATGATTTCTCAAATGTTTGCCATTGCTCATCAATTATCATACCTTTCAACCAGATTTCCATAACTAACCTGCCACTTATATCTATGCATTTGACTTCATTTAAATGTAATAACATCACATGAAATAACTATTCAACACTAAGACCCACCAGAAAAACTTAATATAAAATCTGTAATAATACTATTACAACATTTAAAAGACATCTGGATAGGTATATAAATAGAAAGGGTTTTGAGGGCTATGGGCCAAATGCTGGCAAATGGAACTAGATTAATTTAGGATATCTGGTCAGAATGACTTGGACCTGAAGGATTAGTTTCTGTGCTGTGCATCTCTTTGACTTTATGACAACTGATCAATGTTGGCAAACACAGCATAGCTGCCTTGCTTTTTGTCTGCACACGTAGCAAGGTAATTCAGAAAACTATTGAGCCTGTGAGTTCTGAATTAAATTGCAGAGCATGAGAGGTAAGGAAGGCAAGGCAGAGATACTGTGAGCATCTGAATAGAAGCAAAGGGAGTGAGCACTAAGAAAGTATGCCCGGAGCCCTGAGATGGATGCCTGTCCCAGTGCACAAAGCTTCCTGGCACTACCATTGAAATGTAATGTGCCCTTGAGCTCCAAAGTACAATTTTGATGTGGATATCTGTTTTTTAAGTGAGTCTGAGATGTGGTGTGATGATGTGGTTAGCCACTGCCAGTAGTAAATCCTGTAGATATAGGGTGCAGGAGCTTGCTGCCTATGGAAGCAGACCCTACAATGTTAGGGTGCAAGTAGAAAAATGAGAGTCTCGGCATTGAGAAAAAAACGTCTGATTTTCCGCCAGGAGTTATGACGACTGAATGAGAATGTTGCCAGGCAGTGAAGAGGAGCCTGTTTTCATTCATTAATATATCTCGTTATTACTGAATCTTGACTGATTTATCCACAGGTGGCTATTTTACCAGGCAGCAGAAAGGAATTAGGGAATGCTAGCTGCATCTGTTAGGAAACCACTTTGGCGTTCATGCCAGGAATTAATACCATCTAATTCCTTTCTGCTGCCTGGTAAAATAGCTACCTGCAGATAAATGAGGTAGGATTCAATAATAATGAGATATATTAATGAATGCAAACAGGCTCCTCTTCACTGCCTGGCAACATTCTCATTCAGTCGTCATGACTCCTGGCGGAAAATCAGACATTCTTTTCTCAATGCCGAAACTCTCATCTTTCCACTTGCGCCCTGTCTTCCCACCTGTCTCACAGCATCCCATGTTGTTCAGCGGTTGGGAAATTTCCACCCAATGCATTTTTATTTTGGCAAACTAATCTGCTTTACAAGCAGGTTTGACTAAAGCAAAGCCCCTTTAAGAAACAAATCTATCAGTTTTGAAGGGAGGCCTAACTTGAGTGGTTTCAATAAATTTGCTTCACATAGTCCTGAAAAGGGTATAGTTCCTCCCATTTCCTTCCCTTTCAGGCACCCTTTTCCAAACAATGTTTCCCTCGCAATTGACATAACAGCTAATCGAATCTGCAGGTTCCGAAATAGTTACTTTTGAAGCTACGATGGGTGAACTCCACAATGACATGAGTGATAACTGCACTCCATTGTGTGGCACTGCATGCAATAAACAGGGAGCACTCACATCCTTATTCTACTCTGTTACATGGGAACAGGAGTAAGCCAATCAGCCCCTTGAGCTTGTCCCACCATTCAATGAGCTATGGCTGATCTATGGCCTAAGTCCATACATCTGCCCATATCTCTTCTTATCTTTTCTTAACAAAACATGCATCTATCTCAGGTTTAAAATTAACACCAGAACTAACATCAACTCCCAGATGTGGAATAGTATTGTATATTAGTGTCCAGGTAATGAAAGGGCTTTTCAATGATGGTGGTCAGAGCCTATAGAAATGTACTCCTGAATAATGCTGGAAAACTCAGCTTGTAGGCTCCAAAGATAAAGGAAATAAAGTACAAAGGTGTATAGCCAAAATAGTCAGTAGGGCAGACCAGGTCATGTTCCTGAGATGCTGCTTGGTCTGCTGTGTTAATCTAGCTTCACACTTTGTTATCTATGTTTCTATGTACACTGTTATTGTTGGACCTCCCCTTGATGAATGTGTCCAGTTCACATTAGTTCAGAGAAATGCTGTAAAACTAACCTCTAGCATGGAAGAATTGATGTATGAAGACGTACTGGATTTTTCTGTCTCGAAAAGAGATGATTTGAAGGTGTCCTTGTACAGGGAATGTTGAATGCCATGGAAAAAGTACTTACATTAAACCATTCCAAATTAATTGATAGGGTAAGACAAGAACAAAAGGTTAAAACGAAGGAAGGATAGATTTTGGACCAATGTCAGGAAATGTGTCCTAACGCAAAGTATGATCGACATGCAAAACTTATTTCCACCTTCATAGAAGACGATGCAGTTGCACTGTTCGTGGGCTCATAATCTAGAGATGTAGCCTAATGTTCTTGAGACAGCAGGTCATGCCCCACCAACTGTGGGTCAGCAGTTTTGGAATTTGAAATTCGATAAACAAATAGGAGTGTAAAGCTACTCACAGTTGTGGTGACAAGGACGATAAGACCACAAGATATAGGAGCAGAAGTAGGCCATTTAACCCATTGAATCTTCTCTGTTATTCACTGAGATTGTGGGCTGTTCTGATAATCCTTAACTCCACTTCCCTGCCTTTTCCTCATAATGCATCTGTTACTGATTAAAAAAAAGTCTTTCCATCTCAGCCTTGAATGTACTTAACAATCCAGCCCTAATGGCCTGCGGCACAGAAGAATTCCACAGACTCTCTCTGTGAGAAGACTACTCTCTGAGAAAAGAAATGTTTCATCTCTGCCTTAAAAGGACAACGCCTTATTCTGAGATTATGCCCCCAGTCCTAAATTTGCCCACAAAGGCATCAAATCTTTCCACATCTTATCTGTGATGTCCCCAAAGATTCTTGACTGTTTCAATAAGGTCTCCTCTCATTCTTCTGAACTCCAGTGAGTACAGGACCAACCTACTTCATCTTCCATGAAGACAGTCCTGCCATATCCACAATCAAACAAGTGACCTTCTCTAGATTGCTCCAATACCATAATATCTCGCCTTAGATAAGGGATGCAAAACTTCACATCATTCCATCTGTGGTCTGAATAGTACCTCGTATCGCTTTAGCAAAACCTCACTACTTTTATACTCCATTCTCTTCAAAATAATGGTCAACATTATATTTGCCTTCCATGTTGCCGACTGGATTGGTATGCTAGCTTTTTATGACCCCCAAATCCTTTGTTCTGTAGTTTCTTCAATCTTTCCCCATTTAAATAATATTTAGCTCTTCTAATCTTCCTACCAAATTGCATAACCACACACTTTCCAACCTTATATTCAACTATCACTAATAGCTGTAAAAGCACACCAGATTTATTCATACTGTTTAGAGATGTTTAGAGAAACTATTTGGCTTCAGAAGACCTCACAACACCTCATTACCAATGCACATGTGAAGTTCTGTATGACAAGTAATATATGGTCTGAAATATTCCGCCCAGATTCATCCCTTTTGGTTCCGTAGTGTGATTTAAATGCACTATTAAAATTTAATTGTTCTTGTTTTCAGCGGCTAGCTGAGAAGATTAATCTAGGTCAGGGTTCAACAGCTAGAATCTTTTAGAGAGAGCACATCTCTACTGGTGCTTATACGAAAGCAAAACCAAATTGTTGTTTGGCCTGTAAATTCTCTGGTGCAGATCATCCCTTGTCTATTGGGTTTTTTCTCTTGTTCCTCTCTGGCTGCGCAGCATGAACAAACAACGTAAATTCTTCCCTCACAAGACTTTGCTGAACCCAAATTGTGATTGAAGGAGTGAATGTGGTTTTGTGCTATTTAACTTCAGTAGTGTCACATACAAGCTGTGAAGCATCTATTAACTTGAAAATGTCTTATTTTGCTGATTCAGCTCTTGCCAGTTAGCTTTTTAATTATTTGCCCCGAAATGCTGATTGCTCTGTTTTATTTTGTACAGAAAATTAAGCCAGGTAGTCTCTCAGTGGAGAAGCATAAAGGCCTTTATTTTGATCCATGGTCTGTTGTACACTGATTACTTTCAGTTGAACTAGCAGTGGAGTTGTTATAATTACACTGAGCAATGTCTTGGTTAAGGAAATGAGAAGAATCCCAGAGCTTCGTTGTACATTGTTATCCAGAGATATCTGATGATTATTTGTATTTGTGGCTGCACGGAGAGTTAGATGGAATCCCTAGCATGACTCTAGTGGGGAATAAAAATAACAAGGGAAGGAACAGTTGAAAGAAACCAGGGAAGAATTGGTAGGTTGCAAAATTTAGCTACAAATTATTGCTATTCACAAACGTATATATTATGATGATTTATAAATTTGGGGGAAATGTTGGCTTAGAGGTATTATTGCTAGACTTGAGATCCACTGCAACCCAGGTAATATCCTGGGCGTGTGGGTTTGAATCCTGTCATGACAGATGAAGGAATTTGAATGAATTTCCAATTTTAATAAAATCTGGAATTAAGAGTCTAATGACGACCATGAATCTATTGTCAATTGTCAGGAAGAAAAAACCCATCTGGTTCACTAATGTCCTTTAGGGAAGGAAACTGCCATCCTTACCTGATCTGGCCTACATGTGACTCCAGACCCACGACAGAGATGCCCTCATCCTGTCAATGAATTTAAAGAAAGGTGACAATGCCACTGAAGTCCCAAACTTTACAATTTGACGTGAGCTGATAAATTGTGTTTTTGGAAGTAACAGGATGAAGTTTATAAAATTTGGATCAATAGAGCTTTCTAAAGCCACTTGTCCATTAGAGGGCAGTGCCCCCTGCTGGCTGACAGAGAGCAGCAACTGGAATAGGATGTTCATTCAGCTGTTTGCTGAACGCCAGAAGCAGCTGAACCAATGCTCTTCCTGCATCTCACAACCCAACTAGCTGATGTTTTCCTAAAGTGGACCGCATAGATCCACATCACTCACCAAAGATCAATTATTTAGCTGCGAAAGGGGCCCGGCCCCAGTATTATTTAAAGTACCAGGCGCCCGATGCACAAAAACGGTAAATTTGAAGAATGTCTGAAATTGTACAGGGTCTGGAAGCACTCCAGATGGTTGTGGAAGGGGTTGAGATGAGATTTTGTCCTTGATGTCAAGTGTGTCTTCATAGGGAGAGCAGAGGATGTGGTGATCTGTCTATGCATTGGTAGGGGCAGTGTCTGGGTTCAGAGCGCCATAGGGAGAAGGAACAGGCCATGTGGAGAAGATAAGCTGCACATCATCCCCTTTTCCAAATTGCAGCTGGACTCCTCCATGGTCTATAACAGTAACAGGACACTGTCAGTAGGCAAGTTAATGTCTCCACCATCTCAGTGTGCATGCCCATCAGCCCTCTCCAATACGCCACCCTATTAATATACTCATCTGATTCTTCAGTGTCCGAAACAGTCTGTAACATCCCCCCTTCCAATATGCTAACAAGAAAAAACTATCCATTACTTCTGCAATGGCTGCACTTGACCTCAGTAGCTGACTGTGTTCTGATCCTAGCTGTATATTAACCTTCCGGCTTCATGCTTCTATCTGAGGTAGGAGCTGTGGTTCTGGGATTAAGTAACAAGACTGTGTCATCACTCATGGATTGTTGCCCTGTCTCATCTTTCTCGGGCTTCTCTGACTGGGCAATGGCTGTTAAACACCTGAAGGGGATGGTAGGGCTCAGGGGAGGGCTTGGTGTGTCAGGTCCATGACTACAGTTGGCATGTCATACAAGATGGCCTCATAAGTGTAGGCTGGGAATTGTGAAGAGCTGTGAAGCAGGAGCATATCACCACCTTCAGTTCAATGTTCTCAGTGGCATTGCATGCTGTGGGCCCTTCCATAGTTCTCCCTGTGATGAGAAAACTGTCTCCTGAGTTTGGTGTGGATAATACGAGCATTCCACCAGTGCCAGTCTGTTCTCTGCCACACTATTTTGTAAGAGAGGGGAGAGAATACTGCTGGTGGTGCTGCACTGCGCTTGGGTGATGTGTCGTCCAAATATGGAAGCAATGAGAGGGGGGTGTGAGTCTGCAGCAATGGGATGTGAGAGGGTGATGGAGTTGGCAGATGTTAATTATAAACCCGAGGCCTGAATTTTAGGAATGGATGGTCAGTGCTCGATAGAGGTGTAGGGAATCGAGCTATGTGAGAGCTTGCTAAATGGTGGAGGGGTGATATCTCGTGAAGGTATACTTTCTGACCTTGACCATTCATGTGAAATCATTGAACTTTTGACATTGCTTCCAGACGTGTGACCAGAATTGGGGTGGTATGGTGGCCCAGTGGTTAGTACTGCTGCTTCACAGCACCAGGGACCTAGGTTTGATTCCAGCCTTGGGTGACTGTCTGTGTGAAGTTTGTACATGCTCCCTGTGTCTGTATGCATTTCCTTCCACCTTCCAAGGATGCGCAATTTAGGTGGATTGGCCATGCTAGATTGCCCATAGTGTCCAAGAATGTGTTATTTAGGTGGATTAGCCATGGGAAATGCAGGGTTACAGGGATAGGGTAGGGGGAGTGAGTCTGGGTCAGATGCTGTTCAGAGAATCCCTGTGCATTTACTGGGCCAAATGGCCAGTCTCCACACTGTAGGGATTGTATGAAAAAACACTTCCTGAACTCTGCACCCCTCCCCCCACTCAATGGAAGTATGCACACTTCCTTTGTCTTTCCTGTCCTAATCCACAACTTGGATCCATCTATGAACTTAGGAATCTGCTCTTTTCCAAAATGCTCGAGTGCTGCATTTCTATCGCCCCTCCTTGCAGTTGGTGTCAATGCAGACAGTTAACAGCACCTTCCTGCATTAGTGCAACTTCATTTCACTTGTTTACGGATAACTAGAATACAGCAGATAACCTGGGATCCTAGGAAAGGCAGTTCTCGAGTATTTGTGGATATACTTACAGTTGGAGACATATTAAATGGTTTTGGCAACAATAGGGTTTAACTGATAGACCGGAGTGATACTTCAAGGCTTATAATTACTGAGAGCCCCGGGGTTAATTGTATTAATGTAGCATCTCCTGATCACTTATTTTGGGAAATAAAATTTAAATTTAACTCGTGCTAGCATCAGTCATTAAAGATATAGTGAGCTATTAAATGCCACTAATTGGTTACACTGGAGCCAAACCTAATGCAGTCCCATTATTTCAAACCACTATTGTCTTCTTACTATATCCGTATTTATGCATTTTTTCATTCTTGTTTCAGTCATGTCTCAAAGAGTCCTGATTTTGATAAATGTCTTTTTAATCTATCAAGTTAATGAAATGTACAAATTCAACAGAAAACACTTCATGTAAGCAAATCCCTCGAACCAGATGAATTGGGACAACTGTCTTGAATCTAGGACAGTGAAATTTACAATTTGTTCAAATTCTTTCAGAGGGTGTTGCTTCATTGAAAGCCTCTCTGTCAATGTTTTGGATGGAAGTTATCAAACAAACTATTGCCAATCCTTTCAATTTCTGCAACTGGTACTTTAAGACAATTGTCAGTGTTAATTTGAGTGCTGATTTCTAAACGTTTCCTGGAAGGCTTTGTACAGTGGGATTTGCTGAGTTATAGTGCCACAATAATGGCCAAATAATGCCAAATACCATTATTATCGTGATAAATGTTTGAGGAAATGATGCTGTTAGTCAATAATGCCACTATTACAGCAATGCTGTAATTTGCTGGGACACAAATACGACTCTGCTGGGAGATGGAAAAAGTCATTAAATAAGCTGTGAACTATGCCTTCCTCCTTCTCATCCTATACTATTGCAAATAAGGCAATGACCAATTTGCTGCATTCAGACCAGTTTTACTGCTACTTGCAAGATGCTATTTCATAAAGGCACTAAAGTGTTGGGCTCAATAAACTCGTTATTATTGGAGACAATTATGAAGTAGACCACGAATGAAACATAACATATGGTGCCTCAGTTGATGCCATAGCAACACAGCTCATTCCTACCAGTCAGAAAAGTGATGTATGTATAACATAAAATTACAGAAATTATACACTTTCCATGTGTTGTTTCTAAAAGTGCTGAATAACTTTTTTGAAAACATTGTCAATCTGGTCATTGCAGGTCATGGCTTTTCAGAGTAATTGGATTCAGCTTTTGGAATCATCCTTGGAATTGCTAGGAAAAATATTAAACTAAAGACCACAAGGCAGATGATTCAAACTTTGCTGCTGATTTGACCATGATTATTGGGCATTTGCCAATTTTGAACACCATCCAGGCTGTACATTACGTAGTTAAACACATGCCGGCTTCTAATGCTTTTATTTTCACTGAAAAGCAGTTGAGCAGCAGCACCATGTTTTCAGAATGAGCTAGGCCTGTGTACACAGTTAGCCAGCTTTTAAACAGCCACACTTTCATCATCTGAGGAGTATCCAGCGATTTTCATGCCTCCTAAGCTGGATTACCTACACTTGGGATAACATTGAGCCTGCTGTCTTAGTAGAAGTGAACCTTTGATAGACTCTATACCAGGAGGACTTATACCTCAATCACCACATATGGTGAAATCCCACTGTCTAATAGTTCTCAATTAAACTGGCCACCTCCCTTTTCTCCTCAGTGAGAATTCTTGTTTTCTGTTCTGTATTCACCCATTTACCAACCACTGGAAGTAAAATTTCATTATTTACCCACAGTAAGGTCTCTGAGTTTCATTCATTCTTTTGCCAAATGTTCCTCTCTCAATGCCTTTCCTATTCACTACCTTCTTGCTGCTGATGCTGGCTCTGTGGGAAATGCTGGACCTCAAATCCACCCCTTCCACATTTTTGCAGTGTAATCCCCCAGCCACTAGTCCACTACTGTTGCATAGGACTGTCGGACCGTGGGAACAGGAGCAGGACATTCAAAGCTTCAAGCCTGCTTTGACATTTCATACAATCACGACTGATCAAACATCCTCCAGCCCCATCACACCCGGCACTTTACCCTGCAACCGCAGGAAGTGCTACACCTGCTCCTACACCTCCCCCCTCACCATCATCCCAGGACCTAAAAAGATCTTCCACATCAAACAGATGTTCACCTGCACATCTGCTAATGTAGTATACTGCTGTTCCCATTGTGGCCTCCTCTACGTCCAGGGAAACCAAGCAGAGGCTTGGGGACCACTTTGCGGAACACCTACGCTCGGTTTGCAATAAACAACTACAAACTTCCAGTCACGAACCATTTCAACTCCCCCTCCCATTCCTTAGACATGTCCATCCTAGGACTCCTGCAGTGTCACAATGATGCCGCCTGAAGGCTGCAGGAACAGCATCTTATATTTCACTTAGGAACCCTGCAGCCCAAGGGTATCAATGTGCACTTCACAAGCTTCAAAATCTCCCCTCCCCCGACCGCATTCCAAAACCAGCCCAGCTCGTTCCTGCCTCCCTAACCATTCCTCCCACCTCAAGCCCCACCCCCATCTCCTACCTGCTAACCTCATCCTGCCTCCTTGATCTCTCTGTCCTCCCTGAACCGACCTATCCCCTCCCTAACTCCCCACCTATAATCCCCTTTACTGGCTCCAACCCTGCAGCTTTGACCTGTCTGTCTCCTCTCCTCCCATTTTCTCCTTTATCCGTATTCTATCCACCTCCCCCTCTCTCCCCATTTATTTCAGAATCCCCTTTCCCCTTCCCCATTTCTGTAGAAGGATCTCAACCCAAAAAGTCAGCTTTCCTGCTCCTCTGATGCTGCTTGGCCTGCTGTGTTCATCCAGCTCTATACCTTGTTGTCTCAGATTCTCCAGCATCGGTAATTCCTACTATCTCTGATCAAACATTTAATTGCCTTTTACCTGCACTAACCCATGACCCTTTATGCCATTGGTAAGCAGCAATCTATCAAACCTTACTTAAAACATACACAAATATTGAGTTTCCACAGCTGTCTGGGGTGGAGAACATCAAAGATACACAATGCTCTGAATAAAGAAAATTCTACTCATTTTAGTACTAAATAGCATACCCTTATTTTTTTCAGTGGAGCTCCTTGATTCTAGACTCCCCAAACAGGAGAAACATCTTAGCTGCATCTACCCTGTCTATCCCTTTTAGGTATTTTCTGGTTTTAACGATCAGCTCTCAGTCTTCAAACCTTGAGAGAATACAGGGGCAGTGTGCCCTGTCTACCTTCATAGGACAGTGTTACATCTCTCTGGGTAGTGAGCTGGTCGTGGGCTGCTATTCTGAGAGCTGTCATAAAAGTTAAAGCGTTTTTACCAAAATTTGCAGAAGTCCTGAAGGTATCATCCTTTTAGGCTCAGGTTAATAGAAAACAAAGGTTTCTGCACTTCACAAGAACTACAATTTATTAGATTCCAACTTTAAGCTAATAACAATGAACTGTGGCATGTGACTCTACGAGTCAAACCTCTCCTAAAACTCCCCCTGCACACACATGCAGGCAGATAAAAACACTTTGGTGGAATGATAGTGGGAAAATAACTCGAAAAGCAACTCAATAGTCCCAGTCCGCAGGGATCACTGAGATGAGCCTTTTGTTTTCCAGGACTTGCTGTTCTTCAGTCTCTCTTCCCCAGGTCCTTTTTACCTCTTCGCAGGAGGCACCAGCAACTGGTACATTAACTACAATGTTATTGTACAAAGGCCATACTGGTGTGGGAAAAAATAAACTGGCATTCTTCAGGAATTTTTTTGGAGAGAAAGATGCACGACTTTTCCCTCCCATTCCAGTCGTATTGTGCAGACCCATAACTCAACTCGTCTGGACCCAGGCTAATGGTAGCTGTCAGACTGTCATCCACAACTGGTCAAATCAGCACAAACCAATTAGCTTGTTCCCAGTTGCCTGTCACTCTGCGCACACTCTCCTGGTCATCTGCAAATGACAGTCTCAACTGCAAACTGTCTCCCTCACTGTTTGAGGGATGCACTACAGTGTAAATGGGGCTTACAGTGAGTTTCAGTAACGTGCTTTTTAAAAGTGCAGTGACTATTTCCACAACCCTTGGTTTTAAGACAGTCCTTTACCCGTTTCAGTTCACAGTCAAAAATAAGGAAAATAAAATGGTATGATCTCCACAACAGTTCTGCCTTCCTAGACCAAGTATGGTATATCCTGCTATTCATGCTCTCTTGTTCCCTAATTTCCCTTCTCTCCATCACACTATAAACTTAAATTTCCATCCACCCCTTGATCTTCAACCCCCCCCCCCACACTCTTAAACCTCTCAACCTCCACTGTGATTTCAGACCTTCCCCGATTCCGAGCCCCAAAACAACAGAATCCTAAAGGAATTCCCCAGAATGTCAGATCCTCCGCAATTCTCCTAGAAATCCTGCTGCAGCTCTTGTGTGACAGCCATCAGGTCATGTCGTTGTGCCCGAGGTTTAAGTAGCTGTTGGCTTGACCAAGACTCTGAAAAGCTGCTTTTTGAGCTCAGCTCCACAGAAGCTACGTGGCAACCAGCTGAGAGTACATTACTTCAGTGAGAATGTCTACTTCAGTCTTTGGAATTGGATGGCTTCCATTTGTGTTCAACAGAAGCTGAAGCATCTGTCACCAAAGGCTGGATCCTTTTTTGCATTAATGGATGGAGGAATAGTTCCATGCCTCCAAACCCTTTGGAATGCCATTTGCTAAGCTGGTGCACACTCCTCCATGCTCCTTGACAGTGACAACCAGCTTTCCAGTACACCTTTAGTTTTTTTTCTGATTCTTTCTTGGGATGGTCGTATTGTTGTCAAGGCCAGCATTTGTTGCCCATGCCTAACCACCTTTGCCACCAACTGCCTTCTTGAACCACTGTCATCCCTCCAATTCAGCCACGTTGTCGCTGGAGAAGGACATCCCGGGATTCTGATCCACATCAGGGAAGGAATGGGGATCTAATTGAACTTCACATTCCTGCATTATTCCTTGGCCACATGGCATTGGTAGAGATTCTGTAGAGAAAAGACGCGGGGGTAGAGGGAGAGAAGGGCGAGATGAAACCAAGAGGTGCAAGCCTCTGTTATCTCCAGTTTGTAAATCATAAGAGGTTGTGGAATGAGGAGAATTAGATGTGTGAAGATAGATCATACCATGAGGTCAGCCACACATCTAAGTCTGAGCTCTGTGATTGATTTGATTTTATTCAATTCGATTTACTGTTGTCACATTTACCAAGATACAATGCAAAGTGTTGTTTTGCATGTTCTGCAAGCAGATCGTACCATACAAAGTGCTTCAGGGTGTCAGCCCATAATGCAATATACAGTGTTACAGCCACAGAGAAGGTGCAGAGGGAGAGATTAACATTTGAGAAGTCTGTTCAAATGTTTAATAATAGTGGGGAAGAAGTGAGACTAAGTGCTTCAGCCTGGGAGTTTGGTGATGAGGAAATTCAGTGCAGTGAGGTAGGAGGAGCAGTTCTAGCTTTATGCAAAGGAGTGGTCCAAGTGAAGGAGCTGGAGATGGTGAGCCCCAAGAGATAAAGCCCTGAGGCATTTGTTAGATGTACAGTTTGGTGATTGTTCAATTTGTACAGTGGCAGTCCACTGTAATAGCAAGAGAACTAGAGGGTGGACCTGAACTATAGAGTGCCAGATCTGCTAGAGTCATAGGTGAGCTCCTCATCACAATAGAGCATTTTTCCACCTTGTCTGGTTGTGAAGTTCTGTTTTTTTATTCCTCTCAATAATCTGTGAAGATTTTGAGTAGCATGGAGGCATGCTTCCTTAGTTGGTAACAGATAGATTGCAGATGTGACCCAACTGTTCACTGTTTAAAAGTTCAGTAGTTCACCTTCACAGAAATCTCGGGAAATGAATAATTTAGAGTGACATTGATTTGGAAAACTGAATCACTTCTGATTCTGCCAAATACACAATCAGTTTAAACTGGGAAAAAAATGAATATAGAGCAACAAAGTCAAAATTGATCAAATATTAGGACCGATATTTAGCGGAGGGAAGGAAATGATTAATAGTTGGCTGTCACAAGAATAATATTTCATTGGCTAGTTAGTCTTTTCTGCAGCATAGACTGGAGTTGTACCTTAAGGCATTTGCAGAAATCCAAATGGAACTGACTCTGAGGCAATTGCTGTGGAAATTGAAAATTCAATGTGCGGTTATCTTGGACCCCTCCAGAAATGTCCCTTAAAATCAGAAAATTTGCAGTATTCCACCTTTGTTAAGCTTAATAATATCCCATGAAAAAATGCTAAGGGATTAGAAACATTCTCTAACTCCTGGGAAGTACTAAACTGAACTCTGAACTCTTCGTTGATTCCCATATCTTATACCCATCACACTCGCTACCCACTCACCTCCCCACAAGGAACTGACACCCTACTCTGATTCAACATCTCCTGACCCCTTCAACCTGATTTATTTCCACCCTTGGCCACATACATACACACGATCCTGTAGCCTCCCCAACCCAAATTGACCTGACACCTCCACTCACCACCAATCTGATACCAGCCTGTTCCCCTGGGATTACCCCCTTACCCAAACTCCAACCCAACACACTATCCCTGTCACAGCTCAGTTGCCACTGATGCTGGATCTGATAGCCCAAACAGCCTGCCCTAGGCACTCAACCACTTAACCCCTCATCTACACACATAACATTTTACCACCTTCATCCACCCTCACTGTAACACTCTCCGATTAACTCCACACCCCTCACTGTAACAATCTCACATATACCCCCTACCCGTCACTGTAACAGTCTCACATATACCCCCTACCCCTCACTGTAACAGTCTCACATATAACCTGCACCCCTCACTGTAACACTCTCTGATATACCCCACACCCATCACTGTAACACTCTCCGATATACCCCATATCCCTCACTGGAACACTCTCTGATATACCCCACCGTAATAGCAAGAGAACTAGAGGGTGGACCTGAACTATAGAGTGCCAGATCTGCTAGAGTCATAGGTGAGCTCCTTATCACAATAGAGCATCATCCATTTATGTAGCATTTTATATATCCATAAATGAAAACCCAGAGGACAGAACTTTATGTTTTCTGGCTAAGTGCAAACTGCACTGAGTTTTATTGGAGTTTCTTTCGCTGTGCGGCCTAGCGAGATTTATCACTATACCTTACCAATCTTGCCTCATTAACTATCGAACCAATCTCTATGTGTCTGTCATGTTCAACTCCAAATCAATACTGAAAGATTATCCTAGATTTAACCACCATCCCCTGCACATGCATCATCTCTAAAAGCCTGTTGTGCACCCAGGCAAGCTCTGTTAGTTTGGAGATGGCCTGCACAATTTCTGAGATTTGATCCAGACATGGTAGACAAGGAGAAAGTGGCTCCCAGCTTTGTGAGCTGTGATCTTGAGGTCCTGCTGGATGGGGTAGAGCAGTGGTGGGTCTTCCTCTTCCACCAGGACCACTGGTTGAGGACTTGAGGCCAGACCATGCCAGCCTGGTCTGAGGTTGTGACCCAGGATTTTAGGCTCACAGTCATGGGAAGGCCCAGCACTTTAGGAAGAAGGTTAATGACTTCCCTTATTTTGCCACTGTAAGTGCCATCTTCTCTTTGGTGCTGCAGCCACACTGTATCTCTGTGACTCTACCCATCTCCCATCAAAGTTCACGCTCTGTCGCTTGAACTGTTCACTCAAGCATCTTGCCTCAGTTGTCCTCACCATCCCCCAACACCACAGTCTCTGCGTTTCCTCTGTGTTGCCTACTCACTCACTCAGGACACCTCCCCACTTGCAACAAAAACTGTAATGCCAGCCACGTTCATCTCCTTTAATACCCACCTCGCACTCATTCTAGGAGGGAAACACCCCCCAGTAGGTTAGAGAGAGACTGAAGATGGGTGTTGGATTGTCCGACATTCAGTTTCTTCACTGCTGCTGTGGTGAACATCCTGATTCTGACCAAACGAAGAGATTGGAGATACAGCGTAGTATGAGCTGGGAGCATGTTCCTGAGGACAGTGCCCTTGCTACATTGTTCTAATAATGGTTGCTGGTGTAACCCAAGGAGCAGCATTGAAGTGCAGAAGTGTCCTGTAAGAGGATCAGGGATGTGCAAGAGAAGTGTTAGAGGCTGGCATACATTGGATGCCAATGTCTGTGGACATGGAGTGCATGTGGTCGGTGCCTATGTGGAGCGCTCTGAGCTATTTGAGCCCAATATCTAACATGAAAGTCCTTCCAAACAAGCGGTGAGGGGAATTTACAAGGTACCTGCTCTGAATTGCGAGTTTCTCGGCAAGTAGCTCGTTTGGTGAGATAGAACGCTGCAACTTAATGAGATGCGATTAAACAGACAATAATCCCCCTTAATTGGCAAAGCGCTGCTGCCTTGTAAGAAGCTGGCCATGACTCTTACCAAAAGTATAAAAGATGGCGTGAAATACTCTCTATCGAGTTGGGCCTGATCAAATTTCTGCCACAAACCTCACCATATCCCAGGTCACTCAGGCTCCCGTAAGATTCCACCGGAAGCTTTAATGTGAAAGAATTTGCATCATCATTCATTCACTGTTCCCAGAAGTTGAATGAGAGGGATGATGTTAACAATGAACTGACTTATCTTTTTGAAATGAAGTGCTTCATCAATTATAATAGAATATTAAATTTAGGAAGTGACACTTGTTAAGAATAAGAATAATATAAGAACAGAATATTTCCGTTAGGAAGCAATACCACACAACTTGGCATGGTTCAGCAAATTAATCAGCAAATTGATAACATTTCGCTGTGGAATTCATCGATGTGCTATGTACCATGTCACTAAGGGCCCTAAGGATCAAGGCTGGTGCTTTCTGGTGGATAGGTAGTTATTACAGCAGTGTCGATATCAGATCCTGCTGAATCCTAACACTAGCACATTCCAAGGAGTTTCCCAGGAAATTGAAGATCCCAATGGACGCGTCCTCTGTATCTGGAACCCTTTGAGGGCTCTGCTGCAGTTATGTTGTTGAGTCACTGGATTTGAAACATTGATTCAGTTTTCTCCTCACAGACCCTGCCAGACCTGTTGAGTTTCTACAGCAATTTCTTTTCTAGTTTAAAAAATATATAAAAGCTAGTTACAATCTGGGTCCATATTAAACTGGATCCCTGATCACGCCATTCACACCCTGCAATAACCATTGTCCCAACCACCCCTCTCTCTTTCACGACCTGACACCGCCTTTCACCCTGTGATATGACATCATTTCTCACACCCATGACCTGGCAATATACCCCCCTCACCTCAACTTCAAAGATATCACACCCGTACCTCTACCTTCTCCTTTGCCTGACATGACATTCCCATACACTGCACTGGACCAGTTACCATGCCCCTGACTGAATGTAAGTGCTCTATCACTTTTCTAACATTCTGTTTTTCTGGCATCCTGCCATCCTAACACCACACTGAACTCACATATGTCCATGGGAGCTGTCAGAGTGGCAGGCTGTGTGGTGGCCATTCTAATCACAGAGTACAGAACAACTGGCGTGAACAGGGGTTATGGTTTAACACCATGGTGGAACATGAGGGAACTGTTAGATTTGTGCTGTACCCCACAATTCTGAATGAGCAGTGAATGGAATTTGCAGCCAGAGTTGCCTTGGCGAAGAAAGACCAGGAGCCGACAGCAATCTGGTTGCAACTGCTTCTCCTTGGAAAATTTGTCCCAAGAGTATTATTGGACCAGAATACGTCTCCATTAAAAAAAAACCTTGGGGATAATCTCAAGCCACAAAAGTGGGTGGGTTGGTCAGATAGGAAATTAAAATATGATTTCCCTGTGAGAGGAGCCCAGCCTTCCTTGCCGTTGCCATTTTGAGTTTCCAAGAAAATGCTATACAATAAGGATGGTCAGTCTGCTCCCAGAGGCAGATCAGTCCTGGAAGTCTTTCCAAAAAAAACGGCTGTGTGCTTCTACGTTCAAGAGATTACAGTTTTTAACCAATGACGTTACTTATTTTCTCAGATTTCAATGATTTAATTTGATTTGATTTGGTTTGATTTGATGTAATTAATTAATTATTGTCACATGCACCTGGCTACAGTGAAGAGTTTTGTTTTGAGTGCAGTACAGGCAGATTATACCATACAAAGTGCATTATAGTAGAACAGAGGGAAGAATACAATGTCACAGCTGTTGAGAAGGTGCAAAAAGAGCAGGATTAACATTAAATTTAAAATTTGAGAGGTACATTGTGCTTTTGCAGAACTGCTTATGGGCCAGGAAGAGCAAAAATGTTTTCTCTGGGTCAAAAGCAAAGCAAACATTTAAATAACCCTCTCAGCTCCAGGATCTTCCCCTGGCCCCATGCAGATTACCTCATGATTTCTGAAGCTCTCCCATATTCACTGTCCGTCCCACAATTGCTGCTGCCTCCATTGTCACTTTACACGATCACAGATTTGCAGAACTTCACCAATGACAAGCGTAGAATAGCTTCCTGATTGACAGCTACAGGAATTGTACTTGGATGGAGATGAGACAGAGGAACACAACACACCCCTTGGCCCCTATTCTCTGGGAATGATGGCTGCAAGTCCATTTGACATCCCCTGGAAGTACTTGTCAATATATCAGTGTAAATATAATTATAAATGTAACAAACTACTTAAAGATCATTTTAAACCCCCAAAATAAAGAGGTTTAATTCAGCTGGAAAGGTAAATGACAAAATCTCCAAGCTGAAACCCAACTTGCCTTGGATCTCTGGGGCAGAAATTTATGTATCAACTAGGCCCTTAACCAACAACAATGCAGTTCCCCTCAGAGCCATTTCATACTCTGGGCTGCCCTGGTGAGGAGTGCATTTTTATACGTGCTGCCTATGGATCCCGAGGACCTGTGGAAGAAGAACCTCCTCCCAATTTCTCACCCATAGTCCAAGAGATGGGACTTTGCTCACTCCTCTGCATGGTGCAGCACAGGGAGAGGTCCTCGCCCATGAAGAGTCTCAACTGGGACTGCCTTTTGCCAATCCCATCCCATGCAACATTGCAGTGGGTCCAGGATCAAGCGTGGGCTGGTGGGCTGTGTGGAAATCTCCACTTGAGAGCTTAAAATCCAACTGGTTTCAATAGAAATAAGGGCAGGTGATCAGTCTACTCTCAGAAGACACTTTCAATGTTGGGGAAGTGGCGGGCTGACTGCCGTCTTTTAGCTTGATTTCTGTTTTTACCTCTCAGCACCATTTCCTGAAATTTGGAAGATAGAACAAGGGAAGAAGGGAGAAAGGCTTGCAGATCCTACTGTTATAACTCCTGTAATATTCAGCAAACCTGTCCACGAGTGTCTCCTATTCTCTAGTTCTCTGCTGAGTGTACCCCACCCCTCTGAATTTACACCTCAGTAATTAGCAAAACTAACACATTTAACGTTTACTTAAGTGTATCCTAAAGGATAATGATTTTCAAAAAGCAAATCCTGAATTCAAACTATCTAAAATGAGAGCAAATTCTAAATCTATAATATAATTTAAGTTGAGTAGTTTGCCTCTCTGTGTTGCCATTCATTTGCAAATACATCAGAGCTATTAGGCAGATATAATTGCTCATGTGTAAAAATGATCTTAAGTCAGCCACATTCTGTTGCTTTGCTGAGCCAAGCTGCTAATCTTCAATGAAACAGTATCAATTACACCAGAAATGCGTACATAAATTCTACAGCCCCAGTTAATGAAAGGTGCTCGATGTTATGCTCAGTGTTCAGTGAAGTGTCTGTTAGAGAACAAGGCTGAGCCCATCTTGGCACTCTCAGCTGCTGATGCACGTAAAAGTCCTGTCACATAGGGCCTGAGGAGTAAAGAAAGCTTCTCAAGAGTTTGTCAATGTTACAGAGTCAGCATGTATTCCTACCGGTGTGTGTCATGCAAAACATTTCTGGATTCAGTGCTAGGGCTGAAGGACAGCTCTTTCTGCTTCCTGCATTTGGAGCAGCATTTCATATTTGTGAGTCAGTTATTGCCCATTCTCAGAAGTCTTTTTCCTGTAGTATTTGTGCAGAGCCCTTTGACCAAATCTTTGTTGTTGGGAGTTACAAATGAGCAAGAGTAAAGGATTCTTCTAGTCTGACATGAAGCTACCTCATTAACAGCATGAAAAACTGCTTGACGTCGCAACAAAACTTTGAGAGTCAGATTTTTGACTGTGACCTGTTTTCATAAGTTACGACCTGTACTTCTTCCCATTGAAATTTGCAAAGCAGTTCTCTGGAGCTATTCACTCACCCTTGTCTCTCCTTTCAATATGTGCATGCAAATAGCACACATATTGTTAAGGTTACAGAATTTATAACCCAGTTGCATCACCTCCATCAAACTGATTTGCATGCAGAAATAAAAATGTGGTCTTCCCATCAGCTGTTCCCTTTGGTGAAAGCGATCAATTAAAAGGCGTTTGCTGACTGGAAAATCTTTGCTAATTTTTCAGATCAGCCTGCTGAGGTGAACACTAAAACACACACAGAAAATGCTGGAGAAACATAGCAGGTCTGGCCCCACTTGTGGAAAGAGAAAAACAGTTAACATTCCGTGTCTGATGTAACACTACATAGAATCCCCAAAGTGTGTAACCAGGCCAAACAGCCCATCAAGTCCACACCAACCCCCTGAAGACCATCCTACCCATCCATTACATTTTCTTCGTTTTCTATGGCCAATCCACCCAGCCCAGGACACTGGGCAATTCAGCACTGCCAATCAACCTAACCTGGATCTCTAGACTGTGGGAGGAAACCCAAACAGACTCAGGAAAAAATATGCAAACTCCACACAGACAGTCACCTGATGGTGGGATTGAATCCAGGTCCCTTGTAACTATGAGGCAGCACGGCTAACCACTGAACCACCATGCCACCAACACTTCTTCGGTTGGTTCAGAAGTCCTCAGAACTTTGCATCACGTTTCCTAATTGGAACTGGCGGAAACTTCCCTTCTATTCATTGATATGTTTTGAATTCCTATTAAACCCCCAAACCTGTTGGAATTATGTTGACAGCTGCAACTTGACCTATCTATGAGGCTTGTGCCTGGCAGGGAGACTTCTTTCTCCAAGACACGGAGAGTATAATCCTCTTCACTAACTTGGCTCCTTCAAGCTTTTTTTTTGCCCTGATGCCTTACAGCACTGAAGCCCCACTGTGCCAATGAGCGTGTCCAATCTAGCCATGTAGGCTGATGCCAGAAAAGCTGACTGAGGGCAGAGAAGTGGGGTCTGCGTTCACAAAGGAGGCTCCAAACGCTGCCTTTTGTGCCTGTGAGCTTGTGCTACTCAAGCCTTCGCTGGAAAGGTCTCAGTTGTGGCTATTCTCCTTGTTGTGCAGAAAGGTCAGTGAGCTAATTGCGAATGAGCTGTTGAATATTGTAACAAATTTTATGTTTTAATGCAAACCCTGGCAGAGTTGAGAGACCATGCTGTCGGTAGTGTTCCAAGTGATGGACATTGATTGCAAATGAGACAATACGTGGAGATGCCTTGCACAGAATCTCCAGTCCTTTGCAGTGGCAAACTTATGATGATAAATACACTGAAAGGGGTATGAAGCTGTGAGAAGAGTGTGGTACATACCCTGTCAGTGCACAACAGACCGTTGACCTTGTTGCAACACTGGAGCCAGGTTCTCTTGTACTACCCATGGGTGCTAGCCAACAAATACAGCTTTATCCAGGCTGGCTTCAGTTGTGATGGCCTCCAGTAGCCATCTTCAGGGAAAAGAAGTCCATTTATTTCCCTGGAGATCATTCAGGAGAATACTTAGGGACGTGCCACTCAAGCGTGCTATTTTCCTGGTCTCTAACATCACAAGGGGGTCAGTCATGAAAAATGCAATGCAAAGGAATTTCTTCTCTCAAGGGATAGTAAGTGACTGGTCTTCTTTTACCGCAGAGAGTTATGAAAGCTTGATCACTGCAAGTATTTAAAGAGGAGGTCAATAGATTGGGAGTTGAAGGCTGAGCTGGCAGGAAGGAGGAGTTGGGGCAGAACAGCAACGATCCTATTGAATGGAAGGTCAGGTTTGAAGGCCCAAGTGGTCTGCTCCTGCTTCTGATTCTTATCTCCAGGGTTGCATGGGGTGACGAGCAAAGGTTGAGTAATGCACCTTCATTGTGGAAAGTGAAGCGCTGTCTGGGTAACTACTAAAAAGGGGCCCAGCTGCTTATCATCCAGGTGATTCTGGCAGGGTACTAGGACTTCCTGCTTACAGTCCCACCTGTAAAAATGGCAGTAAACCCATGCACATTAATGGAATGAGCTAAGAATAAGGTCAGTCACAAGGGAAAACCTGCCTTGAAAGCAAGTGGCCACTTTTCCATCCATCTCCTCACTTGGTCTTAAAAAAAGGCAAAATTCTGCATAGTGAGATGCATATTATTGTCTTCTACCTCAAACAGATGAGTCCTGCCAATCTTACAAGATGGCTGAGGCTACCTTTGGGTCACCTTCATAATGAAGCAAAGCTACCTTCTGCGCAGTGACATCTAGCAACGATTGTGTCACAGAACAGTTCTGTCTCTAGTTGACAAAGTCAGTGCAGCTCAACTGTTCTCCCACAGCTACCTTTGGAACTATAACTGTGGCCTTCTGTAACCCAATCCCTCAGGGATCTGTTTGAGTTCTGCAGAAAATTACCTCACTAGGAACATCTTCAGGAGAGTTGGAGAATTCACCCATTGTGGGAATAACTTTTAGGCAGCTACATGAAATGTCTGCTCAGTGCCATTATGTTTCAGAATTCTTCGGTGCTTCAGGACAGTGTAAAGCACTAACATTACAAGATGTGCTCTGACCATGGAGCTATTGAATTTCATGGCTGGAATGAGGTTCAATACCAAAAAGTTAAAATTGTCACTGTTCAGTTGCAACAACTCCTAAGTGCCTCTGTTGGATTCGTAGGAAGTTACCACAATGGTTTCATCAAGAGGGAATCGACAATCTCCATTCTGTTTGGATAAGGTGGTGAAGAACTGGAATGACGTCTGGGATACTAGACATTGCATTGTTCCAGTGGGTTGTGATTCATTTCTGCTGTTTAACTTTTTTTTCCTTTATGCATTAATGGGATGAGGACATCACAGACCAGGTAGCATTTATTGTCCATCCCTAATTGCCCAAAGAGCAGTTCAGAGACAACCACATTGCTGTGGGTCTGGAGTCACATGTAGGTCAGACCAGGTAAGGATGGTAGTTTCCTTCCCTAAAGGACATTAGTGAACCAGGTGGGTTTTTCCAACAATTGACAGTGGATTCAGTCATCAGTTGATTCTTAATTCCAGATATTTGTATTGAATTCAAATTCCACCTTCTGCAATGGTGGGATTCTAACGTGGGTTCCCAGAACATTATCTGGGTCTCTGAGTTAATACTCTATTCATAATACCACTAGGCCATCACCTCTCCATTTCGTGTCCCATTAACTCAGTGTCAGAAAGTTATCACATCAAAAATTATGTATCTGTGGTTAGTAAGGTATTATTGAGATATTATATGTGGTTATTGAGATCATTTTTATTCATCCGTGGGATTTAGGCATCGCTAACTGGGCCAATACTTATTGCCTATCACTCGTTTCCCTTGAGAAGATGGCGATGAGCTGCCTTCTTGAGCCACTGCAGTCCATGTAGTGTAGTGTTGCCCACAGTGCTGTAATGGAAGAAGTTCTAGGATTTTGACCCAGTGACAATGATGATCGGTGATACATTTTCAAGTCAGAATGATGAGTGACTTGGAAAGGAACTTACAAGCAATGGGGTTCCCGTGCATCTGCTGGCCTACTCCTTTTAGATGGTAGTGGTCATGAGTTTGGAAGATGTTGTCACTGGAGCCTACATTAGTTACTGCGATGTATCTTGTAGATGGTACATGCTGCTGCCTTTGATAATAGCACTGAAGGGTTTGAATGTTGAAGGTGGTGGATGGGGAGGTGAGGGATGGTCAGTCAGATTACTTACTTTGTCCTGGATGGTGTCAAGCTCCTTGAGTGATGTTGGAGCTGCCCTCATCCAGACTTGTTCCTTGTAAACAATGGACTAGCTTTAGGGAATGAGAAGCTGGGTTACTCGCTGCATAATTCTTGATCTGCTTTGACAGCCACAGTATGCATATGGCTGGTGTAATTTAGTTTCTGGACTGTATTAGCCTTCATGATGTTGATATGCGAGATGGTCCCTCTAGTAAATATCAAAGCATGATGACTAGATCCTCTCTTGTTGGAAATGACCATTACATTGCACTTGTGTGGCATAAATGTTATTTATCACTTGTCAGCCAAAGCCTGAATGTTGAAAAGCAGCACTTCTGAAAGCAATATTTTACCTCCTCAACAAATCAGGTGTTCTTATTATGTGCACTGCCCTTCATACTTTTGCAATTCAGAAAGTACTAGGAATTTAATAACAGAAGGATACAGGACTGCATAAGAACTCAGAACTTAGCGTCAGGAGGATCTTTAAGTCAAAAATTATTGCATGTTATTTGTCAAGGAAATGTACAGGGAAATCGTTAGTAGAACTTTCCTATGATTATAAGAGTAACTTTTAAAGCATTCTATCACAATATCTCCCCAAATCTTTCTGTCAACTTCAATGGTTTCGAAGACAAATCTGTTTCTTTCTGAAGCCCATCAACAAAAAAGATTCATTAATTCCATAAGAGCTGTCATGCTATCATGAGCTTATTGAATAACAAAGCAAAATTGAAAGGCGGTGTCTCACGTAATAGTGATCAAGCTTACATCAGATCATGAGCTTTCCCAGGAGTGACTCATGTGCTTTTCTGATAATTAACATGCTGCTGTATCTGGATATCACCTGAGGCCCAGTTTTGTGAAAGATGGCTAACTGTCATTTTGCCTCAAGGGAATAAAGAGGTGGAAAAGATTCTTGCGATTAGTGTAGTCCTCTCTAAACAGCCTCCGAATCTTAGAAATGAATTTTCCCTTTTGCATGTCCTGTGTTGTCCCAGAGGTAACATGACTTTGCCTCTGACTCACTCTTTGATAGAACATAGGTCAGGAACATGCAATAAAATTGGAAAACAGCAGCTAAATCCATTGGTTTCAGCTGTGCAATTGGTACTCGGCAGACACTCGGAATTGTTAAGTTTAATAGTTTCCAAAATACAAGTAAGCCCTGAATATGCATTTCCTGAAATTATCTGAACACCAAAATGCAAGGATCTCTTAAACATCTCTCCAGGGCGCTCTCAATTACTTTCCCCAGGGCATCCTCAGAGATCTCTCAATCACATCTCCTAGCGCTTTCTCAGTGGCTTCCCCAAGGTCCCCCTGAATCACCTCCTCCAGGGTCTTCAAAGGCCTCTCAAAGGGCTGTCTCCCAGACCTCTCTTAAATCTGGCTTACCAATTTGGGATGGGATGAAAAATACTGAAGAAAAGCAGAATGTGGGAAAGAATGGAATAGAGAATGAAGTGAAATATTCATTACCTTCAGTTATCACGTTGCTTTGTATGAATAAAAGAAGTTAAATAATTGCATTAAACTATTGCTTAACAATGCTTCCAGCATTTAGTTGTGATGTGAAAATTGGGTTGCATATCAAATGCCACTAGCATGTTTTTAAAAAATAACATGAACCAAATTATTTCATACACGTGGCATATTTTAATCAGGTATTAACCTTGGCTCAGTGGTATCGCTCTCTCCACAAAGTTGAAAGATTGGTTCTTCAAGTACCACTGCTGGGACTTGAGTCTAAAATCTAGGCTGCAACTTTAACACAGCACGAGAGAGGGAAAATCACAAACAGGGTTCCAACAGTTTTATAAGATGAGCATCCTGCTGGGAATATTGGAATGCAGAATCAGTCTTTATCACTGTTACTGGGTAGAGGTTCTGATGATGTTTGAACAGTAAACGCACTGCATTTGTGTGTGCAGTATTTGAATGCAAGCAGTGAGTTGCTTAACAAGAAATGTTACAGGTCCATTATTCTTCAGGATATGGAATTTTCTGGTAAGGCTGACAGTTGATCCATATTTGACTCATCCTGGGAAAATTATTCCGGTTCAAAGTGATACCTACTAAAGCTCAGATGCTGTGTGACTTCGAAGATACTGGGATGCGATGATCTTCCAGTATATCTGCTACTATGATCTTTCAGATGGTGGAGATTGCAGATTCAGGAGGACTGCTGGAAAAAAGCTGGTTACTCTGGATAATGCACATTGTCACAATGTTTGATCCACAGAACCCTGTATTATTATAGACATTTTTAAACTTTAATTCCAATATGTGTATTTTTTAGAAAGGACTTGCTACAGACAAAAAAAGAGCACGGGTGTTAATTCAGTGCTCTCTGGCAAAGTCCTGTGTAGGCCCCATGGAACGTCATACCTCTAGAATGTCAGAGAAACATCAAGCAGAAAGAAGATTCTTTGTGCTTACCCATCCAATAATATACAAAAAAAGGGTTAAAAGCAAACTGCAACCTTGGTCCCTGAATGCCAGTGGGAGAAAATGTCCCAGTGACAAAAGGGTATCCTCGTGAACTGAGGCACCCATGAGCACTGGCCAGTGTTCAAGTGCTAATGTGCTGTGAAGGTCACGGTCTAAGGATCATAAACTGATCACCCCTGCATTGCAGATAAAGAAATTATCTACTTGTCTCTGATTGCCAGAAGCCAATAAGCAACCAAAAGGTAATAGGAGAACGGAACGACTCTCAGTTTAGGAACTGCCAGCCAATGACTGTAAAAGGAAAATGAAACAGAAGAATAACCAAGAATATACTCAGAATCCAAAGGAAAAAGACTGTTCAACTATTAACTATTCCATTTTCTGCTCTTCAAAACATGACATAGAAACATTGATCTGTACATCTTTTAACTTTTTGTCTTTCTTAAAAAACTTTAAAACTTCTCATTCCTAATCCATATGTGTATTATATTCCTTTCAAGCTGAGTAACTGGGAAGCTATACTTTGGTTACGTCAAGAAACCTCGTTCGGTTATTAAAACATAAATCCATTTGGCCTTGGACAAAGCCATTTACACTAACTGAGGTGACATGTGAATTAAGAAGGGGAGTCAGTTCAGCATTCCTTACCCAGGAGCTTAATGATTTCGGGTTTCCCCATCATAATAACATGCGGAACCTCACCCAGACTTTGGTCATAACCGCGTTATTGATTGAACCTTATCATATTTCACGAAGTGACATTTTTATCGATTTTCATGGAGGATTTCTGTCTGCAGGGCCTAGTCAGTTTTCTCAGGCTATCATCCAAACCTGCTGAATTAATTACATACCATGCCGCTTTCGGTAACCTACTCATCTGATGCTAACCCAATTTTCACACTAACTGCGGCTAGAAATGATTACCCCTGCCAAGATAAAGAGGGATCTATAGGCATATCTGGTGCTGGCATCATCTTGGTACTCAGTCAAACATTGACATTCTGAAGTTTCCCTTCACCATAAATTAAGTTGCACTGTAGCTGCAAACCAAGGCTTCTCAGGGCGCATAGCTGGCATAGCTGATACATCTGGAAGATGCAGGACTTCTGCAAGATGGACATGCCTGGAAGAGACTGGACGTTTTGAGGAAGGGTCACCGGACCCAAAACGTTAACTCTGCTTTCTCCTTCACAGACCTGCTGAGCTTTTCCAGCAACTTTGTTTTTGTTACAGCTGATATGTCCTTGCTCATACAACTGTACATTTCTACAATATCACTGTTTAAGCACCAAGCCACACAACTCACTGGCCCTTAGCCATATTCCATCTCATGAGCCTTTCTGAATTGCCCACTATCGTTCAGTGTCTTATTACTGATGGATACGTGGCCATCAAATACAAGATTTCCTTCAAATAACATCTTAACTTTATTTGCAATCACTAAAGCAATCAGAAATCATATAAACAGAGAAGCTCCACTTTTCTGTTGGAACAGAAATGGACTGTATGCCTTTCCAGCACCAACAATTTTACAGTCAATGAGTGAAACCTGCACCCAGCTCTCATCTACTGAAATCAAGTATCAGTGAAGTCCTGTGCGGCTTCTTTTATTTGACTCGGCACCATTTGTGCATGCACAGTTTGATGCTCCTCCTGCTCAATATCTTCATTCTTCACCTTGGAAGACTGCTCCCAGTTCCATTTCATCCTGATTGGCCTGCAGCTGTTGTATGGAGCACAGTATGCTTGGGTTCTCCGGCACACTGTGTCTGAAGCACACCTCTAAAGAATCATCCAAACAGCAGAGGCCTAGCATCTCCTTCATTAATACCTGATTAAAATATGCTTGAAGAATGGGCTGCATTGCTTCTGCACTGTGCCTCAGTCGGGCGGGGGTGTTGGGATGGGGGTTACATAATGGAGTCAACAGGCATGGCTCTCAATAAGCGCCTTTATGAGGTATCTGGACGTCCAACACAGCAGGTACATCATGGATACAGGAATCATGGCGGCCCCTAGGGTACTGACTGCAAACCTTTAAGGAGTGGTAACTGATGATCACAGAGACTTGCACATTGACAGAATGAAGGCCTTTTCTACGGATGAGCTCAGCTGCTTTATCAGTGTCACGCGTGTGCAGCCAATGTCAGCCTGCACCTGGAGGAAGGCAGTGGATCCTAGCGCCCATGCCCTAGCACCGACCTTCGACACCTGCCATCCTTCACTGGCAATGTCCAAGAACATCCTCAGGTTCTACTGACACTATGCCTTCGACATACAAAATCATAGAATTGTTACACCACCAGAGGACACCCATTCTATCCTACCTGCGCTGGTCCGTTTAGAAGAAATTACAGTGAGCACAAAAGACTCTGTCCCCCCTGTGCCTCTGAGCTGTGGAGGATGTTTGACAGCCGCTGGAGGTAGCTGCTGGCACTGGGTTGGCTCATATCTCTGTTCCTTCTCCATAACTCTTTATTGCATCATAGAACAGCGATAATAACCCTACTATGGCTGGGTACATAAGCCACTCTTATAATGAATCTGTGTGTGAAACATAAGGACAAGAACAGATCCTTAGTAAGGTGAACAGTCAGTATCCACCTCACCTTCCATACCATGCAGTACATGGACCATATCAACCAGGAGGGCCATGGAATAACTCAAACTGGCACTTGGCCATTCCAGTGAGTGCATGACCAGTCATCAGAGTGGAAGTGTGTACGAGCTGCATCAGTCATGATCAGTTCCCCTCCTAGGACCACGTTACCCCAGAAAGGCATAAGAAAGTTCTATTATTGTACTTACAGTTTAGGTGGAGAAGGTATCAGCATAATGCTCCTCTACACCCCAAGGTGGCCTGGCATTAGTTGTGTGTGTTGTGGCCCAGTGGTGCCCCTGTCGGGGTCATCAATTACTTCTGCTTCACAGAGATGTCTATCTGCAATTTGCAAGGACCAGTGAAAGGGTCAACATTGATTGTGAGCAGCATTTGCACTCCACACGGTCCAACACTATTTATTCCACATGCACAATGCTAGGATTGCAGATGATGTGATCCTGCACTCACCAAGTGTGGCTGATAAATTTGAAGGGACTCCCATGAAGTGAAGCCACGTCTTTGGCCATGAAGCAGTAAGTGACTCTGCTCCCTCTGAGCGTGGATGCAGTTAAACCCTTGATCTCTATGACAGAGAAGGAGATGGGAACATGGGAACTCCACCAACTGGAGGATTCATTTCAAGCCACGCACCATCTAGATTTAGAAAGCCATTGTCACTCTTTTAATGTCACTAGGTTCTGCCATCTCCCTGTTTAATGGTACTGTTGCTATCCTTACACTACCACATAGCCTGTAATGTTTTGAAAGGAGAACACACCTCTACCTTCACTGGGAAATAACTGCTGGTCTTGTCAGCAATGCCCACATACCATGAACAAATGAAAACCACTACATATGGGATCTGTGCCCTTTAGGTCTTGGGAAGGCTTTAGTAAGATACCCCCACAGTACCAAGCCTTTAACTACAGCATTTATCGGGCTAATCTACCTGATTTTCTGGCCAATATTGACCTCTATTGCATTGATGGTGAAGGACTTGGTGCTAGAAATGCAACAGAAGATGGTTAAGATCTCTCTTTTTGAATTTGTCCATTATTTGGCCCTTGGAGAGTGTAATTTATTTGCCAACGCTTGGATAATATCCAGGTCCTTCTGCCTTCAAGAACAGATTGTGCCATTATTTAAATAATGCGGAATGGAACAGAACACTGCAGCGGTTAGTAATATTTCTTATCTTCAGATAGAGGCCAATCATTAATGATGCAGATGAATATAGGCTCAGGAACTCCAGCACGCAGATCTTAAGGCTGACCTGAATCCAACAACCACAACCTTCATCCTCTGCACCAAATGTGACTTCAGCCAGTGTCGAGGTTTCAGACAGTTCCCCATTGAGTTTGGTTAATTATTAGCATCTCCTCCTGGCTCAGATATTGCTTTGTTAACAAATGCAGTAACATTTACTTCACACCTGGGCTTGGATTTTTTTCTTTTGAATCAAGACTGTAATATTCTAGACTCAAGTAGTTTTGGTGGAACCCAAGGTGAGCATTGGAGCTTGAGTTTTTGGAATTTTCTTCCTCAAAAGGCAGCGGATGCAGAATCTTTTAAATATTTTTAAAGCAGAGGTGGATAGATTCTTGATTACCAAGAGAATGAAGGATTATCGGGGACATGCAGGAATGTGGAGTTGAGGTTAAAAATCAGACTAGACAGATGGGCCAAGTGGATACTGTTGTTTCTTCCTTGCATGTTTTGTTTATATGTTGGTAGACATTAAGAGGCCTAACTGACCATGTGGCTTCATATTTAAACTGTGCCCTTTGGAACTTATGTCTTATGTTCCTTAAACATTAGCAAAATGACAGGCAAGCGAGTTTATTGCTTCTACTTTATTCTGGAAGAGGTAACGACCTCATGGTCTGACATTAAGGTTTCAAAGCTCACAGGATTCTGATTTTAAAATGACCCAAGTGTACTGTTCTTTAGTATCATGTATTTCAGTCAGACAGTTAAGGTTCTTTCCCCTAAATGTCAGCCATCTGACACATTAATACCCAAACCCAAGAGTTTAATAAATATAGTGCGCAATTTAATTAAAACAATTCCAAGAGGAAATTATGCAAAATTCTGACTAAATAGTACAGTCAAGGCTGAAATGATTTATTATAACATTCCTATTTAATGCAAAGTGCCCATTAAAAATATAAGGCAGACACTGTATAATGAACGATTTTTGATTTCACTGGAGGGGTGTTAAGTAAGAAAAGTCTTTAAATGCTGGCAATTTTGATGATATCAAGTATAAATTTGCGTGATTTGCTCTTGCATTTTCTCATTTTCCTCCCACTGTGAAATGTGTGAACCTAACTAGAAGACTATCCTCAGTGCAGTTCCTTCATGTGTATCCTGGATTATAAATATTTTCCTCTGTGAGTCATCATGTCCTTACCAGTTACCCTCTTTCAGCATCCACACATACACATTTTACAGTGGGTAGCATTGATTAATACTCAGTGCTTGGATCAAGGCCTTAACATTTTTCCTTTTGGGCTTGGAAGAAAACTAAAGAAATTCTAGATACTTCAAGGTTTTGTTTTAAATCCTAAACTTGTTCCTTGGGTGAAGTCATCGTGTTCAGCGCAAACAAAAGGATGAACCTGGAAACTTTCTGACCTATATGGTTCAACATTGCTCCATGCAGGATCAGCTGAGCCATTGAGTGTTTCTTGACCTGAGGTTATCCAACCACATGTAGGTTTATTCCCCTGTATCTCATTTCTATTACCCATGTACTCATGATAAGATGGATAAAAGCAAATGGAAAATAAAACCTGTGCTAGTAATTTCAACTTTCAATGTGTTTGAACATTGAGCTATTGGGCAATATTTGTAATGGTAGTCATCAGTTTCTGTAAATGCACTCGTTATTGATTATTGCCACAGGGATAAAATGCAACAGAACTTTGTTACAGTCCTATTGTAAGAAAACTGCTGAGATGAAGCTAAAGAGGAATCCAGTAGCTATCGTTCATTTCCTAGCAGTTATGGTTACATAATGGTTTGAGTAAAAATGAAGGCCTCTTGTAGGGGAATGACAAATTAATCAGATACCCAATTTCCACCTTGTAGGGGAACGAGTAAGTGCTGGTGGTTTTATCCATAATACTGACCAATTACATAACATGATCTGCTTCATATGAAAGAAGTGACAAGAAGATAGGCATGTCGTAGTTTATCTGGTTGCTGTTATCAATCAACACCAGGACCTCAAACCTGACTTTACGAAGTGTGGAAATAATTTATCATTTTGCTTTCCAGCTCTTAGGATGTCTGGTACAGTTTACAATAAAAATTGCCTGGAATTTCTAGCTCATTGACAATCAGAAGTTATTCCAAATGTGAACGTAGGCTCAAGTTCTTTTTATTTACACTTTGTTTTAAAGTACCTTTGAGATTCTCTCATGTCCCGTAAGCAAAGTTATTCCCAGTCTGAATGTAGGTGAGCTTGAGAGCAGATTGTGGTTCACTTCCAAGAGATTATGGTTAACATTAGGAAATCCATTCAGAATACCAGCCTATCGTACCTATTTATATTATTAGACAGAACTCCTGTGTCCATCATAGCAATTCTTAATGGATTTGGGTGTAGCCAGAATTTGTTTTGGTCTGATTTGCAAATATACCGAAATATTTAATTTTACAAAAGAAAGGCATCGAGAATAACTGAATGCTTAAGATACTCATAAGTTATAGGGCTTTCACTTCCATGAAATGAATATTTGCAGCTATTATTAAAAGAGAAAATATATGCAACTGTCAATCAAATAAAAAAAATCTTGTGTCACAGAGGGGAGTCAATTATACGTGTGATTGGAGATGTATGCTGGGAACAGTCCACAGTGCCTCTTTGTTTTATCGAAGATGATATTCTTGGCGATGTTTTTTGCTGAAGACCATTGCTAATGTCTGTATCCATGGCGCTGCTCCTATCAAAGATGTCTGAGCAGGGGAACAACTGTTCATTGAAACATAATTATCTTCACTTGTCAGATGGGGGTGCAGCCCAGCTTTGTCAAAATGAAAGAGTGTGGAAATGTCAGAGTCTTAACAGAATAGAAACAGATCCTTCAGTCCAACCCAGTCCATGCTGAACATTATCCCAAACTAAACTAGTCCCATCTGCCCGCACTTGACTGTATCCCTCCAAACATTTCTTAGTAATGTACCAATCCAAACGTCTCTTAAACATGGTCACTGTGCCCACATCCACCACTTCTTCTGGAAGTTCATTGCACACACTGTAAAAAGGTTGCCCCTCATGTCTTCCTTAATACTTGTCCCTCTCACCTTAAAAATGTGCCCCCCAGTCTTGAATTCCCCCGCTATAGGGAAAAGACACATGCCATTCACCTTATCTATATCTCTCATGATTTTATAGACCTCTACAAGATCACATCTCAACATCCTGTGCTTCAGTGAAAAAAGTCCCAGCCTCTCCTTATAACTCAAACCCTCCATTCCCAGCAACATCCCGGTAAATCTTTTCTGAACTCTCCAGCTTAATGATATTCTTTCTAGAGAATGACTACCAGAACTTGACACAGTACTCCTGAAGAGGCCTCACCAACATCCTGCTCAACCTCAACAAGAAGTCCCAACTCCTATACTCAAAACTTTCCTTCAACAAAAATGTGTGAGCAACAGTGGTAAGGCCATTATAATGGTTAATTGCCCCAATGTGATGTTGAGTCTGCTTTATCATCATATTTGTTTTTACAATTCAGCAACTTGTTCTTCCATTTTGGAATATTTTCAAAGTCTACCACAGTCTTACGGTACAAGAATCACAAATAAGGCAGATCAGGGTGACAGTTCCAATTCTCTTAAGTATATTACTGAATTCATCCAGACGTCACAACAATCTTCCAAAGTATTTGCCAAATATTTCAGGTGCTTGCTGACAGCTCTCCAGTTTTATGTAATTTAATATCATAATATGCTGTTGAGGGACTAGACCTCATTGGCTGTCCAGTCAGCAACATCGCCACTACACTGCCATACAACCCCAAAGAAGGCAAAATAATTGTGCACAATGTCTGATATTGCATTTTTCAGAAGGCTTTGGGAATTCCCAATTTTCTATTTGCCATGGTTGATTGGTAAAGCAATGAATGACTGCATAATTATACAGTAGATATGCCTACCTCCTGATATTTTGTGTGTGCTGCCCATCCACATCCTTTTAGTGTGTTGGTTCTCTAGGGGCTTATGTGGTCTGGTTTGTGCAAGGAAAGCCACCTTCTCGTCGATTAAGAAAGTCTTGTAGACTAAACAAAATGCAAATTTTTGCTTCTGTGCAGTCACTTATTACCCGCATTGTTGGGAGGTCCTAGCCTTATGTTTATCTCCCACAGGATACTGCTTTGCTGTCTCACCAACTCCTTATGCACTAATCACAGTGGATGCTGTTTATTTTACCTTAAGACTTAGAAGAATGGAAGCTTATTGGGCAGAAGATAGTTGTTGTGGCTTGTCTGCTTGGCAGTCTGTGGTACTCCTGTGAACTAGAAGACCTTTAATCACGGGACTTTTTTTTCACAAAGACGTTATCCCTGATACAATAGGTAATTTTCTGTTTGCAGTACCTTGAATTATTGGATGTTGCTTGTCCCTTAGTGGTGTCTACCATGAAATTGCATGCATCATGTCTTCAATTTCTGTCAGTGGATTTATTTTCCCAACCCACTAAGCTGAAGTAGGCAAAATTTTTATCTGAACTAGTACATTAGCTTTTGGATTTTCTTGTTCACCTTCAATGATCGAACAATTGGTGAAATTAACTTGTTGACTTCCTCAGAGATAATGGGAACTGCAGATGCTGCTGGAGAATCCAAGATAACAAAGTGTGAAGCTGGACGTACACAGCAGGCCAAGCAGCATCTCAGGAGCACTGACGAAGGGTCTAGGCCTGAAACGTCAGCTTTTGTGCTCCTGAGATGCTGCTTGGCCTGCTGTGTTCATCCAGCTTCACACTTTGTTATCTTGTTGACTTCCTCAGTTGTGGTGCCTGAGATTACCATTCCCCTGATGTGAAATCCATTATGTTTGTTGAGCATATTCTTTGTATGGAAGATAGTGAGATAGATATTCTTCTTAAGTTAAGCCTTGTGCAACATCTAATATGTAATTGTATTTTTCATAACTGGTTGCTAAATATGCTATGTTGCAGACTGAATCAATACATTGCAGATGCAATTCTTGTCTTGAGTGGTGTGAATTATTCATTGCTGCTACTTTTATTCCCTTTCTCCTCAAAGTTTGTTGGCACTTGGAATCTGAATTGTCTTCAGCCTTGATAGCAGTAGAAAATACTTCTGCCAAACTGGTTATGTCAGTTTTCCAACTGATTGAAGGTATAGAACTAATATCCAATATAATTTGCCTCAGGGGATCTTGTTTATTGTTCAGCTTCTGGCATGAGCTTACAGAACCCTGTAAATTCTTCTACTCGCTGTCCCCTGACATTTTTTTGTTTAATACTCTTCTTGCTTTGGAATGAGAGTGAGGTCAATATAGAACTGTTTACAAAGTAGGAAGATTTCTAGGTTGTGAAGTAAATAAACGTTTTCTTTCAGCATTTCCTAAGTTGTGGGAGTTGCTTGTAGAATACCTTTAACATGCAATGCCCATGACCATGCTGATCAAAACCTGCTTGCTATGAATAGTGTATTGCCAACCAAGGCTTCCTGTTTGATAATATTCTAACATTAGCAACCATATTGAACGTGAAATACGTGAGACGCCCATTGATATAAATGTCACTTTGGCCTGATTCACTGATTTCCTCAAGGCCAGTTTTTGGGTTTGTTGGCTAATGGTCCACCTCATTTACCCCTTTACACAAATATTTCTTTGGTGTTTTGCTTTTCTGTGGCAGTGTCCTACTTCAGCACATTATCTGAGAATGTTTTATTGTTGTACAATAAAGGCATTCAGTTTTAAAGGCTGGGTACTATCCCAATCTGCGAGGTTTCTCTGCCCCACAACATTGGCAAAGATTTATGCTCTTTATGTCTTTCCTTCTCACTGTATTGGATTGTCACGTATGTCTTTCAGGATCACATGTGGGTTCCAGTGGGAGCTATTCCAGCGACTTGAAGCAGGACACATAGGGTAGTGGAGGGCTGTTTTTCGGACTTGGGGCCTCTGACCACTAGAGTGTCACGAGGATCAGCGTTGGCTCCCATGCTTTTCGTCATTTATATAAATGATTTGGATGTGAATAAAGGGGGTACCATTGGCAAGTTTGTAGATGACTCTGTCCTGATTACATTAAGGTCAGCCAGGTGGACATCATAGAAAATGAGCTCCCTGGTTGCTGCTGTTAATCTGGCCGAATTAGCGAGCCTTGGCTGACAGATATAAACAGGAGTGTCAGAGGTTTCTGAAGAAGGGTCCTGATGTGAAAGGTCAGCTTACCTGCTCCTCTGACACTGCCTGGCCTGCTGTATTCCTCCAGCTCCACACTGTGTTATCTCTAACTCCAGCATTTGCAGTTCTTACTATCGCTTTGTAGAAGGTTCTGTTCACTCTGAGAGCTGGCTGTGAGGGAGTTGGATCAGTGTCAAGGACTCTCCATGTGTAAAAAAAGGGTGATTTGGTGACAAGATACCAACCACTGGAATTATTTCTGACACTGAGTTAGGTGGCATAGTGGACAGTGAAAATGGTTATTTCAGAGTGTAATGGGACTATAATTAGATGGGCCAATTGGCCGAGGAGTGGCAGACAGAGTTTAATTTAGATAAATGTGAGGTGTTGCATTTTGGTAAGGCAAATCAGGGCAGGACTTATGCAGCTAATGGTAGGGGCCCTGGAGAGTGTTGTCAAAGAGTCCTGGAGTTTCCTTGAAAGTGAAGTCACATGTAGCTAGGGTAGTGAAGAAGGCATTTGACACACTTTCTTTCTGTGATCAGAATGCTGAGAATGAGAGTTGGGATGTCATGTTGTGGATGTACAGAACATTGGTGAGGCTACTTTTGGAATACTGTGTTCAATTCTGGTCACCCTTCCATAGGAAGGATGTTATTAAACTTTAGAGGGTGCAGCAAAGATTTTCATGGACATTGCTGGGGCTGGAGGTTTTGAATTATAGGGAGAGGCTGAATGTGCTTTTTTCCCTTAAGTGTCAGAGACTGAGGGGTGACCATATAGAGGTTTCTAATATCACGAGGGCCATTCATAGAATGAATAACCAAGGTCTTTTTCCTCGGGTGGGGGAGTCCAAAACTAGACAACATAGGTTTATGTTGATACAGGAAAGATTTAAAAAGGATCTGAGGGGTAACTTTTTCACAGATGGTGGTGCATGTATGGAATGAGCTGCCAGAGGAAGTGGTGGAATTACAGCATTTAAAAGGCATCTGGATGAATATATGAATATGAAGTGTTCAGAGGGATATGCGTCAAAGGCAAAGGGGACAAGGTCAGATTGGGATGTCTGATTGGGACAGATGAGTTGGATCAAAGTGTCTGTTTTCATGCTGTGTGACTCAATAACTATGATTCTGTACCCTAAGAATTGAATAGATTCCAAAGATTTCTTCTGCCAAGTTTTATTTATTGTTATAATTGACCTGTGTTGCTTTTGGACCCCAGCATCCCACAGCAAATGAGTTGCTTTCTCTAGAGTCGGGTCTTCTTTGGACTATAATAAATCTGACAAAGACTCATCACTAATTTCTCCAACAATTTATTTTCTTATGACCTCTTAATTTAAGGCACCAGATTCCATTAGTCTGTAGAGATCATTAATTCAATTGTTAATGGGTTCCCCTGAACGTTGTATTGTTCTTTTAAATCTTATTTTTTGCAAGAATTTTATTAGTTCAGAGGTTGAAGTAATTAGTTGATGCTTTTAATACCTCTTTGAATGGGTCTGTTTCTTCTTTTACTCATTGCCAAGTAATAACATCATCTATTATATCCAAATTTAATGCAAAAATGTATTTATGCTTAAGCTTCGAATTTAGTATCAAGTTTAGAAGCTACGCTATACTTTTATGATCCCGGGTGATGATATTACTGGATAGATCAGATCCCAGACTTAGCCTAGTTTGATAGATCATTATGTTTTGTTTGGTTTTAATGAAATGGTCTATAGATGAAGTATTAGCATGTAATGCTACAGCCTCTCGTCTAACAATAAAACAGAAATTTATCAACAAAAAATTGTAGGTGAAATAGAATAAACCAAGCTATCTACTTCTAGAATAAATTCAAAGATATTTAAACACACAGTAAAAGTCCCATTCCAATAATGCCAAAATATTTGTTTATGAGCTAAAACGAAAATCAATGGCCTTTGTATGATATGTTAAAAATATACCTGGTATAATACCCAAAAACACCGATCGTACAGTCCCTGCCTGTAACACCTCAATAACGCCTCCACAACCTTAAGTAACTTTAATTGTGGACTTGAACTAGAGTTAGCTTCTTCCTGGAGCTATTATGTACCTGAGCTTAAACATACTCAACGTTAAGTAGTGTCCTTAGTCTTTTGTCCCAACACCATCTTTACACACCAATGTAATCTACTTTTACTATATCCTTCACTTTGCAAGAGTACTGGCCAATATAAGCTTCTTCATTGAAGGGCTTCAATGGACTGTTCAAATCTCAAATTACAAAAAGAAAATTTCCCTCTGGGTATTTCCCCTAACTTTTAAAAAAAAACCTGTCCTGACCTTTGAAACTGGAGCTCGTGTATCTTGTTTGATCGTAAAATCAATTTACACAAAAACCCATTAATTCTGAAGTTAGGTGTGAAAAGCTTTTAAGAGAACTCACCATGGCTACGGAAAATAAACAAAACATTTAGAGATCCTGCATTTCAACTGCATCATGTAAACTAAATGGTGGGATGGGGACCAGTGATTATTCTATATTCCATGATGCTCTGCTGTACCCAGTTCTCATTGACTGGAGCCGCGCATCAGTCAGGTCCTGTCTGTCTTGCGGTGCCTGACACAGCTGAGCTCTGCATTGGACAAGAAGAGCTTTCTCAGTTTCCAATTTCCTTGCTATTGTCCTTGGAAGAATGCTCTTGTTTCCCCAGCTCCTCAACATCTACCACATTTCCTTATTACCTGCTCCAAATGTGTACACCAGGATGATGCAGCGCACTGTGTCTAGACTTTATTGGAGGGCTCCCCAGATTGATTAAAGAACAGAACTGCATCTTCAACAGCCCAATCATGTTGCTCCACCATGGCCCTGATTGAAGTATAGGCAGCAGCAATGCATCAGTCAGGGGGTTGCATATCGCCAACATGAGCCATGGTCACACTGGGTCATCTTGTCTTCCAGTGACCAACTGTGTGAGGCACCTGGAACCTCAATTGCACCACGTACACAAGAGTGCCCCAGGCTGTAAAAGTCAT
Source organism: Stegostoma tigrinum (assembly GCF_030684315.1). NCBI lineage: Eukaryota > Metazoa > Chordata > Chondrichthyes > Orectolobiformes > Stegostomatidae > Stegostoma > Stegostoma tigrinum. The sequence goes on along the minus strand of NC_081355.1, from coordinate 61,513,644 downwards.
GGCAGCTGCCAGGGTAATGCGCACACACAGCTCCAGGATGTGGTAAGGGTGATCGCAAATCACCTGATCATTCATTGAATGGATCCTGTTCCCATTGATGAATTGTGATATGCCCTTCTCCATGCCGTGTGGGTGCAGCCATTGGTACTCTACAACTGGGGGGAGTCAGCCATGTTCCTGAATCTCACTGCCCAGGCTGCAGCACTTATCCCACTGTGGGGTACAACATGAACTGATATGATCTTACACAAATAGCTTCGGTCACTGACCTCAAGCATTTGTTGAAACATGCCTGAGAGATCCCACACAGGTCACCCATCACTCCCTCGGGGTTTCCAGTCACAGGGAGGTTCAAAGTGGCTGTCTCACCTACAGCCACCAGGAGAGAATAGGGGCCCAGAGTCGTTCAGAGCCCACATCATCACTGTGCCTTGATCATCCCCAGGAAATAGGGTCAAGATCCTGAATATACCAACGTCCTGAGAGTCCCTGCAGATCCTACATCTCCCTGTGCTGGGCTATCCTCATCCTTCACAGTGACCTGCTGCTCCCTCTTGGGCTTGATGTTGGCCCTTGTTTTCCTGAATCCACCTTCACTTTCTTAGGAAGGCAGCCATAGTGACCAACATTCTACCAACAGGACTCCTGCTGGAAATGATCTCCATTGGGAACATAAGGAGTGGAAGAGGTTCTTATCTCTCAGAAGAATCACTGGGGATACCCCATGCGGATGAGGACTACACAGCCTAGACATGCAGCACCCTGATAGAAGGACCACATCGCCATCATTCATTCCACTTCAACCTCAGTACAGACGTCAACTTGGTGAATTTGCCACTCCAGATGGGTAACCAACACATTCCATCAAAAAGAGAGTACCCGCTGCACTCTAAAGCCTTTTCCATCTCAGTTTGATGCCAGTCATTGAACGTTTCATTGCGTTTAGAACAGACCATCATTAAACGTACATAAAGCAATGGTGCACACCTACCACAGCACTCTTGCAGGTGTCACAAGTTATGGGCCACCTTTGGAAAACACTTGCCTCTTTTTAAGTCATTGCTGCTACACTCTGTATCATTGTGATATCAATGATCAATTCACAAGCACCGATGGCATGATGCGACCAGCATTTGAACCCTAAGCACATTGACTTTGCATGAATTGCACATGGATCTTGAAATTATTGCAAATTAAGTGTGGTTGATGTTTGCTTCATATATTTTCCTCTTCAATGTGCTAGCCCTCAGCAGGTGTGCAACGCATACTTGCGTCCAACAAAATGACATTGACACCTTGAGCCTGGTCCCAGCTATTTTCAAATGCATTTTGGTTCTGCCAAAAGGTAAATAAAGGTAGTGATCGCTGCTGTTTGCATTCCACCTGGTTGCCATTCCCCCTGCTCACATTCCTGAGCCTCCATGTCTGGTTTTGCTTCGTGCTACCCCTACAACTCCTCTTTCCCTGTCACCGCTCCCCCATACGGAGAGCTATCACATTGAACTTCATCTTCCATTGAAACAAGTACAGAAGTAGCTGAAGAAACTCTGCAGGTCTGGCAGCATCTGTGGAGAGAGAAACAGAGATAGTGTTTGTAGTACGGCATATGTTAACACTACTTGTTGGTTCAGATTTCCTGCATCCACAGTATTTTGCTTTTCCTTCACCTCCAACTGCCCTTCCCCGCCCCCTGCCCCAAAGCACCAGCATTAATCCTTAATGATATCCACCCAGTTCCTTTACACTCAGCCACTTCGGTCATCTCTGTCAACATTACCCTCACTATCGCTCTGGCCTACCTTGAATGCTGGTCTACCTACTCCAGTGTAGACTTAGAGTACATCCTCCATCACTTTGATCCCAAGTCCTACAAAAGTCTCTGTTTTTGTCCCCGCAGCCTTTAACCCCCACCCCTCCTGGCAGTGATCTCCCTGCCACAGTCCCTATAAGCCACCCCCTTACTAGGATTGTATTCACCGCAAACCTCAGACAGACTTTGCTGAGCAGCCCCTCGACATGACAGACCAAGACCCTGAGTGCTGTCTTTGCTACTCCCTGACGATATGTGATTCCCCTGACTGCTGGTGTTGGCCATATGGAACTGACTGTCGCTCTTTCCCTGGACTGCAGTTGGACTTTGCACTGACTTTGAGCAGCTCAAGTGGACAGTTGACAATGGCGAAAAGACAATGGGTTATGCACAATCCAGAATAGCTCCATACTGAGAAGCGGCCTGAATTTTGTGTCTTTGCTAAAGAATAACCTAAAATGGCAGCAATCACTGTGTTTCGTTCTTGCTGAAATGCCATTGTGCTAAAAGACACGGCATACTAGATGAAGTATGTACAGTGGCAGTGTTGCAAGTAAACACCATGTGAGTGAGCATTGGGAATGCAAGCGAGCAGCCCTGAGATGCTGTCTGGTCGAATCGGTGAACTGGATACTGATCCCTGTGTACACAGCCATTTTGCAGCAATCTTTCCAGTTGCTGATCCTCCCTGCAGTGCAAGTCTATGTTTCCTGAGCACCCTGCAAGTGGATCTGATGGGTGCCATGATGAGGCAAATATTTGATGCCAGTACCCATGGACAAGGGGTGCATATGGCTGGTGGCTGGAGCTGTTTAACTGAGCAACATGGAGGTTCCTCTCAGCCAACAGCAAGATGAATCAACTTGCTTTGACTTTGTATTGAGAATTTTGACATCTGGCTTGTTTGGTTAGTTTGGTAAGCAAGGAAGCTGTGTGTCAATGAGATGAGTCGTAGCACTAAAAGGTGTTTAACAGACTACAGTGTAATATCGAGGTGATCTTGAGGTTCACTTGAGAAACTGAGAACGTAGCGGTATAGACTGCAGTCTGCTAGTGCCCAGCAGCAACTGAGGATATCTAGCTCAAATGGTCACTTTACAATTACAGGAGTTTCACACTTGCTTTCTACCAAGAAGTTTCTCAATTAGACCATGAAATGTCATATCAGGGGACATTAATCAAGGAGCAATGGGATCTTCAATTCAATTTCACTCAAGCTGCAAAACAGTTAAGGATTGGATCCACCATCTATCACCCATCATAGAATCCCTACAGTGTGGAAACAGGCCCTTCAGCCCAACAAGTCCACGCCAACCCTTGGAGCATCCCACTCAGACCCCTATAACTCACCTAATCTACAGACCCCTGAACACTACAGGCAATTGAGGGGCCTGTATTCATTGGAGTTTAGAAGAATGAGAGGAAACCTCATTTAAACAGGGGAATTGTTTGGGGAATTGACAGGGTAGATGCGGAAAGGCTGTTTTCCCTTGTGGGAGAGATTAGGATCCGAGGGCACAATGTCAGAGGACCTGGTCACCCATTTTAGACATTAAAGAGGAGGAAATTCTTCTCTCAAAAGGTAGTGAATCAGTGGAAGTCTTTACTACAGAGGGCTGTAGCGACTGTGTCATTAAATATATTCAAGACCAAGAGAGACAGATTTTTAATCATTGTGGGAGTCTGGCGTTACAGAGCAAAGGCAGGAAAATGGAGTTCAAGATTATCAGATCAGCCATGATCTTATCAAATAGCATATCAAACTCAATGGGCTGAATGGCCTACTACTGCATCTATACCTTATGGCCTTATTGGAAGGAGAATCAAATGAGATGTGTCACTCACCATCATTCTGCTGTTCCTTCACATAGCTTCTGTGCCTTGTCCTCCCGTGGCAGCTACTGTGAAAGATTCAGAGAGCTGTGACATTTACAAAGGAATGGATTAGTAACAGTATCCATCAGGATCGTTATGTTCAAGATCAAAAAGAGGCAGAGTTTCTTAAAAAAAAGCAGCTGTGTAGTTCTAACTCACAAACGATTTCAGTAATTCTGGTGAGTGGAGAGTATCCAGTCACCTTTCAGTCTAAATTTGAACTCTTTGTTTATTTAGCTAAGTGTGTCCCAATCCCAAGAATTGTTTGTACTTTTTATTTCAAAAATTTTCTCAGAGCTAAATACTGGGGACATTAAGGAAACTGTTTCAGAAGGCTTTACTGAGCTTGACATTGTGATAGAGTTATATTCAATAATAATTTACTGTTGAACTGAAAGATTACTGAATTGACAATTGTCTTCACTGATGTTAGTTCAGCTCCTTTATACTGTTCAAGCTCTCTAATTCCTCAAAGCTACTGCCACTAATAGCATCAACTGTGCACAGGGGGAAGAAAGAATAGCTTTGTCGGAGAAACTGAAGGATGTTAAAGTTGATTATAATGGGTAATTACAAATTTATACACATCTCCTACTTGCTAATCTTGATCATTAACAGCAGCTACCACAAGAGTGTTATCACTTTATAGTAAATATAGGTATCCATTGAACAAAGGAGATTGTAATTAATAATTGTCCTTTGCTGAAAGCGCATTGCTCAGAAAGCCTGAAGCTAGTTTTTGTAACTATTATAAAAGCAAAATGTTTAGGCCTAGCAGGAATATCTGGAAAAACAACAGTAATAACTCACGGCTCTAGACCAGAGGCTAATGAAAGCACCCAGAATCCATGCACAGCTTGCAGAATATTTACTTAGTGCCAAGCATTCTGATGATGCCATTATGCCAGTGTAAGTGAACAGGAGCCGGCCTTCAGCTTGCCTTCAGGTAATGGTGCTGATCTGTTTGTAAATTTAGTGCCAGCTAATTTACAAAGACTGAGGCTTGCCTGCGTGAGAGGAGTAGGAGTCTGCACTAGGACCGAAATTTAAACCCAAAAACACCACAAAGAGAATGAGACCAGAAAATAACTGGGAGGAAGAGGTGAGGGAATGGGATAGCAGGTTGTGGTGTTGGATGATGTAGGTGACTGCATGAACAAGATGGGCGCTAAATCAAAGAAAGCAACAGAAAGCTTTTCATGAGCTTGACCTCTGTGACCTTGTAAGAGAAAACTGGCGGAAGAGGCGCAATTTGTGCAAGGCTGGGGCAGGAAAGCACACTAAGGTGTACTCCATGGAGAATAGATTGCAAGCTCCTTGAACCCTAGGTCTCATTCATTGTGCAGAAAAACACACTCTTTCATAGTGTCAAACGTGTGAGAGATAAAGGTAGAATCTGACAACGAAGAACAAAGGCTCCACAGAAGTCAGCAACTGTACTCATGTGTGCAAGCTTAAATTTCTCCTGTCTTTCCCCAAAGAAGAAGGATGTTGAATAAACATCATGCTTGCCTGGAGACACTGAGGTTCATTTTGGGAGATTTGAGACGGCTGACAGGATTTACCGTGAAATTTAGTTCTGTCCTCTGTGTGGTATCTGGGAAAGGTCTGAAAGAATGCAGTGCAATGTAGGGACAATAATGCAATTGGAAACCTTTGTTCTCCGCCAATGAAAAGCCTGCATACCTGGCAAACCTAATAAAGATTTTCCACACCGACCCATCCCCCTATAATCTACACATCCCTGAACACTACGGACAATTTAGCACGGCCAATCCACCTAGCTTGCACATCTTTGGACTGTGGGAAGAAACGCACGCAGAGACGGGGAGAATGTGCAAACTCCACACAGACAGTTTCTCGGGAGTGGAATGGAATCCAGGTCCCTAGCGCTGTGAGGTACTGAGCCACCATAACAGTGAGGGAGCTCATTATCGCTGGATGGGATTGAACCACCAACTTTCTAGTCAATAGCTAAACACACTAATCATTTGCACCACAGAGACAGGCAGTAGGCTAGCTCAACAGCCATGTGGTTTTACATGGACTTTTGAGGTAGGTTTCTAGTTAATGGGGAAGGGTGATAACATATTAAATTAAAATTTGGTTAGAAAGGATAAAAGAGCAGGAGTAGCAGTTATGGGTAGCCTCTTGGGGTTTGTCACCTCAGTTCCTTTTTTTTGGGGACTGTTCGTTTAATGTGTTTCCCTGGTTTGTACATTGTGCTAGAGAGAATGTTTCAAAAATTTGTAAACAGTATGAAAATAAGAGAAAAAGTAAGGAACAGAGCTAAGGAACAGCGGTAGTTAAAATTTATATTGTTAAGACAATGGAATGATTTAAAAATTAAAGTAATAATTCTATATTTGGGATGGTGGGACAATAAAAGAGAGCAGAGAGTTATGGGGAATCATGTCCACAATGTTTTAAAACCATACATTGACTGGATAATGTCACAAAATGTGATAAAAGCAGTGACCTATGCAATGCAACAAAATAAATACTTGGATTTGTTTTGTTAAAACCTTCAAACTTTTTGGACATTATGGTATACATGTTGGAGATGTTTAAAATGATAAAGATATGCGATACAGAGGGTAGGAACAGATGGCTTCCTGTAAGTGGAGATGTTAAACAAAGAGGGATAAATACAAAATTAAAAGTAAGGTAGTTAGAATAGAAAGTTGGAGATATTTTTAAAAACACATCTTGATAAAGATGAGAGCCAGTGATTGAAGCAGAGACTAAATCATTATTTCAGATTGCATTGGATAGGTGATTGAAAGGACAAGGAATTAAAGCAGGCACTAAGCATTAAGACTGAAATGGCAAACAAACAACAACACATTGGTTCAGCTGAATGGGCTGTTTCCTAAAGATGATTCCAGTGCAGTTTTTTGACTGGTCTTTAAGGTCTTGGGGAACCATTTGGTGTGACTAATAGAATGAGATGTCTGAGAGCTTTGAAAGTAGTCGCTCTCAGAGTCTGCAGCTTCTCATTGATACTATTAAGTTGCCATCTTGCTGACCAGTAGCCTACCTGTGATGCGAGATTAGATGCTTTCCTCTCTTCCCCATTGGGAGTTCTGGTCAATCTCTCTCAGATGACTCCTCAGGTCAATGTTAGGATATGCCATTTGGCAGTACATTCCCTACCCATGCTAGTGCAACCTGCTGAACTTTGAAAGCAGTACTGAGTTCTAACCTGGTCCCTCGTGCCAGTGCACAGCTAAACATAACTGTGATCTCTGGATTTCAGATATCATTTCAGCAGAACAACAGGGTAGCTTTAAGACCAGTAATGATGAGGCATTTAGGTGGGTACAAAGTATTATAATACACACCATAACTATATCAGAGTGAGCTTTAACCATTCTATGATATAGGGTTAAATCTTCCAGGACCAAAGGAGGGAACAAAAGATAAAGGACAGCATTGAAAATGAGGTGGGTTGCATAGGGATCAGTAGTTGATGTCTGTCTCCCCCTACACTCGACCTCATCACTGTGGAACTTAAGAGCAGTGTTTTCTGCTCTCGGCTGGACTACACCCAGGCGGGCTTCATTACCAGAAGACCTGTATAGGAGCTGGGAAGTGGGGTCTCTCACCCTGTGAAAATTTCCTCATGATAGAGAGCTTCTTGGCCCCACTCACCCTGGGAACCCATCCTGTGAGCCGCTCACAATACCCCCAGTGGCACTTGCCTTTAGCGTGGGTCGTTCTTCAGTCCTGGGATTCCAGGATCATTGGTTCAGGTAGCACATGAGACAAGCTTGGAATATTCTACCTGAAAACTCAGATCAGCTCTGAAAGGACATTTGGAGGTAGTTTGCATGCAAAGCAGTGTCTTTTCTGTGCTTGCTGAAGCAGGTCTCTCCAGATTGATCATTGAGAGAGAGAGAGAGTAATTGAACTCCATGGCTGCAGTGACGAATGGTGTCAAGCAGAATAGTGGGCAACACTGTCCTACAGTGGTTAGCACTGCTGCCTCACACCACCAGGGACCCGGGTTCAATTCCACCCTCAGGAGATTGCCTGTGTGGAGTTTGCACATTCTCCCTGTGTCTGTGTGAGTTTCCTCCGTGTGCTCTGGTTTCCTCCCACAGACCAACAATGCACAGGTTTAGTGAACTGGCAATGCTAAATTGCCCAGAGCATCCAGATATGGAGGCTTGGTGGATTAGCTGTGGAAAGTACAGAGATAGGGTTGTGGTGGAATACTGTTCGGAGGTTTGGTGTGGACTTGATGGGCCAAATGTCCTGCTTCCTCACTGTAGAGATTCCATGACCTCAGATGACTTGAATCCTAAAATGTGAGATCAGCTTCAGTACTCGCCAGAGTATATCTCCCAATTTATGGAGGTCTGTTGTGTCCTCTACAGCTTGGTCAGCAAAGGTTGACATCTCTGGTCACCAGAGCTTTGGTGTAATGGCCATAACATCCACCTTCCAGAGGGGCCATGTGCCATCCCACTCCGAAACCCTAAATAAACCCGTATTCTCCACGCTATCGAACTACAACATCCCGTTGTGTAGACCTTCTGAGCTTCTGTTTGCACACCCTACAAAATAAAGGGTAGTTTTGGAATTTTTTTCTATGGTAAAGGGTCTGCTGTGGGCAGAGCCCAGCCATAACATTCAGAAGCAGTGAGCAGTGCTGAGGCCCCACCAGACAGTATAATCATCATTTGGGCTAGAGTTGTATGGGAATTTTGCATGTTAATCTCAATCTCAACAGGAGCGGGTAATTGTAACTCCCATGTCCAAGAATTGGAACATCACAATTTCTAAACCTTTCGACCTCCTTCTCAGTATATTTTTGTTTCTGCGTAAAGTGTCACAAGCTTACAGCTTGTAGAATGCGACAGTACAACTGGTTCTGTTTGAACTTAACAAACCATATTGTGAATTAATTTAATAGCAACACCTGAAGGGTCCCAGCCTTGGCTCAGTGGTGGCCCTATCCTTCTGAGTCAGAGCTTTGTAAGTTCAAGTCCTTCCACAGAACATAAGTGCCAAATATTGGTTGAGTGCACGGCTGAAGTGCAGTTTTTCAGATGGGATGTTGGACTGAAGCCCTGTTTATCTTCTCGGGTACGTGTACAAAAGTCCCATGAAATCATTCAAAGAAGAGCCTGGGACTTCTTCCTGGTGCACTGACAAGTGTTTGTTCTTCAAGTAATGTTAAGATTATCAGGTTCACTATGTCCTCACTTGCTGTCTTTCATGCGTTACAATGACGCCCACAATTCAAAAAGCTTTAGCTCCCTGTAAATGAGTTTGGAATATACTGAGACTGTACAGTGTGCTGTTTCCAGCTGGTTAAAACATCAGACACAAATCACAAATGTGTTTTCATGAGTTACTAGTCTCTAGCCTGTTGTGTGTCAAACGAAGTTGACCCCATTACTTTTTATTTAGGTGTCTAAGCAGTTCTATGTCTTTAACATGTCCACAACTCCTAAAACAAATTTCAAAGGTGTTCTTTGATGGAAATAACATGCTTTTGAAGTAAAGTTAATTGAATTAGCAGTTGGGAGAATAATTTATTTCCTTGTATGATTAAATTAAGGAAACAATTTATGGGCTGCATTGCATTGTATAGATATTTTACCATAAAACAAATAGTTCTTTTGCTAACTATGCATGTGACTTTAAGGACAGATACTGTGACTAATCTCTTCATGCCTAATGTATGCTTAAGAAGCTTTTTAAAGCAAACCTGGCTTCAGGAACATTTTACGTCGTAAAGAGTTTTTCCGAACTGAAAAGATATCACAAGCACACCAAGATGACTAATCTCGAAAATTGTACTAGCTGCTGTCTATTTCTCTCAATGTAAACTGGTTTGGCAGCTGCAAAGCTCACGGTATTAGGAGGTCTTTGCATTTCTTTATCACTTAACTTTTCATTGGAAATTCAACAGGAAAACTGGATCATCAAGAATGAACATGGAGAGCAATTTGTGTTGTGTTGTCGCACATTTTATTACCCTGCATGGCTGTTTTTATGGTTCATGTAGATTTTAGCAAACATGTGAAGATAAGCTGAATTGGAAACTTTCAGATCCATTTCAAGCCAAATGATAATTTTCAGCTAATTTTAGTGTTAGTATTACTGACAAAGCCTTTGAATGATACCTGCAGTGTTATAATTTTATGATGAAAGATATCATACTCTGAATAAATAGTCCAATTCATAAAGTTGATTTCAGCTTTGCAACATGTAATCCAGATATTTGGGATCAGGCCTCACTTAAATACATGAGGCAAGCTACCTTCATTTTTCTGCTAACAGGCAGCTTGCTGTTTGCGATTGTAGAACACTGCAACTGCAATGGTTATATTATACAACATATTTCTGAGACAAGTGTTCCTCCTGTTCCCTCATTCAAGTTCTGCCCAAAAGACAAAATGGGCATCATGTGTTTGGGAGTATATTTTTCAATGCTTTCCTAGTTCCACTCAGGAAAGGGGTGGTGGCCACAGCAATCTCACAGTCATTATCTCTAACAATACAACATTCCCCAGACTCAACTGAAGTGCCAGTCTACACCCTATTCAAAGATAATAAAATGTGAGGCTGGATGAACACAGCAGGCCAAGCAGCATCTCAGGAGCACAAAAGCTGACGTTTCGGGCCTAGACCCTTCATCAGAGAGCTCTCTGATGAAGTGTCTAGGCCCGAAACGTCAGCTTTTGTGCTCCTGAGATGCTGCTTGGCCTGCTGTGTTCATCCAGCCTCACATTTTATTATCTTGGAATTCTCCAGCATCTGCAGTTCCCATTATCTCTGATACTACACCCTATTCAAGTCTGGGAGTGGTGCTTGAACAATTAACCTCTCGAATTAGTGACACAAATGCCATCAGTGAACTAAGCTTAAAATATCCTCAATGTAGTGGCACAGCAGCAAGATTCTCATAATGCAAATTGTTTTGGGATTTTCTGTGCTGAGATTCACTATTTGGAGTCTAGATATTGCCAGCCCAAGAGTGCACATTAGCATTCATTCTGAAGCGATTCAGATACTTCAGCATGTATTTGATTTAATGTTGCTGGACAAAATAAAATTTAAAACTTGCAGGAGTGTACAAGAATCTGTCTAGTGGAATATTATGTTCCAGCAACTTGTATACATGCAGTGTAGTTGGAGCGCAACCATTTGTAAGATTACATGTGAAACTGCAGGAATTCTTCTTATTAATCCTCACAGACTGCAGTTTGAAGTGAACAAATTGCTCCATCTAGAGTTTAATGAACTTTTATATAGAGGCTTGATGTAGTGAATATTTTTCTCTCATTGTAGTGAAAGATTTTGGCATTTGAGCAATTTTCTGAAGAAATCACTCGCTCTGGGTCATACTGTGTCTCTAGATTTTCTCCAAAGGTAGAACTTCTTTTTGTTCATAAAAGTAAAATGCTAACAATAATTCTTGCCCCTGAATAAAACCATAGGCATGAATTTATTTGTGACTATGCTTGTTCATAGTTACAGGCTAGAATTTTGTGTGCAACAGGAAACAGTCATTTTCTACTGCTTCATTGCCATTTTTTAATGTGTATACTTTTAAAATTATCCTCAGTCTCACCAAGACTTTAGTGTTACGTAAGTTTTAGCAAAGTCTTTGAAAAATCACTGTATAACAAGACAAAGTCAGTCTGGAAGGGAAGTTACGTTTAGCATTTATTAGAGATATTTTGAGGATCTTAATAGTATAGCATATGAAAAGGAAACTTTCAGTACAGTATATTTTGATTTCCAAAAGGAATTCAGTACAACAAAATGTCATGCATACAATTAATTGCAGCCTCATAGGGTTGGAAATAGTATATTACCATAGAAAGGGGAGTACGTAATGGATAAGGAGAAAAGGGAAAGGATAAACAGGGTGTGTTTAAGTTTGTATGGTTGTAATTAGTAGAATGCCATAAGCATAAGTGCTGGGACCTCAGCGATTTGTGATCTACATTAATGACTTAGACAAAGAGGCTGACAGTAATGTATCAAAGTTTGCAGAGAATACAAAACCGATTGGGAATGTAAACTGTGAAGGGGACGTTAACAGGCTGCAAAAAGATCTTGACAGGCTAAGTGTGTAAACTACAAGCTGGAGAATTATGTATAATGTGAGAAAGTGTGATGTTCTTCATTTAGGTGGTCGGGAGTGAAATGATCCCTGTAAAGACTGATCATTTTTGATAAGTTATTTGAATTCCTGGTGACTGATTTAAAGGAATTGCATGACAAGAATTACTGTGATAAACAATTTAACAGCAACATTGACGAAACATCATTTACCTAAAGTAAAGAAAAGACAAGGTTTGACTGAAACCAATAGCCCCTTGTTGTCAACTCCAGCATCCTCTGCACAGAATTACAGTCTTTATAGGAAGCAGTCCATCGTCATTCACCACTTCCAAATCACCAAGATGTAACATTGAATGACCATCAAAAGCACCAACATGCTGCTTCTACTGAGGCTTCTGCCCATGTGGCCAGTCCCATATACATACCCTCTTCATGGGCAGTCTGCAAACCTGCACGGAGCTCCACCTTAACACTAGTCCCCACCCCAAGCCCTGTCCGGTATTCACCATCCCCCTCCCCAGTCCTCCCCCTCACTGAAGATGAATGGCCAGTCCTCTGCACAGGACTCACCTTCATTCTCCTTGCCTACACATCAATGAATTCCGCACATGTCCAGATGTCAAACCCTTTTTCCGCTGCCTCTGCCTCTGTGCCTATTTCTTTGAATGGGATTCCAACACACCCTCTGCAGATCCCTTCTCCTACCCCCAACAATCCCCATCACCCTGGACACCAGCTCCCCCCCCCACCCAGGCCTCCTACCCTCCCTCGGCCTTTTCACCTCCAACTGCTGTTGTGACATTGATAATCTTGATCTGTCAACCCTTCTCACTAATTTCAGTATCTCCCTAATCGGAACACACAGCCCTTCACACCAACCCCAGCCTCACCATCAAACTTGCTGATGGGGAGGGGTGGGTTTGGCGCTCCTTTGGCATACTGACCTTTACATCACTGAGGCCAGATGCCAACTCTCCGACACCTCCTCCTACCATCCCCTCCATTATGAACCCACCCCTGATCACCAAGTCTCCATCTTCCAGATCACCAATAACTCATTACCTCAGAAGACCTCCTCTGTTCGCAGCCTCCAACGTGATAGTCCTCCCAAACCCGCACTGACCATTTCTATCTCCTACCCAAAATCCATAAACCTGACTGTCCCAGTTGATCCGTTGTCTCTGCCTTCTCCTGCCCCTCAAAGCTCATCTCCTCCTGCCTCAACTCCATTCTTTCCCCTTAGGTTCATGAACTCCCCACCTATGTTCAGGACACAACCCATGCCCTCTAAGGGTTTAAGGGTTTCAATTCCCCAGCCGCCAATACCACATCTTCACCATGGACATTCAGTCTCACTGCACAAGCCCTCAGTTTTTTCCTCTCCCGCAGGCCCAACCAGACCCCCTCCAACAACAGTCTCATCCACTTGAAGGAACTTGTCCTCACCCTCAACAACTTTTCCTTTAACTCCTCCCACTTACTACAAAATAAAGGGGTAACAATGGGCACTCATGTGGGTCCAAGCTCTGCCTACCCCTTCATATCATACATAGAATAGTCCGTCCTCCGCAGTTACAGTGGCACCATCCTTCACCTCTTCCTCCACTGCATTGATGACTGTATCAGTGTTGTTTCTTGCTGCACTGAGTAGCTCAAACAATTCATCCACTTCACCAACACCTTTCACCCCAATCTCAAATTCACCTGGATCATCTCTGCTACCTCCTTCCCCTTTCTGGATCTCTCCATCACCGTCTCTGGCAACCGACTCAGCACTGACATTAACTTCAAACCCATCGAATCCCATATCAACCTTGATAATCTTCCTCTCACTTACCCTCTTACAAAAACGCAATCCCATACTCCCAATTCCTCCACCTCCGCCACATCCGCTCCCAGGATGAAGCTTCCCACTCCTGGACATCCCAGATGCCCTCCTACTTCAAGGACCATAACTTTCCCTCTTCCGTGATTTATAATGCCCTCAACCACCTCTCCTGCATTTCCTGCACATTTTCCCCCAAACCCCTCCCTTCCCCCAATAACAGCAAGGTTAGACAGCCCCTGGTCCTTACATACCACCCCATCAGCCTTCGAATCCAATGCCCTCTGCCATTTTCATCATCTACAATCCAACCCCACCCATCAAACAGATATGACCATCCCACCCCTATCTGCTTAGCATAGGGACCACTGTCTCTGTGACTCCCTCATCTGCTGTACACTCCCACCAACCCTCACACCTGGCATCTTTCCCTGAAACTGCAGAAGTGCTACACCTGCCCCTACTCCTCCCACCTCACCTCCGACCAAGGCCCCAAACAATCATTCTGTATCCAACAGGGATTCACCTGTACGTCTTCTAACCTGGCCTGTTGCATCCATTGCTGCCATTGTAGAATCCTCTACAGCGGAGAGACCGAGTGCAGACTCGGTGACCGATTCATGGAGCATCTGCGCTCTGAATGCTCCAAATAACACCACCTTCTGAATGCCAGCCATTTTACCTCCTCCTCCCACTCCCTTGGCGACATGTCCACCATGGACCTCCTCCAGTGTCACAATGACACCACCCGCAAACTGGAGGAACAACACCTTATATTCCACCTCGGGAGCTTACAGTCCAAAGGCCTCATCATAAATTTACCCGCTTCAAAATCTCACCAATCCAGCCTCATTCCATGTCCAGCTTTTCCTCTCATCCCTGCCTCCCTGACCTGACACAGCCTGCCCATCTTCCTTCTCACCTATCTGCCCCACCCTTCCCATTGACCAAATCCACAACCCCCTACCTGCATCCACCTACCACCACCCTACCTACCTTCCCCCATCGCCACCCCCATTTTATTTCTGAGCCCCCTTCCCCCTCCCCTGTCCTGACGAAGGGTCCAGACCCAAAACATTGACTTTCTTGCTCCTCAGATGCTGTCTCACCTGCTGTGCTCTTCCCTCTCCACATTTTATTGACTGTCAAAAGATGCTGCCCTCATTTTTCAGACTACTTCTGAACTGAGCACTGCAGAAAGAACCAGATTTTCTTCTTACAGCCTTACTAGGATAAATCTTTAAGTAGAGTACTATGAAATTAATCTCTTTGACCCAAGACTGTCCTCCCTTCCACATTCCACCTGGGAATTTACCAAGGAATCTTATCCTTCTCCATTCATCTAAGCAAACCAGTTGTAGCCACTTGTCTCTGTGAAACCTTTTTTCTTTGTCCAAAGCTTCATAGGCTGAAAGTCTGTCAGTTGTTGGCCCATCTGTTCCTGACTTTATTTTCAGGTGTCAACATTCGATACCTTAACTTCTAATAAGCGTCAACTATTTAACTTGTAAATCCTCACGTGCTCAACAAAAGAAAAAAGCAGAATATTTTTCAAATGTGTAACTTGTAAACGTTGGTGTTCAGAGTGACTTCAGTGTAGTCAGACAAGAGATGCACCAATTTAACACAATGTAAGAAGTTCAGAAGATCATTGCTCTGAAATCTTAACCGTTCCTCTTCACAGATGTAACTTGGTGTGCTGACTATTTTGTTTTTATTTCTCATTTTCAGTCTGCATAGCATTTGATTCTGTGACAGAAAATTAGAATGGTGGAACAGTAAACAATTAGGCAAATAATCGATATGTAGGGCTTTATTACAAGGAGATGAAATAAATATTGGTGCAATTGTGTCGGGTTTTATTGAGACTACATCTCGAATACTGGGCAATTACTTCAGTTAAGGAAGGATCTACCTGCATGTAAGGCAGTACAGCAAAGCTCCACTAGTTTGGCTCCTAGGATAAGAAAGTTGCCCTATGATGACAGGCTGAGTATATTGAACATATACTCTGGTGATAGAAGATTAAGTCATGAGGTTGTTCTGATTGTGCAGACACTGAGAGAGTGTTTCCTTTGGCTATGGAGGCAGTGGTGTTGTTGTAGTATCACTGAACTGGTATTTGAGAGTCATAGAGTCAGACAGTGCGGAAACAGACTCTTTGGTCCAACTCATCCATGACAACCAACTTTCCCAAACTAAACTCGCCCCATTTGCCTGCATTTGGCCCATATCCCTGTAAACCCTTTCCATTCATGTACCTGTCCAAACATCTTTCAAATGTTGTAACATCTCCCACATCCTCTGGCAGTTCGTACCAGATACGAACCACCCTCTGCGTGAAAGGTTTGCCCTCACATCCCTTTTAAATCTTTTTCCTGTCACCTTGAAGATATATCCCCTCGTTTTGAAGTCCGCCCCCACCTGAGGGAATTGACCTTTGCTAATCACCTTTTCTATGCCCCTCATGACTTTCTAAACCTCTATAAGGCCACCCTTCAACCTCCAATGCTTCAGAGAAAACATCCCAGCCTATACAGCCTCGCTTTATAAAGTCAAGTCCTGGTAACATTATTGTAAATCTTTTCTGCACCCTTTCCAATTTAATAATATGGTTCGGCGATATGGGCTTGTGCCCCATCATTGGCAGAAATATGAAATTAATGAATCTGGAGTTAAAAATGAATCTAATGGTAAGCAAAAGTTTGTGGTTGATAACCCTTTGGCACCTTTACTTGGTCTGACCTGCAGACCCCAGACTGACAGCAGTATAGTTGACACAAATGCCACTTAATCAGGCCACTCCAACATAAATAACCACATTGAATTCCCCGCGAAGGAATTAAACCAGACGGACCAGATAACATTGACCACGGCAGGGGAAATCATAAAGTCGAATGTCAACTTATAAAGCCTCATAAGCACAACTGAAGAGAAAAACAGAATATTTTTCAAAGATCTAAATAATAAATATTGGTATTCACAGCGACTGCATTGAGTCATACAAGAGATGCAGCACTGCCGACACTGCAAGGTCCTCCTCATTAACATCTGAGTGTCACTGCCAAAATTGAGAGAGTTGTCTCATCACCAAGTGTGAATTGATAACACTACCACTGACCAAACTGACTAAACTATAAAGGGCATAGTTGCAAGGGTGAGTATACAAGAGGTTGTAAGGGACCTAGCAAGAGTGAAAAACTTACCTGACCTTGTCCTCACCAACCAAACTAGAGCTGATGCATCTGTCCACGACATTATTGGTAGAATTGACCATTGCATGGTCTTTGTGCAGAATATGTTCCACCTTCACATTGACGATATGCTGTATCATGTTGTATGGCACTGCCTAAATGAGATAGACTGTGCACAGATGTAACTCATGAGGCATTGTGGACCATCAGCAGCAACAGAACTGTGTTTAACCACAAGCTGTAACCTCATGGCCGAGCAACCAATCTTGGTTCAATGAAGAGCGCAGGAATGCAAGTCAGGAGCATTACTATACACATCTAAAAATGAGCTATCAACTGTTGAAGCTAAAACATTCAATGCCAAACAGCACAATCAACTTGCAATGGGCAGGACTAAACAATCACACAAGCAACAGATTAGACCTAAGCTCTGAAATCCTGTCACTGCAGTGGTGAATGGTGGTAGACAAGTCACTCCATAAAAATTCCCATCCTCAGTGATGGGATAGGGTAGTGCATCAGTGCAAAGACAAGGCTGAAGCATTTGCAACAAACTCAGAAAGAAGTACAGAGTGCACCATACATTATAGTCTCCTATGAAGGTCCATAGCATTACTGACACTGGTCTTCAGTCAATACGATTCACTCAATGGGATGATCAGGACATGGTTCTCAGAATATTCCGGCTACTGTCCATGACGTTATTGGTTGTGAGGCCTTGCACTCTAGAAGCAGCTGTACCCCTTTCCATCTGATCTAGTACAGTGATAACACGGGCATCTATCTAATGACGTGAAAAATTTCCCAGGTCTGGCTTGTACACAAAAAGTAGGACAAATCCCACCTGAACAATTCCCACCCATCAGTCTAGTCTTGATCATCAGCAAAGTGATGGAAGGTGTCATCAACAGTGCTATCAAGCAGCACCTGCTCGGCAATAACCTGCTCAGTGACCCCCAGTTTGGGTTCCACCAGGGCCACTCAGCTCCTGATCTTCTGGACAAAAGAGCTGAATTCCAGAGGTAAGGTGAGAGTGACTGCTCTTGACATCAAGACCACACTTGACTAAGTGTGGCATCAAGGAACCCAAGCAAAACTGAAATCAATAGAAATGAGGGGGCATGCTCGCTGTTAGTTGATGTCATGCCTGGCACAGAGGAAAATGCTTGTGGTTGCTGGGGATCAAACGTCTCAGCTCCAACACACCTCCACAGATGTTCCTTGGGATAGTGTCCCAGGTCCCAGCATTTCCAGCACCTTCACCAAAGACCTTTCCTCCCTCCATCATAGGCCAGATGTGAGAACATTCACTGATATTTACAAACGGTTGAAGTGCCATTCAAATCTCCTCAGATGCTGAAGCAGCCAAAGTCCATGTTTATGTCAATGACTTAGCTGAAGAGACCAAATGTAAGGCAACTAAATTTGCTGGTGTCTCAAAAATTGGTACAAAGATACATTGTGAGGAGAGATTACTATTTTTTGGCCAAGTGTCAGTTTTATCCAGTGTCACAAAAGGGTTTTTCTCCTTCAGGTTGAGCAACATCCTCACCATATCTTAGCAAACTCACCTCATTAGCCACCTTCCCTGTCCCTATGGTGCCCTTGTCATATGATTCTGAATCCAAAAACTCACCATTCATAGGATATGAACCAAAAAAAACAAGCATCCCTGGCGCATACATCTCTAAAAGGCCACTTACACTTGGTTAAGTATCAGAAATTTGTTGTTCACCGGCAAAATAATGTTACAGCAGCCATGAAGCCATTTGGTTCACAGCAAATAGCTAGCATAGCTGGCACTCCCGTGCCCATGCTTACCCTAATTGCTTTTTAACCACGAGGCCACATAGTGTATCGAACCTTAGTTGCATCCTGTCCAAACCCTGTCTCTAAACCACCCCATTCTCTATTCTCAATGACCACTAGAGAGCCATTTCCTGACATTATCTAATAGGGGAATACAGGAAATGGACAATTCCAAACATCATTTTTCATTTACAGTGAGCAAATACAACACAAGCAAAAGGAACAGATGCTGCAGTTTGCCCACAGCAAAGCAAGCCAAATGCTGGTATGAGACCAATGATTATTGCACATGGTACTTTGCTGTGCTAGGCTGTCATTGACTGGAACCGGGTGTCAGACAGCTCCTGTTTGGCTCATAGCACCTGATGCAGCTGAGCTCTATTGTAGACAAGGGAGCTTTCTCCCTCCCATTATCCTTATCCTCCTCCTCCACAGAAGGCTGCTCCCATTCCCCTACTTCCTCAATATTCGGTACATTGCTTTATTGCCTGCTCTTACCGGCACTTTACATCAAAAGGAAGCGCCCGCTGCACCTCAACCCCCTTCCCATTCCCAGACCTACACCAACCATAAAGTATATCAATGCATTCAGTCAACTCAATTGTAATACGTGGCAGCATCCTTGCAGGTGTCACAAGTAATAGGTCATTTTTGGCCAGCATTCTCCTCTTTTTAACTCATTACCACTAACCTCTGCAAGATTGAGACACCGATGTTCAATTTAGAAGAACCCGTGTAACAGTCTAAATTGTCTTTGAACAGTACTTGAATCCTAAACGCCTTCACTTTGCATGCAAAGCAAATAGATGGTGACTTTTTTGCAAACTAGATGCAGCTGGAGTTTGCAAGGGCATGCTTCATGTTTTTGTCCCTTCAATGCCCTAGTGTCCAGCAGACATGGACCCTGTGCTTTTTCCCATCAAATTGACGCTGACTCTGCCCACCCAGGGTTTGTTCTCTATTGGCACTTTACACCTAGATATTGGCAAGTGAAGGGGGCGGCAGGCGTGGTGGGGGGTGGGGGGGGGGGGTGGGGAGCGGGGTGTGGGGAGCACTGCTCACAGTGAAGCAACAGACTCCCCTTTTACCTTGCACTACCCTGACAAGCCATTTCCACCCCATCTTTTCAAATGCATAGAACTTTGCCTTCAGCTTTCCTCCTTGCCCCGAGACCTGAAATTACACCTTACTGATACCAACCATTGTGCACTATGCTTCCCCATGGATGCTGCAGTGGTGGTCACTGCCAAATGCCCCACCCTCCGTATCCTACCACTGATTTTTGATGCTGTTCCACATACTACTATCTACCTTGACCATCTCCACCCCCCAGGTCACAGTCCCTGTTCCTACCTCCACATGTGCCTCTGCTTTCTCCACACAGCCTTTACTACCCATTCTCCTTCGACAACAAGAACTCCTTTGCCCTTACAGCACCTTACTCACTGAACAATGTATGGATGCCCAGGACTGTAGTTGCCGCAGATCACCAGCCAAATTTGAAGAATAGCCCCAGAGCTGACTGGCCACATCCTTGACCATTGACTTTCCAGCTCCCTGACTGATGACACATGATTTTTTGACTGTGTGTGATAGTCCCACAAAACTAACCATTGCCCTGGGCTATAGTTGGACAAAACTGAAATCAAATAAAATGGTATGGGTATTTTGTTTGGACCATTGGTGAGACCACTGAGTTACAGTGTATATCCATGGCGTCCTAATTTACTAAAGGATATAGTTCTATTAGATGCAGTTCAGAGAAGTTTCAGTTGACCTACACCCGGACTAAAAGCAGTGTCTCTTAAGATTAAAGGTTGAACAGGCTGGGGTCAGTAGGAACGAAGGGTGATCTTACTGAAGTATATAAGATTCTGAGGGAATTTGACAGGTTGGAAGTTAAGAATCTTTCCTCTTGTAGGTGAGTCTAGGACAAGGGCAGATCAGTAGTTGGCATTGCTGTCTCCCTGCGCCAGGGAAATGGGTGCGATTCCAGCCTTGGGTGACTGTGTGAAGTTTGCATATTCTTCCCGTGTCTGCATCGGTTTCCTCCGGGTGCTCTGGTTTCCACCCATAGTCCAAAGATGGACAGGTTCGGTGGATTGGCTGTGCTAAATTGCCCATAGTGTCCAGGAAAGTGCTGGCTAGCTGAATTAGCCATGGGAAATGCAGGGATAGGGCAGGGGTTGGGACTGGGTGGGATGCTCTTTGGAGAGACAGTGTGGGCTGAATGGCCAGCTTTCACACAGTAAGCATTCTATGATTTCAATTTAAGATGGAAGTAAGAAGAAATGTTTTCTCTCATAGGGCCATGAGTGTTTGGAACTCTGTTTCCCGGGGGAGGTAGAACTGGATCATTGAGTATTTTTAGGACAGAGGTGGATTCTTAATTAACAAGGAAAATGGAGTTGAGGACACAATGAGATCTGCCATGGTCTTATTGAACAATAGGGCCAATTGGTTGATTCTTGCTCCTAACTTTTGCATGTGTATGATGTTATGTCCTTCATGTTGGAGAGATCGAGCACAAATTGGTGATCACCATTCACTCTGCAGATATAACCCAAGCTTACAGACATTAGCCATCTTGATTCATGCCACAGTCCGTTTTTAATCTTTCTGTCTTTAGCCTCCTGTGTTGTTCCAAAAGAATGCCACCTACAAGTTCACTGATGACACCACCATAGCAGGATGGCTATCTAGCAGCAACATGTCAAAATACAGAAGGGAGATGTGACATGGTGCAATGAGAACAACCTCTCTCTCAATGTCAGCAAAACTAAAGAACTGACTATTGACTTTGGAAAGAAAGTAGGAAAACACACCCCCATCTACATCAACGGAAATGAGGTTGAGAGCATGGAGAGTGTCAACGTCCCCAGAGTGACGATAACTGACAATCTGCCCTGGACTTCCCACATAGATGCAATGGTCAAGAAGGTACAAGAAAGCCTCTTCCTCCTCAGACTGCCCAGGAAATTCGGCATGTCCATAAGGTCCCTCACCATCTTCTACAGATGCACCATTAAAAGCATACAGTTCGGGTGCATAGCAGCTTCGCATGGCAACTGATCTGCCTAAGATCGTAAGAAACTGCAAAAGGTGGTGTGCACAGCCCAGACTGCCAGAGAAGCCAACCTTCCATCAACGGACTCCAATTACAAGGCTCACTGCCGCAAAAAGACTGCCAACATCACCAGAGACTCATCCCAATGCAGTAATGACCTCCTACAAACACTTCCATCAGGCAGAAGATACAGAAGCTTGAACACATGTACCAGCAGATTCAGGTAGAGCTTAATCCTGGCCATTAGTAGACTGATGAATGGACTCTGTAGCCTCAAGCAGTGCTGATCTTGCTAACATTGATCTCACCTCGCACACACCCTGTGCAATGTAACCCGTATGCCTCTGTCTGAGTATTTTGTACAACCTTTGATCTGTACATCTTTCCTTACCATCTGCCTGTACTGCTCGTAAACAAAGCTTTTCACTGTACTCCAGTACATGCGACAATAAATCAATCAATTGACCAAAGCAGCATTATGTCCATTTCAAGAACATTATCTTTTCTTTTGATATGGTACTTGTTGGCCTTTCCGACCCAATATTTCAACAATTTCAGCTCATAATCCCTCCTCCTATTTTATTCAGACAGTAAATGTATGATTCTGTTGTGATCAGGTATAACTGTTCTGTTTTAGCCTTCTTTTCATTTCATTACTACCCCTTTGGTCTTGTGCCATTTATCAATTAATTCACTCTCTTGCCTTCTGTTCAATTTTCTTCTTTCTCTTCGTTCCTTGCCTCAGTTATCGCTGAAACCTGGATTCATTTATACCATGTTCCAGTTTAGCCAACCTGAAGCATACACTTTATTTCTCTTCATAGATGCTGTCTAACTTGGTGAGAATTCCTTGAATTTTCTGTTTGTTTTGCACATTGGCAGAATCCACGATATTTTGCAGATTCTATTAATATTATGAGTATATTTGTTGGGCAATATACAACCGCAGTGCGATTTTATTGTTCATTGTACTTCATCCAAACAAATGAAATGCAGTTTTTGGATGAAATTGGGTAACATTGTAGATTGAAGCTGCAAGGCTTAAGGAATAATGCATTAGAAAGGTAGACAAGCACAAAAGACAAGATACAACATGTCACAACAGTCGCAAAGCAATCTCCAGGCAATTTTGCTTTATTAAAAATTTGATTTACTCAGTATTCGAAAGAACAGCACTGGGGTATTTCTCAAGATGCTGAGTCATCATAAATACGGAATTAAAGTTATTTCACAGTTGTATTCTAGGTTTCACTCTTCCTTTATTAAGTTGAATTTTATTTAATTACAGAGAGCATCAACCACCAAGACGTCCGGTGCTCCATCTTACGGCAGGTGGTCAGGTTCTCAGCCTCACCAGGTATGGTACCAGACAATATTCACAAATTAGCAAAACCGAAATGTTTAAACTATTGAATTAAATGTGTGCCATGTAAAGATTGATTATGTCAGGACCAATCTGATTCCACTATTTATGTTATTGTAGATATTTATTCTTGCATGATAACATTTTTTAACACTTTTCTCTGGACTACTATTTGTGTGTGCTTTTCCTTTATTGGATCCTTCCATGTAAATGTATATGAGCGTTGACAGATGACGTGCCTTTAAGCCATTTCCAGTAATGGAAGGTACCTGGCTTTTACCTAGTGTCGCATAGACCACGGCTGAGTTGGTAAACTCACTATTGAACCATCCTTTCGCACATATCTGGATCATAGCATATTTGATCTTCAAAAAACTAGTTTTTCCTCTCAGCATTTCAATGCAGAATTAGTTAGTTAACCTGACAGCTGGTAAATGTACTCAAGTTGCCTGGTAAGCTTCATGAATTTTATGCATTGCTTAACTGACAAAAATATATGTTCTAAATCACCAGTTGCCTTTGGTCTGTTGTCTTATATTCTGAAACAAATGAAAATACAGTTGGCATTCCTTTACATCTGCCAGTCAGTATAAGTATCTTAAATGTTATCTGACATTAATGAGAAGAATAGGTCAATGTTTGAGTTGTCTCTCACAGAGATCACAAGCAACAGTGAATGTTAATATTTGCTCCTGTTAACGCGATGCCACTGCTCTGATGTTTGCCTTGCATTATAATGTTCTCTTAAATTAGAGGTGTTTTAGGAATTTGGTGAAATAGCAGAAGGTTAAAATAATATTTATTAGAGCTGAACTTATATTTCCTTGGCATGTTAGCATTCAACTTCTGCATCTATTTTTTGTGTTTCCTATTTTGATGCACAGAATAATAAGAAATGTTCTCTCTCACTTGTTCTTTCAAAATCTCAGTCAGAATTTACATTTACATGAAACGTGCATGACATAGAAGCAAAGATTTTGCATTATGTCAGTGAAGTGTCATTCAAATAAAATAGAAAGTGGAAAAACAAATTATTGAGTTCAGCCTCATCAGGTAACCAGGATAGTCTATGTAGATTATCTAGAAACCGTTATTTCCGATTAAAAGGTTCTTGCCTTTGTGATTCATTTGTGATATCAAAATGAACAGGACTGCGAAATGCCATTTGGTCAATCTGGTCAGTACCCAAAATGAAATGAGTGAAATATGTCATTGTTATTCTTCTGTTCATGATAGCCACAGGCTAACATTCAATTAGATGGTCAGAAGCTGTCCTGTTTCATTATTTTATTGAGCTAATTTGAACAGAGGTTATCCATCAATCTATATGTTATGTTTCTAGCAGTCTTTAATGACACTTGATGAGTAGCTGTATGTTTGCTTGGATTGGGGTGCTGTTCTATTCAGTGCTGGTTAGCAATGCTTGGATAGGAAAAACAATGTGTTGTTATTAGTTAGAGTAGAATTTTGCTGTGGGAATTTGTTTTACTTCAGGAGCTGTGTACATGGGAATGATGCTAGTGATGTACTCCCAGTAGAGGAGCTGCTGATGCATAGCCAAAAAACCAAGGTAATGTTCGTAATCTTGTTCAGTAACATCAAACTAGGTTTCTATTTATACAATTTTTGGAGCAAGCCACATTGAGGCAAGCACGTATAATTAATCACAGTGGTCATACTGTTTCACCAGTCAAGTTTACACTGAGCGCATTTGCAAAATTATATAGCCTCACTCCATAACTTTGTGGCTGTTAAGATTAATGTACCAAACATTGTAGGTTGGCAGTTGTTAATTTTCTGATATGCTGTGCAGGTAGAGGTCAGGAAACAGGACAACGAGTGCCTACCTCAAATGTGACTGACAGCATTTTAACTGAGATCTAAAGGGAACAGATTTCTTGTTTATATTAAAAATGATAAATTGCAGCGTAAGCATTATTGATTATTAACTTTGAGCTTTGCTGCTAGTTCTTAAAATCATTTTGAGAATTCATGATCTTTTGGTGTATGTTATCAATTAGTTACTTATTTCAGTAGAAGTATAATTTGTTATTTGTTATTTCATATTTAAAATTACATTATTTGCATTTATTTCCTACAATTAAGTAATGGCAAAACAGCAGAGAAAAGTTACACATTCAAAAGGATGGGTAGATCTTTTACAAGCATAGAAAGTTCCAGTTTCAAGCTAATCACAAGCCTTACTGAAATAATGAGCTGGTAACCCATCACCAAGCCACATTTTGTTTACACATGGAGACCCAGCTTCCGCAGAGCCAGCTGTCTGAGAAAACAGAACATCTTGATGTTCCTGTTTATATTTGTCAATGAGGGATCTCTGAATAGACCAGATTAGCAACACAAATCCACCTGGCTGACCTCATCAGAATCATTACGCTTAACATCTAGGAATGGTAAAGTCAGAAGCTGTAAAGGGAATGGTTTGAGGATTGAACAGAACTGTAGGAACCCTACAGAAAGCTGAGCACCACTTAGAGTTACTTGGATCACACTGGGAGTAATGGATTGGGTTTTGTGGTCAGAAGGTAACTACAGGCCTCAGTTATTTCTGCCTCCAAAAATGTAGCATGTTTAGGAATGCCAGTTTCCCTGATCCCATTGTAGCTTTGAATCTGGGTGCCAACTACAGGGGATCTATGCTGTGTGATAACAACAAAGCCATCAAGCAAGCTGATCAACCAATCTGATTGAAGAATTCTCACAGACAGTGTACCGTAAAGTAAAAAGCTTGGATTATAATTCACTTTAAAATCATTTATACGAAAGAAAACAGGATTAAGATCAACATTGAAATATGACTAAAATACCTTTCTCAGATGAAAGAAAAAAATTGAATTAAAATATCGTAATTTTGAAAAGCTATTCTGAAAGAATGATACTCCATAATGCTGAAACTCAATTAAGTGTGACGAAAATTAGGTTAATAGATTGGAGAAAATCTGCCTTTGAGAAGCCTAGAATAGATTTGGGAAAGTAAAATGAGCAAAATTACCAGTAAAACAATGATATAGAAATACAAAGGCAATCATTTAAGCAATGCCATATGTTCTAATGTGTTTAACAGAAAATATTTTCCACTAAAAAGAAAAAATAAATTGAGCACTACTGAATCTCCATGATTGAGTAAAGGCGTAAGGGAACAATTGATGATAAGGGAAGAACCATATATAAAATACAGAGAGAACAAAGGAGATCATGATAAAAGATAATAGGAGAGATTAAGAGAGAAGCAAAAAAATGAGCAGATAAAGAGGAATGACGAAGTTAAATTATTGAGGAATGTAAAGACAATAGTAAAATATTTTATTATTACAGGTACATGAATAAAAGGGAAAGTTGTGATGGGAGTAGGACCATTATGGCATAAACTGGATATAACAGGTAACAACAGAGAGATAGCAGAACAACTAAATAATTATTTTGTGTCAGGATTTAAAGAGGATGGACCAAGTAGGCGTGCCTTTGAACGTGAGGTGAGTAATGAGGTAAGTTATTTAAAATAAAAGCCAGATGCATTGAACAAGCTAAACAAACAAAACAAGATAAAACATCTGGTTTGAATAGATGACATCTGTGAAATTGCAAAGAATCTGGGGAATAGGTAGCAGAGACGTTACTGTTTTTATTTAATAATTCATTAGAAAAAGGTGAAATAGCTGGATAGTTACTGTTATCAGATATTTCTTATATTTCAGGAGAGGGAGGGAACATAATTGGGAATAGAATTTACATCATAGGCTGTAGTGCCATTTAATAGACTAATGAACAAAGTCAGAGAATGTGGATTCAAGAGATAAATAATGGTGCAGATCACTAATTTGCTTCAAGACAGAATGCAGAGATTGTGAGTAAAAAGTAGTTATTTTGGGTGACAAATGTTGGGAAGAGGGGTTTTAACTTCACAGTTTTGACTTGGATTCAAAAGCCCACTTTCTAAAATTGTGGATTTATGGGGTTAACCAATACTGAATAGGACTGCAGCAAATTACAAGAGATTATTAGCAGGTTCACGGAATGGGCAAATAATTGGCAAATGAGTTTCCACATGAATAAATGTGAGCTAGCACAATTGGTAAGAATGATAAGAAACTCACTTACTTTTTGGGAGGTGTGAGTCTGCATAGGCTAGAAGAACGAAGAAATCTTAAAGTACAAATACTCCAATAACTAGTGATTATAGAAGAGCTTATCAGACCATTAAAAAAATTGGAAAATAAAGTTTGACTAAACTGCGCTGGAATTTGATGCACTGCATGTTGTTCTAGTTAATATATGTTGTCAAGGACATTGAAATAATGGAAGTCGCATAGAAAATATTTACAAGGATGACAACAGAAATGAACCAGAAGCCATTTGACAAGATGCCACATAAAAGGTTATTATGTAAAAGTGGAGCTCATTGTGTCAGTGCTTTAGCTTGGATGGTTGGTTAGTGATACAGAGTGATATCAACAGCGGGTGTTCAATTCTCACAATGGCTGAGCTTATAATGAAGGACTTCTGAACCTCTCCCACTGCATGGGCAAGGTGAGCCCTCAACAGTTGCTTCTCTCTAATGAGAGCAGCCCTATGGTCTGGTAAATAATGGTGACTTTACTTTACTTGATTGATTCCAGGGATGACTGTGTTGTTTTATCAGGGGAGTTTGGACAGACTGCGCTTGATTTCACTGGAGTTTAGAAGACTGAAGGATGATCTGATTGAAATTTATAAGCCCTGACAAGGTCAATGTAGAAAAGGTATTTCTTCCTGTGAATGAGTTCAGAACTGGGAGACACTATTTTAAAATTAGAATTGGCCCTTTTGGAACAAAGATAAGAAGAAAATATTAGTTACTAGTTACTAAACACCAGTTACTAGTGGTGTACCGCAAGGGTCGGTGTTGGGTCCACTGCTGTTTGTCATTTTTATAAATGACCTGGATGAGGGCGTAGAAGGATGGGTTAGTAAATTTGCAGACGACACGAAGGTCGGTGGAGTTGTGGATAGTGACGAAGGATGCTGTAGGTTGCAGAGAGACATAGATAAGCTGCAGAGCTGGGCTGAGAGGTGGCAAATGGAGTTTAATGCAGACAAGTGTGAGGTGATGCACTTTGGTAAGAGTAACCGGAAGGCAAAGTACTGGGCTAATGGTAAGGTTCTTAGTAGTGTAGATGAGCAGAGAGATCTCAGTGCCCATGTACACAGATCCTTGAAAGTTGCCACCCAGGTTGACAGGGTTGTTAAGAAGGCATACAGTGTTTTAGCTTTTATTAATAGAGGGATCGAGTTCCGGAACCAAGAGGTTATGGTGAAGCTGTACAAAACTCTGGTGCGGCTGCCCTTGGAGTATTGTGTACAGTTCTGGTCACCGCATTATAAGAAGGATGTGGAAGCTTTGGAAAGGGTGCAGAGGAGATTTACTAGGATGTTGCCTGGTATGGAGGGAAGGTCTTACGAGGAAAGGCTGAGGGACTTGAGGCTGTTTTCATTGGAGAGAAGAAGGTTGAGAGGTGACTTAATTGAAACATATAAAATAATCAGAGGGTTAGATAGGGTGGATAGGGAGAGCCTTTTTCCTAGGATGGTGACGGCGAGCATGAGGGGGCATAGCTTTAAATTGAGGGATGAAAGATATAGGACAGATGTCAGAGGTAGTTTCTTTACTCAGAGAGTAGTAAGGGAATGGAACGCTTTGCCTGCAATGGTAGTAGATTCGCCAACTTTAAGTACATTTAAGTCGTTGTTGGATAAGCATATGGACGTACATGGAATAGTGTAGGTTAGATGGGCTTGAGATCGGTATGACAGATCAGCACAACATCGAGGGCCGAAGGGCCTGTATTGTGCTGTAATGTTCTATGTTCTATGCTCTATTTACTGTCAAGAGAGTTTTCCAACTTCGGAATTTTCTGCCTTAGAATTCAAACTCTAGACAAATGTGAGGTGATGCCTTTTTGGAAGTTTGAGTACTGATGGAAATTATGCGGTGACTGGCATAACCCTTAGGAGTATTGGAATGCAGAGAGATTTGGGTGTACAGATCACTAAAGATGGTAGCATAGCTTGATAAGGTTATAAAAAAGGCTTATGGCATACTTGCCTTCATTGGCAAAGGCATTGAGTATAAGGATAGACAAGTCATGCTGCAGCTTTATACAACTTTAACTGGACCACAGTTAGAATATTACATACAGTCTGGTCACCACACTACCAGAAGGATGTGGATGTTTTGATGAGGGTACAGGAAAGGTTTACCAGCATTTTCTGAAGAAGGGTCCCGACCTAAAATGTCAGCTTTCCTGCTCCTTCAATGCTGCCTGGCCTGCTGTATTCCTCTAGCTCTACTCTGTGTTATGAGTAAGTCAATTCGTACACAAGTCAGAACATAATGCAGTACAGTGTAAAATATCAGTTTGTAAGTATGATTGCATGTTTGCATGTCAGATGCTTAAAATTAATAATAATATGGGATCTCATTAGTTTGCACGAGCATTTGAAATCTGACATTCCTCAGTCTGAGACCACGTGTATTTAGATTAGGAAGTATGAAAGGAGGTGCATTGATGTGACCCAAAGGGAGTAATGATCAGTTAGGATTGGTTGGGTTAATTGGCTTTTTACAGTTTTCTCTCCAGGACTTTGGAATGGGAATTTAGGCTAATACTGCAGTGTGATCCACTGGGAGTGATGCACTTTGGAAATGCTGGGTCTTGAATGAAGTACTAAACTAAAGTCCCATTTTCACTGTCAGGTGAACAAAGAAAAAAAGACATTATTTGAACAGGAGAAGGGAAATTACCTTCTGTGTCCTGGCCAATATTTATCTTTCAATATACGGAAGAAAAAAATGGTTTATCTAATCAGTATCGCATAATGTTGGGACTGTGCGCAATGGAAGTTGGAAGAATGAGAGGTGACTTTATTGAAGCATATTAGATCCAGAGAGGACGCGACAGCACAGAATACGTTTCCCCTTGCAGAGAGACTCGTACTAGGGGACACATTTCAATACTGAAAGGGCTCTCATTTAAGGTGGAGATGAGAGGAAACTTTTTTCTCTCAGAGGATTGCGAATAGTTGGAACTCTTTTCCCCAGACAGAGATGGAGGCAGGGTCACTGAATATTTCTTGGGCAGAGAAAGATATTGTAGATTCTTGACTAACACAGGAGTAGAAGATTACCTGCGATGTTGGGAAGAGGCGGCAGGATTGTGGAGTTCAGGCCACATTAGATCTGTCATGATCATGCTCAATGGGGCAAATGGCTTGATAGGCCAAATGGCCTACTCTGACTCATAAATTGTATGCTTCTTGTGGGAGTTTGCTGTGCACTAAACTGTCTCCTGTGTTTCTCAGATCAGATGGTGACAGCTCTCCAAGAAACACTGTTGATTGAAAAGCCCCATGGATGGTTATTTAAGGCAGTATATAAGACAACTTTCTCTTTTACATCAGTTGTACCCACCCTCAGCACCAACCCAACCTGACTCCGGACTGATACCCCTACCCCTTGACCTGCCTGCCAGCCTATTGCCATACTAACCTGCTGCTCTAACCACCTGTTAACCTGCCAGCCAAGTACCAATCTGCCAACCTACTTCTTACCATCCTAATAGCTTCACATTCTGCCTACCTGCCACCCTACCCACTGCAGTACCAATCTACCATCAAACTACACAAATGCTTGTCTATGTAGTGCCACCCCTACCCCAATAGTCAATTTCCTCAACCACCATTTAGTAAGAGGCATAAATAATATTGAATGTTAGGTAAGAAAAAACTAATTGCACTTAAAATTATTAAATGGAGGTTCTTTAAATATATAAAAGCAATTAGAAAATCATTCTGTATACAACTAATCAACAATAACATTAATTGATTAAAAGAAACAAAAATCATGAAAACTGTGAAAAATGTTCAAAACTAGCAGTTGTTGTCCTTATGTTGTTCGCTGCTGGCTTCAGTGGGTTTCTCCACCACCTCTGGTGTCATGTGTTGGGGGAAAGGGCATGGCTTTGTGCTTGCTCATGCCCTCCTACATTTCTCCAATGGAGGCTGCAGGGCATGACCACTATGAGAAGACTGACAGGAGAAAGCATACAACTGCACCTCCCAGTCGCAAACCATTTCCACTCCCCCTCCCATTCTCTAGATGACATGTCCATCATGGGCCTCCTGCACTGCCACAATGATGCCACCCGAAGGTTGCAGGAACAGCAACTCATATTCCGCCTGGGAACCCTGCAGCCTAATGGTATCAATGTGGACTTCACCAGTTTCAAAATCTCCCCTTCCCCTACTGCATCCCTAAACCAGCCCAGTTCGTCCCCTCCCCCTACTGCACCACACAACCAGCCTAGCTCTTCCCCCCCACCCACTGCATCCCAAAACCAGTCCAACCTGTCTCTGCCTCCCTAACCGGTTCTTCCTCTCACCCATCCCTTCCTCCCACCCCAAGCCGCACCCCCATCTACCTACCTCATAACCTCATCCCACTTCCTTGACCTGTCCGTCTTCCCTGGACTGACCTATCCCCTCCTTACCTCCCCACCTATACTCTCTCCACCTATCTTCTTTACTCTCCATCTTCAGTCCGCCTCCCCCTCTCTCCCTATTTATTCCAGTTCCCTCTCCCCATCCCCCTCTCTGATGAAGGGTCTAGGCCCGAAACGTCAGCTTTTGTGCTCCTGAGATGCTGCTTGGCCTGCTGTGTTCATCCAGCCTCACATTTTATTATCTTGGCCAAACAGGTGGGTAGCTTTTTCCTGTGATTGGCCTGAACAGTTGAGGCTGCAATCAAATTTCTGAGCTTGCTCTGGGCAATATTTGACCAAAAATCAGCTAAGTGCCAATTTTAGGGACTTTCACAGAGGATCTCTCTCTGTGAGCTCTAGTGAATTATTTCTCGCAACTCTCCACTGCTTACTTTATTATGTATGCACTGCGTCACACCTATACTGTTGTCCAGTCATCATCAAATGATATACTCAGTGCTTCCAGGACTTTCTGGGATTTCCAACCCCAGTGTCATATTTAAAACCCATATTTGAGCACCACCTCCATCATTGCTGACATTGAATAGCTTTCACAGCACATGTAGTGGGAGAGAAATTAGAGTGAAAAGCTTCTGAGAGCATGTCAGTTGGAAGGGTGACACTTCCTTTCACATAGAATCCCACATTCATAAACGTATTGATATTTTCCATCAACACTTTCTGGCTGACTCATTTCGCAAAAATTGAGCTACATAGGTTGTCCCTCCTCTCATTTCACCATGTTAGAATCTTGTCTAGGGGAGTGTTACTCTTTTCAGGATGCTTATTATAGCATAACACTTCCTCCAAGTTCAATGTGTGAGCATCACATCATGGAAAACCTTGGAACTGTTGAAAATATTTGCTTTTCTTTTTATTTAGTAACGTTTCAGAAAAAAAAGACATAAACAAAAAGTGTCAGAGAAACTCAGCAGGTCTGGCAGCATCTATGGTGAAAGAGTTAACTGAAATTGTCTGGTATGATGTCTTCAGAAAAGTCCTGAGGAGTCGCATCGACCTCAGAATATTAAACAAAAGAAACAACCACATCACCTTTAACTGGCTGTGGCAACAATCTCTGAATAACAACAATTTCCTAGACTGCCTAAGGAATGCTCCCCTTAGACTTTGGGGTGGCCATTGGGGTGACGTTGGTTTGGCACATTGGCTGTTGGCACATGCTGTAGATGTGAGATTGACATAACATGATGCCATATAGCAACTGATCACCATGACTAGCTGCTCTGTCGTCAACAGCAGGGCAAAATGGGAACTGCTGTGAACATCGTAAGATCTGAATCAGGCAGCAAAGGACAAAATGTCAAGCCAAGGTAGAGATGCTGTGAGCATCCAATCATGCTTGAAGTGAATAAGCACTAAGAAAGCAAGTAAAGAGCCCTGAGTGTACCCTGCTCCGATTGAAGGCTCTTCTCCCGGGGCACTAAGTGGCCTGGCAGCAGCATGAAAAGCAAAGGTGTGGGTCGGCTTGAAAATGCAGCATTGCAGTGGAGAACTGTCTTCTTTGTGACAGGTTGGCCTGTGAGGTTGGTGTGTGTTCCTGATGCCACTGTATGTGGATGTGAGGAATGGGCAGTCACTGCCCATGGAATGTACCCTAAGGTGTTAGCAACTGGAGGAACAGTGGAGATGCCAGGTACCCACTCTGACTTACACATCAGGAATTGTTGCCATCTGCATTTTTCTCTGCACCATGGGAGAATAGCAAACTACATATAAGCAAGGCAAGATTAGATACTAATGACATGTAAATGCATGCAAATCGGCCTCTCATTAGTGAGATTCCCATCTTGCTTTTCAAAGGAAAATCAGACTTTTTTTCTCAACGTCGAGAAGTTTGTTTATCTGATCTTGCTGTATTCTCTGAACTGCCTCACATTGTTCAGAGGCTGGGAAAATTCAGACCTACATTTCCTTCAGTAATTTCAATCACAGCAATTTTCTTTGACCATGCAAACACAGAAAAGCTTTTACATGGGAACAACAGTTTTCTATTGTGTTTGGCACATTATATTGAAGCAGTCTGGAAAATAATAATACAGAATTTTCTGGCTCATTATGAGCAGAAGTTATTAGAATCATAGAATCCCTGCAATACAGAAGCAGGCCATTCAGCCATTGAGTCTCGCCAACTCTCTGAAGAACCCCCACCCAGTCCCACCTCCCAACCCTATCCCAGTAACCCAGCCTACACATCCCTCAACACAATAGGCCATTTAGCAAGGCCAATCCACCTAACCTGCACTTCTTTGGAGATAGCAAGAACTGCAGATGCTGGAGTCTGAGTCACTACAGTGTGGAGCTGGAGGAACACAGCAGGTCAGGCAGCATCAGAGGAGCAGCAAAGTCAACATTTTGGGTCAGGACCCTTGATCAGGACTCATGAAGGGTCCCAACCTGAAACATTGACTCTTCTGCTCTTCTGATGCTGCCCTGCCTGCTGTGTTCCTCCAGCTCCACACTGTATTGACGGCACATCTTCAGACTGTGGAAGGAAACTGGAACACCGGGAGGAAACCCACACAGACACAGAAAATATGCAATCTCCACGCAGACAGTTACCCAAGGAGAGAATTGAACCTGGGTCCCTTGCATTATGAGGTAGCAGTGCTAACCACTAGGCCACTGTGCTGCCATTTTGAAATTCATGGCTGTCTTGCCAATGGGAACTTGCAATAAAATGCACTTCTGACCTATTCAGCTATATTGGAACTTTAAAAAAGTCCATCATTGAAGTGCAAATGCAATGACACCAAGAGGCATACCCACCTAGTGCCATGACAGCTCACTCTGCGGGTCTTCTGTTTCGGCTGGTGCCTTGTGTTGTACAGAACAGGAATAAGCCTATTGGGAAGGCCATTCCAAGTATTTAGTGTTTCTGAATGCAGGATGTCCAGACCAATCAGTTGATAGTATTTTGGTAAAGTGTAATGCAAGCCTCATTTTGGCCTCTGGTGGCACAATGGTTGTGTTCCCTACCTCTGGGCCAGGAGGCCTTGGATCAAGTCCCACCTGTTTCAGGGATGTATCGCAATATGTCTGAGCAAGTTTATGAAGAAAAAGTCTGAAAGACTCATTAAGGGCACTTGTGGCACAGTGGTAATGCCTTTGTCTCGAAGCTAGAAGGTCCAGCTTCAAATGCCTTTTGCTCCAGTAGTGTGTCTAGCAGAGCAGAGGTAGTGTCCCTACCTCTGGATCATGAGTCCAGGGTTCAAGTCCCACCTGCTCTAGAGGTGTTTTGATTTGGAAAATACCTGCAAGGCTCAGTAGAGACACTATAAAGTATCATTATCAAATTCTGAAAATCTCAGTTACATTGATCAAGGAATGTGATCTCTGACTGTGTGGTACCTGAATCTTGGAACAGAAATGCAGGAAAGTTTCATGAATTTGTCATTTCATGTAAATTAGTAACACAGGGTTTGGACTGATCTTGGAAATTGAACAATAATTCAGAAATTTGCTCATATCAGAGTTTTGATGTTCGACCAGCCTACATCAGTCATGTATATATTTCCTTCAGGAAATCAGTGCAGTGCCCTTTATGCATAGAGTTATACTGAAATGCTCTAGAAAATTCAGCTGCAATGTTTCCACCATTTCTCTTCCCTTTGATCCAGACTAAGACAAAAGGAGTATTTTAAAGCAAAGTGCGCTTTCACAATTGATCTTATAATGGTTCTTTAAAAATCTTAATGATTTTTAAAGTGAAAGTCCAGGAGAATTGATTCTGTTAGTTGACGTATCAGTAACAAATTGGAGGTAGGCACATCCATAAAAAGAATGAAGAGAAATAACAAATAAATTTGATTATTTAGATGTGGAGTGCTTTGCTGTAAATGACACTTGAAGCAAAATACAGATTTTTTTGCTTGAGTCGTCGTCAGCTACAAGGGTAGAAATTGGGACTACAATTCCCACTATGTTTTGAATGTCCAGTTTCACAAGACACATCTCTCTCCTTCTAAAGGAGCATGGTTATATTTAAATGTGGTGCCCCTTGTTTACTAATTCTAGAAGTTCCATCTTCTGTCAATATTCCCGATATAAATCTCATCCCTATAAAATGGGTGTACAACAGCAAGAACAGAAGGTCACCTGTAAAAACACATGGATGAGATTTTAACTCACTTTGCTCTAAAGAGCGGAAATGAGGCCAATATGGAAGTGATGGACACTGTAATCCGGCTCTATCACCGATTAAGGACCTTCTGATGGGAGCCAGGTTCCCCACATTAAATAGGAAGTAGCATCAACCATCAAGAAACCATAGTCCTAGAACATACAATGGACCATTTGCCATTTTTTGGTTGAAAGTAAACTGTGAGCACTCTCCTCTCTAAGCTAGGTTGGGAGGAGAGGGAATCTGGTGTGAGAGCATCCCTGTAAAATTAAAGGTGTACTTGTTGGGAGCACATAGATATGTATGGACAATGAGAATTGGAAATGTAAGATTACTACCAGTGCATCTGCTCCCACACTTAAAGGGATTACAACGCATTACATGGTAAACACAGGGCTATGTCAATGTGCATAGGTCAGCAGGAGGATCAGAGTGTTTTGGCACCAACTTTATTTCCTGGGGATGACTGAGGCGCAGTGCCAACGCAGCTCCATATGTCCCTAGACACTGTGGCAGAATAATGCCAGCTGCCAGAGTGTGACCTG
Organism: Stegostoma tigrinum; assembly: GCF_030684315.1. Classification (NCBI taxonomy): domain Eukaryota; kingdom Metazoa; phylum Chordata; class Chondrichthyes; order Orectolobiformes; family Stegostomatidae; genus Stegostoma; species Stegostoma tigrinum. Next base: position 61,477,387 of record NC_081355.1, on the reverse strand, counting down.
AGAAGTTCAGAACTGAGAAACTATCCTCTCCCAATGACCACGAAGATCATTGTTGCTTTGAACAGCAGTGTGACTAGCTCCTTCCGGGGAGTGATGGGTGATCTGTGTGGGGCCCCTCAGTTGTGCAGATGTTGAAACCAGAACATTTCGAACAGGAGATGAAATGTTAGTTTTATTAACTTTAAAAGGTCAGTCTCTGAAAGCAAGATTCAGTGGTCCATTTAAAGTAATCAAGAAGCTTAGTGAAGTACGTTGTTTGTTAGATATTTCAGACCATGGGAAGAAGATGTAGCGATCTGCCAGTCAGATCATAATATATTTTGAGCATCGTTTTGTTGGGCTATCAGCGGATATTGGGCAGAGTGGCATTGAGTAGAGTCTTGAAATTGCTGTTGCAGTCCACTTAAATGTCTCCATTAGCATTGTCTTTGCATCTGACTGCCACCTGTTATTTCCCGCAACCTCAGGAAAATCTCAAAGGCTGTAATGACAGATGAAACACAGCAGTAAATGTTTTTCAATAGTTTGGAACATTTACTGGGAGAGAGGAGCTTTGATTTCCTCATCAGTGATCCCAATATTGAACCCCGCCCCCACCAGTGATACCAGGACCTGACCAGTAATATGTGTGTTTACCAGTGTGCTCAACATAAACTGCAGTATTCCAGTCTACTGTGAATTGAAGTCAGCCAAATAGGGATATTATGAATAAACTCATTTACAACTTGTTGCAATACTGTCAGGTTATAAGTTCTTGTAAAAGCATGTTACTTTTAAATGGGCCACAGTGTTATCTTTGGTAATTCAAGAATATAATTGCTTTATATTGAACATTCGATAGACTTGTGACGAGATAATGCGAAAACTTTCTTCACAGAGCCACCAAGTGGCCTGACCCTGCATTCAAGTCATGACAATACAACAAAAGAAGACAGAATAGGAAATGTTGACATAGCAATTTACAGAAGTAAATGTTCACAATAAATACAAGCAAGATCTTGACAAGGTGCTCCAGGCAAGTTAGGCCCCCTCTAATGTCGAACTCCTTCGCACATTGATGAGGATCACTAAGTGATCACCGGCACCAGTGATTTTTAAGATGTTAAACATGATGAAAATCAAGGGCTGTCACGCTATGATGTTCTTAATTTAACCCACAACCAGTAAGAAACATCTAAACAGATGATTACACAATGCATTAATTCTTCGGAGCTTATAATACAACACGAGATAAAGCTGAGAGTTGGTGGTGTAGTGGCAATGCCACTGGACCAGTAATCCAGAACCCCAGGCTGACGCCCTGGAATGTGGACTCCAATCCCATCATGGGAGGTGATAAGGTCTGAATTCAGTCTTTAAAAATCTGGAATAAAAAGTGATTGTTGTTAAAATCCCATTTGTTCCACCAGTGCCCTTTAGGGAAGGAAAATTGCTGTCCTTACCTGGTCTGGTCTACATGTTACTTCAGTCCCATTGCAGTGCAGTTGACTCGACTTCCCATTGAGCAGTAAATTCTGGCTTAGCCAGCAATGCCCACATCCCATGAACAAATAATTTTAAAAATTACTTGCAAAACACTAAACTAATCATTAACTAATGCTGTCCTGGCTCCTGGGTTAGCTGCTATTTTTAACTATCCTTTCTCTTCAAGCACTGTATCTTTCTCCTTCAAGTCTGTGACCCCTTGGAAATTTTGCTGTTTTGCATGGCCAACTCAATCCGTTTAAGTTGTTTTGCTTAATCTGGGCAATCTTTAGATGCAGAGGACAAAATGGTAACTTTCAGGTAGCTGCAAGACTACACACACAGGCAGTTTAGTGAGAATGTTGCTAAAACAAAATGTAGTTATGCATCACCACCACTTCTCTCGAATCTCCAGTCACTAAGGGGTCAGACTGCTCGATCTGACATCCAATTCTAGAGAAGCAGAAATTTCCTCCAGTTCAATACTGGGTAGCTGTTGCCTTTGCTCCCTGTTGTGAACTCTGTTCCATACTGACACCATTTCTCTCCTTGGGAACTGCCCGGGGCTGAACCAGACTGTGCACAATCACAGTGTCACATTTGAGTACACCATAAGTTTGTATCTACTTATTGATGCCAGATTACATATTTCCATCTCTCCATCCTTGCAACTCGTGCTTCAGTTCATCTGCTTTTGAAGCCCTGACTGCCACCATAATCTCTTCAGTGGCACTGCTGCCAACCTCCGATGCACCAGTAACTCCCATTACGTGGGCTGATTCAAGTCAAAGGTCTTGTCGCCATCTGATTGGCTTGAGGCTCTGCAGGTCTTCATGAAAAGAGGCAGTACAGCTGTGTTGCCAGCTCTTCAGCTGGGTACTGAGAACCAACGCCTCAATAAGATTCCACCCAACATGCCCTGCCACCTGCTGTGTGCGTGAATGCCCAGGTGCCTCTGTTCCTGTATGCACTTCAGAATTAAGATCCCATTAGAACCCTAACCCTATATCTTATAAATCTATAATGTTGCGCCCTAACCCCGCTACCAATCTGTATCACCTCACATTTCTTTGCATCAACCACAATTTGTCGCTTGGCTACCCGTTCTGCTAATCTGCCTCTGTCATGTTGAAGTAAAGAGGCAAGATCTTCACTGTTGCCTCACCTCCAAGGTTTGCATCAGTGACCCGTTTTGAAGCTTTGTTTAGCTTTCTGATACCTAAGTCTCTTCTATATCAGAGGAATGTTAGCCCTTGCACTGACTCTTGAGGGACACGACTGACTTCCGTGCACCACTCGAAAAAAAATCTGTCCGTTACCACTTGCAGTGGCTTTGTCCCTTTATTCATTTGGACACTCATCCTCCAATTCCACAAGCATCAATTTTGCCAGGCAACAACATTTCCTTTGTCAAATGTTTTCTTCAAATCCACATAGGCATCATTCACTGCACTCTCTTCAAACAAAAATCTCATTTAAATTCGTCAAATACTGTCTGTCTTTTGCAAATACATGTTGGCTCTCTTTGACGATCTCAAACATCTTCAAATGCCTTTTTTTTGTCTGATATTTGTTTCTAATACCCTATCCAGTACAGATATTAAAAGTCATTAATTTAATAGTTATCAGGTCAGTTCAGCTCATTTGTTTTTAATCTTAAAAAAATTTTTAAAAAGTAGTCTGGAATTAAGAATTGACTGATCACCATGAAGTCATTTCTAATTGTCAGAAAAACCCATCTGGCTCAGGAATGTCCTTCAGGGAATGAAAGCTGCCACCCTCACCTGGTCTGGCCTACATGCCACTCCAGATCAATAGCATGTGGTTGACTCTCATTTGCCCTCTGAAATGGCCTAGCAAGCTATTCAGTTGTAACAATTGCAACAAAGTCTCAAAGAAATGAAACTGGACGGATCACCCGGCATTGACCGAGGCACGAGAAAAGACAATGGCAGAAATGGCCCTGTTGACCCTGCGGAGTCCTCCTCACTAACATTGGGGGCTTAGTGCCAAAATTGGGAGAGCTTGCTCACAGACTAGTCGAGCAAAAGCCTTATATAGTCATACTCACAGAATCATCCCTCACACCCCTCCCCGGCCATAACCGCCCCCAGAGGGTCCCCCTTGTCCTCACATACCACCCCACCAACCTCCGGATACAACGCATCATCCTCCGCCACTTCCGCCACCTACAATCCGACCCCACCACCCAAGCCATTTTTCCATCCCCACCCCGTCTGCTTTCCGGAGAGACCACTCTCTCCGCGACTCCCTTGTCCGCTCCACACTCCCCTCCAACCCCACCACACCTGGCACCTTCCCCTGCAGCCGCAGGAAGTGCTACACTTGCCCCCACACCTCCTCCCTCACCCCCATCCCAGGCCCCAAGATGACTTTCCATATCAAAGAGATGTTCACCTGCACATCTGCCAATGTGGTATATTGTATCCATTGCACCCGGTGTGGCATCCTCTACATTGGGGAAACCAAGCGGAGGCTTGGGGACCGCTTTGCAGAACACCTCCGCTCGGTTCGCAACAAACAACTGCACCTCCCAGTCGTGAACCATTTCAACTCCCCCTCCCATTCTTTAGACGACATGTCCATCATGGGCCTCCAGCAGTGCCACAATGATGCCACCCAAAGGTTGCGGGAACAGCAACTCATATTCCGCTTGGGAACCTTGCAGCCCAATGGTATCAACGTGGACTTCACCAGTTTCAAAATCTCCCCTTCCCCTACTGCATCCCAAAACCAGCCCAGTTCTTCCCCTCCTCCCACTGCATCACAAAACCAGCCCAGCTCGTCCCCTCCTCGCACTGCATCCCAAAACCAGCCCAGCCTGTCTCTGCTTCCCTAACCTGTTCTTCCTCTCACCCATCCCTTCCTCCCACCTCAAGCCACACCTCCAATTCCTACCTAACACCTCATCCCGCCTCCTTGACCTGTCCGTCTTCCCTGGACTGACCTATCCCCTCCCTACCTCCCCACCTATACTCTCCTCTCTACCTATCTTGTTTTCTCTCCATCTTTGGTCCGCCTCCCCCTCTCTCCCTAGTTATTCCAGTTCCCTCTCCCCATCCCCCTCTCTGATGAAGGGTCTAGGCCCGAAACGTCAGCTTTTGTGCTCCTGAGATGCTGCTTGGCCTGCTGTCTTCACCCAGCTCCACACTTTGTTATCTTGGATTCTTCAGCATCTGCTGTTCCCATTATCACCCTTACAGACAATGTCCCAGACACCACCATCACCATCCCTGGATATGTGCTGTCTCACTGGAGGACAGACCCAGCAGAGGCGGCAGCACAGTGGTACACAGTCAGGAGGGAGTTGCCTGGGTATCCTCAACATTGACTGTGGACCCCATGAAGCCTCATGGCTTCAGGTTAAAAATAGGCAAGGAAACCTCCTGCTGATTACCACAAAATGTCCTCCCTCAGCTGATAAATGGGCACATCTCTTTGTTGAACAACATTAGAGGAAGCACTGTGGATGCCAAGTGCACAAAATGTACTCTGGGTGGGGCATTTCAATGTCCACCACCAAGAGTGGCTCAGCAGCAGTACTGCCGATCGATCTGGTTGGGTCCTAAAGGACGTAACTGCCAGGCTGGGATTGCAGCAGGTGGTGAGGGAAGCAAGAGAGAAAAACATACTTGACCTCATCCTTACCAGTCTGCCAGCTGCAGTTGCATCTGTCCATGACAGTATTAGTAAGCATGACCATCGCATGGTCCTTGTGGAGACCAAGTCCCGCCTTCACATTGAGAACAACCTCCAGCATGTTGTGTGCCACTATCACCGTGCTAAATGGGACAGACTTCACACAGATCTAGCAACTTAAGACTGGGCATCCACGAGGCGCTGTGGGCCAATAACAGCAGCAGAATTGTACTTCGGTATAATCTGTAACCTCATGGCCCGGCATATACTCCAGTCAACCATTACCATCAAGCCAGGGGATCAATCCTGGGTTCAATGGAGAGTTCCAGGAGAGTATGCAGGAGCAGCACCAGGCATACCTGAAGATGAGGTGTTAACCTGGTGAAGCCACCAAACAGCGAAAGTAGCAAGTGTTTGCCAGACCTAAGTGATCCCACAACCAACGGATCAGACCTAAGCTCTGCAGTCCTGCCACATCCAGTCGCAAATGATGGTGGACATTTAACCAACTCACTCAAGGAGGAGGCTCCACAAATATGCCCATCCGCAATGATGGAAGAGCTCAGCGCATTAGTGCAAAAGATAAGGCTGAATCACAGCAATCTTCAGCCAGAAGTGCCGAGTGGATGATCCATCTCGGCCTCCTCCAGTCGTCCCCAACATTACAGATACCAGTCTTCAGCCAATTCGATTCACTCCACATGATATTAAGAAACGGTTGGAGACACTGGACACTGCAAAGGCAACAGTCCTGGCAGCATTCCGGCAATAATACTGAAGACTTGCACTCCAGAACCTGCCGCTCCCCTGGCCAAGCTGACCCAGCACAGTTATAACACTGGTATCTACCCGACAATGTGGAAAATTGCCCAGGTATGTCCAGTACACAAAAAACAGGGCAAATCTTACCCAGCCAATTACAGCCCCATCAGTCTACTCTCAGCAATCAGTAAAGTGATGGAAGATGTCATCAACAGTGCTATCAAGCAGCATCTGCTCAGCAATAACCTGCTCAGTGATGCCCAGTTTGGGTTTCACCAGGGCCACTCAGCTCCTGACCTCAATGCAGCCTTGGTTCAAAATGAACAAAAGGGCTAAATTCCAGAGGTGAGGTGAGGTGACAGTGACAACCCTTGATATCAAGGCGAGATTTGACCAAGTGTGGCATCAAGGAGTCCTAACAAAACTGGAATCAATGGGTACCGGGGGTAAACTCTCTGTTGGTTGGAGTCATACCTAACACATTGGACAATGGTTATGGTTGTTGGCGGTCAATCATCTCAGCTCCAGGACACCTCTGCAGGTGTTCCTCAGGGTAGTGTCCTCAGCCCAACCATCTTCAGCTGTTCATCAATGACTCTCCCTCCATCATAAGGTCAGAATTGGGGACGTTCGCCAATGATTGTACAATGTTCGGCACCATTCATGACTCGTCAGATACTGAAGCAGTCTGTGTTCACATGCAACAAGATCTGGACAATATCCAGGCTTGGGCTGACAAGTGGCAAGTGACATTCATGTCACCCAAGTGCCAGACTATGACCATCAACAATACGAGACAATCTGACCATCGTCCCTTGACATTCAATGGCGTTACCACCATTGAATCCCCCATAATCAACATCCTGGGGGTTATCATTGACCGCAGAGTCAACTTGACCTCCCACATTTACACAGTGGCTCCAAGAGCAGGCCAGAAGCTAGAAATACTGCGGCAAGTACCTCTCCAAAGCCTTTCCATCATCTACAAGGCACAAGCTAGGAGTGTTATGATATACTCCCCACTTGCCTGGATGAGTGCAGCCCCAACAACACTCAAGAAGATTAACACCACCCAGGACAAAGCAGCCCGCTTGATTGGCAACACGTCCATAAGCATCCACTCCCTCCATCACTAATGCTCAGCGGCAGCAGTGTGTACTGTCTCCAAGATGCACTGCAAAAGTTCACCAAATATCCTCAGACAGCAGCTTCCAAACCCACGACCACTTCCATCTCAAAAGACAAGGGCAGCAGCACCTCCTAGTTCCCTTCCAAGCAACTCGTCATTCTGACTTGCGGATACATTGCCATTCCTTCACTATCACTGGGTCAAAATCCTGGAATTCCCTCCCTAATAGCATTGTGAGTCAACCCACAGCAGGATGAATGCAGCGGTTCAAGAAGGCAGCTCACCAACCCCTTCTGAAGGGCAATTAGGGATGGGCAAGAAATGCTGACCAGCCAGCAATTCCCACATCCCACAAATGAATAGAAAAAAAAATCCAACCACGATATGGGTTCTGATTAGAGGCTTCCAGTTTGCTTTATCCAGAGCTCACCATCTTAGTTAGAGAGGATTTATTTTCCGATTTACCTTGCCCAAATCATCAGAAATGTTACTGCCTCCACATTTCAATGTAGTTTCATTTATTTTATATGTATGAAGGCAAGACACAGTTCTGTGGGCTACATCCCTCTCAAGAGATGGCCCTTACTTCACACACCAACATTTGCTAATGCCAAGCATTCAGAAGGAAAGCATGTTCCGGTTGTGCGCAGGAACAGTTTATCTAAAGAACAGAAGACTGCAAGCCTTTTGTTTTGAAACTGTCCTGAAAGCAACAAGAAGGACATATTGAATTTAACTTTCCAGTTTTGTTTACTGCCAAATAGACTTCCTGCCAACAAGACTTTTGAAACTTTCAATGTGTACTAGCCACAATTGTCAGCTGGCTGAAAGCAGCAGTAAGTGTTCTGTAATCAATATCTCCACAACTAGTGGGAAATTAACGAAGGACTCCTGTAATGTCTGGGAAAAAAAACGTGGGAGTAAACGTCTATGCGGTATTCCTGTCAATAGGTAAAACTTCTTCCTAACAGTGCTGTGGGCATACGTACCATCCCATGGAGTACAGCAGTTCACAAAGATAGTTCTCCACCATTGCCAGGACAGTTAAGGGGAGGAGATAAATCCTGACCCACCCAGCGATGCCCACATCCCATGAAAAAATAAAAGAGGAGAAAAACAATCTTTGTTCTCAGTCGATAACAAGGTGTAAAGCTGAATGAACACAGCAGGCCAAGCAGCATCAGAGGAGCAGGAAGGCTGACATTTCAGGCCTAGACTCGTCTTCAGAAATGTTTGTAAGTGCTTTTTGGCTCCAAATGTTAACAGGCAATAAATCGAATGTAATTTCAAATGATACTGCCAAAAATCCCTTCTGTTCTCGAAACATGAGAAACTACTGAGAAACAGAACTTATTGATGTGGGTGTGGCATCAATTGATTCACATATATGTATTTGACAAGCGCAATTATTACTAACATTGCCAAAAAGAGAGTTGAGTTGCCAAAGTTTATCATCTTGTATTCATCAGGACAAGTGAAAGAATGCAAATTTTTAAGGATCACAGTTTACACCACAGGAGAAAAGAAAGCTAATTGGGTGACTAGCCAGTGCTAAATGATCAAAGCATTACCATGGAGAAAGCAAGGGGAGCACTTCAGGAATTAAAGGAAGTACATCCCAGCTGCCCCGTAGGCATTTATCTCTCCAAGGATTGGCTGAACATAGGATTCCCATCCCACACTCAGCTCCAGACATCATAAAACGAACCCACTTCTACAGCCACATGACCTTCCTCAGCTCCTGCCTTCACTACCATCTCATCCCTCAAGGCCTCAAAACCCTCAGAAATTGGACCTAACTTCGAAGCTCCATACTCACAACACCTTCAATGCCTCCAGAAACAATTCTCCCCCGGATTCTCTGCTCACCACTCTCTGCAACGTGCCGCTGCCTCCACTCCCTCTCCTCATCCCGTCCCCCAGCTCAAAGCCTCCGTTTCCCAAATTTGTGGAGGAACTCTACTCTTCTACATTCGACACAGGATCTACATGCCCAACGAATGACTTTTCTGCTTCATATGGATCATAAAAATTGTAAGTTTGCATGACTTTCCTCGACTCACCTCCAGTCAGAGAACCCATTTACCATTCATAGTCCATGCCCTGTTTCTGGCCAACTCTTAGCACCATTACTCACGTACAGACCTCGTCCTGCACTGGGCCTCTCCAGCCTGATGCTGCTTGCAGCTCTCATCCAGCACCTGAGCCCCTGTAACCATCGACTGGGGATCTATAGAAATTCACCTTTAACCTCTGTCTCTGCTCCAGACAAATCCACAAACGCTGCCCCAGATTCCGCAGACCAAAGGACTGAGAGCTGCCTCAACTTCCCTGCAACTCCACCCACTCTGCAATCAACACACGGACTCCTATCCCTGGGGCCATTCCTGGGTCCTACTGTCTGCTTACAGCTAGCCAACACACCTGTCCCTCCTCATCTGTCCACCCCTACAATAAACCCTTGCCCTCCACTTCTTCTCCCTCATCTCTCCCACAGCCATCCCCATCCCATCTACCAGCCCACTACCCTCCCACTCTCCTTTCCCTCCCACAGCCACTCCATCCCACCACACTGCGTCCAAACCTCACCCAACACATGCTATCGCCCTTCGCCCCTCCCCTCCGTCAGCTTCCTCGAGGCCACCCACACAAAATCCCCACCGTGAACCTTGCCACATATTCACCATTCCCCCGACTCTCTGTGGCTAGACAGTCTGCCTTCAATAAAGGGCTCACGCTTGTGCCCCTCTGCCCCAAGCTCAATGACTTCCATCATCTCCACACTGTCCATGACCTCATCACTTCTGGTGACCTCTCCTTTACCGCCTACAGCCTTATAGTCCTCCATCCCCATGCTGCCCAATTCTACCTGCTCCGTGTGATCCACAAGCCCAAACTGCCCCGGCCGACCTGTTGTCACCGCATGCTCCTGCCCCACTGAACCCATCTCTTCCTACCTTGACTCCATCCTGTCCCCCTTAGCTCGGACACTCCCTACCTGCATCCGGGACACAAACCACACCCTCCCCCTTTTTGGAAACTTCCAGTTCCTTGGCCTCCAGCAATTCATCTTTACTATAGATGTACAATCCCTACACACGTCCATACCCCACAAGAATGTCCTACAAGCCCTCAATTTTTCCCTCTCCAACAGCCCTCCTTTGTGCCTCTTCCATTCCCTGCTCCACAACTCTAAACCACTCCCCCCAAACATAATCAAGATAGTGTTCCCCTTGTCCTCGCTTTCCACCCACCAGCCTCTGCATCTGATGCATCACCCACAAACACTTCCACCAACTCCAATTAGACTCCACCACCTGGAACATCTTCCACTCCCCACCCATCTCTGCCTTCTGCAAGGCCCATCCCTTCGCCACTCCTTAGTTCACGCCACATTCCCCACCAACCACTCTAACTCCCTAGTACCTTCCCCTGTAACTGTAAAAGTTGCAACCGCTGCCCATACCCACCTCCCTCACCTCCATCCAGGGCCCTAAACAGTCCTGTCCAGTGAGACAGAGCTCCACCTGCATCTCCTCCAACCTAATCTATTGCATCCGGTGCTCCCGATGTGGTCTTTCTACATCGCCGAGACCAAATGTAGACTAGGTGGCCATTTCGTTGAGCATCTTCATCTGGCCCGTATCGGCCAGCCTAACCACCCGGTCACCATCCATTTCAACTTCCCTCCCCTCCAAACCCCCCTTCATCATGTCCGTTCTCGGCCTCATCCAGTGTTGCAGCGATTCAGAATGCAAATTTGGGGAACAACAGCTTACCTTCTGCCTGGGGATCCTACAGTCCGAGGGACTCAACTTTGAGTTCTCTAATTTCAAGTAACCTTCCCATCCATACCCCAACTCCCTTTCCAGCCCCACCTCCTTCCTTTCATTCTACCCACTGACCCACCCTTCCAGCTACCAACCGGATTCATCCCTCCCATTGTCCAACCAGGTCATACGTACTACCGGTGTTCTCCTATTACCATCATTCCAGCTGTACCTCACCTCCCCCCAATGATCCCATACCACCATTTATCTGCAGCTCCCCCTACCCCACATCCATTCCTCAACAAGGGTAATACTCAAAATGCTGGCTGCTCTTTCCCTCCAAATGCTGTCTGGTTTGCTATGTTCTTTCAGCCTCCTTTTTGTCTACAACAAAAACAGAAGGTGCTGGAAAAGCTCAGCAGGTTTGGCAGCATCTGTGAAGACGATAAAAATCAAAGTTATCGTTTCAAGGCTCACCAGATCCAGAACGGGGGTTAACTCTGATTTTTTCTTCACAGATGGTGCCAGACATGCTGAGCTTTTCCAGCAATTTCTGTTTTTGTTCCTGCTTTACAGCATCTGCAGTTATTTCGGTCTCCTTTTTGTCTGCCTTGGATTCCAGCATCTGTCATTTTTTTTGTCTCTAATCATGTTAGCTTTGGTGCAGATATATTCACAAGAGCTGAATTCAAGCGATGAGATGAAAGTGACTAATCTTGACATCAAACATTTGACTGAATATGCCCTCAGGAATCCCTAGCACCCTCAACATCAATGAAGGTGGAGGAAGGAGCTCTCAATCAGTTGGAATCTTGTGTATCACAAAGGAAAATGATTTTAGTTACAGGAGGCCAACCATCTCATTGTCAGGACGCTTCTCAGAGTGATGTTCTAGGCCTAACTATCGTTAACCAATTCATGAATGACAATCCGACCAATATAAGGTCAGAAGTGGGGTTGTTCATTCGTGATTGTGCGTTGTTCAGTATCACTCCCGATTGCTGAGATGTTCAAGTAGTCTCTGTCTGAATGAAAGACCTGGACAACAATTCAGGTTTGGGCTGATAAGTGGTAAGTTGTAGCTATACTATAAATGTGCCAGGTAATGACCATCTCCATTAAGACAGAAACTAACAATCTCCTCTAGACAGTCAACATCCTGGGTGTTTCCCATTGACCAGAAATTGAATTGTACCAATCATGCCCATACGATAGCCACATCAGTAGGACAGGGCTAGGAATTCTGTGGTGACGAACTCACTCCCGAAAGCCTGTTCACCATCAACAATGTATTAATGATCAAATATAATGGAATACACCCCGTTTGCCTTGATGAGTGCAGCTCCAACAACACTCTTGAAGCTTGACACTATCCAGGACAGCTGCTTGATTGGCATCCCATGTAGCACCTTTAGCATTCAGTCTTCGCTACCAGTTGTGAGAGCAGTGTGAGCCATGTTAGAGATCTGCTACAGTAAATTGTCAAGGCTCAGTCAACAGCACCTTCCAAACCTGTGAGCCCCTACTATCTAGAAGGAGAATGGCAGTAGATACACAGGCGTACCACTACCTCGTGGAGGTTTCTTTCAAATTATGCAGCATCCTGATTTGGAACGCCATCACTACCCCTTCATTTTGATTGGTTTAAAATCCTGGAATGCTCACCTTAAAAGCACTGTGGATGTACCTGATAATGGATAGCAGAAATACAAACTTCTATTAATTTTAAAATATCAAGAGCCTTAAGGATCCCTTCAACATAAAACCAACACTTTCTTACACGCATCCTTATCACCATGGGTCCTGATGGATTGATGGGTAAGCTGAGCAATGCTATGACCTGAAACTCTCAACAAACGAGCTCAGTAGTAATGATTCATGGCCCTGAGCCCTCTCAGGCCTGACTAAAGTCATCAACACAAAAGATGCAGTTGTCCAACAATGCAGTTATTTAGAAAAGTTCTTAGGCCGTTTAATCTTGATGGGATGCTTTGACCTATTATTTGTAAGATAGGATCCCAACAGAAGGTAATGTCACTTGTGATAAGTGTCCTGTCCTTAGAGTAGTTTATAGGGCAGCGCACTGTGATATTTGCAGGAATAACTATTAATTACAAATATTAACCCTGTCTATACTGCAATCAGTGCAAAGAAATCCATAAATAATCTATTGTCGACAAAAATCTCCATTATTGTCACAGTAACCCGTGTGTATGACTGAAGGTTACATTCTGCTAGAGTGGAAAATAGATACAGCCATGTTTTCATTAAAAGGCCATAAACTAGAAATAGCAGATGGAACAGTTCAGTTCACTTTCTGTAAGTCTTTGTCTGCAGCTAATTGAAAAAAAACAAGACAGAAAGAACTGCTTCAGTGATGGTAGGCACTGCAGATGCTGGAGAATCTGAGATAACAAGGTGTAGAGCTGGATGAACACAGCAGGCCAAGCAGCATCAGAGGAGCAGGAAAGCTGACGTTTCAGGTCTAGACCCTTCTTCAGAAATGGGGAAGGGGAAGAGGATTCTGAAATATATAGGGAAAGAGGGGGAGGCGGATAGAAGATGGATAGAGGAGAAGATAGGGTGAGAGGAGACAGGCAGGTTAAAGAGGCGGGGATAGAGCCAGTAAAGGTGAGTGTAGGTGGGGAGGTAGGGAGGAAATAGCTCAGTCCAGGGAGGACAGACAGGTCAAGGGGGCGGATGAGGCTGGCAGGTAGGAGATGGGGTTGGGGTTTGACGTGGGAGGAGCGGATAGGTGGGAGTTGGACAGGTTAGGGAGGCAGGGACAAGTTGGGCAGGTTTTGGGATGTGGTCAGGGGGAGGGGAGATTTTGAAGCTTGTGAAGTCCACATTCATACCATTGGGTAACTGCCATTTTAGTCCATTTTTAAAAATTACCTCATAATGTTTCAAACCTCATTGGACAAATGCAGTATTCTTGTAAAGTAGGGGAGATTTTTAAGGCTCCCCACCATTTGCAGCTAGGTGGGGCCATGAAGTTCTGCCACTGCTCTTCCTGATACTTACCTGACTTGGCAATACTTTACAAAGGCAGACAAACCTGAGCCTCGTCTACCCACCCTCATCCCAATTGAGTCTGGTCAGTGGCCATTGTAAGTGCATTTAAGTACAGCTTCCCATCTAACTGCTATTCATACACATGCAGGGTCTATGGGAATACCCAAAAGCTTAGTCTGGCTGGTAAAGTGTGGAAGGGCCTCCTCTACCCACACCTTCCCAGCCTCCTCCCTTGGCACTGCCAAGAAACCCTCAATCCTCACCTCGAAAAATTTCAGTTAATCAGGGAGAGTGAGCATGGAATCATGAAGGGTAAGTTATGGTTTACAAACCTCATAGAGTTTTTTGAAGAGGTGATAAAAGTAGTGGACAGACGCAAGTCGATGGATCATGTTTATGTGGACTTGCGGAATAATTTTTAAATAAAATCTCACACAAGAGACTGTTAACTAAGTTGGAAGCTCACATAATTGGGAGCAAATCACTGACATGGATAGGAGTTGGAATAATGAACAAGTACTCATGCTGGTGGGACATGATTAGTGGCGTCCCAGAGGGATTTATGTTTGGGCCTCAATTTTACACAATATTTATTAAGATGATACAAAGCAAGAAGTTGCTGGAAAAGCTCAGCAGGTCTATCAGCATCTGTGAAGAAAAAATCCGAGTTAACCTTACGAGTCCGGTGACCCTTCCTAAAAACTGAGTTCTGAGGACTGGACCCGAAGCGTTAACTCTGATTTTTTTCTCCACAGATGCTGCCAGATCTGCTGAGCTTTTCCAGCAATTTTTGCTTTGTTCCTGATTGACAGCAACCTGAGTTCTTTCGGTTTTTACAAAGATGATGCCTGGATTTAAAGGGTTAAATTATGAGGTGAGATTAGAAACATTGGGTCTTTATTCTCTAGAATTTAGAAGGTTAAGGGATGATCTAATTGAGGTCTTGCAGATATTAACAGGGAAAGACGGGGTTGATAAAGATAGATAAATTCCAGTGGTTGACCATTCTAGAACCAGGGGCCCCTAAGAATTCAGGCTAGGCCATTCAGAGATGTTAGAAAGTGCTTCTACGTGCAAAGAGTAGTGGAGATTTGGAACTCTTTTCCTCAAATGGTATTCAATGCAAATGCAATTGTTAAATTTAAATCTGAGATCGACAATTTATTTTTTATTGAGCAAGGGCATCAGGGGATATGGGCCCAAGGCAGGCATATGGTGTTAGGACACAGATCAACCATATTATTGAATGGCAGAACAGACTGAAGGGGTTGAATGGCCTACTCTTTTACCTGTGTTCCTATGAAAAACCTCTGTCCTGGTCTCCCAGTTCTTTGTTTCAAGGGGGCGCACTCTATTCTCAATGGTGGCCATCAAAGGTCTGGCAGCTGTCTGAGATGGAAAGCTTCTCTGAGATGGAACACCCACCCAGCCAGATGCAGATAGCCACCCACCACCTCCCCAATTATTATTCCACTCAGCATTAGGTGACTGCAGGGCAGCCATCAAAAAGGGCAGTGTCCCCACCATCCAAAAAGTTACTGTCAAGGAGTATGCTCATAATTGGCAGCAGCCATTTTGTGCACAGTAAGGTTGCCCTAACAGCAGTGAAATAAAAGAGAACCCTTACGTGTGGAAGCAGACCATTTGGCCCATCAGGCCCATCACTGACCCTCTGAAGGCCATCCCACTTAGATCCACCCACTACCCTATCCCTGTAATACTGCATTCCCCATGGCTAACCCTCCTAGCCTGCACATCCCAGCACACTGTGGGCAATTTAACATGGGCAATCCACCCAACCTGCACATCTTTGGACTGTGGGAGGAAACCAGAGCACCTGGAGGAAACCCGCACAGATACGGGGAGAATGTGCAAACTCCACACAGACAGTTGCCTAAAGGTCAAATTGAACCCCTGTCCCTGGAGCTGTGAGGCCACTGAGCCAGTATACTGCCCTAATATATCCATTCTAACCATTATTACATGTAAGAAAGTACTTGGAAAGTGCATTGTACTGTCATCTGTTTGATAGAGGTGATGTAAATACTAGTAAAATACATGTGACCTGATTGATGATGGTGATTGATGAGGAACTATTTACCAGGATATTTATTCTCCTTTAACATAGAACCATTTGTCCATTTGTCCCATGTCCAATACTACAGACTGGATGTTTGTGTTTACAGCACCAGGCATGTAAAATGGGCAGTGCCAAGCCCACCATCTTGCCTATCACTCCTGAGCTGACCACCATAATATCTGAAGTGGTGGTAGCTGGGCAGGGTGCTAATTTGAGCATCCCACCCAGCAGAGAGAAGTGGGTCAGCTGCGTTTTTAACAGCTGGCTAAACGCTCAGTTGAGCTCATGATTACTTTGGCCACGGTTAGCATTGGCAGGTGGGCAGGACTGGGCAGCATTTTCTTTAGTAGGTTACAGAAGGAGGATACTGCTGTCTTCAGAGGGTGTACGTACTTGGAGGGCTGAGTGGCAACCCCATCACGAGCCCCCCAGGAAAGATGGTATTCCGCCCAGATACCTCGGCTCGAGTTTAAATCCCACCTTCCCCACCTAAGGTGCTGTGACTAAGGCCCCTATTTACCTGGGACCTAAATAAAAACTGAAAGAACTTCTGATGCCATAAATCAGAAACAAAACCAGGAGTTGCTGGAAAAGCACAGCAGGTCTGGCAGCACCTGTGAAGAAAAAAACCAAAGGAAACGTTTCCGGCCCGATGACCCCTCCTCAGAACGGTCTGATTTTTTTCTTCTTTGATGCTGCCAGATCTGCTGAGCTTCCAGCAACTTCTGGTTTTGATCTTTTGGGGCTTCCTTTTGGGATGGGTACAATCTTGGCTGTATCCACTACTGAGCTCTTGCAGCTCCAGAAGGTGGGTTTCCAATGGGGCCAGCAATCGCTCTGGCTAGCCATTAACTTCTCATCAGAAGGGAAGAAAAAGTCTGTCCTCCCATACATAGCCATATATTGCCCCAAGATCCTTTTGTCCTGCACTTCCACCCAGCAATGATACCCTGCTCCTGGGTGACTCTGCTTTCTGCTGCCTTTTAATTTTGAGCATGCGGACTGTCACTGTCATTCACGAGGTGCATAAAGAGTGATGAAAGATAATCCCCGGACCACAGCTTTAGTGACCACCAGGAGGGATGGGTGCCTGTCCTGAGAGATGTCTGGTAGCAGATGCTTGTGAATACAATGTCTACCTACAGTCAGTTTAAAGCTCCACTCTGCTCTCCCCACTCCTGCTCTAGCGAATTGTCCAGATATTCCTTCAAAAGTTGGTTTGTCATGTTCAGATTATGTGTTCTAAACGGGCCTTGAGCCCACAATCTGCTCACTCAGAGGCAGAGCTAAAACTGAAAGTCAAGGCACCGAGCACAAGCTCCCACTGCAGATCTCTGCAGAAATGATGCTTGGATCAAAGGTAAGGTTACAACTCAGATGCTGGTTCTCCAGTGTGTATACTTCCTCTGTATGCTGGATTAATGCACTTATAATGGTGCTTGTAGCTTGAATCCCAAAGTGTCTCTAGCACAGTGCCAAACAGTCTCCTTTGTCTTACCGAATTGGTTCAATATCCTTCTGCACCACCCATTTATTTGTCTGACTGAGAATAAAACAGGTCACTGCAATTTTTTCTGAAGAAGGGTCTAGGCCCAAAACATTAGCCTTCCTGCTCCTCTGATGCTGCTTGGCCTGCTGTGTTCATCCAGCTCTACATCTTGTTATCCAGATTCTCCAGCATCTGCAGTTCCTACTATCTCTCATTCCAAAGTCTGTTTGCAGCACAGGCTGTAATCTTCTCCTATTGTCACACAAAGCAATCCTCCAAGCTGAATGTGTTTGTCAGCAAAGTATACAAAATGACAGATTGCATTTCAGCTGTCAGGCTATTAAAATCAAAAGTGACAACAGATTCTAGGAGGAATTTTAACACATTAAGAGATTTTGCAAGTCTGCGTTTCTCATGTGCCTTGTGATTGTTCCAACAAAATTTTACGTTCCATGTTCTGTTTTTACAGAGACTTATTTACCCAGATGGTAGTGTCAACGTTATTTTCTCATCATACACTTATGACCTCCGGCTCCTTCTCATTCAGAAAACCAGGGACAACATCAGCTGCTTCATCCCTTGTAGTGTCACAGTTTCTGAGACTGGTTTGTGAATTGTGCTAATTATAGAGCAGGATCATTTGAGGTGGTGTGTCCCAGGAATAACCCATATAGAGCCTTTACAGTCCCCAATTGGTCTTATCCCATCTGTAACATGGCTAAGGAAATATCTTGAGAATATGGTAAAGTGACATAGTTGTGAATGTACTCATGTACATGCTGATGCTACAATGGAAATTCTACATGCCTCTCCTCCACAGCGACCAACTGCTTGAAGTCAAAGCAAATAAATAAATGGTTTGGTTTTACACATTGCGTCATCTCGTCATTGAACCACATGACCCCTTGACAGAATGAAGTCCTCACACACAGAGACTGCAGTTACTGAGCGCTATTCCAGGTTGAAAACATCCTGATGTCCAGTTATTTTATGCATTCATTCCCAGGATATCAATGTCACTAGCTCATCCAGCATTTATTGTCCATGCTTAATTGCCCAGATAGCAGATAAGAATCAAAAACAGAAGTTGCTGGAAAAGCTCAGCAAGTCTGGCAGTATCTGTGCAGAAAAGTCAGAGTTAACGTTTCGGGTCTGGTGACTCTTCCTCAGAAACCAGAACACTTCCTCAGAAGCCACCACTGTGGGTCCAGAGTGCCATGTAGGCTGAAGCATTTAAGGAATGCAGGTTTTCTTCCCTAAATGCCATTAGTAAACCAGATGGGTTTTTCCTGACACGTTACAATGGATTATTATTAAAATCTTAATTCCAGATTTTTCTGGAATTCAGATTCCACTATCTACTCTGGCAAGTTTTGAACTTTGGTTTCCAAGACCATTACTGTATAAAAATCGAAAGAACAGCGGATGCTGTGAATAAGGAACAAAAAACCGAAATTGCTGGAAAAACTCAGCAAATCTGGCAGCACCTGTGGAGAGTTCAATGTTTCAGGTCAAGTGACCCTTCCTCAGAACCTCTGATTTCTCTCCACAGATGCAGCCATACCTGTTGAGCTTTTTCAGCAGTTTCTGTTTTTGCCCCGAGACCATTACCTGGGTCTCGAGAATAATAGTCTTGCAGTGATACCACTAGGCCATGGCCTCCCTGAAAAATGTACTGCATCCTCAAGTTATGAACTTCTACTTGAGAAGGATTCAGGGCAGCTGATACTATTCTTGATAGGCTCTGACCAGTATGAGGCAGGTACCTCATGAGAATGCTGCCAGGCTTGTACCATCACTGGTTAATGCAGGGAGGGGAAGAGCTGGCAGATGTCAGGCTAAGTGAGGTGGGTGGAGACAGTGATCCTGGGCCTCCAACGGCACTTGTGCAGGCAGTTTTGAGCAGGCCTGGCCATCATATTCAGCTGTCAGCGGACAATATCTTAGGCAAGAAGCAGACAATCAGCTGCAAATTGCCCCCTTGCTGTATGGCACTATTTTATCTCCTGTTGAACATTCATTCATCATATAACCATGTTCCTATTTTGTACATTTGCTATCTCAATCAATCATTTCACTTCTTTTCCACATTTCATTATTTGTTCACCATAACTTACAGATTTCAGCACCATATTGATGAAATCGTACAGATTATTGAAAAATACACACGTATACATTTCATATGTATTTATTACTCAATATTCCTATTGCAAAGCATTTACAAGACAGATGTTTTATGATATAAGTATGAATGATTTTGTTGAAGGTGAAGTTTAAATATTGTGAGCAGTCAGTCTACAGCAAAACAGTAAGGCTGAAGTCACAGAATTGTATATGAATGCGAAGCAACTCAAGGTTAACTTCTTTCAAGGAAAGGATGAAATACTGATAAAGCACTCCTGCTCTTCTTTAATGTAGTGCAATGGGATGTTTTTAATCCAGCAAAACAGGCAGCTGGGTCTCAGTCTGAAGTCACATCAAAAGGATTCTGTTTGTAACAGTGCAGCTTTACCTGAGTACCGCACTGAAGTGTCAGACATGATCTTAGTACATCAGCTCTAGAAAGTTTACTGTCAAGGTGATGAGATGCATACCAGTGCTCAGTTGCTGAAGAACTGCTGGTGAATTAAGGTGCTTAAGGCTCAAACCTTGGCAAACCAGACCCACTAACTGAATGGAAGCACTGAGGTCTTCAAGGAAAAGCTAAGTACCGTCCAGGTGAAAGTGTGTCATCTTGGAGATATCGGAATCTTGCCCCAGGAGGTTGCAGAAGACCCCATAGTGAAACCCTCCACTCTCCGTAACATCAACAGTTGGAATTGAAGGCAAACTGCCAACACTGCCAGGTTTAGAGAGCACTCAACACTAATATTGCCCAGTTTAGGAACACACCTCACCAAGTGAGAACCAGCTTGTTTTCCCTTTCCTGATGTAGATATGGCCTTGCATCTTTGGTATCGTTCCTGTACCCTCTCTAGTGCCCCATATCCATTCTATAATACTGCAGTCAGACTGTACACAGTATTCCAAGTGTGGTTGAACCATGTTGCAACCAATCTATTATCTCGAATTCTCAATGCTAGATTACATTAGAGTCCTTCCCATTCCACTGGTTTGCTTCACAATTGGTTATTATTGCCTGCTGACCACTTCTGGGCCAGGGAGCAATTGCCAATGAGACCATACTTCTGGTAAATTTGCCCTGAAGGTAGAACATGTCGACCTGCTGTTCTGATGTGAACCTTTCATTTTACTCCCTGGTTCCACCCCCACATCTGTCTCTGTCATAATTCCATGTTATGTTAACAATTAACAATTTAACAACACAGACGCACGAAATGATTGAAGATTGGGAAAGTTTTGCATTCCAATAAAAGATAAATAAAAAGTAATAAAGAGGGACCAAATAGACAATGAGGGCACACTAGTAAGTTGGATTAAACTAGATAGTAAGAGCTTCTTTAAAAAAGAAGTAAGAGACCAAAGTGAACATAGGTCACTTAGAGAATGAGGCTGGGGAAAACTGAGGTCCAGGAAATGGCACAGGATTGAATAAATGCTTTTCATCAGTTTTCTCAGTAGAAGGTGCGAATAGCATGCCAAAATTACTGTATCGTCAAGGGGCTAAAAAGAGAGAGGAAATATACACAATAACAACATTAAATGAAACATTTCTGTGCAGATCAATAGAGCTAAAGGCCATAAGTCCCCTCGATTGGATCGAATGCATCCTAGGATTTTAAAGGAAGCAGTGACAGAGATAGTGACAGTAGATTCAGGAAAAGTTCCAGAGGTCTGGAAAATCGAAAGTTTTCTTTGAGAAGATTTGTAGCTTGGGTTGTGGTTGAGATTGTGGACTTGCTTGCTGAGCTGCTGTGTTTGGCAGCAGACGTTTCGCCACCTGGCTAGGTAACATTGTCAGTGCGCCTCCAGTGAAGTGTTGGCGTTCTGTCCCACTTGTTATTTATGTGCCTCAGTTTGCTGGGGTGGTTGGTATTATTTCCACTGAAGAACAAAATCGGAAGTGATGCCAACCACCCCAGTAAACTGAGGCATATAAATAACAAGCGGGGACAGAACGCCAACGCTTCACCAGAGGTGCATTGACAATGTTACCTAGCAGGGTGGCGAAAGGTCCGCAGTTAAACGCACTGGCTCAGGAAGCAAGTCTGCAACCTGAGTGGAGAATTACCAATGTAACGGTTTTACATAAAAAGGGAAGGAGACAAAATAAAAGATAACAAAGTGTATAGCTGGATGAACACAGCAGGCCAAGCAGCATCTCAGGAGCACAAAAGCTGACTTTTCGGGCCTAGACCCTTCATCAGAGAGAGGGATGGGGAGAGGGTTCTGGAATAAATAGGGAGAGGGGGAGGCCGACCGAAGATGGATAGAGGAGAAGATAGGTGGAGAGGAGTGTATAGGTGGGAGGTGGGGAGGGGATAGGTTAGTCTGGGGAGGACGGATCGGTCAAGGAGGCGGGATGAGGTTGGTAGGTGGGAAATGGAGATGAGGCTTGAGGTGGGAGGAGGGGCTAGGTGAGAGGAAGAACAGGATAGGGAGGCGGGGACGAGCTGGGCTGGTTTTGGGATGCAGTGGGGGAAGGGGCGAGTTTGAAGCTTGTGAAGTCCACATTGATACCATTGGACTGCAGGGTTCCCAAGCGGAATATGAGTTGCTGTTCCTGCAAATTTTCGGGTGGCATCATTGTGGCACTGCAGGAGGCCCATGATGGACATGTCGTCTAAGGAATGGGAGGGGGAGTTAAAATGGCTCGCGACTGGGAGGTGCAGTTGTTTATTGCGAACTGAGCGGAGGTGTTCTGCAAAGTGGTCCCCAAGCCTCCGCTTGGTTTCCCCAATGTAGAGGAAGCCACACCGGTTACAATGGATACAGTATACCACATTGGCAGATGTGCAGGTGAACCTCTGCTTAATATGGAAAGTCAACTTGGGGCCTGGGATGGGGGTGAGGGAGGAGGTGTGGGGGCAAGTGTAGCACTTCCTGCGGTTGCAGGGGAAGGTGCTGGGTGTGGTGGAGTTGGAGGGCAGTGTGGAGCGGTCAAGGGAGTCACGGAGAGAGTGGTCTCTCCAGAAGGCAGACAAGGGTGGGGATGGAAAAATGTCTTGGGCGGTGGGATCGGATTGTAGATGGCGGAAGTGTCGGAGGATGATGCATTGTATCCGGGCGTTGGTGGGGTGACGAGGGGGATTCTCTTAGGGCGGTTATTGCAGGGGTGGGGTGTGAGGGATGTGTTGCGGGAAATGCGAGAGACACGGTCAAGGGTGTTCTCGACCACTGTCGGGGGGAAGTTGCGGTCCTTGAAGAACGCGGCCATCTGGGATGTTTGGGAGTGGAATGACTCATCCTGGGAGCAGATTCGGCGGAGGCGAAGGAATTGGGAATAGGGGATGGAATTTTTGCAGGGGAGTGGGTAGGAGGAGGTCCTAGGTAGCTGTGGGAGTCGGTGGGCTTGAAGTGGACATCAAAGGTGACTATGGGCCAATTAGTTTGAAACCTGTCATTGGGAAAATATTAGAGTCCTTAATAAAAGATGTAATGCCAGAGCATTTAGAAATATATAATGTAAACACTCAAAGCCTGCCTGGCTTCATGAAAGTGAACTAATGCAAGATAGATAAAGGGGAAGTTGTGGATGTGCACTTCCAAAAGCAGTTAATAAGTGTAGCTTATAAGTATACTTAATAAGAGAAGAGCTCATAGTTGAGGTAGTATATCAGCATGGATAGAGAGTTGCCAACTAATAGAAGACAAAGACTTGGGAAATAATAGGCTATTTTCAGGATGGCAGCCATTATCAAGTGGAATGCCACAGGGATCAGTGCTAGGGCCACCAATATATACAATATACATTGATAACCTGAATGAAGAAAGTGTATGCACTATTGCCAAGTTTGCAGATGACACAAAATAGGTTGGAAGACAAGTGGCAAGGATGACATGAAGAGTCTGCAGAATGTTACAGACAGTTTGAATGTGCAAAATCTTGACAGATGGAATATATTCTAGGAAAATTTGAGGTTGTACATTTTGGCATGAAGAATAGAGAAGCTGAAGATTATTTAAATGGAAAATTTATGCAGAAAGCTACAGCACAGAGGGATTTGGGAGCCCTTGTGCATGAATCATAAAAAGATGGCATCCAAGTTCAGTAAGCTGTAGGAAAGGCAAATAGAATGTCGGCTTTTACTTCAAAGGGAATGGAATATAAAATTAGGAGGTATTACAATATGGCAGTCGTCAGATCAGAACTAGAATACTGTGAGCAGTTTTGGGCACCTTACCTCAGGCAAGCTTACTGGGCACTGGAGACAGTCCAGAGAAGATTCAAGTATTTGATTGTTGATTTGGAGGGATTTTCCTGTGATGGCAGTTTGATTAAGTTCATCTTGACCTAGAGTTCAGAATAATAAGAGGAGACCTCATTGAAACATCTAAGATTCTCAGGGGTTTTGATAGGGCTGATGCTTAGAAGCTGCTTCCCCTTGTGAAATATCAGGACCAGAGGGGAATAAGACCTCACCCATTGAAGACAGAGATGAGCAGAATTTCTCTTCTCTCAGAGGTTGGTCAATGTGCAGAATTCTTTATTTCAGAAGGCTGTAAGGGTAAAAACACTATAGTCCTACTCCCTGTTATGAAAGAGACGACCAGTGGGTGGTTTAACTTGAGGGACACCACTCCCCAGGTGAGGGATGATGTCGAGAATGTTGGATCTTCATGGGAACCTTGGTTGGTGTGAAAATTGGCACATTTGGCAGCATTCTGCATGTCAAAATAGCTGATGAGCTAATTGACCCCTTGTGCACAAGGTCATTAAGTATATTCAGTGCTGAGAAAGACAGGTTTGTAGCCATTAAGGGAATCAAGACTTATGGAGAAAAGGTAGGAAAGTGGAGTTGAAGATTATCTCATTGAATGACAGAGCAGTCTGTTTGGGCTGAATGGACTGCCTCTGCTTCTACATCTTCATGGTCTTGTGGATTGTGGATTCCTGATGTTTCATGTTTGTGCCTGCAAAACATTTTATTTTGAAATTTTAAAGTCTGCAATTTCTGATTCAAGCCATTGCATTGAAACAAAAGCCTCAAAATGAAATAAAATTAATTTTCCTGATGTACTGCCAGCTGCCTGAGAGTGTGGGAGGAGTCCTCAGCACTTGCCAGTTCCAATAGCCCTATGCCAGTCCACAAGATAATATACAATGCTCCTGGCCCTGAGAGTACATCCCTGGTGAGGGATATGGGCACAGGACTCCTGAAATCCGTTATAAGAGGAGCTGCACTTGCCTACATGTACCATTTCAGAAAATCACTATAATCTAAATGTGCAATTATCCAATTTTCTTCCAAATCATTTATTCTATTTGTGAAATGGACAGAGGCTTGATAAGCACATGCCTCTGTAAAACACAATCGGATAACTTATCTACATTAAAGTCACTATATAATTGGTCATTTAAGGACATTGCAATGTTAAGATATTTTGCACGTATTGATGAAACAGATTTTCTTTCTTTTGATATTAAAAGCAGAAAATACCGAAAGTATTGGAAATGATCAGCAGGCCCGACAACAACAAAGGAAAGGGAAACAGAATTAAGTTTTCTGGTGATAACAAGGTGTCGAGCTGGATGAACACAGCAGGCCAAGCGGCATCAGAGGAGCAGGAAGGCTGACGTTTCAGGCCTAGAGCCTTCTTCAGAAATCTGAAGAAGGCTCTAGGCCTGAAACATCAGCCTTCCTGCTCCAGTGTTGCTACTTGGCCTGCTGTGTTCACCCAGTTGTTCACCGTGTTATCTCAGATTCTACAGCATCGGCAGTTCCTACTATCTCTAAGTGTTCTGGTGGATGCCTGTTCCACCGATTTACTGACTCATAGTCATGTCTTGATATACTTTGCCAGAAACGGCTTTGGTGAACTTCTTAACAGAGTAAGTGCCATTAGAAGAACGATGACCATTATCGATGAAACACTCGGTAGCTTTGGGCAATGCAGCCAATGACAATAACAATCAGGTTTGATCTGAATATTTTTTTACACCCATGTTACAATCTGAACTATGGGAGTGGTGCTGTAGAGTGACAGGGAGAGAATCAGCAGCTATACACACAGTTGTTACAGAAGCACTTTCACTTCAGCTGTCAAAGAACATAGGTTCAAGTACTGGACACTTTTATTTAATTGCAGATTCAGGCTTGTACTTTGGTTTTCTTTCCAGTGCACTTTTGACAAAGCCTGTCAGTATGTTGAAGTGCTTTCTAAGGGGTTCCTAAAGTTGTATGGATCTGTGCTGACATTTTCCTTTAATTGGCTGTACTCCTTTAAGTTTCAACTATGTGCAATTTTCTGCTCCTACATTGGTGTGCTCGCTCCACACGTCCAATGTTGTACATGAAGCTGTGCATAATTATAAGGATGAGCTGACAGTGGTAAATTGCATGCAAACAGCACCCAACAGTGGGTGAGAGCAGAACCTGTTTCAATTCATCTGGGTATAAACGGCACTCAAATCATAAAATCTATCCTTCTGCCTCAATCCCCAGGATATCCACATCACATCATTTTACTCAGATGCTCTGTGATTTCCATATGTTACATGATCTTGCCCATACACAGTGATTGTGCCCAAGTGCATTGTACAATGTGTAATGACAGTTCTGTACCCATACGGATAGGTGAGCTTATTTACTTATAATGTACCATCTGCTCTCTCAAAGGAAGAGGAACTGTCACCCTCCAGCAAATCTGAAGAGCACCACTCATCAGAGCACCAACTGTCATTATCCTACCTTGAAGCAGACACCAGCAGAGATACATGCTTCAGGAGAAGTCACTAATAATGTACAGGAAAAATTGAAAAAGAGAAGCACTGAGTACTGGAAAGAACTGTTCACAGTGGAGATTGATTGCCAGAGATTTTGAGAATTCAAATTCCTACTATCACTGCGCAGACAGATCAGTGACCTTCAGTGAGATGAACACTGCTGGAGTATTATGCACAGACTATTACAGAGGTGGCCAGCAATGAAGCCATGTCAGTAACACTGGCATCACATTATCCAATGCAAGTGGCAATAGTCATGATCTTTCAATAAAATAGGATAATTTTGGATTTTGGAAAAACCGTAGAGTAGAACGAGTCGTTGGTCATCGGTACTCAAAGTAACAATGTTGCAGGGCTCCAGTCCAGAAGGAAGAAAAAAGTGTAAAGCCAATCATACTTGGAAATAAGTATACTGCTTATACTAATATTTTATAAAGTATACATGAAAACCTGGAACAATATGTCCCATTCACAAGTTTTACTAGCTTTTCTTTTTGCGACACACACTGATGCAGTGGGCTGGATTGAAGCTGACTAATCTTGAACTGTTGCACTAACAGTAAAGGTAAGTTGGGGAGGGGAGGGAGAATGAAGTCCCAGGGCAGTAGTGACCTGGATTCTTCTTTTATTGACACAGTGTGGAGCTGGAGGAACACAGCAGGTCAGGTAGCATCAGAGGAGCAGGAGAATCAATGTTTCCGGCCTAGACCCTTCATCAGAGATTTGGGTCTAGGCCCAAAATGTCAACTTTCCTGCTCCTCTGTTGCTGCCTGACCTGCTGTGTTCCTCCATCTCCATACTGTATCGACTCTGACTCCAGCATCTGCAGATCTCCTGGATCTCCTTTTGTTTCTTGAGGAGCCCTTGTCCCCATAAGAATATCAACAAACTTATTTTGGTTGGGTTTCTTCTCTAGTACCGCCCGTAGAAGTGATCAGTGAGTGTATACTTTAATGATCCTCATCCTAAAATGACAGTGGGATCTTACCCCAATTTGCATTTTGAAACGGGTCAATCACCTCTGATAGGCAAGTGCCCAGTCATGCAAAGTTTGCCTGTAACAAATCTATGCTTGCTTTCATTCATTTGCCTGTATTTCGTAGAGGTCATAGAATTCCAACACTGTGGAACTTGGCCCTTCAGCCCGTTGATTCCAAACCAAGCCTCCACAGAGCATCCTGACCAAACCCAATCCTCCTGCCCTATCTCTGTAACCCTGCATATCCCACGGCTAATCCACCTAACCTATATATCCTTGGACACTATGGACAATTTATCATAGCCAATAAACATAACCTGCACATGTTTGGACTGTGGGATGAAACCGGAGCACCTGGAGGAAACCCATGCAGACACAGGGAGAATGTGAAAACTCCGCACAGACAGTTGACTGAAGGTAGAATTGAACCTGGGTCCCTAGTGCTGTGAGGCTGCAGTGCTAACCACTGAGCCACTGTATTATCAGCCTGATGTTGACCATAAGACTTTCCATTCTGTTTCATTTTTATCTCCATATCTTTAGTAATCCAGGGAGCAGTAGCTCTGGATCCGCATGTTATCCCAATGATGTGAATGTGACTAGCCTATGAATTGAACTATTTCCTCTTTGAAGATGTCCCATAGCTCATTTACCATTTTATATACAAATCACAGAATTCTAGAACTCGTTATCATTCCTTGCTATTAGCCCTTCTCCAGCGGAATCATTTCTTACATAATTTTCCCTTTTCCAGGTACTTTGCTCAAATCCACAATATTGAGATGCCCAGGTTCAGTTTGTAAGAACCAATGACATGTAGCAAGTCACCTTTGACCTGTGGGCTGCCTGAATCTGAATATATAGCAAACCGACGATGCAATGATTACAAATTCATTGGATCTACCTTTTGCAAATGACAACTTCGCTTTTTATTCCGCGACAATGTCATGGCGCCCGGCAAACATGAATCCCACACTTTTGGCCATCAAACTGATACTGACTCCATCCAAGATAATTAGGTGTGGAGCTGGATGAACACAGCAGACCAAGCAGCATCTCAGGAGCACAAAAGCTGACGTTTCGGGCCTAGACTCGTCATCATTGCTCTCTGATGAAGGGTCTAGGCCCGAAACATCAGCTTTTCTGCTCCTGAGATGCTGCTTGTCCTGCTGTGTTCATCCAGCTTCACACTTTATTATCTTGGATTCTCCAGCATCTGCAGTTCCCATTATCCCTGACTCCATCCATCCCTGGCCCTGTTCCAGCCATTTTATAGGAGCATACTGCATCTAGAGGAGGAAAAGTGATGGTTGGGAGTGCAGATGGCATTGAATACCATCAGCACTGGGTCCTGCCAGTTACACTGTCTAGATCCTGCATGCCTCCTATTACCTTGTGCTACCCAATCAACCCATTTCAACCCATCTACCTAAAGTGGAGACCACATTGAATTTCGTGGACAGCCTGCCCCCTTAGCCCCAGCATTGCACCTTGTTAATACCAAACCTGCTCCTCTGCTTGCCCCATGTGGAGGCATTAGTGCTGGTTACAGCCAAGAAACCTTCCCTTCTGTAGCCTACCATGCGCTGTGATGCTGTTCTGAGTTCCCCATATAACTTAAGATTTCCGGCATCACCATTCTTAATGCTGTTGCTCTAAACACCTCTGCCTGCCTCCTTCAGCCTCTATTTCTCCACATCTTCTATCATTGATGCACCGCACAGACTCCTCCCCGAATGGTCCTGAAATATTGACAGATAGACAGTTAGGAGTGTATTCATCCAGATCTCTGATCGTCTTCATCAAGCAACCCGTATTCATGACTGACCAGAGCCCTGAGTGCTATCGCAACTCTCCGACTAATGACAAGCAACTGTCCCTGAATGCTCATGATGGCCGTACAGAACTGAGCATAAAATTCACCCCCAGACTGTACTGCAACAGTTACCCCAACCATGAACGCCTCAGGCAGACCACTGTGACCACAATGATGCCTCTGAACTGTGTGCAGACTGTGCCTCTGACTGAAAGTACCAGGATGTCCTGACAGACAAGGAATGTCCTCACGCCACATTGTTCAATTCTGACATGTATGACAAATGGCCTACATGTAAATCTGCATGAAAGAGCCCCTTGAAACAGCAGCGGTTGCAGTCTTTGGCTTTCAAAGTGTTAACCAGATAAGATACGGAATGAATTATGTGAGCAGGGAGGTAGGTGCAAAATGAGTGAGTGATAAGAGGGCTGATAGATGATGAAATTAATGTTCATTGATGAAGGGTATGTGTGGCTGGTGGCTGTGAATCATGCCTTGAGATGTTGTTATGTTGGTGTCCGAAAGAGCAAGCTGTATCTGCCAGGTACTCCCTCTAGTTTCCTTGTTGAGAATTCTTGATATCTGCCTTATTCAACAAGTTTGGTGAGATGGAAATGTGAATGTCAGTGAGGTGAGCTGCAGTGTTAACAAGGAGTTTAACAGGCAAAAATCAATTGGCATCTTGCTGCTGCCAAGCAAAAATCTCAATATGCAGCTTGTGAAAAGCAGAAAGGATGGAGTTAGGGTGACCCTGACGTCGAGATGGACCACGTCACACTTATCGCTCGATTCTGCCACGCATCTCGCCAGAGCTGACCTGTAAGCTTCTACCCTCAGTCTCTACCTGTTCTAAACCAAAATGCCTTGTTTTCACCAGCTGTTGTAAACCACTGATATATAATTAATTTTCCAAAAACACTCTGGAGAGGGTGGTGTTTGGGTTCCCTACCCTGTAACACATACTAGATTAGCTGACCGTTCCAGAAGGTCTTTCTGACTGTTGTTTTGAGAAAAGCCCTGTCGAAAATAACCATCTCCCTTATGCCACTGTTTAAAAAGCCAAATGCTAGAAATTTTATATTTTTAAATCATAAATCTTTCTTTACATCATGTGCACCACAACTGCTGGCTGCTCCCCTTGCTACCTGGCATCATGTTCTACAATTGTTTAATGAAAACCCTGTAGTCCTTTTATCCCATTGCAACTTATCCGCATTTGGCTGTTGCATCCTGTCTCTACTCTGGTCATCCTTTGAAATGTTGACTTCATTGAATATGACTTGATGTGGAGTAAGACTTCTTATTCTAACTTTGCAGCTATAAATTGGTGCCAAAGGTTCATTGATAATCTGATCAAGATTTTATTGAGGAATATCCTACCCGTGCCACTTCTGAATGAAGAAACTGATATTGCTTTCCACCATGAACTATCCACTTACTACTCATCTAATGTCTTTGTGTATGCTTAGCAATGCTCAGACTATCAGCCCCACTGTCCTTTGCCTGATTGGGATAAATATTCACCATCTTACTATCTGCTTTCAAGTAGCACCAGAAGAGGGAAATTGATATGGGCTAAATGTTTCACCGTCTCAGTTTTGAGACTTTTATCCTCCAAAAATATTGTGGACTCTAATTATACCAGCACTTATTAAAGCAGACATGTACAAATGGTGAGTTCAACACAGATGTGTACCATCTAGTTTATTTTTCATTAGATCTTTAGTAATGTGGTGTGCTTGGGTGTGCTGTGGCTTTCTGCAATCCATTATTGCTAAGGATTTGCAACTGGATTTAAAAGTTTAAGTGGATTGCTATCTTGGCGTCTCTAAACTCAAGGAATCTTGCATCCAGTTCAGATATTCTGGAGGTCAGCCAATCACAAATCGGTGCCATAGGCTGTGATGTGCCCTCCACATCTGCGAGTGGAGTCTCTAGTGTCATCAGAAATCTCTCCTGCAGACCTCTCAACAGGTTCAATGAGCTGACCAGCACATGAATCTGGGTCAGTGTTAGAAGCTGCTCTTGCAGCAGGACCACTGTGGTAGATCAAAATCTAGGCCAGTGAACTGGAAACATTTTGATAAGCATTTACAGGGACTTGGGAAAATGTGGAATAAAAATAAAATAATTGAATTAAATGAATATTTCTGGTTTAATTTTCTTCCTGTAATAGTTTGACACAGAATATAATGAGAGAGGCATAATGTGATTGAAAATAGACACTGACGAGGGACATGTGCTGTTCCCAAATCATCAGTAATGTTGAATGGAGACTGTGAAGTACAAAGCTTGCTTTGTGAGTAGTTTTGATAATAGGTGATGCATTACATGCAAGGGTGTAGCTGCCACTTTGACATTCATACATGTGCAATACTCTTTGCCCTGCTGTGTGCCTCAGGTAAGAAGATTATTATGCCATCAATAGACACAGTTGGAAAGAGGATGGGATAATTATTCTTTTGTGCCTTCATATAAAACAAGTGTTATTGAATCAACAACCTGTACTTCATGTATCCTCTTTATTTTCCTTTCTATTGAATTCATTAATGCTTTGATTTTCGCTGTCTTCCAACATCAATTTCGCCCTCTTATTTCTTGTGTATCCAAGCTATCCTTGCTAATCAATTCGCCAATTTAATGTGTTTAATCTACTAGAATGGCACATCTCTGGCAAATGCTGTTAGACATTTCTCTGCAGCCCACCAGAAAGATTTTGTGGCAAATTTTAGTCTAGAATTATTACCTTTGAGGTTCTGCATATTAACTAGGGCCATAACTTCAAGAACAGGCATGTCTACTTCTAACAATGTTGTTGGTTCCAAATGGAGGCATCATGACGGCTTTATTCTCTGCATCTCAATCCAAGTTTGTTTCTAATCATAAGGGGATGTCCTTAATTATGGAACTGGGAAGACAACACAACCTCCAGGCAATGGCTGCAGAGAACAATATCTACCCTTTATAGTATCATCTATCACTTTGACATTCCTTTTCACTCCCCTTACTCAAATATCATCCTTTAATACGATGCCCCATTCAATTTTCTCAACTACCTGCAGTCCATGCAGGTGGAAATTACCTCATACCCGTTGATCAGTGTCAAAGCTGAGCTGAGGCTTTTCCATCACTCCATCCTGGATTCCCAAACCAGCCTAACTCTCAGCTACGGCCTTCTGCCGCTGACTATTCATCATCTCTAACATTCTGCCTGACCAAAAAGCCATCAGTAAAACTGTTTCATTAGTAACTCTCAGCATGTCTTAATATCTTGGACTTCAAGTGAATAAATATTCTCTGTAATAAATACAGCCTTTCAATGAAACCTGTGCATTTTTGAGTGTAATTTCCCAGCCAGCAGCAGAGGTTGAAATTTGAGGAATACATTGCTCTATGTAGTGAGGATTTAAGAAATCCGTTGCATTTTCTGAAAAGCAGGAGCGGGATATTGGATTCCGAAAGCATTTTTCAAGTGGCTGATGAGGTAATATAAATGAGTGCTAGGATGAGCTCCTCACAGTAAAACAGAAGCTACCTATGTATATTTAGAGATAGCTAATTTGAAAATGATCAGCGATCAACAACAGTTGTTTATGACTGTTTTCATTTTTGTTTAGAAGAGAATGCTTAAAGCAGGTTTATTTTTAGCCATTGTTTCTGGTTGCATACATTCAGCTAAAAATAATGTCTGCTTAATTTATTTAATGTAAAATTTTCAAAAAAGATTTGCATAAATGCTTGTTACATATTTTTGGAATATAATCGCAGTTGTTTAGTTTGCAAATATGGGAGCCAATTTTCCACAACAGCAATAAGATGAATAAGGGATTAAACTATTTTTTTGTGGAAGGTTAGATGTTAGCCAGGAGACCTCTTGTGCTGTTATAATTTGATGTGAGGTTATTTTTTATCCAGCTGAGATGATTGCCAGGTCTTTCACTCGATCTGATTTGAAAAAGAACGCAACAGAATTGGTAATATTCCATCAGAACTCAACTTTTGGAATTATCTTGAACGTGCGTCCCTCTAGTATCACAGTTAATGATGCAGCCAGAGCTCTGCAGGAGGCATGGTGGCTCAGTGGTTAGCAATGTGACCTCACAGCAGCAGGGACACGGGCTTGATTCCACCCTTGAGCGTCTGTCTATGTGGAGTTTGGTCATTCATCCTGTGTCTGTGTGGGTATCCTCTGGATGCTCTGGTTTCCTCCCACAGTCCAAAGATGTACAGATTAGGTGGATTGGGCATGGGAAATGCATGGTTACAAGGATTGGGTGAGATGCTGTTCAGAGGGTCACTGTGGACCTGATGGGCTGAATGGCCTGCTTCCACAACCGTAAGGATTCTACAAATTTTCATGTGACACTTTTTGGCTACGTAATTATTTTGAACTTTATAATAACTACAGAAATCAGCAAACATGCTAATGGTTCAAAAACAAGTAGCTGGAAAAGCTCAGCAGGTCTGGCAGCATCTGTGAAGGAAAAAAATCAGAGTTAACGTTTCAGGTCCAGTGATCCTTCCTCAGAACTTCCTCAGTTTACAGCAGTTCTTTCAGTTTTAATGCTGATGGATCACTCTTGATATCCATCAGCTTTGCATATCAGGAAATTGCATTGCCATCAGCATATGGTTTTCTGGTCATTAATTTTAAGAAAAATACATTTTTTTGCTTTCAGGATGGCTAGCAATTTCTCAGCAGCAAATAATTAAGTGGCTGAATTGTCTGCCAGTGTGTTTTCAACAGGGAGGGGATTGGGACACATGAAGCATGTATTAAATCTTGCAGGAATGACACGTCTCTTGCCCTAGCTAGCCCATTGTTTTCCCACCCAATTCCTGCTGGTCCAGATAAAACTGTAGGTAGGTTGAAATTGGCAGCAGAAATCAGCAGCCCAACCAGCATTTTAAAGAAAATTACCACAACCAATTAAGCTTTTCATGGTATAGTATTGGTGCTAACATATCTGAGCAGGGTGATTGAAATAAAACTGCAATTGAAATGGGCAAAATCCTGGACTTTCCTCCATAATGGCATTTTGGGTTTACTTACAGCAAATGGACTGCAGTATTTCAAGAGTGCAGCTAGAGATTGGCGATAAATGCAGGCCTTTTAAAAAATAACTTTCTTGTAGCAAGCAGAAAGAAAGGGATGTGCATGTCAATTGTTGGGTGCTTTATATGCATTGGACTGCCCACCCAAAATGATACCACCCCACGTTGTTCTTCCCTGTCTGGCCTGCAAAATCAACTCTCCCAGTCCCTTAGCTTCCTGTCAAGGATCCCTAGTACTTCTCCAAACAAGACCACCACTTTTCTGAGTCTGGAAGCCATGGTTAGTTTCATTGCCTTGCTGTTGGCCCTAACACTCAATCAGATTGGGCGATACCAAAATTGGTGGTATAGTGGACAGTGAAGAAGGTTATCTAAGATTATAAAGAAATCTTGACCAATTGCCTCAATAAGCTGAAGAGTGGCAGATGAAGTTCAATTTGCATAAATGCAAAGCATTGCATTTTTTGGTCAAAAGAAGAGACAGGATTTATACAATTAAAAGTTGGGCATAGGGTTGTGTTGTAGAGAAGAGAAACCTAGGGGTTCAGGTACATAATTGTTTAAAGTTGCAACACATGTAGATAGGATGGTTGAGAAGCCATTTGGCTTCATTGCTCAGACCTTTGAGTATCGGAGTTGTGACGTTATGTTGAGGTTGTTCAAGATGTTTGTGAGGCCTCTTGTGGAATATTGCGTCCAGTCCTGGTCACCCTCTTATAGGGAGGATGTTATTAAGGTGGTGAGGGCTCAGAAGAGATTTACCAGGATGTTGCCAGGAATGATAGGGTTTGAGTTATATGGAGAGGCTAGATAGGCTGGGAGTTTATTCACTGGAGCGTAGGAGTTTGAGGGGTGACCTGATAGAGGTTTATCAAATCATCTGGGACATAGATAAAGTGAATGGCAGGTGTCTTTTCCCTGGAGCGAGAGATTTCAAGATGAGGGGGCATATTTTTAAGGTGAGAGAGAAAGAGTTTAAAAAGCCATGAGGGGCATTTTTTTTTTACGTAGAGAGTGGTTCGTGTGTTGAATGAATTTCCAGAGGAAGTGATGGATGTGGGTACAATTACAATGTTTAAAGGACTTCTGGTTAAGTACATGAATAAGAAATGTGTGGAGGGAGATGGGCCAATGTGGGTAGGTGGGACTAACTTAGTTTGGGATTATGTTTGGCCATGGAATGGTTGGACTGAAGGGTCTATTTCCATGCTGTATGACTGTGACCCTGAGTGGGACTTCATCTTAATAAGGATCGAAAGTCTCACTCTTTGCTTGATCAACTCATTGGCAACCCATATCACTGCAGGTTGGTCCGCTTTTATGCTGTTGGGTCGGTGTCCTACTCTTGCTATTGGAAGCACGGCAGCCCTCACCATCAGCTGTCCATCCCATTCTATTCCAGAATTTATCTGATGGTGCCATGTCAGTAGTTCATTTGGTCAGGGTAGTATTTTCTTGAGGACACTCCATAGGCCTCAGTTGGTATTCCAGACTCCAGTGCAGTGAACCTGTTCCACTGATTTCAGTACATCACTGGTTAATTTCAATTGATTGAGGTCCAGAGTAAACTGGCCAAACATTTTAATGGCTAAAATAACGATGAGTTGGGTATTCAAAAAAGAATTTAATGTAATGCATATCCAAGTTGTATTCCTAAGTGGCTGAAACTCTACTTGTCCAAAGAAAAAGCCCCAGAATTACTAAATAGGTAAAGGAAATCAGAAAAATAAATATAAAAGCGACAAAAAATGCAAAAAATAGCACTGTTCATAGTAGGGACGAAATAAACAATGTCAAAAAAATATGAAACGAGAGGATGAAAAGAAATGTGCAAATTATATCAAAATGATCATGCAAATAGTTGATAATTATATTAGGGAAAAGAAGATGGCGTCTGGAGAAATAAGGTGACTGGTACAAAGGTATAATCATTGAAGATAAATGAGCATTGAGCTGCTGAATAATTACTTCTCTGCAATACTGACAAAAAAGAACGTCAACATGCCAGAAATCCCACGGAAGCAGTGACAGGGACTCGTCAAGATTAACATAGTGAAAATGAGAAACAAATAAAATAATAGCATTAGAGAATGGCCAACCCCAGGTCCAGATCATTTCCAAGTCAGAGATTTAGCCTAACGTCTGTTACCACAAATTTGCTTAGGTCCATTGTTAATGATGAAGTGATTGAACGTATTGAAAGTATTCACTTGAGCAGAAAGTGCAAGCATGGATTTATAAATGGGCCGATGCAACTGATAAGCCGACCTGATGTGTATGGAAGTCACTTAAATGCACTTTCAGAAAGTCTTTGCTTCATTTCCTCATAAGGAACTGTCACCTAAAGTTGAAACCCATGGATTTAAGGCCAAGAAATTGGCCTGGTTAAGACATTTTCTATGCAGCAGGAGGCAGAGTGCAGTTCACAGGAGGGACTCTACTGGCAGGATGTAACTAGAGGTACTGTTAGAACCTGTGTTGGAGTGTCAGCTATTCATGGTGAGCTTAAATGAATGGTCAAAACTCCTCCATGGATACCACGAGCAATTTTGGGCATCACATCTAAGGTAGGATGTATTAACTTTGGAGACTGTCATATAATTAACTCGTATCTAAGAATTAAGTTATAAGGAAAGATTACAAAAAATTGGGTATGTTGTCCTTAATTTAAATAGTAAATTGACCAAAGCTTTCAAAATGTTAAGGGGCATCGATAGGAGGTATACAGAAACAACATCTGTTTTTGTGAAAGTCTGTCACTAGTATCAACAAAAAGGCTAGAGCCAGAAAGGCGACTGACTTTCACCTTCCCTGCCCATCTTGAGACACTATCTCCAGATACAAGGGTGACTACATCTGCTGCACACTTCCTTGGTCTCTTCCATCCACTCCTGCTTGGTTTGAGAGGTTTCCCATCCTTGGCAAACATCCCTAATTTCAGCTTCAAGAGCAATGTCTTCAGGTAAGAACATGAAACCCAGGAATCGACCTTCCTGGATCTTCTTTCCATTCATCTGCCTGCTGATATTCAGTTCACAATGCTGTGAATGCACAGGTGAAGTGTTGGTTACCATTAAGAGTATAATAAAAGTGATTTGCTGAAGCCTCCAGGTTTTTTTACAGGCTGTTTCTTTGCTGAGATTAACTGCAGTTCCTTTCATGTCTGTAAGGAATGCATTGTGATTTAACTTAAATAATCCTGTGACCAGCAGTTGGAACCCTTGAAGTAGTTTCATTCATTTTCTAATGACTAGTTACACCTTTCATTGGGTTCGGTCATCCTTTTAACACGTTATTCTGAATGGTCAAAGAAAGTCATGGAGACAATATAGAATCAATATAGAATCAGTCAAGTTTTAAGCCTATGCTAGTTGTATCGTTGACACATACACATGTGCAAACAAAGCAAAAATAGAGTAAGGCAGTGTGCTGGGAACAAACAGGCAACTAATGTTTTGGAGAAATGAAGTTTGAGTTGTGCTTACAAATAATGCAACACAATCAAGTTGAAGCAAAATAACCTTATCCTTGAGAACCAGACATTGAAAATATGAAGACAGAGCAACTTTGGCGTGCACTCCTTTGATTCAAAAATTTCACAACAATTGACTGGTACAATGTGAGGACTTAGCTTAATTAAATATGATGAAGCATGACAATGAACCAGTATTCTGACAATCAACCAAAATAATTTCATAATTTAAATTGTATTGTTTATCATTTTAGAAAACTTGCTTTTAGGAATGACTGAGTTTATTGTCCATGCATGTGACGTTAAGTGGTTGCTTTCTTTGGATAAT
This sequence comes from Stegostoma tigrinum, assembly GCF_030684315.1. Lineage (NCBI taxonomy): Eukaryota > Metazoa > Chordata > Chondrichthyes > Orectolobiformes > Stegostomatidae > Stegostoma > Stegostoma tigrinum. Next base: position 61,439,517 of record NC_081355.1, on the reverse strand, counting down.
AGCCTTTCCTCACAGTGACTGTAGGTGTTAGTGAGGGCGAGATGGTGCTGTGAAGTGGCGATTGTCTGTTGCGGTAGTAGTAGCGCAGTGACGCCTGGTTGCAGCAGTGCCGTCAGTGTAGCAGCAGGGACTTGAAGCACTGGGGTGGAGGAACCTGAATCCAGGCCCAAGGCTGAGCGAGAAGTGGGAACTGTTCTAAAGACCACCTAACTTTATTAAGATGTGACTACAAGGTGAATTTTTATTGTTTTATTTTTCTGGCTTTACATTCTGTGTTTTAAGATGGGACTGGAGAGTGGTGACACAAAACAACATTTTTCATTGTATTTGCAATAAATACACATGACAATAAATCAAATCAAATCAATACATCAGTCCTGATCTTTGCTTGTAAAGTACAAATTCTTGCTTAATCATTGCTCATTTGCTCTTATTTTCTTTCATATTATCGTAAATACCCTTCTAATCTTTTTCATTTATCTCTTCGCTCTCTAGTTTGTGCTACCAGCCTACTAACCTGCTAGCTATTCAGAGACAATGAACACAGCTTGGATTGGGCTCATCAGAAAGAAGTGTTTCAAGTCTGCTTGACACTTCCTGACAATTTTGCAGCATTTCACTGAACATTGCTCACCAATAGATTAGAGTTCACTTTTAGCCATTCTTGTGTATAGCTTAGATTAGATTCCCCACAGTGTGGAAACAGGTCCTTCGGCCCTACAAGTCCACACCGCCTGTTGGAGCATCCCACCCAGACCCACCCCCCTATAACCCACACACCCCTGAACACTATGGGCAATTTAGCATGGCCAATCCACCTAACCTGCACATCTTTGGACTGTGGGAGGAAACCGGAGCACCTGGAGAAAATCCACGCGGACACAGGGAGAATGTGCAAACTCCACACAGGCAGTTACCCGAGGCTAGAATCGAACCCGGGTCCCTGGTGCTGTGAGGCTGCAGTGCTAACCACTGAGCCACCGTGCCACCCATTAGTCTTTGATCAACTAATTTCTATGCTTGCTTTCCTGCCAATCCCCTTTTTAAAATTATTTTACTTTATTTCTGGCAAGACCAGCATTTATTGTCCATGCCCATTTGCCTTTGAGAAAATGGAGGCAAGGCAGCTCCTTGAGATCCACGTGGTGAAGATACTCCTACAATGTAGGTCGTATAGGGAGCAATGATTGATTTCCAAGTCAGCGTAGTGTATGATTTGGAAAGGAATTTGCCAATGGTGGTGTTCACATGTACCTGCTACCATTATCCTACTTAGTGGTAGTAGTCGCAGGTTTGAGAGGCACTGTTAAAGAAACCTGGATGATTTCCATTGTATCTTGTACATGGTACACATTATTGTATCTTATCAATGATTCAGACTACAGCCATGAGGCACTGCTAGTGAAGGGATTAATGTTTAAGGTAGTGGATGAAATGAATTGAATTTCTTGATTTTCTTGGAACTTCAAACATCTAGTAAACTTAATAACATAGTGATCTTTTCAGCCTAATGTCTACTCCATTTTTCTTACTTCCCTGCCACTTCAACCTTGTTTAGTTTGAGTCTTGCTTGCATTGTCTCAGCAACACGGACCCATGTTGTCCTTTTCACAGCTAACATTTACACCCATTTTAAATCCCATTCAGTTCTTTATCACCTGTAGCACTGCCTTTTTGGGGCATTCTCACCATCTGTTGTGCATGCCCCTCCTTTCCCCTTTCTGCTAAAAGCATAATTTATCATCTCCTTTCAGTTCCAATAGAGTCACACCAGACTCAAAACACTAACTCTGATTCTCTCCACGGCAGAAGCTACAGATGTGCGGAGTTTCTCCAGCATTTTGTGTTTTTATAATATTTTCAATACAGTTCTCTGGGCTGCTCCCTGCAGGGTCACAGCATCAGAGAGTCATACAGCACAGAAACAGACCCTTCGGTCCATCAAGTCCATATCGACCATGATCCCAAACTAAACTAGTCCCACCTACCTGCTCCTTCCCCATAGCCCTCCAACCCTTTCCTATTCATGTACTAATCCAAATGATTTTTAAACATTGTAATTGTACCCACATCCAACATTTCCTCAGGAAGGTCATTCCACATGTGAACCACAATCTGAGTAAAACATTTGCCCCCTGTAGCTTTTTTAAATTGCTCTCCTGTCACCTTAAAAATGTGCCCTCTAGTCTTGAAACCTGCTATCCTCGGGAGAACACACCTACCATTAACCTAATCTATACCCCTCATGACTTGATAAATTTTTTCTGTAAGGTCACCTCTGAACGTCCTGTCAGGTAATGTGGCAGCAGTAACCGTTTGCTGTTTTAAGTCCCTTTCCTCACAATGTTAGGCATCAGTTACTGCTTTCTTTCTGTCTATTATGAGGTATGAAGGGCAAATAGCAAACTGTACCTGGAGCATATTTTAATATGGTCAGGCTAATTATTACTATCACATCAGCAGAAGATTAAGGATAAAGTCCCTTTCAGATAGCAAGTTCAAAGAATATGGTACAGGAAGTAATGCAGTGGCATGGATTAAGGATTGACTAATAGACAGAAAACAGAGAGTATGACTAAATGGACTATGCACACATTGGCAAGCTGTGACTATTGAGGTACCATGAGGATCAGCACTTGGCCCCCAGCTGTTCACAGTATATGTCAATGATTTAGACATGGGGACCAAATGTAATACTTCCAAATTTGCAACTGATACTAGGCTAAGCAGGAATTTGTTGTTAACAAGCGGTTATCCAATCCTCTTTTGAAACTAATTATTGAAATGGTTTCCATCACTCGTCAGACACTGCAGCCCAAAATAATTCATGCATCAAACTGTTGTAGCCTTTATATGTTGTGCAATTTCTATTAATTTATCACAGCAAATCAGTCATGAAGCCAGCATTAAGCTGAAGATGCAGCCAGCCGTAGCAAAAATCCTACACATGATTATAAACTCTTCAAAAAGACATTAGATTCCACATATGTGCTGCCAACACAAAACTCCACCTCACCTTCACTTCTCTTGAGAATTGGTTGTTATTTCTCATGCTGTTTTGCAAAACCTAAATTTGGCTGAGCAGGCATTTCTTCAATTAAATGTTAGAAAGAAAGAAGCAATTTTCTCTGGGTTCCTACTACAAACTTTGTTGTCTAGTCATCAACATAATTTTCTCTTTGGTGAATCAGACTGTTCCTACACCATCATCCTATTTAATGCTGACCTCAGTTTCTCAACTCATAACTTTCGATCACCAGGACCACCAACCTCCACCCCAATAACATCACTTCTTTTGCCTCATCTCGTCTGTTGCTGAAATCCTCATCCATGTTTGTTATGTGTGGACAATGTTGTCTTGACCAGCCTCCATGTTCTACCCATGCTTCATTTAAGTTCATTGGAATTCCACTGTGCATAGCCAAACCCACGGCAATTCCCGTTGGCTTGTCAGCTATGGTTGTATGTCTCTCCATGAAATTATTCCTCCCTATCACTGTAACACCGGCCAATCTCCATTCCTCACCCATTAGCCACTTGTGAATGCGGCAAACATTCAAATAGAGCCCTCTTAAATTTGTCTTTTTGACATCATTCCACATTCAAGGCATACTTGATGCCTGGCTTTGTTTCTTCCATCTCCTAGTCACCCTCATGGCTATCCTACTTCCGGTTTCCAGTTTAAATCCTTTTCATTTTGGATTACCCCACAGTTTCCCATCCCCTCTGACAAGCTGGTTTAAACCCGCCCCAACTGCAGTCATAATTCTGCCTGTGAAGATACCAGTTCCAGTCTTGTTGAGATATAACTCACGCAAGTCCCTCCTGTCCCAGAACTGATCCTAATGTCTCAGAAATCTGAAGCTGCCCCTCCTACACCAGCCACATATTCAATCGAGCAATCCTACTGTTCTTATGCTTATTAGCATGTGGCTCTGGGAGTAATCCTGGATTACTGCTCTTGATGACCTGCTTTTCAATTCCCTTCCTAATTCCTCGAACTGTGCTTCCTGCACCTCATCCCTCTTTCTACCTATGTTATTGGTACCAATGTGGACCATGACTTCTGGCTGATTTCCCCTTCCTTGGAAGGATATCATGTAGCCGCTCCATGACATCTTTGAACGTGGCAGTACATCATCCTAAGGTCATGTTTAATACCACAGAAAGGCCTGTCTGATATGGAATCCTGTATACTATTGCCCTTCCATTCAGCACATTCCTATACACCAGATACAGGCTTATTTCACTGACTTGTCCCTGACTTATTCCCCTGAGGAATCTTCCAAAATCAAATGCCAGTTGGCAACCACATTAGACTCAGTGGAATCCTGCACAACCTGCCAGTATTCCTTATAGTGCCAGGTTCCCACTCTCTCACTGCCTGTACTCTTCTAACCTGCTGGTATGTGGGTTGTCTGCGTATCCCTCTGCCTCAAGGATGCACAGTAGTGACTCCAGCCTGCTCAGGTTCCGAACCTCAAGATTCAAGCTTGTGTAGCTGGTGACACTTCCTGCAGATGACTTTGTTTAGGACACATGGTATATCCATTACCACACAAATATTGCAGGATGCACACTGAACGTGTCCCTTTTGACCTTCCATCCCATTATTCTAAAAACTGATTATTATGCTGAGAAGAAATGTAAACTTGCTATGAAAACTTCTAGCAGTTTAATATTATTTCACTCATGTTGAATCTGGTTTCCTTCAGTTTTAATTTATTTTTTTTTATTTTGACTAGATTCAATTTTCCCTCCTGTTTGTCAGTGGACTTGCTGGGCCGAAGGGCCTGTTTCCACACTGTTGGTAATCTAATCTAATCTAAAAGCAGGCAGTGCCTTCTATCTAGTAAATGATATGTATAATGTTTTTAAGCTATTTAGACTCAACTGAAACAGCAGCTTCTCACCAACTAATAAGCTTCACAACTTCCTGCGACATCAGTCTCAGATTTTCTTTTCACACCCAGCCTGTCTTGTTGAAAATGAAGGGACTCGCTGCTCACCACACTCTTTGTAAAACTTGCTGCCTCCTGTCTCCAAGCTGCATTCCCTATCAAAATGCTAAATTATAATGGTCATTGACTATCTTCCTCCATTGGTGGGCATTCCCCCAGACAGCTGAATGTGCACTGACCTGGGTGGTAACCTTGGACAAGGCTGGCATGATCTGCTGTTGTAACCTCCACTGTTGGCCTCTGGGGAAGAAGATGTCACATCTCTATACCGCCCTAGGACCTCCTAGTCACTGCCAACAAATTGGGGTGCCACATTTCTCATGTTTTCCTTGTACAAGGCAAATGTCAGGAGTCAAGCTGGGCAGCTTAGCCTAACTGTTCTTGTCCAGGAGCTCAATGGCCTTTTAAAGGTGATGCTAATTAGGGTAGCACACTGGCCCAGTGGTTAGCACTGCTGCCTCACAGAACCAAGGACGTAGGTTTGATTCCACCCTCAGGCAACTGTCTGTGTGGAGTTTGCACATTCTCCCCATGTCTCTGTGGGTCTCCTCCGAGTGCTCTGGTTTCCTAACACAATCAAAAGACGTGCAGGTTAGTTGAATCGGTTAGGTTAACTGATAGCTCAAATAGTGTGCTTCCACACTGTAGGGATTCTATGGATCCATTCTGCAGTATCCTGGTAGCATCCCAGGTTTGTGAATAGTAGAATGGGTGAGAGAGGTTTACCGACCCCAAAATGGCTGAAGCCAGGAAAGGGGTTGGCAATTTGGCATACCAAGTGGTTCTACGACTTTTGGACCCCAAATTGTTCACGCACACTGGATAAACCATTGTCTTTCTCACCACTTGTGTGAGATGTCCCAATTAAATGAATGGTATGTCATCAGTTTTAATGGAACTTTATATCTTTGAGGATATGACAGAATTATAAAGCCACAAAAGAATAAAGCTTGACAGCTGCACACCCTGAACCCATCTTGCGTTCAGAAATGAGGCATGGCAAAGACTGTGGAATGAAACATTCATTATTTTGGGCACTCAAAACCAACAGCAGATGTTTCCAAGTCAGAGAGAACTGTTAAATATACACATTAATGATCTCTGTCTGCCCCAGCCAGTACTGAGTCTTGGCGCCAACATAGAGAAGTACCCTCCGGCACAAGTGGCATGTTCCTATTTCTCACAACAGGCATCTTGTCCTGATAAACAGTATTTACTGTCTAAATACCTCATTACAAAGACCAAAGAACTACCAACACTAAATGTAATCTCTCTATTTTATGACTTGGTCTGAACCCACAGGATAACATGTGGTATAGCCAGTACTCTAAAAATATCATTGATATCAATATAATCTTGACATTATAATTCACACTCCTCATAAAGGCAATTCATACTGTTTGTTGAAGCAAATCATTGATAAATCTTATATGGGCCTGACTGATGAGGCCTATAGCGAGATGTGTGGCAGAATTGGGCAATAAGAGTGATGATGTCAAGATCATCTCTGCATATTTTTATATTTATCTCAAGCAGTGTGGTAAGATTCTCCCTTAGTTAGAGTGAGATGCCAGTTGACAATAACCATTGATTGCCAAAAGCCTTATTAGGCCAGATCTCACTTCATTAATATTCAGACTCCAATCTCAACAAACTCAGCGAACAGGCTCAGTTTTGGGAAAAACTCAACAAAGAAGCCAGAGCAAGTACTCGACTTACTCTCATCGTGCCCGCTCCCTTAGCCAACTACTGCATGCTTGCAGCATCCCTACCTTGTCTCGCTGTGCCAGTTAGTGCTGTTACAGAAAGAGGACACTTGCCTTGCCAGCCCAGGAAGTGCACATCTTGCTGTACAGCATTGTGCTACATCAATCCGACCCCAGCACCACATGCCAACAGGTTATGCTACAAACATGCAGCAAGTGAGGGTCATGTATCCCAGATCTAAGGGGTATAGTCCATGGAGGCACCTGTCAGACAGAGTCTGCAGGCATTGTAAGGCAGGCGCAGCCTTCCATGCCAGTCCAGAGGATTGGTCATGATCAGGCATTAGGTTGGTGTGGTTTTTGGTCCTTGGATCCTTGGAGGAGCTGAGCCAAGACAGATGGATTTGCCATTTACACGATATGTGGAAGCAGCAGAACATTTGAAAGTGCAGCTGACTGCAAGGAGAAGCAGTTTGTCGCATTGCCATTTCCAGGATCCGACTTGTGCAGCTTCACGACTCTGTGCGAAAGTCGTAAAGCTCGCAGATATCCTTGAAAAGGGCAGGGTGCCTTTTTTGTAGGACTCAAAAAAAAATTTCAAGCAGTGCCACCAAGATTTCACCCTTTCAAAGCCAAGTGAGGAGCTGAAACGCAGAAGTTGTTGGAGTGTGAGGCCTGTAGCCTTGAAAAGACCTACATCTTCGGCTTCCCTGACTTGGTTATCCAATGAGAAGGAGAGCATGCTACGGAAGGGAATGAGTGCACATCGCATCCCGGAAACTGCAAAATGAGGATGATCCCTTTGTACATAGAGGCAGTGAGTCGAACTGGATGAACACAGCAGGCCAGGCAGCACCAGAGGAGCAGGACAATTGACATTTGGGGGCGGGACACTTCTCCAGAAATGGGTGAGAGGGAAAGGAGCCATGAGATAGAGTGAGAACAGGTGGGGCTGGGGAAGGTAGGTAGGATGGCGATAGCCGAGTGCAGGTAGGGAGTGAAGGGAATTGGTCAGTGGGATGGATGGGGTGGATAGGTGGGAGAGACAATGAACAGGTTGTGTCAGGTCAAGGAGGTGGGGATGAGAGCAAAGGTTGGACATGGGATGAGGCCGGGGGTAGGAAGATTTTAAAACTGGTGAATTCCATGTTTAGGCCATCGAGCTGTAGGCTCCCAAGTCAGAATATGAGGTGCTGTTCCTCCAGTTTATGTTGGTGTCAGTGTGACACTGGAGGAGGCCCAGAATAGACATGTCGCCCAGGGAGTGGGAGGGGGTGGTAAAACGGTTCGCAACCGGAAGGTGTTGTCGTTTGTCGCGTACAGAGCATAGGCGCTGTACAAAATGGTCTCCAAGTCTCCGTTTGGTCTCTCCAATGTACAGGAGGCCACATCGGGTGCAGTGGATACAGTAGACTAAGTTGACAAATGTACAGGCAATTGCCTGTCTGATATGAAAGGTTTGCTTTGGACTTTAGAAGGAGGTGAGGGGGGAGGTGTAGGGGCAGGTGTAGCACTTTCCTGCAGCTGCAGGGAATGGTGTCGAGGGTGGTGGGTTAGTGGGGGGTGTGGAGCGGACGAGGGAGTCTTGGAGAGAGCCGTCCCTACGAAAGGCAGATAGGGATGGGAGGGAAATATATCTTTGGTTGTGGGGTCGGATTATAGGTGGCGAAAGTGGCGGAGAATGGTACATTGGATGCGGAGGTTCGTGGGTGACATGTGAGGACAATGGGGAGTCTGTTTTTATTTTTGTTGGGAGGAGGGGATGTGAGGGCAAAGGTGCAGGAAAAGCAAGGGATGCAGTCGAGAGCATTTCTGATCACCGGAGTGGGGGGAGTAGCGGCCCTTGAAATAGGAAGACTTCTGGGATGTCTGGGAGTGGAACACTCCATTTCGGGAGCAGATATGACAAAGGCATAGGAATTGGGAGTGGGGAATCATATTCTTGATGGCTGTTGACCTGCACATTTTTCAGTGTGGTCTACTGGATCTGCTGCTCCTGATGTAGCCTCCTCAACATTGGTGAGACCTAGCGTAGACTCACAGAGTGTTTCGTAGCTAGCCTGTCGTGTTCCTCCAGCTCCCCACTGTGTTTTCTCTGACTCCTCTCTGACTCCAGCTTCTTCAGTTCTTGGTATCTCTCAGTGTGATAACGTGTTTGTACCCTGAGGGAGGATCCATACTGACTGTCGTGGACATACCCGGATATGATGGAAAACTGTGGAGGTGAAAACTCAGATTAGTTCAGACCTGGCACCATTCTGTGCAGATCCACATGTGCTGCCAGAACCATTTAAGATCTCAGCATCACCAGGTTATCTGCTGCCAGCCCTTTCCAGAGGTCAGCAGTAGACACTGGCAGCTGATCTTGGTCAGCTACTGCGTCGGGGCAATTCCAGATGCCCTGTTGCTCAGAGCAGGGGAGCACATAAACTTCCCAGAGGATGTGGTGTCATAGAGAGAGTACAGTGGGATATTAGCTTCTCCCACATTGTCACAGAGCATTAGCCTGACACGTAGAAAATCCTTGTATTCCGTGCCAGGATGCTGCTGATTGTCTGTGCATGGCATCCTGAAAACCGCCACCAATATTTTTATATGTAAATGCTTACATTGATAAAATGAGACATAAGATTAAAGCTTTTTTTTGTCTTTCACTAATCTGGACTACAGTAAAAAAAGAAAACTCAGAAAGGGAATGTCAATCAATCAGGTAGAGAAAACACTGCTAATTGGCTGAGCCATGATTGGCATGGATATAGGGCTGGAACTGTGAACTGTCAGTCTTAGTCAGCTAATTAATTACCAGCCTTGTCTGAGTTTAATCAGTTAATTGAGATTGACCACAGGAACTATTCACAACCGTGCTTTTTTTATACTCCACTCAATACTTTAGCATTGTAAATCCCAACTTTGCAGCTGTATTGCTTCCAAGGATCAGAGAATCATAGAACCCTTACAGTGTGGAAGCAAGCCATTCAGCCCATCAGGTCCACACTGACCATCCAAAGGGCAGGCCACCCAGACCTACCATCCTTATCCCGTAACTCTGTATTATCCATGGCTAACCCACCTAGCCTGTGCATCACTTACGGGGCACTGGTGTTGAGGTCCAACTTGCCCTTAAACATCAGGGCTGCTGTTTTGTATGTTCCCAATGTGCCCTGGTTTTGATGAAAGGGAATGGGCAATTGACAAAATGTAGAACGGATCTACTGTCTGAACCCCTCCTATTCCTGCTGGGATGAATAGGTAGAAATCAAGCCTTCAATTATGCCTTCAGCTCAAGGCTCTCAGGATCCTTCCAGATTTGCTTCATTTATTCATTTTATTTGTAACTCCCCCATACAATGAATGAGAAGGGACAGTTATATTTCCTCACTTCCAAATGGTTTATGTATAGTGTTATTAATAACACTAGTACTGAATCCTGAGTGAATTGTCTTCATTTATTCTATTGCCTTTTTGATTCTTGCCACTTTGATGCCATGCATTATGAATAAGGCTCTTGTCAGTTTCCTTTCAAAGCTATTTCATTCACCTTGAGAATAAATTTCAGAAATTTGAATTTAGGTGGGTGAGATGGATCTAATTGAGTGAAAATAAAGATTAATTCTTGTATTTTTTGGAGTAAAAGAAATAACGAATGAAAAAGTAAACTGTTGACCGGGTTGTGTATTTCTGATGGGAGTTCAGCCAGAAACTTAGCATAAAGTGGTTAGTTCAGTGAGGATCATCTTGTTAGCCAGTGATGCTGACCTCTTTGCAGGTCAGAAATTTGCAAAGAGTTCTTATGTTCTAATTAACGGAATAACCCAAAAGCTAGGATACAGGATATTGTTAGCGCATCTGTCAGCTGCCATAACATTATCTGCATTTCACAGATGGAGACATTGTTACAGGGCATGTGTTCCTTGCAGCTAGGAATGACATAACCCCTATTGTCATCCAGTGTTGGAGCTTTGTAAACTACCTGTCAATTTCTATTCTGGAATGTGCCGATATATACAGATGTATTTTGGTGACATGAGTTTTCAGGGCACAGAATGTCTCTGCATTCTGCTTAGTCTCCTCGTTGCTGCTGTTGTTGATACACTTGTCATCTGTGGAAAGACTTTGTAAATATCCCCTCCCCTACTTCCTTAATGTCATACCTACCAGGGTAAGGACCAGATCCCACTGACCTTGATTGTGCTGCCAGATGCACTGAGGTGATAATTGTATGACAGCTTGGTGGTGCTATTGCCCCATCCCTTGATCCTAGCCTTTTGCTTTAACTGCAAGGCATTTAAACAATTTCTGTCAGCAGAGATTCTTTTCTTGCTATGGCCGAGCACAAAATCCTGCAAAAATACTGCGAGAGACCAGACTACTGGCTTCAGGAGTTTTGCATCCTTAAATTATTTGGTAGAATTCGTTGATTATCTGTCTGTTTTACAGATAAATTAGTTTGAATTCAATTAAACCCTTTTTATTTAGTCTGGTGGAAAAATTATCTCATATATATACCCTCAATAGCAGGCTAAGATTTTTACTGAGGTTGGAGGTGTTTGGCAGAAGGATAAATGTTGTCAAGCTATCTCCAGATCTGTTTGAGCAAGAAATGAGTGCAGCCTTCAGTCAGGACATGCTCAACAACAGTAATATTTTACACACTGTGCCTTAAATGTGATTTTAAAGAAGAAAAGGCCCAAGGCAGTTCACAGGAGTATTATAAAGTAAGTTAAATGCCAAGCCCCATAAGATAATGTGAAGGCACATCGCCAAAACCTTGGCCGAAAAGGTAGATTTTGAAGAGCATCTTAAAGGATGGAAGAGAGATAACAGCCAGAGGTTTCAAGAGAGAATTCCTGGAGCATGGGCATCAATGGTGTCGCATTTGAAATTGGCCTGCTCAACAAACGAGAATTCGATAAACTCTGATCCCTTGGAGAGCTTTGAGGATGGAGACGATTGCAAGGATAGATAGGGAGGAGTAGATCCATGAAGCGATTTAGAAACAAGGATGAGAATTTTAAAGTTAAGACGTTGCTTGATCAGGAGCCATCTCAGGTCTGTAAGCACACTGATGATAGGTTAATGGGACTTGGGGAGAACAAGGAAACGAAACTTACCTCAAGTTTGCAAAAGGTAGAGTGTAGGAAACCAGCCAGGACTGCATTGGAATATTTAACTTAGAAGATGAAGAAGGCTTTCATGAAGGTTTAAGCATTGGATGAGTTAAGACGAGCAAAGTCAGGTGCTGTTAGGGAGGTGGAAATATGCAGTCTTATTGATGGCATGTGTATGTAGTCAGAAGCTCTCACAAAGTCAAATATGATACCAAAATTGCAAATGTTGTATGGACTTTGCCTTGAAGAGAGTTCATCTTTATGATGCTTTATGCTGAATGTACACAATACTGTGACTCTGTCGTTCGCTGTGGGTCTGCAAGCTACACACACACACTCACACACGCGCAACACACACACACACACACACACACACACACACACACACACACACACACACACACACACACACACAGACACACACACACAAACACACCAGTTGTAACAGAGATAATGGGAACTGCAGATGCTGAAGAATCCAAGATAGCAAAGTGTGAAGCTGGATGAACACAGCAGGCCAAGCAGCATCTCAGGAGCACAAAAGCTGACATTTCGGGCCTAGACTCTTCATCAGAGAGCACACAAATCAGTTCCTGTCCTGTCAGCTTCATAACATGTAATATGTTTTATTGTTTTAATAAACTAACCCACAGAGTTCATCAGTCCCTGAAGTACAGTTGACTTTCAGGCCATTATTATTAAAATGCCAACAAAGACTCTGGTTTAGTCTCAAAGTGACTAGAATGAAGGACCAAGTCAGTAATGTGGGAATGGAGTTTGGAATGTGGGACCAAAGATAATGATTTCCACTTGCCCACTGTTTTATTGGAGGAGATTTGGTCTGATTCAGTGCTGGATAAGCCATCAGATAATATAGTAGCTAATAATACCAAATCAGGAGAGTTGGTGGTGAGCTGGAGCTGGGTGTCATATGTCAGCATATATGTTCCACATCACTGTGTTTTCAGATGGTGTCACTGATGGGCAGCATCTAGTTGAGAAATAGGGGAGACCTAAGGATAGATCTTGGTGGGACGACAGTTGTATGGTTGTGGGTGCAGAAGGACAAAGTGTTACAAGTGATACTTTGACTACAGTTGGTTAGAAAGGAAAAGATTCAGGCATGTACAATCCCACCATGTTGAATGGGTGGAATGGCCAGCTGACAGAGTATGCAAATAGATCAAGAAGGACAAAGAGGAGTAGTTCACCGTCATCCCAATCGATAGGTTGCCTTTTGCTTGTTCGGTTAGAGATGTTTTGGTAATATGGCTGGGGTGCATATCCTCTTCTTGCCATGGAGAAGGTGAGCTGCCTTCCTGACCCAGCCTTCTTGATTTGGAGGAGAGTGGGCAAAGAAGCGGCAGATGCAATATAATGTGATCCGGTATGAGGTTATGTACTTTGGTAGGAAGGGCGCAGACTATTTTCTAAATCGGCAAGAGTTCGGAAATCTGAAGCATCAAGGAATTGGGGAGTTCCAGGTCAGGATTGTATTAAGGTTAATATGCAGGTTCAGTTGGCAGTGAGGAAGGCAAATGTAGCATTTATATCAAGAAGTCTACATGGTAATGTCATCATATATTTCCCGCCTAGCCAACTAGTGGATGAGTAGACAGCACCAGACAAATCTCACATTGAGAATTTTTTTTTGTCTTTGATTGTGCAGCTAAGTAAGAGGCCAAGTTTCTGTCAGTTCTCCACTTGGTGAGATTATCCCGTCTCACTTTCCAGTACCTAAGGTCCTTCCCTGCTTTGGTTTCTTTGTCTTCCTACTACCTGATGTTCCACTCTCACCCACCTCCGAGTTGTCACCTCCACTTTTAGAGCAAAAGACTGTCTTTGCAGGTGAGGATCAGGCATAAAAACCCCCCAGGACTCGTTCAATTTATCACCATCTTGCTCTCCCCACCCCTGCCACCAGTCCCCCACAAGCACTACAAGTTGAAATTGGACCAGAGATCTACCAGCCAGAGGAGAAACCATTTAAACAGCATTTCTGCTTCACTACATGCTGGCTGCCATTGAATACATTAGTATTCCATGTGAATTGATTACAAACATTGTTTGAAGGCAACTCTAGTTCATTCTTTGCCAGAATTCAAGTCATGAGCAGAATCTTTCTCTGTCTGTTTTTTGGACTGAACCCTCGCCGCAATCCTCATGATTTGCCTTGTTTAGTGTCACAACTTCTCTTGTTGTTCCTGTACTTTTAGGTATGAAATGTTCTTGATATCGTGAGGTTCTCAATTTCAAAATTTCTCCCATTCATTACTATTTCTTACCATGAGCTTTGAGCACATTGTGTTCTTACCATGTAGGCGGGAGCATTTCTTTATGCAGGGTACAATGAAGTTTGCAGCACTCCTCAACTTGAAGCACAGTCTTAACCAGACACATATTGAGACTTCAATGCTGCACTGAGCAGTAATGGATCACGTTATGCTTGAATGAGTGTAGTTGAATGCTAAGCATCCCTTTGAATTTTTTTTTTACTTTTCAATTGCATTAATTGAATCTTAAAAAGATATGGTAAAAAAACTTGATGTAAATACAATATTCAGTTTTGAGGATGTTAATTTTTGTAAAAAAATAAAGGTTTTTAACTGTTAAAGCTCCTCAGGCTTATACATAACATCACCACTGGACTTTGTGTTCTTTATTTATGTGTAAATCAAACTTCTTGGGAAGTAGAAAACATGCTTAAATTACTTTCAAGATGTTACATTCCACTGAAGTGACCACTGAATAAGCTGGATTTTGCACTGTGGATGTCAGGGCCCAGATGTCAGGACTGCATTGAGGCTAGACCTGTCCATTTTAGTGATATAGGAGGCAGCCTCCTCATTGATCATATCCCCATTCATCGCCCTACCATGGGAGACAGGCGAGACCCTGAGGCTGCAGGCCCAACTAAAGAGCTGCCTGCATTGAGGTGAGAAATTAAAGGACTCAAAGACACTGTTAGTGGACTGGGCTGCTGGTGAGAGGCAGACTTTGCGCATCAAGTTCTCTATTTGTATCAAACGTCTTAAAATCTGTTGTAGATGCTAGAAAAGTGCCTAACTCAACGAGACAAGAAACGTGGCACATCAAAATCCCCATTTCTAGCAAAGTTCTTAAAATCTGTTGCGGATGTTACGGAATTGCATGTCTCAGTGAGGTAAGCATGTTACAACAGCAAAATCACCATTTCCAGCAAACTTCTCCAGAAAGCTGGCTTATTCATGAATGCTGTTCCAGATGTTATTAAAGTGCATTAGTCAGTGAATTAAGCAACTTGGCACATCAAAATCTCCAGTTCTTGCAAACTTCTTAAAATTTCCCATTCGATTGAATGGGAAGACTTCACTTGTGGCAGGGGACTGCACCGATGTTGGTGCCAATATGAAAAGGCTCTTAAATGGACAAAGTGGCTGCCTGCCAACTCAGCTCCATTCCCAAAATGTTAACCTCTCCTTTTGTCCAAATGCTGCCTGGCATGCTGTGTTCTTCCAGTCTCCTGTCTCACCTCGCTCCTTCCTTGTTTTCCCACTTGCCTCATCTACAATCCTGACTACATGGGGTACCCAAAGGAACAAATCAATAAAGGAAAGAGTTACATGTGGAAATGACCAAACAGGTTGTACCAGAGCACTATACTGAGGTTTACAAAACAAGCATGCATCATTTGCAGGATTTACTGTGTTCTACTTTCTAGACCGGCAAAATCAGGCCCTTTAAGTTTCTACTGTTTCTTGGAGAAAGAAAAATGATAGAAATTCATAACAAATTCACAGAGTATAAACTCTACCAAAGAAAAATGCTGTGGCACTGTCAACCTGAAAAATAAACTGAATGTTCTGGCAAAATAATTCACAAAAATAAAGGTTAACACTCCAGTGCAGTTCTGAGGGAGTGCAGCACTGTTTGGAGATGCTTTTTTCAGTTGAGATATTGGCTAAAAAATCCCATGGCATTATTTTGAAGAAGTGTAGGGGAGTTATGCCTGTAGTGCTGGTCAATATTTAGATCTCAGTCAGCATCAGAAAAACAGATAACTTTGGTGTTAGAGTCAATGGAAACCAGGGAGAAAGTTCTCTGCTAATTGGAGTCAATGCTTTTTTCACTAGTATAATGGTAAAAATGGGATCTTTGCTGATTATTGCATTAGGTTCAGTATCTGTCACTACGTCTTGAATACTGAAGTGATCTGGACAACATTCAGGCTTGAGCTGATAAGGGACAAGGAATATTTGTACCTTACAAGTGCCAGGTAAGGACCATCTCCAACAAAAGAGAGTCTAGCTACCTTTCTTTAATAATACCATCACTGAATCCCTCACTATCAATGTCTTGGTGGTTACAATGGACTACAAACTGAATTAGACCAGCAATATAAATACTGTGGCTCAAAGAACTATTCAGATGCGGGATAATCTGTGGCAGACAACTCACCTTCCGGCTCTCAAATGCCTATTCACCATCTACAAGGCACAAGTCAGCAGTGTAATGGAATACTCATCACTCGCCTGGAAGAGAGCAGCTCCAACAACACTCAAGAAGCTGTACATTTTCCAAAACAATAAAAGCAAAATATTGCAGACACAGAAGATGAGACTGAAGAAGAGTCATGTTGGACTTAAAACGTGAACTCTGTATCTCTTTCCACGGATGCTATTCGGCTTGCTGAATTTCTCCAGCATTCTGTGCTTTCATTACCATCCAAGATAAAGCAGCTCACTTGATTTGTCACCATGTGGTCCAGAAAAGTAATGAGAGGTTCGATTTGTGATTTAGCTAATGCTTGTGTGCCCTTAGTTAATCTTTTGCCCCATTGTCTGCATGAAATATTCAGTAACAATTCTTGCATCTGTCCAAATATTATCCATTCGTTTTATACTACAAGTGGGAGGAAAGTAATCCAAAGGAATTCTAATCTATATTGTTGCCTGACACTTAGACTGTCCAGAGCACTGTTGATGCTTGACCAGCCAATTCTGTCTCATTGTTTCTGACTGGAAGGTGGATACTTAACAGAGCTGGTTTTATTGTACTTCACTTCACATCATTTTACAAATGAAAGCCTTTATTCAGGTGCATGCAAACTTTCTGTCTCTATGGTGCATATTGTGAAGCTTCAGTGACCATATAAAAATTTTACCAATGTTTCTGTTAATTTGTATGAGTTTGTGCTTCCCACTTCTTTCAGACCTTGGCTTTATTTTATGGTTTGTTAGTTAATCAGTGAAGTGTGCCAAGAGGATGCTTCCCAGACTGCAAAAATTCAAACAGCACAGTAACAGGTAATCCTGTGATCCCAACAGAAAACTGTGATTGAATAGAGCACAGGCTGGGATGAGCTATAACACAATTTTGGTTTCTTTTTATTTATTTATTCATTTGTGAGATGTAGGTGTCACTGGCTGGCCAGCATTTATTGCCCATTGCTGTTGTCTTTTCTGGTGCCTGGGTCAATGCCAAGTGATGTGTGCAGTTTCGTGTCTTTGAGACTTTGTAGCAATTGAGTGGTTTGCTGGGTCATTTCACAGGGCAGTTGAGAGTGAACCACATTACTGTGGTTCTGGAGTCACATGTAAGCCAGACCAGGTAAAGACAGCAGATTTCCCTTCCTTAAGGACATCAGTGGACCAGATGGGCTCTTCCAACAATGATTTCATGGTCATCAGTAGATTTCTAATACCAGATTTAGTTTTTATTGTTCAAATCAAATTCCACCATCTGCTGTGGTGGGTTGTGAACCCAGCTCCCGAGAACATTAGCTGAGTTTCTGGATTAATAATGCAATAATACCATTAGGCCAATGCCTTCCCTTTGTGTTGGAGTTATAGGATTTTGTCTTACAACTGATGGAATGATTAAATGCTGTGGACTAAATTGCCAGCACTGGGGTCCCTTTGTGGTCCACAGGCAATAGTTTAGGCTCCTTCCCTTTACCTGTCAGACGGTCGTGGCTGAAATGCCAAAGGAATCTTACCAATACTCTGTGTTACAAACAGTTTGCTTTCAGATGATTAAACTACAGTTATAGCCCTGCGTACACTTGACGAGGAATCTCAAACTTCACTCTTGCTGATTCATACCAAAACTTTCGGAACTGGGTAAATGCTGTTACAGGGAGACAGCTTGATCCCCATATTTAAGAAACTGAGAACCTGTAATTTTCACAAAGAGAGCCTGGAAACTCATGCATGGAGATAGTAGGAGCTGCAGATGCTGGAGAATCTGAGATAACAAGGTGTAGAGCTGAATGAACACAGCAGGCCAAGCAGCATCAGAGGAGCAGGAAGGCTGATGTTTCAGGAAAGGTCTAGGCCCGAAAAGTCAACCTTCTTGCTCTTCTGATGCTGCTTGGCCTGCTGTGTTCATTCAGCTCTACACCTGGTGAACTGATGTATGGAGAATTTTTTTTTCTGTATCTGTCACACACCCCATTGACTATACATAAAAATAATAGAGCTGTGTTGCCTGTGTACTGTCACTTGTTGAAATATCTATTTCACATGACAACTCCTTACCAGACAGTAAGCTCAGTTACGGTCTGAAAAAACAAATTTCAATTCATTGCTACTTTTACGTGTGACACAAAAATGTCAGGACCTAAAAAGTGTTGTACATGGCAAAACCTTTTAATCCTTTATTTGTGACACTGATACTATAATAATTCCATAGTTTATGTGGAAATAGTTCATGGAATGGGCACAGTGTTGTGCAGAATGTAGAACTGTGACAATTCACCCTTGTTGCAGCTTTGGCATTTTTATCCATATTCACGGTAATGGTCAAAGTTTAGTTTGACATTAGTTCCAGCTGTGGAAGCAATTATGATGCCTGTTCAAAAATCCTTTTTGCTGATTTGGTAAAACTGCTTTTTGATGAATTGCAACGTTTTGCTAAAATTCTGCAACTGGCCAGAAAAAGAAAGAGTTAGTATATTTTATTGTGGATCTGCAAGTTCTTAATTACTTATGGCAAGTTTCAGAGCACTGGAGAATTAACTTGCAATTTTTGAAATATATGGCTCACATAGACTCTGTGAATAAAGTTACATTTATGTCAGCACAGCAATTTGCAAAATCAGTTAGGAGGTTTGGATTGGGTGCAGTGTCTGGGAGAGGATGAGGTAGGAGGGATTGTCAGATGTAAAAGTGTTAAAATTATGGTCACCCACTTTAAAAATGAGATATTAACATCCTATTTGGAGCTAAACATTTCAGACAGTCTTCAAAAACTGAACTAGCTGTTGAAATTTCAGACGGGGGTAATATTATAGATAGTAGGCCTTTATTCCGTTGACGACATTCAACTGAGATTCTGTCTTTGCATTGTAAAAGATCCTAATGTTCTTCTAATGAAGAGAACGTGGGTTATCTCTGGTGTTGCAATCAACTAGGATAATGGCATAACTGAGAGGATACACTTATCTGGAAATATTTTACAGGCTTCGGCTCTTTCCTCTAGAAAAAAGACCTGAGGGTGATCTGAGTTATTGCAATGTCAGTGATGTGGAACATCAGCAGCTTAAATCTGGAGACTTGCATTTGGTAAAATTGCTAGGTGGAATTTCAGGGCTTACTCTGTGACTGGCAACTGACTGGGAAGTAGGTGACACTGACACAACATGCCTAAAATGGTTTTTATTTTGAATACTGTAGCACTCCTGTCAAACGCCTCAATGAACAGAAAAAAAGATACCTTTTATTTAATGAAAGGAAATTGTAATTCATCTCCCCTTTGGGTACAATGATACAAATAACTTGATCTTCTCTTTTACTTGACTTTTTTTCATTTATAAGTCATGTGGGCATTTTCTGTTTAGGGCCTGTGTTCCTTACGTTTCCTTTTCTGAAGTGTGGCGGGGTCATATATTCACTGAGCTCCATTTGCCACCAGTAATGTCCCTTGGGTTTCTGAGTTCTGAAAAAAATTCCTGAAAATATTGTTGCGTATTTAAATATGCTAAGTGTTTAAAGGCTAGCAAACAGGCATTGGATTTTCTAGATATTTGTCGGTCACCCTGTTCAGATGTGTTGTAACAAACGTGGGGAGCAGGGTCGGACTTGAGCTGGTCCAGGCTTCCTGATCCAGATGTAGGGACACTACCCGTGCATCACAAGAGCCCACAACATGGTGTTTTCTAATTCAGGCCACAATGTCTCGATCAGGCAGTGTGGCAATGAAATTTGTTACTGCAAGTTACAGTGCGTTCTGCTGTTTCTGACTGAGCAGCAAGGTGGAAGGGACTTTCGGTTTGGAAAGGAAATGTTACTTTTGTGCTATTTGGGAAAACCAATTGGTGATGGAGTATCCTGGAGCCAATCTTTCCTCAGTGTTGAATTTATTTGTAAATGAAATATTTTAACATTCTCCTCCAAACTCAACCACCCCATTTTTTCAGTACGTGTCTCTTCACATTTTAGTAAAACAATTTGAGTATGACAATTAAACAAATAATTAAGAAGTCATTCCTCAAGGGATCACTGCAACACAGAACAAAAACAATGAATTATAAAGAAAATGTACTCATTTAAAATAATACACTTCCTGACACACCTCAGTACCTAATGGTCACTAAAAAGGGTCTTTTCCTCCTCACACTACTATTGCACCCAAAGGGGCCCCAGCAGTAGTATTTATATTTTACCCACATCACCCATGGAGGTGTGTGAATGTATAGTGACTTAGTAAAAAGACACCATGGTGCAAAACTTTATTCGACATTTTCCACCACCAGGAAAGCAGCTATATGGTGAGAGAAACAGCAGCAAGCAAACTCTGATAAGGGCAATGCTTTTGTTAAAAACGTGGTGGGGGGAAGGAGGAAACTAAATCAAAATAGTGTGGGAGGAGGAAATAAAGCACATCATCCCCTGAAGTGCCCACCTCTTTGTGAAGATATCAAGAGCGTTGGTAGACATTGCATGCTCTCTCTACAAGGACACACAGGCTTGAATATAACTGCGGAACAGGGGCAGGCAGTTGACAGAGACAACCCCCCCCCCCCCCCAATGGCCTGCCGCTTGGACCTGTTTGTAGTCAGCTTGGCCAGGCCCAGGAGCATACCCACCAGCCCACCAGGCACTCCTTCGATCTGCCTGCACCCGTACACATTGGGTGCCCAAAGATCCGGAGCCCGGGGTTGATGTGCAACCTAAAACATAACAAAACATTTCTCAGACAACTAGAAACGGAGTGCCAATGCCCACACACAATATACACATGGTCTGTGGAATCAACAGCACCACAAAATAAGCCATTGGGCTGGCAGTCCATGAAGCACCGCAACCTGTGATTGTAGGAGACTGCACTGTGCAACAACCTCCAACCCAGGTCATTGAAAAGGATCTACTCATTTGACGCAGCAGTTTAACAATTAAAGCAATGAACTAATTGACAGACCCTTAAATGAACATTGTAACAAAAACAGAACTTTAATTGAAAATTAAAGCTAAATATTGTTCCCGGGCTGCTAATGGTTATCTTTAGTTGTGTTCAAGTAATTAATGCCCTTTACAGGCATATGATTAAACACAGATATACAATTATCAGCTTCTCTATTTCAGTCCTTTTGATTCCATGATTATCTTCACCCACATGATGAAACAGGAAAATCATTTATATCAGTGTCTATCTCTCAAATATCTCTAAGTTGCTTATAGAACAGGGCATTTAGCTCAGAATTTGCATAACATGTTTGTGTCTACTCTGTCAAATCAATAAACACTAACCAAATTAGACAGCCCTGTTGGTGCACTCTAACCAAAAATTAAAAAGTTGATGGAAACTTATCATGCAAACATACCAGAATTAAACTTTAAAAGAGTTAAATTAAAATGTCATTACTGGGGTGTTGATACACATAAATAGTAGTAACTGTTGTGCCTGAAAATCAGGATAATCACCAAATGGAAACATGTAAGGAGAGAGAATTTTGTTATTTCAGTTTTCAATGTGAAAATATCAGCAGGTGGCTTTGACAGCTTGAAACAATGCGGTAGTTTCTGTCATCTTCTGTTATTTATGAGAATTTAAGATAAATATATTATCTTAATCTGGGAGGGTATTACAGTGTAACTAAGTGATAATAAAGTTACATGAAACTGCCATCCAAATAAGGTAGATTTCAGACAATCTCTGTCACCGTAATTTCCATTAGTTTGATGTTTCTCCCCAGGCATTTACAAAATTAAAATTAATTGTTTTACAACCTTCATTGCTCAATTGAAGTTATTAATGTAATGACTGTTTCACGTAGCGGAATAGAAGTGAAATGTAGTTGCAAATTTCGTTTGAGATATGTGCAGAGGCAAAACACCAAAGTCAGGCATGCGCTGTATCCCTCTATTATAGCACAGGATCAGTCACTGGTGATAGTATATAACAGACTTTTGGCTATTAATCAAACACCACTCCAAGTGTTAATTTCAGTGGTGAGGACGATGAACCAGGCTGCATGACTGCATGTAATCTTGCACCATCATTTCACACTGTTGTCAAACGTAACAGTACCCAGAGCTTCTCCCCCAGACAGTTTCCCTCAGCTGGTCTTTCTCTGTGGTCAATGGAACACTTTGGGGGCAATTTTAAGAGCTTCACCAAGTGGGAGGAGGATAGGAGGGGCAGCTAAAATTGCTGAAATCACTTCCAGTGTACACATTTCAAGTTTTAAAGGATGTGGGTTCAACATTTTAAGTGGAGACAGGTTGTTGATTAAAATATTTAAACAGACATATTTCCCATGATTTGAAGTTAACAGCTTTAACAAAGGTGTCCAGGGGTCTCAAAAATGTCAAATTTTAAATGGAGGTTCGCTAAAGTTCAGGAGCCAGAATACTCATAAAGAATCATTTGTCACTTCTCTGTTGCAGCCAGGCTGGTGACAGTATTGGAAGGGATCTATTTCTACAGGTTAGAGGTCTTTACATAAAGGACATCAAGATGGGCAATGTTACAACTGCCTTATATTGGACTTTGGATGAACAAGACAAGCAATGCCCATCATAACAGGGACATGCCGCAGAGAGTACTACAAGTAAATAACAGCGAAGGAAATAATGGAGAAACTAAGCTTATAGGAAACAATACCAATATTGCTTCCTTGAATGTCTTTGCAAAAGCATTGCATCCGGAAGCTCAGCATGTGAATTCAGGTGGCCACACGCATCTGCTGCCTCCAGGAAAAGCTGCTACCTGTCAGAGCTGGCCACAGTGACTGTGAAAGTCATCACTGCACTCAGTTTATTTGGCTCTGTATTTTTTTTCCCGGTGTGCTACTGCAGACATTTCGAGAGTCGTGCGGTGTTCTTCATATAAACGCACAAGCAAGTGACTAGTTTATTTGTCAGGGCTGGGTGTGACATAAATTTCCTCTGTGACAACTGTAGCTAGAATGAACAGCCATTCAGCGTAGTATCTCTAACTGTCTTCCCATGCTGACAGTGAGTTGTAGAGTGTACGTATGTGACAATCTCAGCAGACCCAGGCCGACTCAGAGTAATAGTCATAGGATTTCATTCCATCAATGTAACCACAAGCAAAGGTAAATAAAAAAAAACAGGACTGCTCTGGTTTCCCTGTAAACTGTCATGATGCTATCATATTGAGGCATTCCAATATCCCTGACCTGCTCATTGCTGTAAGCAGTGTTAATGATTGCCCATTACGGGGCAAGGGATATCCCTTCAAACCTCGCTTATGTCACCTTTGAAGAACCTTTAAATCCCAAGGATGCACCTCCGAAAATCAGGAAAACACCACATGTGTTGTTGAGCGTACAGTCGGAAAGTTCTGGATGTGTTTCAGACACTTGAGCAGAGGCAGGGATGATCTTCAGTTTTTGCCAATGAACGTCTCCTGGATAATCACTAAGGACCATATGCTGCATAAAAAGTGCATCAGCAAGGACGCAAGGCAAGAGAATCAAGCGATCGGTTATTTAACGAAGATTCCAATTGTGAGAAGAAATGAAACTGGGACCCTGCAATGCCCATCCAGCCAGTCACACTGCTGTCCAGGAAATGAGGGTTTCGTTAATATTTCAAAGCTTCAGTGACTCACTAAAGCTGTCTCAATCAAAATTATATCTCCTGGCATCTACCTCACCCATACACAGCCACTAGGTAACCAGCCATTGGGAATCCTTCCAACTGGCCATTGTATTTATCCACAAATGACTGAAAAGTGAATTTCTGCCTGGCAGACAATGATGAACAACACAGCAAATTGGTACAGAATTGTAAAAAATATATGATCTCATTTGAGGGTAAAGAAAAGAACAAATTCAAAAATTATTCACTAGGTTTACAGATTTTACAAAAATTGGTGGGGTTGTAAATAGTGAGGAAGATAGCCTGAGCTGACAGAAGGATGTAGACAGACTGGTCAGATGGGCTGATCAGTAGCAAATGCAATCCAATCCACACAAGTGAGAGATGATGCATTTCTGCAGGATAAGTAAGACAAGGCAATGCATAATGAACGGTAGGACTTTGGGAAGCACAGAAGATCAGACAGACCTCAGTGCAGTTGCCCACTTATCCCTAAAGGTGATGAGACAGATGGATATAGTAGTTAAGAAGGCATAAGGGATGCTTGCCGTTCTTAACCAAGGAATACATTTTAAGAGTTGGGACTGCATAAAACATCGGTTAGGTCACAGTTTGAGTATTGTTTGCGATTCTGCAATCCACATAATAGAATGGATGTGATTGCATTGGAGAGGGTGTTGAGGACATTTACCAGGATATTGCCTGGGCTGGAGAACTTTAGTTATGAAGAGAGAGTGTTCATAAGTGCATAAGATATAGGGGCAGCATTAGGCTATTCAGCCCATCGAAGTCTGCTCCAACATTCGGTCATGGCTGATATACTCCTCACCCCCATTTTCTTGCCTTTCCCCATAACCCGTCAACTCATTACCAATTAAAAATATGTCTAACTCCTCCTTTAATTTACTCACTGTCCTTGCATCCGCTGCACTTTGGGGTAATGAATTCCACAGATTCACAACCCTTTGGGAGATGTAGTTTCTCATCAACTCTGTTTTAAATTTGCTTCCCCTTATCCTATGACTGTGGCCCCTTGTCCCAGAATGCCCCACAAGAGGAAGCATCCACTTCCTGTCTATTTTATCCATATCTTTTATGATCGTGAATACTTCAATTTGATCTCCCCTCATTCTTCTAAATTTCACAGATATAGGCCAAAACTGTTCACCAACAGACCCCCCATCTCTAGGATCAATGTAGTGAACCTCCTCTGAATTGCTTCCAATGCCACTACATCTTTCCTCAAATAAGGGAACAAAAAGTACGCACAATACTCCAGGTGCAGTCTCACCAATGTGCTGTATAGGTGCAACAATACTTCCCTACCTGTATATTCCATTCCTTTATCTATAAAAGCCAACATTCCATTCACTTTCCTTATTACCTGCTGTGTCTGCATGTTTGTTTTCTGTGACTCATGAAGGAGGACACCCAGATCCCCTCTGCACTGGAGCACCCCGAAGTCTTTCCCCATTTAGATAATAGGTCGCCTTCCCATTTTTCCAACCAAAATGCATGACCTCACACTTATCCACATTAAACTCCATCTGCCACTTTTTGGTCCACTCTCCTAACCTATCTGTATCTATTTGCAAGATTCTTATTCCCTGTTTTGCAGTTTACCATCCTGCCTATTTTTGTGACATGCTCAAATTTGGGTATAGACCCTTCTATCCCTATCTCCAACTTGTTAATGTAGATTGTAAATTGTTGGGCTCCAAGGACCGAACGCTGTGGCACCCCACTTGTTAGTTCTTGCCATCCAGGAAATCTCATTTATCCTGAATCTCTGTCTTCTGTCCATCAGCCAGCCACCTCTCCAAGCTAATAAATTACCCCTAATCCATATGATCCAACCCTGTGAAGTAACCTTTTGTGTGGCACCTTATCAAGCATCTTCCAGACGCCCAGATATATTACTTCTACAGGATCCCCATTATTGACTTTTCTTTTTACATCTTCAAAGAACTCAAGCAAATTAGTCAAACATGATTTCCCCTTCATAAAACCATGCTGACTCTGATGAATAGCATTTTGACTTTCCGAATGTCCTGATATTGCTTCCTTGATAATTGATTCTAACACTTTGCCAACAACAAATGTTAAATCTGTTAAAAACAGATGTTCCTCTCCCAAGCATCCTGGCTGTCCGCCATTTTCAAATAACACTCTTTTTGCCCCCTCTGTCATCCAGACAGCCATTCACCAGCCCCCTTCAAACAAAGTAAAGTCCTCACTTTCCACCTCACCAGCCTCCGCGTCCAAAGTATCATCCTCAAACACTTCCGCCAACTCCAATTAGACCCCACCACCCAAAACATCTTCAACTCCCCATCCTTCTCTGGCTTCTGCAAGGCCAATTCCCTTCACCACTCCTTAGTTCACCCCGCATTCCCCACCAGCCACTCCACCCCCCGGTACCTTCCCCATAACCATAAAAATTGCAACACCTGCCCACACCCACCTCCCTCACCTCCATCCAGGGCCCTAAATGCCCTTCCAGGTGAGAGAGAGTTTCACCTGCATCTCCTCCAACATAGTCCACTGCATCTGGTGCTCCTGATGTGGTCTTTTCTACATTGGTGAGACCAAACATAAACTAGGTGACCGTGTCACTGAACATCCTCACCTAGCCCATATCGGCCAGCTTAACCACCCGGTCACCACCCACTTCAACTTCCCTCCCTTCAGCATCCACCCCCAACATTTCCACCCTTGGCCTTCTCCAGTGTTGCAGCAATTCAGAACACAGATTTGAGAAACAACACCTTAGCTTCTGCCTGGGTACCCTACAGCCCAAGGGACTCAACATTGAGTTCTCTAATTTCAAGTAACCTTCCCATCCATATCCCAACTCCCTTTCCAGCCCCACCTCCTTCCTCCCATTCTACCCACTGACCCTCCCTTCCAGCTACCAACTGGATTCGTCCCTCCCATTGACCAACCAGGTCGTACGTACTACCAGTGACCACCTATCACCATCATTCTGCTATCTCCACCTCCCCCCCACCATTTATCTGCAGCTCCTCCCACATCCAGGCCTGAAGAAGGGTAATACCAAAAACTTTGACTTCTCCTTCCCTCCATACACTGCCTGGCTTGCTGTGTTCTTCCAGCCTCCATGTATTACAGCATCTGCAATTTTTATTTGTCTCTAACAGATGTGAAACTAACTGGTCTGTAACTTGCCACATACTGCCTTCCCCCCTTTTTTGGGTAGACAAGGGTTGTTTATCTTGAAGCAGAGGAGACTGAGGGCAGACATGATTGACATGTAAAAACGTATATGGGACATAGGTTCAAGGAGACAGGAAGGAACCTTATTGGAGGGATCACTGTCCAAGGACAAAGATTGAAGGGAAGGGAATTAGGGAAGAAGGGAAGGGAATAATGGGGAGGAGGGATCAGGAATAAAGAAAGGGAATTAGAAGGTTTAGAAGGAATGTGAGGAAAACATTTTCACCCACGGGTAGTGAGATCTGGAAAGCACTGCCTGTAATGATGGTAGAGGCAGAAACCCTTGTAACATTTAAGAAATATTTAGTTGTACATTTGCCATGCCATGGGCAAAGGGCTAGAGAATGGAATTAGAATAGTTAGGTGCTTACTTTTGACTGGCACAGATTCAATGAACCAAAGAAAAAGGCTGAATAAAATGGTAATGTGAATGTACTTTAAGGGATACAGATAAACCAGAACTTAGTCATGAAAGAACTTCTTGTGTTTAATCTTGATAAGATCCAACATACTCCAGGCACTGACCTCGACCAACTCAGTTATTCAAAAAACATAACGGTTTCCTGGGCTCTCAGCAAAACCTCATTGGCTAAAAGATCATTATTCCAATAGAGTGCTGAGACATCTGGATCTCTGCTTGGCCAATAGTTCTGGCTGCCTGATCTCTGCAGTCAATTCACAAAATTCATTTACATCAGATTAAGTAGCTTTAAAAATCTTACAGTTTCAGGTATTGAAACTTCTAAAAGTATGAACAATTGACATGTTTATTTGGAGGATATTTTATTATGGTGTAAAGTTATGAATGAATCACTTTTTAAAAGTTTTTCTAAATGTATTCTTCTGTCTCGAAAGACATTGCTTCTGTTCAGTGTTGGAAACTTGCAGAATGGTGCTATCACAATGCCAACCTGCTGTTCTAGCTGATCTATAATTTGATTCTGTACCTGTCCATTGAATGCCTCTTGTTTGTCATTCCCAGTTGAATAGGGATTCAGTAGCACACAGCTTTAACTCCTGCTCCAAATACAGTTTTACAGTGATAGACATCAACTTGCAGATGAGACGTTTGTGATTTATCTTTGCTCTGGCTGAGGTAGTGGAAGTAGAGTACTTTGTATTTGGAAGTATTCTGAATGGCTGGCACTTAAAACCATAGAGTCATTGACCACTGACAAATTAGCGCTCTGGTTGGAAATAAAGAGAAAGCTATAGAAAAGGCAAGCTCTGTGAATGGGTAGGAGGAGCCCACTCTTCACAGCAAGTTCTACTCTTCACAGGTTCCTTGGGAATAGTTCAACTTGCTCCAGATTGGCACTTCAGACACTGACTCTGGTAACCAAACAAAGTCACCTCACTAGTAATTGTCAAAATGAGTTTGGCAGCTTTAACTTTCATGCATCTGGGTCTTTCCAGGATAAAGCAGAAACATTCTGAATATTTCCCAGTATGTGTTGTTCATCAGAGCGCATGAAAGATCAAGGAGGCATCTATACCAGAATAGGAGAGTGACAAGGAGAATGAGAAGGCATTTCATACATAACTTAGTGGGTACAAGACTGTGCTCGTTCTCAGTTGCTCTGTCCTGTTTTCGAGCACTGTGGCCTACAGAAGAGAACAGAATGTCTTTAGGAGTGGTACTCTGATTGGGTGACATACCTGCAGTCATTGAACAGCTAGAGGTTTGGCAGGCCATGGGATTTAGGCGTGAGGTCAGCATTGTTGAAAGGTACGTGAGTGTGAGCTGAAGCATTTAGGTGTGAGTCCGGAATGTGAGAAGGTGCTGCCGGGTATGTGATATGAATATGATGTTGAGCAGTATGTTGGTTTGCAGGGTATGAGATGCATTCTCTGATGTTGACCATTGTCCAGACTTCAGGCAATGACTTCAGTTTTCCACTTCCTCTGGAAGAGGTTGCCTTTAAGGACCTTGAAAATAGATTCTCTTTCTGCCCGTCTCCATAGCTTAAGGCCACCCATCCTACAACAGTAAAGCTTATGGTTGATTTCTCTATTGTAGAATTCGGCAAAAGGCTCCAATGATTCAGTACATTTGTAGGGGAGGACTTAATGAGCTGAAGGTTATCTGGAACAGATGGACTGGACAGCTGCAAAAGTCACTGAAATGAGGAAGCAACCCAAAATGGGTGACACTGCCCAGCCAAAATTGACTGCAGACCAATTTTCAGTTAATTCCCTTCCATGACTCAAGCACATTCATTGACATGCAAGGGTTATTTGATACAAAATGGTCATTTCTCATGCTGGTATTCTACATTTTTTTGCAATTCTTTACCTTGCATTTAAACAGATAGCTCAAGACTGATAAGTCGCACAGCCTCCTGGTGAAAACTGGAGGAACAATGGATGCTGGAAATGAGAAGCAAAAGCAGAAATTTCTGCAAAATCTCAGCAGGTCTGGCAGCATCTGTGGAGAGGGATCAGAGTGAACATTTCATGTCCAGTGACCCTGCCTCAGAACATCTCCATGTGTATAACATAGACCCTATAAAGCAGAAAATCTTCCAACAGATAAGAAGAAAATCCAAAAGGAATAAGGGAACAGACAGTGGGCTACTGTGGAACTGTTAGCCTGGGTAACCAAAAACTGAGTCGGATAGATAGATTTAATTTTTGAAAGTGTAATGACAGAAGACTTATTGAGGAAATTCCAGAGTAGAACTGGAATGGGAAACAGTTCTGCTGAGCTGAAAGGGAAGGAGGTGTAGAAAAATCTTAGGCTTGGAGTCCAGAGGGTTTTGAAGGTGACATTACCCTCGAGCGTAGGTTTTACAGAGATGCATTTAAAATATGACATGATGGATTCAAAATGGTGTTTGATATTATTCACGTAAACTGAGAACTAATTTGCAGAAGTTGGTGAACAGGATAGCACTTGAGCTAACAAAATTGCACATTAAGGCTTCAATGAGGTAGAGTTTGGGCCGCAGTGGTACTGAGGTAGAAAAGAAGTGTTGTTGTTTAGGATTGGGAATTTGAAGCTCAGATAGTGCTGCGGTAGATCTGTGCATCATTCCTGCACATACAGAAGCTGGTACTGGGCTTGGGAATGATGTCAGGAAGGAGCAGCATGTAGATGGATCAGTGAAAGACTCTTGAATCTGGAGCTATGTGCAGATGTGGAGAGAAGCCATTACTAAAGATACACGGCCTGCATTCAGACAAATCAGAGTAAAACCGTCAAATATCCCACAGAGTGGGGGAATGAGGCTGGGCCTGTCCAATGTTGTGGACAAGATAGGGATGGTGAAAAGAAACACTTTATTGTATTGACATGTAATGGTTACAGATATGATAGTTAGACGGTTATATTGAATTTTATTCGTGAACTAGAGTTTTGGCTGAATTTCGGATGGTTCCTGGAGTACTATACAGCTGTAGTTTTGTGGAGGGTTGGACAATGTGGCCATGTTTTTTGTAACATTGTAGATGCTAAACTTAGGCTTGGAATAAGTCATTCACATTCAGTCCAACTCAGTAGCAGTTGACGGCAGACAATCAACAGAGTGAAAGTATCCTATCAAATGTAGGTTTTGTAGACTTCTGATGTTGCTAACCATGACCAGGCAGAATTTACATCTCAGTGATGCCAAGAAGTGCAGATGTTACAAGAAGCTATCTGTATTTCTAGTCCTGTCATTCTGTGAGCATACGTGTAAGTCAGTGTTATTCGGTGCAGCAGGTTGGTATTCACTTCTGGCTCCCATGAAGCTTGCAGTGCATCAATCTGTCAACCAATGACTTTCATTTCCATGTAACTGCTGCTAAATTTATTACTCCAATGAAATGTTAATAGCTTTTGGATAAATATAGTTGTGCAAAATTTCCAGGCTATTGGCCAAAAGATAATATGTTGTATTTTTTGTCATAGATTCCACTGTGGATCTATACAATGTCCAGAAATGAAAAAAACTGCAGCTTGAAAACAATATCAATTCATTCTTTCTCTCCAGAGCACTTTTGAACATAGGTTTTCAACATGGCATGGATTAAATAAGTTTCAATGCTGTGGCTGTTGCAGTAAAAGGTGCAATTAAAAATAATGCTAATTACAGAGATGAGCTGAAGCTAGCTGAGCTCATGCACAAGTGCAGTCCACTTGTCAAGTTTCTTAATTGCTTATGGATGACTTGTATCAAATTGCTGTGTTTCCTGTATAAGTGCTTTCACTTGTCCATAATACAGACCTGAGTAAACTTGGACCATGAATTCAGCAATGAGAATTGGATTGAATGTTAAGTTCATCTCATTGTCCTGGAGTAAAGCTGGAGATTTTTAACCCTGAGCATCCACCTTAATGCCATCTCCTTAAAAGACAACTTTTCAACGCATCATCCTCTGACACTTCCGTCATCTACAATCCGACCCCACCACCCAAGACATTTTTCCATCCCCACCCTTGTCTGCCTTCCGGAGAGACCACTCTCTCCGTGACTCCCTTGTTCGCTCCACACTGCTCTCCAACCCCACCACACCCAGCAGCTTCCCCTGCAACCGCAGGAAATGCTACACTTGCCCCCACACCTCCTCCCTCATCACTATCCCAGGCCCCTAGATGACTTTCCATATTAAGCAGAGGTTCACCTGCACATCTGCCAATGTGATATACTGCATCCATTGTACCCAGTGTGGCATCCTCTACATTGGGGAAACCAAGCGGAGGCTTGGGGACCGCTTTGCAGAACATCTCCGCTTGGTTCGCAATAAACAACTGCACCTCCCAGTCGCGAACCATTTCCACTCCCCCTCCCATTCTTTAGATGACATGTCCATCATGGGCCTCCTGCAGTGCCGCAATGATGCCGCCCGAAGGTTGCAGGAACAGCAACTCATATTCCGCTTGGGAACTCTGCAGCCCAATGGTATCAATGTGGACTTCACCAGCTTCAAAATCTCCCCTTCCCCCACCGCATCCCAAAACCAGCCCAGCTTGTCCCCTCCCCCCACTGCACCACACAACCAGCCCAGCTCTTCCCCTCCACCCACTGCATCCCAAAACCAGTCCAGCCTGTCTCTGCCTCCCTAACCTGTTCTTCCTCTCACCCATCCCTTCCTCCCACCCCAAGCCGCACCTCCATCTCTTACCTACTAACCTCATCCCACCTCCTTGACCTGTCCGTCTTCCCTGGACTGACCTATCCTCTCCCCACCTCCCCACCTATACTCTCCTCTCCATCTATCTTCTTTTCTCTCCATCTTTGGTCCGCCTCCCCCTCTCTCCCTATTTATCCCAGAACCCTCACCCCATCCTCCTCTCTGATGAAGGGTCTAGGCCCGAAATGTCAGCTTTTGTGCTCCTGAGATGCTGCTGGGTCTGCTGTGTTCATCCAGCCTCACATTTTATTATCTTGGATTCTCCAGCATCTGCAGTTCCCATTATCACGTTCACACTTCCCAATTTTTTTAATGTTACTTATTGTTTGTGATATGTTGTGGTAGGGTTTGTGGGGCCGCAGAGTGAAAGGGCATACGTACAAAATGCAATGGGTGGCTAGCCCTTGCTTTCCCAACCACCCACTTAACATAGTATGTGCTACAAATCAGAGACCCCGTGTCGTTTTTAAAGAGATAATTAACAGGCAATTGAGCTTATTGCCAAGGCAGTGCACTGAAATATTGCACTGCCGATGCCATGATATGGCTGGCATGGCAGGCAGACAGGATTGAGTAAGTCATTTTTAACCAGTTAAAACATGGGAAAGAATGCAGGTTGCATGTAACCTTCAGGCAATGTACTGTGTATGTCCATGGCACTTTCCACACCCATCACATGGTGTTCCCCTGGCATTGGCACTTCCCACCTGGGAAATACACACACACACACCCCCCTGGATCAGGATGCCATGGTGGTCTCCATATGAGTCGCACCCTGTCACCTGTCTTACTGCTGAAAACTGTTTGAATTATTTTGTGAAAATGACGCATCTGTAATAATCCAGAACTGTTCTTTCTCTGACTTTGTTAATAGTCACCATATCAGTCTGTTTCGAGCAGAATTTCCTCAGCCTAGTAGTGGACATTACCAATTCCATTGTTCACATATCTTGACATGAAATTCATACCAAAATTCTTAGAATGATCCAGCACAGAATGAGTCCAGTAAACTTCCATTTATGTTGGCACTTTTCATCAGCTCAGGCTATTCCAAAGCACTTTACAACCAGTTAAGTACTTTTATTTTAAAGTGTAGTCTCTGTCATACTGCTGGGCATGTGGCTGCCAATTTAAGCACAGGAACATCTCAAAATAAAACCAATTTTATAATGACCAGATAGTCTGCTTTTAGATAAAAACCAAAAGAACTGTGGATGCTATAAATCAGGAACAATAACAAGGTTGCTGGAAAAGCTCAGCAGGTCTGTCAGCATCTGTGGAGAAGAAAACAGAGTTAACGTTTCAGGTCCGGTGGCCCTTCCTCAGAACACAATTCTGAGGAAGGGTCACCGGACCCAAAACATTAACTCTGTTTTCTCCTCCACAGATGCTGTCAGACTTGCTGAGCTTTACCATCTGCTTTTAGATGTTTGTTGAGGTATAAATATTTGCCTGGAAAGCTATCATTCTGGCAAATGCTTTCTGAATCCTTGCTAAGGCCGCAATATCCTTTTTAAAATGTGGACATGATATTCTGACTGAGGTCTAGACTGTGATTAGAAAAGATTCACTATAAGTTCCTTCATTTTTCTTCCTATTTGGAATAGAATACAAATTTATTGTCACGTGTACTTTTCCATTAAAAATACCATGAAGGCTTTATGAGTTGCCATACCAGGGTGCCCATATTGACAAGAGTAATATGTATTAATTAAAAAAAGTAAAATTAGAACTAAGTTAAATACAGTTCAATTATTAAAAGAATGCCAAAGGAAATTGTTTGATATGATCTTCCAGTTGAGATATGTCAGACACATGCCAGGCAGCATCATTGTTCATATTTGTGGTAGGCACGATGTGGAATGTTTATAGAATATTTATAACTCCTAGTGTCTTGTGTCTTTTTAACAGCATTATCAAATTGTCTAGCAACCTTCAACGATTTGCTCGTATGGTAATTACTTTTGCCTTTATATTCATTTGAGTACTTTTAGATTAGCTGGATATCCATCTTGTTTATGTCAAACTCATTCATTCTTATCATATTTTTGACAGTTATGGAGTGTGGCTTGCCCACGGCTTCCCTAGTGTTAGGATTTGTCCTGATTTTTGGACCAGTCATTACATACCCTGATCCTCACCTCTTCTAGCTGTTGTAGTATTGAAACAATTTATTTTTGTTGCATTATATGGCCCCGGCTGCACTCATTTCCAAGTTTTCCCTCAGCCTTCTGAGTATCCTTCTCGAATGGTTCTGTACATCACAAATTCACTCTCTTGTTTTTCCCTGCTGAACTGCTGTGTTTTGTTTTCCGAATCCTATTTCCGAGCGAGTAGCTTCAATTCTAATAGGAACCGTGACCAGTGGCTGGGAAACCAGAAATTCCTGTCATTATAGTAAATATAGAAACATAGAATCTGGGAACAGGAATATGCCATTTGGCCCTTGAAACCTGCTCAACCATTCGATATAATTGTGGCTTGGGGTAGGTGTATCTCCTTCATGTTTTTCCTCATGGTAAAATGAGCATTGAAGGTTGTATTGATTCAGGGATAACAGCAAGTGACTGCTCAAACATGTTACCGGTTGGGTTTTCCAAATGGTGAATTGCTAAAGTGGGCAATAATCATGAATTATTATGTACAATGAAATTCTAAATGCTCTTCTTTGGCAATTTTACTTTCTTTGCCAGAATTTTTGCAAATCACATTGAACATTAACTTTGG
Organism: Stegostoma tigrinum; assembly: GCF_030684315.1. NCBI lineage: Eukaryota > Metazoa > Chordata > Chondrichthyes > Orectolobiformes > Stegostomatidae > Stegostoma > Stegostoma tigrinum. The sequence continues at coordinate 61,404,616 of NC_081355.1, read as the reverse complement.
GTCTTCCTAATTATTTGTGGCATTTTTAAGAGGAAGAAGAGGTTTAGAGACGGAGTCAGAAGCAGCTTCAGTTGCATCAGAGCTGGGTTACTTGCATACTTTGCTGACCTATTACACCAATTTTTAGAGGGCTATGGACAACAAATATGGAATATCTGAGACAAACACGGAGAATGCTTGAGAAACTCAACAGAGCTGGCAGCACCAATAGAAAGAGAAAGTGAGTTAACATTTTGAGTTCCGTATGACTCTTTTTCATCTTCTTCAGAACTAACTATCTAAGAACCACTACCTGTGCAGGTCACCATTTGATTAAGTGAGGAAGTGTGAGAGTTGTAACTATGACACAGGATTCATGCACTAAATGTTAACTCAGCCCTCAAACTCTTTTGATGCTACAGCAAGGGATATCAGTGATTCCAGACAAGTTGACTTACACCGAAGCATTAAACCTATAACATGTCGTGTGTCAGACAATTTATTCATATTCCCCATGGATAACTGGCATCAGTTATCCTAGAGAAAACACCTAGACATTCCGTGACGTTTAAGAATGACAATGAGTATTGCTGTAAATAGTTAAAACACCTAACCTTGGAAATCGTGTAAGGCCCATCATGCATAATTTTGGTAGCACAAACCTTGAAATATCAAGAATCAAAAACAATTCCACAGATTAATTTTTGATTGATTTATGTGCAGCCAGTCTTTCTGAGAACATATACGATCATATACTTTTAAGCATGCATTCAATCACCTAAATTGAAATTGAATGTGTCAAAATATCCTTCTAAAAGACACAAGTTTGAGAGAAGTAGTTCTTGGAGGCTAATGGAAATTTCTATCCATTGGGAGAATTTTGCAAGTGAACAAAATAAACAGTTGTGGATGAGACTTTCAGTTCAGAAGGTTAGAGATTGATTTTTTTTGGATTAAAGGAAACACACATAGAAAAAACCTACCACACAATGCCTTTTTGAATTCAAATTTGGCAGTTTTACAGAAGTCTTGCCTGAAGCTGGCTGTGTCAAACAGTTACTCCAAAAGGAGGAGGATAATGGAGAACAGTTAGAAATAGGTTACCTTGGTGGAAGCACTCTCTATATATAGAACATTACAGCACAGTACAGGCCCTTCGGCCCTCGATGTTGTGCCGACCTGTCATACCGATCTGAAGCCCATCTAACCTACACTGTTCCATGTACGTCCATATGCTTGTCCAATGACGACTTAAATGTGCCTAAAGTTGGCGAATCTACTACCATTGCAGGCAAAGCGTTCCATTCCCTTACTACTCTCTGAGTAAAGAAACCACCTCTGACATCTGTCCTATATCTTTCACCCCTCAATTTAAAGCTATGCCCCCTCATGCTCGTCGTCACCATCCTAGGAAAAAGGCTCTCCCTATCCACCCTATCTAAGCCTCTGATTATTTTATATGTTTCAATTAAGTCACCTCTCAACCTTCTTCTCTCCAATGAAAACAGCCTCAAGTCCGTCAGCCTTTCCTCATAAGACCTTCCCTCCATACCAGACAACATCCTAGTAAATCTCCTCTGCACCCTTTCCAAAGCTTCCACATCCTTCTTATAATGCGGTGACCAGAACTGTACGCAATACTCCAAGTGCAGCCGCACCAGAGTTTTGTACAGCTTCACCATAACCTCTTGGTTCTGGAACTTGATCCCTCTATTAATAAAAGCTAAAACACTATATGCCTTCTTAACAGCCCTATCAACCTGGGTGGCAACTTTCAAGGATCTGTGTACATGGACACCGAGATCACTCTGCTCATCTACACTACCAAGATTCTTGCCAATTAGCCCAGTACTTTGCCTTCCAGTTACTCCTACCAAAGTGCATCACCTCACACTTGTCTGCATTAAACTCCATTTGCCACTTCTCAGCCCAGCTCTGCAGCTTATCTATGTCTCTCTGCAACCTACAGCATCCTTCGTCATTATTCACAACTCCACCGACCTTAGTGTCGTCTCCAAATTTACTAACCCATCCTTCTACACCGTCATCCAGGTCATTTGTAAAAATGACAACCAGCAGTGGACCCAACACCGACCCTTGCGGTACACCACTAGTAACTGGTCTCCAGGATGAACATTTCCCATCAACTTCCACCCTCTGTCTTCTTTCAGCAAGCCAATTTCCGATCCAAACTGCTATATCTCCTACAATCACAATCTAGTTTTAAAGTTCCAGATCAGAAATATTTGGACAAAACCCTGGAAGTATTGTATGAAGGTGAGTAAGATTAGTTCAATTCTATGAAGATCAAAGCTAGGAATTGAAGCAGAGTTAAACTAAGCGCTATAGATATGATAGAGATGTGAATCCTTACTGGTATGGGCAATAGAGGAGTGAATCCTGACTGGTATGGGCACTCTCAATGAGTGGTGTTGCAATTATTTTACCATGTGTTTTGAAATCCTTAAGCTTGCATTATATATTAAGTCTTGTTTATTCTAATTTATTTTCAGTTTTTCTTTTGTAATAAACTTCTAGTTTATTGTTATAACCAAATTTGCAAAATTTTGTTTAAGTGAAAGACCACCTCATTAAAAACAAAAAAAAAACAAAATATGATGATAAATAAGCCAAACTTCAGCCCAGGATTGACTTCTCTAGTGATAAAATTAGCAGGGATCATAAGCTGTCAAGCATTGTATTTCTGAAGCCGCTGGAACATCAGGATTTGTTAGTGCTGCCTATGTGTTGATAGAAATATTGCTTAGTTTATTGTGCTCTTTTTATTTGTTTGTGGAATGTGGATATTGCTGGCCAGCATTTATTGCTCATCCCCAATTGCCCTGGAGAAGGTGATTGTGAGTTGCCTTCTTGAACCTCTGTAGGCCTTGGACATAGGTATGCCCACAATGCCATTGGGAAGGAAGCTTCAGGATTTTGACACAATGCAATTAAGAAACACTGATACAGTTCCAGATCTAGACAGCGTTGGCAGGAAGGAGAACTTGAGGGTGGTGGTTGTCCTACGCATCTGTTCCTTTGTTCTTTGTGGTAAAGATCACACATTTGGAGATGCTTTTGAAGAAAGCTGATACAAATGGTATGAAAACTTGAGGGACTCACTCATGACTGTCAGTTCAAGAGGTCAGCCAAATTCTGCCCTTCCCAAAAGTTGGACTTGTGTGCAGTTCTACATCTAGCTCAGCACGGAATTTGCGAAGACGAGCTGAACAAACACCAGTCATACACAGTAAGTCTTTAGAGAATGATCACTTTGGAGTTTAGTCATTCCTGCTTGCTTATTTTAACCATAGGAATAAATATGTGGGTTTAATGAAGACTTTTTCAACAAAAGGTGACAGCTATACTCTTTGGATAATTAACTTGCGTACACACAATGACCTGAGAGAAGAATAGATGACTAAATGGAGATTTAGTCTCAGTAGAGAACGCTTGTCCAGTTTGTTTGCATGTCGGCACCAGTAATGTGATTTGTAGACAGGCTTTTCTGTAAACAAGTGCCATCTTGTAATTTCAGACATCTCTAAATACTGCAAAACAGTATATCTGAATATTTTTCAGCTTTGTTTCCATTATAAAAACTCAGTGAGAATCAATCCAGGTGATATTAAGCGGATGTAGTTATCCAGTCATAACTCCTTCCTTCATTGCTATTTGTTTGAATGAACCTTATATGAAACTACAAATCCTTATGTATGTAGCTTGAAAAAAAAACTTACAGAACAGTTGACAGGCGATTCACATTTAGATATTTATAATAGTCTAATAATGTGAACATCCTGCTTCACAGCTCAACTCCAATTCACTTTGCAGGCTGAGAGTTTTTAATGTCAGTCTAAAATTGGATTAAACAGCTCCACCATCAGAGCTGGGGATTTTAATTGCAAATTAACTGTTAAATTTGCAGCAATTTTTTATAGCAGCTGTAACATTGCAAATGCAGTTTTGGTCTGCTAGATTGAGAGATTTTATATTTGCTTGAGAATATTTATGCACAGATTGCAATGGTATCAGGCGCTAGTGCTTAAACACTGATTGTAGCTTTAGTTGAATTCTAGCACAGCTGATGCATAGCCATCTTGAGAGTTTGGGTCAAGGTTTACACAATGGGCAGGGCAGCATTTTTAGTGATCTGAAATGGACCTTCCTTTTTGAGGGGTTGGGGTCAGGCAGTTCGATGAGTTAAATGCATTTATGAGGCTGAATTTTTGATAACATTGACTGAAAGTTTTCAATCTACGTGCCCTTGTGGGGCATAATTTGTATCTCGCCCAGAATGATGGAGCCTTCATTGTTAATTATTCGATTTTTAATTAAGGGATTTGGATTAGTAATTCTGAGCGTATGAAATTCTACCACATAAGAGTGCCCCTTAACTTCTCACTGAATTGTTAATTCCACTTCTTCGGCAATGTGAGACAAGGAAACACAAGAAAATGTAGCACTGGTGAAATAACCAGTGTTGTTTCAGTTCGGGATGGTTTTTAGTCAGCATTTGTTTGACACAGGTAGAAATTGATTGTTAATGATCTATCTGTAAGCCATGGCAATAAACTAAATCCACATAATTGAAATTTATATTTGTCTGATGTTGACACGATCATTGTTTTTCTTTTTTTTAATTTTTGTTTGGAACAGTGAGTTGCAGTTGAGAATTGAACTTTGAACAGCAGATTGGTTTTTAAAAAAGAGAGTACAGAAGAAAAACATTTCCACTTGGGAATTGGCCTGGGAAGATAATGCAGGTCAATTATTGCTCAAAGGAGACTGAAGATGATTCTTTACTGAAATGTTATGTTCAGGGACCAGTAGCTGGTTGAATGTTGAAATGGTCAGTCAAGGGAGGACGGATCCTGGCCAACCAACCACTGGCTCTGATTATGGTTTTTGGGCATGAGGCAGTTTTGCTTCAGCAGTTGGCAGACCAGAAAGTTGTTTTTGGTTTTGCTCTTAATAGTTATTCCCCAAAATAGTTATTCCCCAGTTATCGACTTGTTGAAAGTTCTCAGAGAAAAAAAAATCCCAATCTGTAAGGAATATAGAGAAGCCTTCAGAGGTCTCTGTAAGCTGTTTGCATTGACTGATGACTTCAGATATATCAGCTGAAAGTGCACCCATGCTGCAAATAATCTGATCTGATGACGAGCTATGCTCCCTCAGTCTACGCAAAGAACACTCACTCCTGAAGAGTAGATCTGTCACTGAACATTGGATATGTTCTCATTCAGTCGTGGTAGCTCTGTAATCAAAGTGCCCTCTGTAAGGTAAAATGTGAGGCTGGATGAACACAGCAGGCCAAGCAGCATCTCAGGAGCACAAAAGCTGACGTTTCGGGGCTAGACCCTTCATCAGAGAGGGGGATGGACAGAGGGAACTGGAATAAATAGGGAGAGAGGGGGAGGCGGACCGAAGATGGAGAGAAAAGAAGATAGGTGGAGAGAGTATAGGTGGGGAGGTAGGGAGGGGATAGGTCAGTCCAGGGAAGACGGACAGGTCAAGGAGGTGGGATAAGGTTAGTAGGTAGATGAGGGTGCGGCTTGGGGTGGGAGGAAGGGATGGGTGAGAAGAAGAACCGGTTAGGGAGGCAGAGACAGGTTGGACTGGTTTTGTGATGCAGTGGGGGGAGGAGACGAACTGGGCTGGTTTAGGGATGCAGTTGGGGAAGGGGAGATTTTGAAGCTGGTGAAGTCCACATTGATACCATTAGGCTGCAGGGTTCCCAGGCGGAATATGAGTTGCTGTTCCTGCAACCTTCGGGTGGCATCATTGTGGCAGTGCAGGAGGCCCATGATGGACATGTCATCTAGAGAATGGGAGGGGGAGTGGAAATGGTTTGCGACTGGGAGGTGCAGTCGTTTGTTGCGAACTGAGCGGAGGTGTTCTGCAAAGCGGTCTCCAAGCCTCCGCTTGGTTTCCCCAATGTAGAGGAAGCCACACCGGGTACAGAGGATGCAGTATACCACGTTGGCAGATGTGCAGGTGAACCTCTGCTTAATGTGGAATGTCATCTTGGGGCCTGGGATAGGGGTGAGGGAGGAGGTGTGGGGGCAAGTGTAGCATTTCCAGCGGTTGCAGGGGAAGGTGCCGGGTGTGGTGGGGTTGGAGGGCAGTGTGGAGCGAACAAGGGAGTCACGGAGAGAGTGGTCTCTCCGGAAAGCAGACAGGGGTGGGGATGGAAAAATGTCTTGGGTGGTGGGGTCGGATTGTAGATGGCGAAAGTGTCGGAGGATGGTGCGTTATATCCGGAGGTTGGTGGGGTGGTGTGTGAGATCGAGGGGGATCCTCTTAGGGCGGTGAGGGCGGGGTGTGAGGGATGTGTAGCGGGAAATACGGGAGACGCGGTCAAGGGCGTTCTCGATCACTGTGGGGGGAAAGTTGCGGTCCTTGAAGAACTTGGACATCTGGGATGTGCGGGAGTGGAATGTCTTATCGTGGGAGCAGATGCGGCGGAGGCGGAGGAATTGGGAATAGGGGATGGAATTTTTGCAGGAGGGTGGGTGGGAGGAGGTGTATTCTAGGTGGCTGTGGGAGTCGGTGGGCTTGAAATGGACATCAGTTACAAGCCGGTTGCCTGAGATGGAGACTGAGAGGTCCAGGAAGGTGAGGGAGGTGCTGGAGATGGCCCAGGTGAACTGAAGGTTGGGGTGGAAGGTGTTGGTGAAGTGGATGAACTGTTCGAGCTCCTCTGGGGAGCAAGAGGTGGCGCCGATACAGTCATCAATGTACCGGAGGAGGAGGTGGGGTTTAGGGCCTGTGTAGGCACACCCCGCCCCCACCACAACCGCCCTAAGAGGATCCCCCTCGTTCTCACACACCACCCTACCAACCTCCGGATACAATGTATCATCCTCCGACACTTTCGCCATTTACAATCCGACCCCACCACCCAAGACATTTTTCCATCCCCACCCCTGTCTGCTTTCCGGAGAGACCACTCTCTCCGTGACTCCCTTGTTCACTCCACACTGCCCTCCAACCCCACCACACCCGGCACCTACCCCTGCAACCGCAGGAAATGTTACACTTGCCCCCACACCTCCTCCCTCACCTCTATCCCACGCCCCAAGATGACATTCCACATTAAGCAGAGGTTCACCTGCACATCTGCCAACGTGGTATACTGCATCCATTGTACCCGGTGCGGCTTCCTCTACATTGGGGAAACCAAGCGGAGGCTTGGAGACCGCTTTGCAGAACATCTCCGCTCAGTTCGCAACAAACAACTGCACCTCCCAGTCGCAAACCATTTCCACTCCCCCTCCCATTCTCTAGATGACATGTCCATCATGGGCCTCCTGCACTGCCACAATGATGCCACCCGAAGGTTGCAGGAACAGCAACTCATATTCCGCCTGGGAACCCTGCAGCCATATGGTATCAATGTGGACTTCACCAGTTTCAAAATCTCCCCTTCCCCTACTGCATCCCTAAGCCAGCCCAATTCGTCGCCTCCCCCCACTGCACCACACAACCAGCCCAGCTCTTCCCCCCCACCCACTGCATCCCAAAACCAGTCCAACCTGTCTCTGCCTCCCTAACCGGTTCTTTCTCTCACCCATCCCTTCCTCCCACCCCAAGCCGCACCCCCATCTACCTACTAACCTCATCCCACGTCCTTGACCTGTCCGTCTTCCCTGGACTGACCTATCCCCTCCCTACCTCCCCACCTATACTCTTTCCACCTATCTTCTTTACTCTCCATCTTCCGTCCGCCTCCCCCTCTCTCCCTATTTATTCCAGTTTCCTCTCCCCATCCCCCTCTCTGATGAAGGGTCTAGCCCCGAAACGTCAGCTTTTGTGCTCCTGAGATGCTGCTTGGCCTGCTGTGTTCATCCAGCCTCACATTTTATCTTGGAATTCTCCAGCATCTGCAGTTCCCATTATCTCTGCCCTCTGTAAGTGGTGCTGCCATTTCCTGTATCATCTGTACTGGTATTTAAGTTTAAGTCAACTGGCCACTGCAGTACCCAAATATACATTGATGATTGTAGACTTTTATCCCAACCATGCTGCCTATAATATCTTTTAACTTAAGAAAATGAAATTCTATCCTACAAAAAGCTTTGGATCAATGTTAGGTTACAGAGACAGCAATCGAAACTGAATCAACCTCACTTTGGATTCACAACACAGCAATCTTAAAACATGCAATGATCCTCAAACATACTCAATGGCTCCTAACCAGACATTACATATAACTTACTTTGGACCCCATGTTTATAAGGAAAAATGATCAATCTCATGTATCTGTTTAACACCCCATCATTATAGAATTTCATGAAGGCCTTGTTTTCATTGTTAAAATGTTTATTGAACTGACAAATTATGAGTTGTTAATTTCCTTTTTTAACATATCCCGTAAATGTCTGTGAGTAAGGGACTTTTATTCAGAGAAGGCAGGATTAGACAGTCGCTATTAATTAGATTGCTTTGTTCTTCATGTGTTCTACTAAAGCTGTATCTTTAATAATAAATTGATCATGTTTTTCTTCAATAAAGATGCCATGCTGATGATTTTTTAAAATTCATTTTTGTGGGATGCGGGCATCGCTGGCTGACCAGCATTTCTTGCCCATCCCTAGCTGTGCTTGATAAGGTGATGGTGAGCTGCCTTCTTGAACTGCTGCAGTTCCCCGGCTGTGGGTTGACCCATAATGCCATTAGAGAGGGAATTCCAGGATTTTAACCCAGCAACAGTGAAGGAATGGTAGTATATGCTCAAGTCAGGATGGTGAGTGGCTTGGAGGGGACCTTACAGGTGGCGGTGTCCCAATATATATGCTGCCCCTGTCCTTCTAGATTGCAGTGGTCCTGGGTTTGGAAGGTGCTGTTTGAGGATTTTTGGTGAATTTCTGCAGTGCATTTTATAGTTAATCAATAACAATAAGAACAGAAGAACAGCTAGAAAATCTCAGCAAGTCTGACAGCATCTGTGAAGAAAAGTCAGAGTTAATGCTTCGGGTCAGATGATCCTTCCGCAGAACAGATGGTAGCTGGGAAAACGTTGGTTTATTTGCAGAAGATAGGGAGGGGGAGGTGGGTATGGACAATAGGTAGGGTTAAAGCCCAAAGAGAGAAAAGAGCAGTTGGACAGAAAAAGAAGTGGATAACAATCTGGATCGGAGGATGATTGGTTGTTAATCGGGACTGTTAGTGACTAACAATAGGTAGTGTGTAATGGAAGCCTAGGTGAGAACAAGGCCTGGTGTGTGGGGGAGGGGGCTAGGACATGGGAGAGTTTAGGCCCTAAAATTATTGAACTTTCGATACTGAGTCCAGAGGGTTGCAGGGTCCCTAAGCGGAAAGCATGGTATTATAAATGAGGTATTATAGATAATCCTCGAGCTGAAGATGCTGCAAATTCTTCAGTCTTATCTTTTGCATTGATGTGCTGGGCTGTCTCATCATTGACATTTGTGGAGCGTGCTCCTCCAGTCAGCTGTTTAATTACCCACCATCATTCGCGACTGGATGTGACAGGACTGCAGACCTTAGATCTGATCCGTTGGTTGTGGGATCATGTAGCTTTGTCTATCACTTACTGCTTTCCCTGGTTAGCGTGCAAGTAGTCCTGTTTGTTGGTTTCACCAGGTTAACACCTCATCTTCATGAATGCCTTGTGCTCCTCCTGGTATGCCCTCCTGCACTCTCTATTGAATCAGGGTTGATCCCCTGGCTTGATGGTAATGGTTGAGTGGGGGATCTGCCAGGTCATGAGGTTACAGATTGTACTGGAGTACAATTCTGCTGCTGTTATTGGCCCACAGCGCCTCATGGATGCCCAGGCTTGAGTTGCTAGATCTGTGCAAAGTCTGTCCCATTTAGCACAGCGATAGTGCCACACAACACAGTGGAGACTATTCTCAACGTGGAGTCAGGATTCTGTCTCCACAAGGACTGTGCAATGGTCACTCTTACTGATACTGTCATGGACAGATGTAACTGTAGCTGGCAGATTCATAAGGATGAGGTCAAATATGCTTTTCCCTCTTGTTGATTCCCTCACCACCTCTTCCAGACCCAGTCTAGCAGCTTTGTCCTTAAGGATCTGATCAGCCCAGTAGTGCTGCTGAGTCACTCTTGGAGGTGGACATTGAGATCCCCCACCCAGAGTACATTTTGTGCTCCCGCCTTCCTCAATGCTTCCTCTAAGTGTTCAACGTGGAGGAGTACTGATTTATCAGCTGAGGGAGGATGGTCTGTGATAATCAGCAGGATGTTTCCTTGCCCATGTTTAACCTGAAGCCATGAGACTTCATGGGGTCCAGAGTCAACGTTGAGGATTTCCAGAGCAACTCCCTCCCAAATGTATACCATTGTGCTGCCAGCTCTGTTGGGTCTGTCTGGACATATCCAGGAATGGTGATGGTAGGCCCGAGTCACTGTCTTGTCAAGTATGATACCATGAGTATGGCTGTGGTAGGCTTGACGAGTCTGTGGGGCAACTCTCCAAATTTTGGCACTAGCCTCCAGTAAGGACCACACAGCACATACAAAGTAAGTAAACATTCAAATCCACCAGCAAAAATGGGCTGTCTTCAACTGTGAACATAGTCTCATTTTTTAAAAAATCTGCTCAACTCAACTATTCTAGCTTCTACGGAACAATGGGTTAGAGTAAATCATGAAGTGGAGGAAATTGCAGTTTACTGGGCTAGTGAGAAATCGGGTTCTGATAGTGTGCACAGAGCCTTTTGATCCAGAGATAAATTAATGGGAGGCCCACCTACAATTCTTGCTGCAATGACAAGCCGTCCCTCCTGTTGTTTATTTGTGTAAGAGCAGTGTTGAAAATGCAAGCTTGAAACAACAAGTGCAGCTATAACATGGTCAGAGATCTCTCCAAACTTCAACCTCATTGTGTAATCTATCTGTAATTCCACAAATACCACTTTTCTTTTTAATGTCAAGTTTTGTGATAATCAGAAGACAGGGAACTAAACAGATCACATTTCCAGCCATTTTTATTGACGTGATGTCGAATCAATCTTCTCTTGCAGTGCTTTAAGATGTTTGAATATGAGGCAGTGCATCCTGACAACAGTGTCTGCTGCTGATGATTATGGTGGCAATATCTCAAGTGGACCCCTACCACTGTCTCTTGCCAAAATCTCAGTTTCAACCTGAAGCCGTACAGTTTATCTGTGAGGGTCTGGATAGACTTGTTCTTGCCTGTTCCTTTAATAGTCAACTCATTCAAATGGTTGAAAACGTCTGCAAGATATGCAGCTTCACGCACCAGTAATTATCAGATTGTAACACTTTATAAGGCAGTTCCTGCATTGTTCAGAGCCCATGAACACAGAAGAGAACCTTCTCCTGTGATAACCGGGGTTTGTAAGGACATGACATGAACTTGTCAAATTGCAAAGCAAACGTCCCATCAGTAGTTAACTTCTCTCACAGCACCTACTCATCTCTGTGCACAAAATACTGAATAAATACTGAATAAATATGATTGCCATGGCTAAATATGATTGCCATGGCTGTGACTTTATGTGCCTCACAATTTTCACAGCTTGCTGTAATGCTCCAGTTAACTCAAGTGGAAGTGTTTTGGCTGCAAGAGCTTCACAGCAGAGGATGCAGTGGGGGATCTCAATGTCAGGGTTTTGCTCTTTCAGCTTACTGACAGATCCTTTGACTTACCCAGTTCTGGAGGTTGCTCTATCAGTGCAAATGCTCGAACACGTGACCCAGGTAAGCTTGTTTTCCCTCAAGTAAGCATCTGTTGGCTGAAATATTTCTTGACTGCTCCCTACAAAAGGCAAAAGAAATCTCTTGAATGGAGTTCCCATCTACATGCTGAATGTTGGCCAGCAGCTGACACTGTCTGCTTTTGACATGAACTTGTCAAATTGCAAAGCAAACGTCCCATCAGTAGTTAACTTCTCTCACAGCACCTACTCAACATAAGCTGACATGTTGTCAATTCGCCTTTAACAGTAGCATCAGAGAGTGGAATTTTGTCGGTCTCTTTTAGAGCATCAGTTCGTATCGCACCTAGGATTTATTTTACATGCAGGTATGATTAAGGTTTTGACAATGAGGCTTCTTTGATTTTGCTACAAGCTCACCCATCGAGGAACTAGCTTCTTAACCTTTATATGATACTGGTGCACACTCCATTAAATGATGGGTTTGCTTGATGTTTTGACTTGCCAAGCTCTTAAAGTGCTGAATGTTTTTGTTCACAAGAGGTCGATGTTTCATCTGTAAGTAGTGTCTTAATATCACAGAGTTTGCTAGCGTCCCACTGCAGATGAGACATTCGGGTCAGGAGCAAGCAGCATTTCCTGTACATGAAGATCCAAAAGCCAGAAAACTCTCATATGCTGTCTCTGAACAGCTCTTGCTTGCTTTCTTTTGCCTTCAAGTTCAGATGTTTCATTGGCCAAATCAGCAGCAGAATCGCCTCTTTTGGTAAAGAACTTATCAGTATCTTCTTTGAATCTAAGATAAGTGATGTAAGATTTTAAAAAATCCAAAACTATTGAGTTTAAAACACACACTAACATGGGAATGTCTCCAGGCAGGCAGGCTATTTCGTTAGCCATTTCAATTGTGTGCCTCATTACTGCAAGACTGCAATGCCAAGTCTCTGTGAAAGTGCAATAACGCAAGCCTTTATGCAAAACAGCACTGCTCCCAAAAAATTCACAGCACACTACTTACATAACGGGGAGTGTTCCAGCCCATCACTTCTTGGACATAATCTCATGTGGTTCCCACTGTCTACTGAGCAGCCACTTCCTCTGAGGTGCTAACTCACCAGGAGTTTGTGCGCCACTGACAACATTGTCTGATACAGGGAAAACTACTGAACATTTATTTCACAAGTCCCTTCATCTGTTTCCCAACATAGACAGTCAGTTTGCCATCATCTGACTCAGTTCACGCTGCCAAAAGTGTGGAGAGGCAGGAACACATTGGTTGCTAAATTTCGCTAGATTTGCATGCTCCCTGATTGGCTGAACTGAAAAAAGAAGCATTCTGTGTCTGATCCAAATGTTCACCAAAAATATGTATCTTTATGAAATGTGAAGATTCCTAAATGTGAGGCTGCCTACAGCCAGACATCATATATATGGATTTGTCATAGCAGGTAAAATTTAATGTCAAGAAATATGATGTGGTTTTCGAAAGAATAATGAGAAAAAGCAGTATAAACTTAAATGATGCAATTTTAGAAGAGTGGCATATATACAACATATGGTTAATGGATGCAAATCTTTCCAACTGGCAGAATGAGTGAGAAGGGTGGTTAAAAAAAAATCACATTCAGAATCCCAGGTTTTATGAAAAGAAGCATCACATGTGAAAGGAAGGGGCTTATGCTTGTGCTTCAATAAATGATTATTTAGGCCCCCAGTGTTTCGATGTCAGATCCACACATCATGAAGGGTATCAAAGCCTTGCAGGGGGTGCAAAGCAGATATCAAGAATGAAGGAGAAACTGAAGAACAACAATAACTTAGGCTGTAAGTACCTTCAACACCGTATTATCATCCGAGGGAGCAAACCTTGACACTGAGCCATAGAAGGAGATAGTAGGGCAGGTCGGATAAAGGGCAGGTAAAGAGATAGAGCATATTGTAGCATGAAAGATGGACTGAGAGGTTTTTGGAGCCAAGGTCCTGGACAGTAAACAGCATGGCCCCCTATGTTGGAGATATTAACACCAGAAATACTCAAGAGAACATTTTTGGAGGAATGCAGATTTCACAGGATTGTAGACATCCTGTTAAGAATAGGGAGGTTTGAGGCCATGGAGAGACTTGAAACAAGGATGTGATCTTTAAGCCAACATGGGTCATCAACTGTGGACGATAGGTTAATGGAACTTGGTTCAAATTAAGAATGAGCAGTAGAGCATTGGACAACATGAAGTGTATGGAGGGTAAACAATGGGAAGGCAGCTAGATATGCATTGAGGATAGTCAGATGTCAATGAAACAAAGACATGAGTATGAGTTTAAGCATAAGATGAGCTGAAACAGAGGTGACATATGGTGGTGGTGTGGAGGCAAGATTACGTGGCTGGAAACTCATCTCGAGGCCATGTTTCATGCCAAGATTGTGTAAACTCGCATTCAAACTCAGTTGGCACAAAGACAAATAATCTTGACTTTGTCCGTGAGGTTTTGTGATTTGATTTGTGATATTCACGTGTTCCGAAGTATAGTGAAAAGCTTTGTTTGTGAGCAGTACAGACAGATCATAGTGAGCATGGACATACAGATCACAGGGTGCTTAGACGGAGCGAGGCATGCAGGTTACGCTGCGCAGGAGGTGCGTGAATCAAGACCAACATTAACAAGACCCACATTATTTGAAGCTAGAGAGTCCATTGATCAGTCTAATAGCAGCAGGGAAAAAGCTGTTCTTGAACCTGTTGGTGCATGTTTTCAAGCTTCTGTATCTTCTGCCTGACTGAGGAGGTTGTTGGAGGCCATTACCGGGTGGGATGGGTCTCTGATGATATTGTTAGCCTGTCCCAAGCAAAAAATAGTGTAAATAGAGGCTATGGATGGAAGGTTGGCTTCCATGATGGTCTGGGTTGTGCACACCACCTTCTGTAGTTTCTTACGGTCCTGGGCAGAGCAGTTGCTGTACCAGGCTGTTAGGCACCCAGATGGAATGCTTTAAAATCTGTAGAACATGGTGAGGGTCCTTATGGACATGCCAAATTTTGTGAGCCGCCTGAGGAAGAAAAGGCGTTGTTGTGTCTTCTTGAGCATTGCATCTATTTGGGAAGTCCAGGACAGATTGTCAGTTATCGTCATTCTGAGGAACTTGACACTGCCTACCCTCTCCACTTCAGCTCCATTGATGGAGATGGGCATGTTCTCCTTTTTTTCTGAAGTTGATGATCAGTTATTTTGTTTTGCCAACATTGAGAGAGAGACGATGTTATCATTGCACTGCATCTTTATCAATGCATTGGATACATTGTTTTCAATCTTCCACAATTCTCTGAATTCTAGGTGCTTGAAAAGTGCCAGTGGTTTGGAAAGCCACTGAAAGAGTGTAAAATGTAATATCTCTATTCAAGCAAAGGAAGAGATAGAACGTAGGCGACTAAAAGCAAATTAAGGAAATTTCTGGAGACTGCTATATAGAAAGCCAGAAAAGAGCAATTAAAAATCAATACAAACAAGCAAATTTAACATGGTCTAATAAAAGATAAATGGTGTTTGACATTCATTGACATTCTTTGAGAATGTAACAAGCAGGACAGGTACAGGGAACCCAATGGATGTAAGATATTTACATTATCAACAGACATTTAATAAGATGCCATACAAAGCAAGTTACTGTGCAAAATAAGACCTCATAGTGTTACGGATAAAAGGTTGCTTCGGTTATTAGGTTGACTCACAGACAGGAGGTGGGGATCCAGATAATTGGTCTTTTTCAGGATAGTGAGCTGTAGCTAAAGGAATGCTATGGGGATACATGCTGGGGGCCTCGATAATTATGACCTGTACTAATAAGTGAGGTGAAGAACTGTGTTGTCCCTAACTCTGCTGATCATACAAAATAGGTGGGAGAGCAAATGGTGAAGAGGACACAAGTCTGCAAAGAGGTGAAGATAGGTTAAGTGAGTGGGATATAAATTGATAGAGGAATTATAATGTATTAAAATACGTTGTCCACTTTGGTCGGAAGAATGGAAAATGATAATTTTATTTAAATGGAGTCAGTATGGTATATTGTGGTACAAAGATATCTGGGTATTGCACAGTATTAGTTATGTAGCTGCAGCGATTTATTAGGAAGGTTCAGGAAATGTATGTCTCTTATATGTCACATGGGTGATAGAGTGTAAAAGAAAGGAAGTCTTGTTGTAAATGTGCTTATGGTGGAGGCAGTTTAGAAAAGGTGCAGTAGCTTGCCTCCTTGGCTGAAGGGTTCATCTGATGAAGAAAGGTGGTGCCTGTGGCTAGATTGCAGTTTAAATGAATGAGAAATGAGCTTGGGAGAGCATATGCTCAAGGGAGGCTTTCCCTCTTGGGAAAGTCAGGAACCAGAGGGCACGGTTTCAAAGTAATGCAGCTTCTTTTTAAAACAGAGAGAAAGAATGAATTTCTTCTCTCAGAGAGTTGTTAGTCATTGGAATTGAGTCAGCAAACATACTCAAGGCTGAGTTGCAATTTTGATCTACAAGAGAGTCAAGAGTTCTGGAGGTGGCAGGAAAGTGGAGTTAAGGTGACAGTCAAATCGGCCTCATTGAAGAGCAAGGCATGTTTGAGGGGCCAAATGGCCTTCTCCTGCTTCTATTTTACATGTTCTTATGCAGAGTGGAGATTGTGCTGAGAGCTGGTTGTCACAACCCTGGATCTTTGGATCAGCAGCGCTGATAGCTGGGCAATGCTACAGAGCTGAATATTTCCCACAACTTGGCTCTCCTGAGCACTTCTTCTGGGGTCTTTTTTTTAATAGAAAATCACAGTGTTCATTGAAGAATCCTGTCAGATCGGGGTGGAGTTATGGGAAGACAGCTCATGCTCCTTTTTGAATTGAATTGAATTGAATTAACTTTATCGTCATATATACTCGATTGAGTACACTGAAAAGTTTATAAATTGCCACTTACAGTGCCATCTTAGATACAAAGGTACCTAGGTACAACTTCTTCAGTTACAGGATTAGTTACAGTGTTACACTGTCATCTACACATGGCGCCATCTTAGATTCGGAGTACCTGGGTACAGTCCTTAGTTACAGAACAGAGGTGTGAAGAAAAAGAAGGTTTCATTACAGCTATCCAAAGTATAACCATAGGTCTAAAAAACAAGAAGCAAAGTTAAAAAAACAAGCACTGGAAGCTGCATGGTAAATGTAAAGGTCCAGTCTGAATGTTTGTGATTGTATGTTGGATGAGTGAATGAGGTAATAAATAGATCGTTGGGTATTGTGGGTGAGCTGAGGGTGTGGGTGGCTAAATCAGGGCAGGAGGGTGGTTAGATTGTTTCAGAGCTAGTAGGAACTGCAGAAGCTGGAGAATCTGAGATAACAAGGCGTAGAGCTGGATGAACACAGCAGGCCAAGCAGCATCAGAGGAGCAGGAAAGGTGGTGTTTTGGGCCTAGACCCTTCTTCAGAAAAAAAAGGGTCTAAGCCCGAAATGTCAGCCTTCCTGCTCCTCTGATGCTGCTTGACCTGCTGTGTTCATACAACTCTACACCTTGTTATCTCAGGGTAGTTAGATTGTTGGGATACAGTTGTGAGAGGGTAGTTTGGAGAGCAATCAAGTCAGTTTGAGGAGGAGAGGAGTGTCAAGTCAGACTTTTGGGGAGAATAGTCAGGTGACCACTGCATCTTGGCATGCTGTAGTGTTCCAGTGAATCAAAGCACAAACTGGAAGAACAACATCTCATCTTCAGACTAGGCATTTTACAGCCTTCAGGGCTTAACATTGAGTTCAACTCCTTCAAATTGTGAACCAGTTTTTCCCTTTCAATCAGCTTGTCATCATGTCCTTTCTCCCCTCCCTGCCCATCCCAGTGGGGACTGTCTGTCGTTTCCAGTCTGGCAGGAGACACACCATTGTTCTACCATTCTCACGTTCCAAATGCTTAATCTGAACTATCAGCATCTTTTCTCCACGAGCACCCTACACCCATTACCCTGACCCCCTACCTCCAAGCTATAGCATAAATGCTGCCCCCCTACACACTTTGCTTCAGCCCTGGTGAACAGTCATCTTGATTTGAAACATTGGCGTGCTGTCTTCCGCGGATGAAATAGTGGGAACTGCCGATGCTGGAGTCTGAAATAATACAGTGTGGAGCTGGAGGAACACTGCAGGCCAGGCAGCATCAGAGGAACAGGAAGCTGATGTTTTGGGTCAGGATCCTTTTTTTTTCTGAAGAAGGGTCCCGACCCAAAACATCAGCTTTCCTCCTCCTCTGGTGCTGCCTGGCCTGCTGTGTTCCTCCAGCTCCACACCTTGTTGTCTTTCACAGATGCTACCTGACCCTCTGTGATTTCCGGCATTTGTTTTTTTCAGTACAAATTGCAGCACCTGTAGGAATTTGCTCCTAGAATTTGGGCATATACTTGAAAAGGGAAATTAATGAAATTGTGAGGAAAGAGCAATGTAAAACTAATTAGATAGCTCTTTCCTCGACAGGAGGGATCAATTGTCCAAATTCTGTGCTGTTAAATGCTGTGATCTCTATTCAGAAACCAGACCTAATCTTGGGGATGAACTAAGATTATCGTAGGGTTCAGGGAAATTATATATTATTCTAACCACATATAATGTTCCCCAAAGAAAATAACACCTCTGGACAGAAGAGAAATCACACCATTTCATCCCCAGCCAATAATACCACTTGTGCAGAAGAATTTTTCTTGGATTTCCTGTTATATCTCTGATTTTCAAATGTATAAGATGACTGGATGGTTTCAGTATCCACAAGGGTTTGAATTAGGGCATTTTCTTCAAGATACAGTTATCATAACAGAACCAGATCCTGAACATGGTTTGAAAGGAAGTACATTTTTAAACCTAAAATCTGCTTTTGATTGTTTAGAAATGCTAAATCTGAAACCTAATTTCGTTTTTTGCTTTGTTTGGAAGATCAAAAGGTTGGAAATAAATTTCACAGTCCGGATTCAATTCTGTCAAAAAAAATGAACTCCAGTTTGTACAAGAGTGAATATATAAACATTAGAAAACATCAGAGATAAATTGGAATCTGCTGCACCTATTCTTTCTGCTCAAGTCAGGGAAAAATGGCACTAATTTGCAGTGCAGTGTTCCACCCCCATAAGCCAGCATGTGAAGAATATCTAATTAATCTTGGCTCAGGATATAGTTAGGCATTCCTGGCAGCCAGCTAAAACAGGTGTCAAGCCCCTTGCACATAATGGAATTATGAATGTCCATTCTATAATCCCAGTCTGAAATGTGACAAAATTGAGTCAGATTCAAACTCAGCAATCCCACCTTAGATTTTCCCTTTCTTTTTCATCTAACCTGTATCGTTAAATGTAGTTTTCTGGAAGTATCTAAGCAAATGGTCAGTTCCTTGTTTTAACTTATCTCATTGTGGCACCTGGAGAGACAGAAGTAATTTCCCCCATTCCACAGCAGCTGCAAGGCCATATTTATCCCTCACCCACTTCCTGGACCTACCTAAGGGTCACCATCACATTTCCAGAAGGCTTTTGACAAGAAGCCACATCCCGAGGCTATTACACAAAATAAAAGCTCATGGTGTCAGTGGTAACATCTTATATGGATAGAAGATTGGTTGGGCAACAGGGAATATGGAACATATGATGGCCCAGTGATAGTATAATTAGGCTATTAATGAAGAGACCCAGGTAATGTTCTGGGAACCTGGGTTTGAATCCTGCCCTGGCAGATTTTAATTCATTATAAATCTGGAATTAAGAGTTTAATGATGACCTTGAAATTGTTGACACTTGTCAAGGGAAAACTCAAATGGTTCAATAATGTCCTTTAGGGAAGGAAATCTGGAAATGATTTTTAAAAAAAATGCATGAAGGGGTTATTTACAAATTGGCAAGATGCAGCAAATGGAGTCCCACAGGGTTCAATGGGGCCTCAATTATTTAACATTTATCTCAATGACTTGAATGTAGACTGTGATATTTTAGCTAAATTTCTTGAATAACAAAAAGATAGGCTGGAAGGCTTATTGAACAGAACTTACTGGGCTCATCTGTAGCTTTTAGAAGATTGGGAGGGGGAATTTAATGAGGCATACGTTTTGATGCCCAATTGTGAGTTTATATTTTGGTGCCAAGTTGTCAGAACTTTTCCGTCAGGACAGCCTTTCTGACCTTGATGGCCAGGAACCTCTTTGACATCCATTCACATGAATACTTCTTAACACCCTATCCCACTGGAGTTCTGTTCACCGGTGCGATCCTGTTCAGCAACAATAGAAAGAAGATGTTCACAAATGTTGCTGATGGGGTTGGCCTCTTCATACAGTCAGTCCATACTTGCTCACTAGCTCAGCTCCTTTGTGCAAGCACTAATAGTGTATGGGTCAAATCCTCAGTGTGTCAGCAGGCCTGCCAAAGGCCAGCCACAGTAAATATCCCAAACCTGACTGGAGCAGGCAACTAGGTCTGAACTCAAAACAGGGCTCGACTCAAAAAGTTGGAGGGGGGGAGCGGAATCAACTGACAAAGTTGAGGAAAATGTGTATTAGGTAGAAAGGAATGTTGGGGAATGGAAGTAAAAGGTTGTTAGGGCACTGGGTGGATCCTGGGGTATGGAGGTAGCACTGGGATGCAGCGAAAAGAATCACAGCAATAGGAGCAAGGGGGAAAACGGAGGGTAGGAGCTGCATGTTTAAGGTGGAGGAGACAGTGGAGTAATTGGCTGTGCTGTGGAGGGAGAATGAGTAGGCGATTTGAATGTGGGCAGTGTCAGATTAAGGAATGCAGATATGGATGAATGTGGAATCAGGGGACTAGCAGGAATATCATGGGAAACAGTGAAAGTGGCAATAATCACTGGCAGAGATTAAAAAAGGGAAGGAGGGAATCCCAGAGGAAAGAAGGCCATTTATAGTTACTGGAAAGAAAACGTAGTAAAGAAGGGGAAGGTGAAAAGGGTTATAAATGAATTGGAATTTGTTCAGAGAAGTTTCATTTGAATGGGTTAGAGTAAAATGCGGGGTGATTTTATTGGAATGTACAAGATCCTCAGATGACTTGACAAGTTGAGCACAAAGAATATTTCCTGTTGGAGGAGGGACTAGAAGACAGTTTAAAAATGAGTTATTGGACCTTTAAGATGAAAATTAGGAGTTTTTTTTATCTTTATCCAATGTTTGTGAGTCTCAGAAACATTCTGCCCAGAGTGCATCGGATGATGAATCATTGAATATTTTTATTGCGGGGGTAGATAGATGATTTGGTCAGAATTTGGAGGTGAGGCCACAAACAGACCAGCCATGACATTATTAAATGGGATAGCAGGCTCGAAGGGGCTAAATAGCTGACTCCAGTTCATAATTTGTAAACTTGTATGACCAACTTTACAATGGCTCAAACTGCACGCAGACAACCAATGAGCCTGGTCGAGGGAAAATATCGGTTTTTGGAGCTTGCCGGAATTCAGACATGGCCCTGTTTGGAATGAGGTCCATTTTGTGGCACCAGCTCTGAGCACACTGACAATGATGTACCTCCGATTGGGCCACAACCTGTTGTTCCGTTCATCTTTATGTGAGGAACAGAATGAGTAGTTCTTTATTGCATTTATGTCAACATCTCGCTGTCTCATCTTCACTGTTAATAAAGTGGACTAAAGCAGAGTTCGAAACATCATGGGCAAGAGTCTGGATCAGTGCCGAAGCTACTGTCTAATAAAGAGCTTCATTGAAGTATTGAAATAACCCTTAGAATACAAATGAACAAAATCACCTTGTAGGATTGTAACGAGGTCAGCCTAGGAGAGATCACGGAATATGAGTTCCCTGATCAGGGCTGTTAATCTGATTAAATCAGGGAGCCCAGGCAGACAGATAAGAACAGGAGTATCAGAGGTTTTGTTCACTCTGAGAGCTGGCTCTGAGGGAATTGCATCAGTGTTAAGGACTCTCTCTCTGTAAATAAAGGGTGAATTGGTGACAGCCTCTGTGGAGTTAGTTCAGTGGCTGCTAATTGAACTAATGATTAACGTATAACCATGCTAAAGTGCCTGCTAGCTGAAGCCCACTGGTTTTCAAATGGGCAGTACAATGGCTTTGTCATTGGTCAATGCAGCAAGTGGACCATATCAGTTACAGGGTGTTGGAATGCATGTGGACACCGTCGCCAGTCTGACTGAGCTTGGGGAGCAACACTTGAGTGAAGGCAATTGCATAGCCTCACTCAGGCCATGTCCTAACAGAGGGACTCAGTGTCAGCACACAGCAACACCCCAAAACAAAACCAAGCCTTGACCAAACAGTTAAAATTTTCTGGATAACAAAGTGTAGAGCTGAAATGAACACAGCATGCCAGGCAGCATCTTAGGAGCAGAAAAGCTGACGTTTCGGGCCCAGACCCTTTGTCAGATCATCAGGTTTTCTGAAGAAGGGTCTAAGCCCGAAACATCAGCTTTTCTGCTCCTAAGATGCTGGTTGGCCTGGTGCGGTCATCCAGCCCCACACTTTGTTATCTCAGATACTCCAGCATCTGCAGTTCCTACAATCTCAGTTAAAATTTCCTTCAGTTTCCAGGCCAGCAAGCCGTTGTAATTGCTGCTGGTATGTGGACTCAAGACAGCAAAAAGGTTACACTCGACCCAAATGGAGAAAAAGAACTCTTAGGCCACTATCCAAAAGAGTGCACGCCCTGGAACGCCCACCTATACCTGGTTTGGAACAGGTAATTCACTTAGAAATGTCCAAATCAGAAGCAATCAAAATAAATGTCTGGTGAAATGATGTCTGGTTTGCATGAAGAACTTACTGACATGGCTGTTTCAATGATTGCAAAATGAATCTTTAACAAAATTTGCTCTGGACTCCGGCCCTTATGTTTGCATAAGACCTCAGCTAGACTGAGATCCTAGACCAGGGAACCTTCACACATTAAAAGTACAACTTCGATTCCAGTATCTTTTGAAAAACACCCGCTTCAGTTACCACTGATTGTCGTGAAAAGCTCCACCAAAGGAGCCAAAGCCACCTTTCACTTTGACCAGGAAGCAATTGCATGATTCTGCAAGGCCTGCCCAGTGCCATTTACCTTACAGGTAAAATTAGAGGCAGAAGTCAGAAGTTTGGAAAGCGAAGAAATCATCAAACCATTCCAGTTTGTGAAAAGGACAGCAACTGTTGTACTGATTGTGAAGAAAGATGGGTCAGTTCACTTTCATGGTGATTTTAAATAAATGGTAAATTGCTTTTCACAGCTGGATAAATACCCAATCCATCGCGTAGAAGATTTATACATAAAGCTGGCAAGGGGGTCTGTCCTTCACAAAGCTGGACATGAGCCATGCTTACTAGCAATTGAGGTCACATGAGGATTCCCAGAAGTATGCCATGATTAATACCTATAAGGGTTTGTACCTCAATATACAGGATTACCATTTGGGAAATCATCAGCCTGTGCAAATTTTCAGTGGCCGATAGAGAACATTTTCCAAGAAAAGGTTATCATTTGTCTAGGTGCATGCTAATAACAGGGGAGACTGATCAGGAGCTCTTAGAGAACTTGGACATAGTCCTTAAAGATTTCTCCTAGGCAGGCGTATACCTTGGAATGAAAAGTTGTGAATTACTTGGGCTACAGAGAAGACAAGACCAGTTACACCAGCTACACCATTGTTAGATAAAGGGAGGGTGATCAAACGTGCCCCAGCTCTCATGTCAGTACGAGAACTTAGATCTTTGCTTGGGCTGGTGAACTATCATGGAAAGTTCATACATAACCTGGCCTCCATCCTGGCACCTTTGCATCAGCCCATTAAAAGTAGTCAGCCTTGAAATGGTCACATAGCCAAGCCATGCCCTTCAGGGAAGTGAAGAAACAATTATCATCATCTAAGGAGTTGGTGCTCTATGATCTCAAGTAAGAGCTCATGTTGATGTGTGATACCTCCTTGTATGGCATCAGGTAGTATTATCCTAATGGAGAGGAATTCCCAATAGTGTATGCATCCAGGACTTTGGCTAATGCAGAGCGTAAGTACATGCAGACAGGGAAGGAAGGTTCAGTGGTCATATTCGGAGTCAGGAAATTCCACTAATACCTTTACAAATGTAAATTTTTAGTAATAGTGAACCACAAAACCCTGTTAGGCCTACTTACGGAGAATGGGGCAGTATCGCCCACAGCATCAGGCCGAACTCAGTGGTGGGCTCTAATACTAAGTGGGTATAATTATGAGTTGGAATACCATCCGGAAGGCCAAATGCACATACATTGAGCCATCACCTGCTGGCAGATATACCACCGGTGATACCGCTACTGGAAGAATCTGTATTGATTTTAAACTTTCTGGACACACTTACAGTCACAGCTGACAATATCAGAGTTTGGACATAGAAAGATCTGATCCTGGGAAAACTGAAACAGCCGGTGGTGATGGAGGAAACTAAAGGGCTGTCACAACCAGAAGTGAAACCTTTCTGGAACCGGAGAGATCCGATCACAGTGGAAGACATCACACAACTAGGGAGAGCAAGAGCAATCGAACGGAGTAAAGGTCACTGCCAGATATTGGCTGAACTCCATCATGTCACCTAGGGATTTCCAAAATGAAGATGTTGGCAAACCGTTATGTATGGGGTGACTAGGTTTTGATGCAGGCTTCGGTTATGTGTTGACCATGCAGGTCCTCTCAAGGACTCAATGTTCTTAGTCATTGTGGATCTACACTCAAAGTAGCATCAAACACAGGGACAATGATCAAAAAACTGCCTGCATCTTTTGTGATACTTGGAGCCCCAGAAGTGTTGGTCACAGCTAATGGGCCATTGTTTACCAGCAGGGAATTTTAGTATTTCCTAAAGTCGAATGGTATGCGAGTATAAGTCCAGCTCCATGCCATCCGTCATCCATTGGTCTAGCAGAAGGAGCAGCTCATCAACATTAAAGGCAGGCTTAAAGAAACAGCCTACAGCTTCTCTAGATGCAAAACTGTCCCAGTTCCTATTTGATTATAGGACCATCTCTCACACAACTACAGGGATAGCTCCAGCAGAGTTGCTAATGGGGAAAAGACCCCATGCCAGGTTAAATCTGATCTTCTCTGAACCTGAGATAACACGGTGTGAAGCTAGATGAACACAGCAGGCCAAGCAGCATCAGAGGAGCAGGAAAGCTTGACGTTTCGGGTTGGGACCCTTCTTCAGAAATAGGGGAGGGGAAGGGGATTCTGAAATAAATAGGGAGATGGGGGAGGCGGATCGAAGATGGATAAATGAGAAGATAGGGTGAGAGGAGGCAGACAGGTCAAAGAGGTGGGGTTAGAGCCAATGAAGCTGAATGTAGGTGGGGAGTTGGGGGGGATTGGTCAGTCCAGGGAGGACAGGCAGGTCAGGGGGACAGGATGAGGTTAGTGCGTAGGGGATGGGGGTGGGGCTTGAGGTGGGAGAAATGGTTAGGGAGGCGGGCACTAGCTGGGCTGGTTTTGGCATGTGGTTGGGGGAGGGGAGATTTTGAAGCTTGTGAAATCCACATTGATACCATTGGCCTGCAGAGTTCCCAAGGGAAATATGAGATGTTGTTCCTGCATCTTCCGGGAGACATCATTATGGCAATGCAGGAGGCCCAGGATGGACATGTTGTTTGAGGGGTTGGGCGGGGGAATTGAGATGATTTGTGACTGGGGGGTGCAGTTCTGTTTGCAACAAACAACTGCACCTCCCAGTGGCGAACCATTTCAATTCCCCCCCCCCCCGACTCCTCAGATGACATGTCCATCCTGGGCCTCCTGCAGTGCCACAATGATGCCTCCCGAAAGATGCAGGAATGGCATCTCATATTTTGCTTGGGAACCCTGCAGCCCAAGGGTATCAATGTGGATTTCACAATCTTCAAAATCTCGCCTCCCCCGACCGCATGCCAAAACCAGCCCAGCTAGTCCCCGCCTCCCTAACCATTCCTCCCACCTCAAGCCCCACCCCCATCCCCTACCCACTGACCTCATCCTGCCCCCCGACCTGTCCGTCCTCCCTGGACTGACCTATCTCCCCTAACTCCCCACGTGCATTCACCGTCACTGACTCTAACCCCGCCTCTTTGACCTGTCTGCCTCCTCTCACTCTATCTTCTCCTTTATCCATCTTCTATCCACCTCCCCCTGTCTCCTTATTTATTTCCGAATACCCTAACCATCCCCCATTTCTGAAGAAGGGTCCCAACCCAAAACGTCAAGCTTTCCTGCTCTTCTGATGCTGCTTGGCCTGCTGTGTTCATCTAGCTTCACACCGTGTTATCTCAGATTCTCCAGCGTCGACAGTTCCTACTATCTCTGAACCTGAATCTTGGGGGGGGGGGGGGGGGGGGTGTGTTTCAGGGTGAAACAGCATCAGGGATGGAAGTGCTGGTGGACACAAGACTCCACCAAGTGAGAGAGACAGTTTACATCAGGTGCTGAAGTTTGGTGCAGGAACCACGGGAACGGCCCAGCATGGGTAAGAGACATGTTCGATATGAGGTGAGATCCAGTGATTAGTAAAGTAGTGATTGTAATGAGGTCAGCCAGGTAGACTTCATAGAATACGAGCTCCCCAGATTGAGGCTGTTAATCTGTGAGCCCCAGCCTGACTGATAAAAACACAAGTGTCAGAGGTTATGCTCACTCTGAGAGCTGGCTCTGATGAAGCAGGATCTGTGTTTAGGTCTCTCCACATGTAAATAAAACATGACTTGGCAACGGCCTCTGTGGAGTTATTTCATTCCTAATTTGGTATTGCTCAAATTCATTGACATGCTCAGTTGGTATTGACTTTTCATCACCATTTAGGTAGGACCAATGAATTTTAGGCTCAAAAATCATTTGAAGTTCTGTATGTTTTGTGTTTATGTTTTCAGTGTCCGAAAAGACAAATGCCTGTTTTAACCCCGTAATCACAAACACAGTTTTAATTCTTTCTTAGATAATAAAATGTGAGGCTGGATGAACACAGCAGGCCAAGCAGCATCTCAGGAGCACAAAAGCTGACGTTTCGGGCCTAGACCCTTCATCAGAGCTCTCTGATGAAGGGTCTAGGCCCGAAACGTCAGCTTTTGTGCTCCTGAGATGCTGCTTGGCCTGCTGTGTTCATCCAGCCTCACATTTTATTATCTTGGAATCTCCAGCATCTGCAGTTCCCATTATCTTTAATTCTTTCTTGTTGTTTGTCATTTATGTTTGAAGCCTTTGAATGCATCTTACCATATAGGACTGTCTTTGATGATATTCTCTGTTAGCCTGAAGAGTGGTGCCATCAAAATATGCAGTTTTAATGTTTCTGATCTTCTGGAAAATGGGCACTTGACTGTTAAAAATAACCAGGTTAGTTGGCTGGTGAGATTGAGACCAGTTCGAAGAGGTATCTACCTAATGCAGGTAGGAATCTCATAAAATTTGACAACTTGGGCACCAAATAGACCAGGAGGATCTCGATGCCATTTTTATAATATGACAGTAGACCATAAGACATAGGAGCAGAAGGAAACCATTCAGCCCATCGAGTAGGCACTGCCATTCAATAAAGTCATGGCTGATCTGAAAATGCTCAACTCTACTTTCCTGCTTTTTTCCCATAACCTTTGATTCCCTTACTGATAAAACAGTCTATCTCAGCTTTGAATATAATTAATGGCACAGCCCCAACAGCCTTTTATGGTAAAGAATTCCACCTATTCACTCCCCTTGGAGAAAAGAAATTTCTCCTCATCTCTGTCTCAGATGGTCATCATGGGGTGGAAAGAACAGGATAATCACTATTCCTCTATCCCAAACTCCCCCTCACTTTCCCTGCTCCTGGCAAAACAGTCCCCACCCCTAACATTTACTTTGGAGGCCCCCAGTCTCATCCAATGTGAGAGTGGATGGTGGATTGAGGAGCTGGATTTTAAATTGCGATATTTTCCTAATGTTGGAATTCAACTCAGTGTAAGACATTTCCACTGGAAGCCTGCTATTCCCCTCCCCTTTTTAAATGTTTCCCACACTGCTCTCACCAAGGGTGCAATGGTGATAAGATTCTGAAGCATCAGTCCTTCAGAAAAATCTGCCAGTCAGCAAAACAGATGCCAGCTTTATGTTCTTGATGTCATCATGATCCTCTGACCAGATTAAAGGATTTAAACTCTGAGTTATTCATTATTCAACATCAGCCCACAGTGCCCTGTTTTGTTGACAATCTCCAACGAATGATCAGATTCTGATCTCACCCAAACTGCTGTATTGAACATAGCATTCGTTAAACACCACCGTTGCCAAAGTGTAAATTTAACTCTTTTGGATTGTTGGTGGAATTTTAAAAATTCTTGTCTCTCTGAGCCAATTTGCTTCAGCTCACATGCTGCATAAGAATTATCAATATTGCTCAAATGAGTGGCCCTGTTACTGTATTACTAAATTCTAAATGAGTGAGGTAGAAATAAATGAAAACACTCAGCCAGCATGTGGCCACCTCTTTGTCTTTCTATTCTTTCTAAAGTATTCCCTCTGTCCTTTTGTTTTGTTGCTTTGAGTATCATTTTCCTTCTTTCTTATTCTGTTCCCTTGCAATTTATTTCAAATTTAAACAAAGGAATTATGAACAGGAATAGGCTATTCAGCCCATTGAGCTTGCTCTGCCATTTCCCTTGATATCTTTATTATATACAATGATCTATGCCTTGATGATACTCAATTGCGGAGTCTTCATGGCCTTCAGGGGTAAATGTTCAAAAGAATCACCCCATTCTGAGTGAAGAAATACCTCCTCATTTCAGTTTTAAATGGCTTACCCTTATTCTGACACGTTATCCCCTGGTTGTAGACCACAACCCCCATTCCAGGGGGAGCATTAGTCTTGCATCTACCACTCCAACCTCTGCAAGGTTATTTTATGTTTCGATAAGATCACTTCCCATTCTTCTAAATGCCAGTGAATACAGGCCCTGCCTCCTCAATCTGTCCTCATAGGAAACACCCAGAGATCAGCCTTGTGAACCTTTCTTGCGTTCCCTCAATGGCTGGTATATCCTCTCTCGGGTAAGGAGACCAAACTGTACATAATACTCCAGGCATGGACTCACCAAAGCTCAATACAACTGCAGCCAGACTAATTCACTTCTGCACATAAATTCTGTTGTAATGAACGCTAGCGTACCATGTGCATTCCTAATTACTTGCATACCTGCCCCTGTTAGTTTTCAGTGACTCATGAACAAAGACATCCACATGCCTTTGGACATCAACACTTCTCAATCTCTCAAACTTATTTCAGAAACACTCTGTATTTTTCCTTTTATTTCTGACCAATGGTAAATAATTGCATTTTTTCACATTATATTCAGTCTTCCGTGTTCTTGCTCACTCACTCAGCATTTCAAACCTCTTTTGAAGCTTCTTTGCATCCCCCTAACAATTTACATTCCCATCTAGTGTTGTGTCATTAACAGACTTGAAAATATTACACGTGGTGCCCATGAATAGATAATTGTTTTTGATTCTGAGTGCTGGAACATCCAATCGCTGATCCTGGCAATACCACACTACAGCAGCCTGCCAACCCAAGAACTATAATTATCATTCTTCTGGAACACCACTGATCACAGGCCTCCAGTCCGAAAAGTGAAATTCTTCCATCACTCTCTGTCTCCTGCCGCTAAGCCAATTGTGTATCCAGTTGGCAAGATCACCCTGAATCCCGTATGATCTAACTTTACTAATTAGTCTATCATGCAGAACCTTGTCAAGGGCTTTACTAAAGTCCAAGTAAACACTGTCTGCCACTCTGCCCTCATCAATCTTCTCGGTTACTTCCTCAAAAAACTCAATCAAGTTTGTGAGACACAATATCCCTCGCACAAAACCGTGCTGACTATCCCTAATCATTTCTTGATTATCGAAATGCCTATAAATCATATCTTTCAGAATCACTTCCAACAACTTACCACCAAAGTCAGGTTCATAGGTCTATAGTTCCGCATGGTGCACTAATTAGTAAAGTTAGATTATGTAGGATTCAGGCTGAGCTTGCCAATTGGATACAAAATTGACTTACTGGTTGGAGACAGAGAGTGATGGTGGAGGGGTGTTTTTCAGACTGGAGGCCTGTGACTAATAGTGTTCCATAGGGATCAGTACTGGGCCCACTTTCATTTGTCATTTATATAAATGATTTAGATGAAAATATAGAAGGCATGGTTAGTAAGTTTGAGGATGAAACCAACATTGGTGGTATGGTGGACAGTGAAGTAAGCCATCTAATATTTCAAAGAGACCTTGATCAGTTGGGTCAATGGGCTAAAGAGTGGCCAATGGAGTTTGATTTGAATAACTACAAGACATTGCTTTTTGGTAAAACAGACAAGCGCAGGACTTAGCCAATTAAAAGTGGGGCCCTGTGTGGTGTTGTATAACACAGAGACCTGGGGGTTCAGGTACATAACTCTTTGAAGTTTGCATCGCACATCGTTAGGGCCATTAAAATGTATGTTCAATGTGCTTGCTTTCATCACTCAGACATTTGAATATAGGAGTTGAGACGTTATATTGTGGTTGTACAAGACATTGGTGAGGCCTGTTCTGGAGTACTGTGCCCAGTTCTGGCCACCCTGTGAACGGAAGGATATTTTTAAGCTGGAGAGGGTTCAGATGAGATTTACCAGGATTTTGCTAGGACTGGAGGGTTTGAGTTATAAGGAGTGGAGAGATAGGCTGTGACTTTTTTCACAGGAGTGTAGGAGGTTGAGGGTGACCTTACAAAGGTTTATAAAATTGTAAGGGTGATAAGGTGAACGGCAGGTGACTTTTCCCGAGGGTGTGGAATTTCAAGACTCGGGGTATATTTTTAAGGTGAGGGGAGAAAGATTTAAAGAAGCCATGAGGGGCTTTTCTTTTGAGCAGAGAGTGGTTCACATGTTGAATGAACTCCCACAGGAAATGGTGGAGGCGGGTACAGTTACAATGTTTAAAAGACATTTGAATAAGTACATAAATAAGAAATGTTTTGGAGGGATACAAGCCAAATGCAGGCAATTGGGACCACTTCAGTTGGGGATTATGGTCGGCAAGGACTGGTTGGACCGAAAGGTCTGTTTCTGTGCTGTAGGACAGTATGACACTATAGTGACATGTGTAGTTCCACTCTGTGTTTTCTGTCTGTTAACAGTTTTCAAATCAAGTGAGTCTGTCTCATATCCAATAATTCTGTTCAATAACCTCTTGCATAGATGAAGGAACCACTGGATTGGTCAATATTTATTGCCCTCCCTAATTACCCTTCGGAAAGTGGTAGTGAGCTTTTTTCTTGAGGCTCAGAGTGGGGACACTGACAGTTCTTTCAGGCTAGGAGACCGGGATTGAGACTTTACAGCTTCATTGCAGAAAACTCCCATCAAGTTTGTCAACATGATTTCCCTTTCAGAAATCTATTTTGACTCTGTCCAAACCTTCCATTATTTTCAAAGGATGCAGTTATCCCATCCCAGCATTTCAGCATGCTTCCCGCTGCTGGCATCAGGCCAACAGAACTGCCATCGCTAGTTTTCTTTCTCATTCCTTTCCGAAATGGTGGGGTGAGGTTTGTTCCCTTCCAGTCTGTGCACTCTGGCTGTGTACCTTCCTCCTTCCCACACAACGAAAATATCCTGCAGCTATGTAGTGACATCGCTGATCCAATAAGAGCAATGTACCATCCTGCAGGAACATCTCTCTGCTCCCCTGCTCTCTCCTTCCACCCCGCTGAGCAGCTGAACTGCCCACAGTGACATGGACAATGCTCTGACTGCAGCCCTCTGAGAAACCACCATCCTGACCAGTATCAGAAATGGTTAGAGAGTGAGAGAGGTTCGGGAGGGATCTGTATCCTGCTTGGCTGTTCCTCCTTGACAGGCGTTATCTGACCTTTCTCCAGGACACAGAAGGGATGTGGTTTGTAGGGTAAATCTCAAAAGACAAGGTTGTCATAAAGTTAACATGGGTTTCACACGGAGACATGGGCTGAGCTAAAGATTTTTGTTTTACTGACCCCGACCTTGGTCTGCCTCTGGTGTCGCGCTGGCTGTGGCAGAATTCAAATGAAGATGGGGATTGGATGTGGGTTTTCTTTCACCCTGAGTGCTCTATCTCTCCCAGCCTGCTTCATGGGTAGGTTTGGGTGAGGGAGTAGGGCTGTGGCACAGACCGTCTCACTTGCCTACCCTTCCCCTCACAACTTGTCCAAACCCCAGATCGTTCAGCCCCCTACTGATACACCACCCACCGAGACACTCACCCACCCAGACACTCGCCCACTTACTCACCCACTGGTACACCACTCACCCAGATACTCACCCACCCACCTACCCACTCTTACGCCATCTGCCCAGACACTCATCCACCCAGACACTTACCCACTTACCCACCCACTGATACACCACCCACCCAGACACTCAGCCACCCAGACCCCAGTCACTCACCCACCCATCTACCAGCACATTCGTCACTCACTCACCCAGGTAACACAGCCCCTATCATTACTTAAAAATGCAACTATGCCCTGAACATTTACTCACCCAACTCCCATCCACGCACACTTATTGCTCCCTACCCAATCCCCAGAGTTTTGTTGATCGATATGACTGAGGAGCAACGGGATTGTTATAAAGTTACTGATACTCTGTTCTTCCCTGCCACATGCCAGTTACCCCGAGTTTGGTGTTGCTGCACCCACTAGTCATTGTGACACTATCGCCCCTCGCTGCTAACAGCTTCACGAACTCTCACTCTTCCCATGCTGCACATCAACGGCCTACCCATCTCTCATGACACCTCATCCACTCCAGATGTCATTCCACAAGCCTATTGCCCCACCCCCATGGGCAGCTCACTGTCACTTCTTTACTCGCCAAGCTGCCATCTTGCTGGAAACCTGCCAGGCTGCCTAGGTTTGAGACCTCAGGCTGAGTTAAATTACTTCAGAGGTAGTAGGGACTGCAGATTCCGGAGAATCTGAGATAACAAGGTGGAGAGCTGGATGAACACAGCAGGCCAAGCAGCATCAGAGGAGCAGGAAGATGGACGTTTCGGGCCGAGTCCATTCTTCAGAAATGCATTTCTGAAGAAGGATCCAGGCCCGAAACATCAGCTCCTCTGATGCTGCTTGGCCTGCTGTGTTCATCCAGCTCTACACCTCG
This sequence comes from Stegostoma tigrinum, assembly GCF_030684315.1. Lineage (NCBI taxonomy): Eukaryota > Metazoa > Chordata > Chondrichthyes > Orectolobiformes > Stegostomatidae > Stegostoma > Stegostoma tigrinum. Next base: position 61,371,800 of record NC_081355.1, on the reverse strand, counting down.
TTATCTCAGAGTGAAATCACTGATGTTTTTGAATTGAAGTGAATTCAATGATTCATTGTCCAGATATTTTACCATGAAAACAACAGTCAAATACAGTGAAAAGCTTTTCCATGTCATTCGCAGCATCAAACACATTCATCAGGGTCTCCAGCTGTTGGTTGGGTTATGAAACCTGGAGTTAAAAGTTGCTTCAGGTACAAGCATCTTGGGAAGTGTTCATGACATCCCACATTTCACACTAAGTACTTTTAACACGGACATGCAATCCCCCCATACCTTATCTATACTTCCCTTCACTGGCTGCTGATTCTAAACTGAAGGGAATTGTAAACTGACGAACACAAAATCGAATTACTCATCAGTTACTTGCTCTATTCCCCACACCTTTACTGCTCTATTCCCCACACCCTCCCTGCTCTATCCCCAACACTCACTGCTCTATTCCCCACACTCTCACTGCTCGATCCCCAACACTCTCACTGCTCTATTCCCTACACGCTCACTGCGCCATGCCCCACACTGTCACTGCCCTATCCCCCACACCCTCACTGCTCTCTTCCCCACACCCTCACTGCTCTATCCCCCACACTCTCACTGCTCTATTCCTCACACCCTCACTGCTCTATCCCCAACACTCTCACTGCTCTATCCCCCACACCCTCACTGCTCTATTCCCCACACTCTCACTGGTCTATCCCCCACACCCTCACTGCTCTATCCCCCACACCCTCACTGGTCTATCCCCCACACTCTCACTGCTCTATACCCCACACCCACACTGCTCTATCCCCCCACCCTCACTGCTCTATTCCCCACACCCTCACTGCTCTATCCCCCACACTCTTACTGCTCCATCCCCCACACCCTCACTGTTCTATTCCCCACACCCTCACTGCTCTATCCCCAACACTCTCACTGCTCTATCCCCCACACCCTCACTGCTCTATTCCCCACACTCTCACTGCTCTATCCCCCACACCCTCACTGGTCTATCCCCCACACTCTCACTGCTCTATTCACCACACCCACACTGCTCTATCCCCCACACCCTCACTGCTCTATCCCCCACACTCTTACTGCTCCATCCCCCAAACCCTCACTGCTCTATTCCCCACACCCTCACTGCTCTATCCCCCACACCCTCACTGCTCTAACCCCCACACCCTCACTGCTCTATCCCCCACACTCTCACTGCTCTATCCCCCACATCTTCACTGCTCTATCCCCCACACCCTCACTGCTCTATTCCCCACACCCTCACTGCTCTATCCCCCACACTCTCACTGCTCTATCCCCCACACCCTCACTGCTCTATCCCACATCTTCACTGCTCTATCCCCCACATCTTCACTGCTCTATCCCCCACACCCTCACTGCTCTATTCCCCACACCCTCACTGCTCTATCCCCCCACACCCTCACTCCTCTATCCCCCACACCCTCACTGCTCTATCCCCCACACCCTCACTGCTCTATCCCCCCACACCCTCACTCCTCTATCCGCCACACCCTCACTGCTCTATCCCCCACACCCTCACTGCTCTTTCCCTCCACACCCTCACTGCTCTATCCCCCACACCCTCACTGCTCTTTCCCTCCACACCCTCACTGCTCTATCCCCCACACTCTCACTGCTCTATCCCCCACACCCTCACTGCTCTAATCCACATCTTCACTGCTCTATCCCCCACATCTTCACTGCTCTATCCCCCACACCCTCACTGCTGCATCCCCCCACACCCTCACTGCTCTATCCCCCCACACCCTCACTCCTCTATCCCCCACACCCTCACTGCTCTATCCCCCACACCCTCACTGCTCTTTCCCTCCACACCCTCACTGCTCTATACCCCACACTCTCACTGCTCTATCCCCCACACCCTCACTGCTCTATCCCACATCTTCACTGCTCTATCCCCCACATCTTCACTGCTCTATCCGCCACACCCTCACTGCTCTATCCCCCACACTCTCACTGCTCTATCCCCCACACCCTCACTGCTCTATCCCACATCTTCACTGCTCTATCCCCCACATCTTCACTGCTCTATACCTTCACACCCGACTGCTCTATCCCCCACACCCTCACTGCTCTATCCCCCACACTCTCACTGCTCTATCCCCCCACACCCTCACTGCTCTATCCCCCCACACTCTCACTGCTCTATCCCCCCACACCCTCACTGCTCTATCCCCCCCACACCATCACTGCTCTATCCCCCCACACCCTCAATGCTGCATCCTCCCCCACACCCTCACTGCTCTATCCCCCCCACACCCTCACTGCTGCATCCCCCCACACCCTCACTGCTCTATCCCCCACACACTCACTGCTCTATCCCCCACACCCTCACTGCTCTATCCGCCACACACTCACTGCTCTATCCCCCACACTCTCACTGCTCTATCCCCCACACCCTCACTGCTCTATCCCACATCGTCACTGCTCTATCCCCCACATCTTCACTGCTCTATCCCCCACACCCTCACTGCTGCATCCCCCCACACCCTCACTGCTCTATCCCCCCACACCCTCACTCCTCTATCCCCCACACCCTCACTGCTCTATCCCCCACACCCTCACTACTCTTTCCCTCCACACCCTCACTGCTCTATCCCCCACACTCTCACTGCTCTATCCCCCACACCCTCACTGCTCTATCCCACATCTTCACTGCTCTATCCCCCACATCTTCACTGCTCTATCCGCCACACCCTCACTGCTCTATCCTCCACACTCTCACTGCTCTATCCCCCACACCCTCACTGCTCTATCCCACATCTTCACTGCTCTATCCCCCACATCTTCACTGGTCTATACCTTTACACCCGACTGCTCTATCCCCCACACCCTCACTGCTCTATCCCCCACACTCTCACTGCTCTATCCCCCCACACCCTCACTGCTCTATCCCCCCACACCCTCACTGCTCTATCCCCCCCACACCATCACTGCTCTATCCCCCCACACCCTCAATGCTGCATCCTCCCCCACACCCTCACTGCTCTATCCCCCACACCCTCACTGCTCTATCCCCCACACCCTCACTGCTGCATCCCCCCACACTCTCACTGCTCTATCCCCCTCATCCTCACTGCTCTTTCCCCCCACACTGTCACTGCTCTGTACCCCACACCCTCACTGCCCTATTCCTCACACCCTCACTGCTCTATCCCCCCACACCCTCACTGCTCTATACCCCACACTCTCACTGCTCTATCCCCCACACCCTCACTGCTCTATTTCCCACACGCTCACTGCTCTATCCCCCACACCCTCACTGCTCTATCCCCCCACACCCTCACAGCTCTATCCCCCCACCCCACCCCTGCTCTTTCCCCCCACACCCTCACTGCTCTATCCCCCCCACCCTCACTGCTCTATACCCCCACACTCTCACTGCTCTATCCCTTCACACCCTACTGCTCTATCCCCCACACCCTCACTGCTCTATCCAGACACACTCTCACTGTTGTATCCCCCACACTCTCACTGCTCTATCCCCCACACCCTCACTGCTCTATCCCCCACACCCTCACTGCTCTATCCCCCACACTCTCACTGTTGTATCCCCCACACTCTCACTGCTCTATCCCCCACACCCTCACTGCTCTCTCTCCCACACCCTCACTGCTCTATTCCCCACACCCTCACTGCTCTATCCCCCACACTCTCACTGCTCTATCCCCCACACCCTCACTGCTCTATCCCCCACACTCTCACTGCTCTATCCCCCACACCCTCACTGCTCTATCCCACATCTTCACTGCTGTATCCCCCCACACCCTCAGTGCTGCATTCCCCCACACTGTCACTGCTCTATCCCTCCACACCCTCACTGCTCTATCCCTCCACACCTTCACTGCTCTATCCCCCACACTCTCACTGCTCTATCCCCCACACCCTCACTGCTCTATCCCCCACACCCTCACTGCTCTATTCCCCACACCCTCACTGCTCTATCCCTCCACACCCTCACTGCTCTATCCCCACACCCTCACTGCTCTATCCCCCACACCCTCACTGCTCTATCCCTCCACACCCTGACTTCTCTTTCCCCCCGCACCCTCACTGCTCTGTGCCCCCACACCTTCTTTGCTCTATTCCCCACACCCTCACTGCTCTATCCCTCCAAACCTTCACTGCTGTATTCCCCCACACCTTCTTTGCTCTATTCCCCACACCCTCACTGCTCTAACCCCCACACCATCACTGCTGTATTCCCCACACCCTCACTGCTCTATCCCCCCATACCCTCACTGCTCTATCCCCCCACCCCCTCACT